>NC_035434.2:27587461-28256778 GCF_002127325.2 Helianthus annuus | reverse complement strand
AGATCCAACTCTCACCACTCTTTTGGTGACCCAACCCCAGCCTTCCAAAGCCGGTTCAACCCGGCCAACATTTTTCCAGAACCCGGGGGTTTTAACCCACTCGGACCGGAAGACCACTTCTCTGAGGAAAATGACATGGACGAGGATACTGATCCCATGGAGCCTGCTACAGGAACGCCGAACCACCCTATCGAAATCTCGGATGGGTCATCTTTCCACGGATCACCGTACCGCGGTCCGGATAGTTACCAGGAGAGATTCAAGCAGTGAGACTGGTACTTCACGCCCTCTGAGCACTCGTCCCCATATCAGCAGCAGCAGCAACATCAGCAGCAGGATCCTTCCCAGGATTCTCCCTTCGTGGCAGTCACTCCGCCACCACCACCACCAGTGGAACAGCAGCTGCCTCCGGAGCCACCGAGGCGGAGGAGGTCAAACGCACGGATGTCCGTGCGAGGGGGTGTCCGTATCAGCACACCCCAACCATTAAGTGGCAGCCATTATCCGCCACTCCTGGAGGAAGAGGAAGAACCACAAATGGGGGGTCCATCAAGCCCCATTCCAGAAATCAACTCAGTGCCTATGGCACCTCCGTTGGGTTTTGACAACCCAATCCCTGCATACGCTGGTTCAGCAGCGTATAACCCCTTTGAGCAGCCAGCACATACTCATTACAACTTCGGCTATGCGGAGGTCAATCCATATCAAGTAGCTCGGGACTACAACGCTCTTCACCCTGAAGGACCATACGGAGGACCATAGACCACTGGTTACCCGACTTATGGGTACCAGCATCCACCACCTCCACCTATGTACCAGCCGCCGCAGACACAGCTGATTCCGCCAGAACGTCAGCAGGAGGTTCTTGATAGGTTGAACCAAGTCGAACAGGAAGTTCGAGAATACCGCAGGGAACGGCAAGGCTTCTTCAAGGGTCTGTCAGACTTGCTAAAGGGGAAGTCTAAAAGAAGGGGTCATTAAAGACCTTTGTTGGTTGTCTGCTTAGTTGTAATTAGTCCCTGCGTGGACTTTATGTTTCTGTATTCAGCTCCTGCGCGAGCTTGTCTTTTAGTATTCTGCCCCTGCGTGGGCGTGTCTTTCAGTTGACCCCTGCGTAGGTTTGTTTGTTGTTTTATTTGTTGTATTTCGCCCCTGTGTGGGTATGTTGTTTGTAGAAGTCCCGTTTAGGGCAAGTATTGTACTATTGAATCTTTATTAGTGAAATGTTGCCTTTAAATTTTCATGATTATTGTTATAAATAAGTAAATGAATAAACTTAAAATAAAATGAAAATAACATTTCCTAAATTAAAGAAGACCTACCATTAATATAAAATGGCAAAATCTAAAAAGGGACAAGACCTAGCTACATGTCATTTTAGACAAGGCCAAAATGGTATCTCCATAATTAGATTCAGGTCCATAATTAACGTCTCAACTTAGGATTGATTTGCGTTATAAAGAGGATCTAAGGGGTAAAAGCCTAGCCACGTGTCGTCGCAGACATGGCCAAGATGGCAGAACCTGTCTAAAAGATTCCAAATTCTGTTAACATCTGTAAGTATGTTAACATACTAGGCTAATTGTGACACAGTAAAAGTCACATAGGCCATCATTGAAAATTTGGGTTAATTCGAAATTCCCTGTAAGTAAATGTCCATTCCTTGGGAATGAAGTGCCTACGGGTAATAATTAATGTCCTAGGGACTAAGAGACAGTTAGAGTCTGCAACTCACTGTCTAGAATAGGGTAATGAACTGCGGTTCAAACCCTAATACCTTGATTCTGTAAGAATCCGGGTTATAAGCTAACACTGTCCTTGTGACTAAGTTATATGTTAATTCTTAACTATAATATAGGGTTATAATAGAGATCCTGAATTAATGTTTGATTAATAAATTAACCTGCAATGGCTATTTAAAACCATGGTTAATAAAATACATAAAATGCTGTATTAAATGTTAAATAAAACCTTGCCTATTATTGTCTATACGTAGCAATTGAAGCTACATGACGGGATCGGACGAAGTAAATAGCCGTCCGGTGGAAAACCACGATAACGCAAAGATACAGTTAACTGGCGCAGAGTTGAAAGCGCTTGTGGATGATGCGGTTACTAAAGCATTAGAAAGACAGTACAGTGAGTACAGTGGGACCCATAGTAGGACCTTGTCTACACCGCATATCAAATCCAAGACTCATTCGGAGTCTCACAGCAAGCCACCATCTGTCCAACCCAAGTCTAAAAAGGAAGAATCTAAGAAGGATGATGATAGGCATTCTTCGAATGAAAATGATAATCATTCCAAGAAAATCGTGCTTTATGATGCCCCACGTGCCAAGGGTTGCACGTATAAATACTTTGTGTCTTGTAAACCCCGGGATTTCACTGGGGAGAAGGGGGCAGTGGACTGTATGACTTGGCTTGATGAGATGGAGACAGTTGTGGATATAAGTGGCTGTGCTGAAAAAGATATTGTGAAGTTTGTGACACAATCTTTCAAAGGTGATGCACTGCAATGGTGGAAGTCGCTGATTCAAGCCACTGGAAAGATACCTCTATACAGCATGTCTTGGGAACAATTTGTTGCCCTAATCAAGGAGAACTACTGCCCTCAGCACGAGGTCGAAGGAATAGAGTCTGATTTCCTGTCTCTGGTGATGAAGAACCTGGACTGCCAGGCTTATCTCACAACCTTCAATACCTTGTCAAGGCTAGTTCCCTACCTTGTAACACCTGAACCGAAGAGAATAGCCCGTTTCATTAGGGTCTGGCCACAGAAATTAAAGCAAGCGTCAAGGCCTCTCGGCCCACTACTTTTCGATCAGTGGCTGACATATCTCTGTCCCTTACAAAAGACGCAGTTAGACAGAGATCACTGAGAGCCGCAGATACCGAGAAGCGAAAACGCGAAGATGATGGTTCGCGACGCTCAGATAAGAAGCGTAAGGGCAATGACGACCACAAGAAAGGGTCGGGATCCAAGAAGGAGATCAACAGTCGGGTGAAAAACCTAGGTGCAAAGTTTGTAAGAAGCACCATTTCGGGAAATGCAGGCAGGAGTCTAGGTCCCAATCTCAGCAGAAACTATGTGGGATTTGCAAATCCCCGGATCATAAGGCATTAGATTGTAAGAAACTTAAGGATGCCACCTGCTACAATTGTAATGAGAAGGGACATATTAAGCCCAACTGCCCGAAGCTTGCCAAGAAAGCAAAAGAGGGAAAGAAGACTAATGCAAGGGTCTTCCGCATGGATGCAAAGGAAGCTATTCAGGATGATAATGTCATAACAGGTACTTTTCTCGTTAATGATGTCTACGCAAGGGTATTGTTTGACTCTGGGGCGGATAGGTCCTTTGTAGATAATAAGTTCTGTGAACTGTTGAAATTACCTGTTAAAGTTCTAAGTATGAAATATGAAGTGGAATTAGCTGATGGAACAATAGAAACAGTTTCGACTGTATTAGATGGATGTGTCCTATCCATTAGGAAACACTCTTTTCCTTTGTCCTTGTTACCCTTTAAGCTAGCCGGCTTTGATGTAGTAATAGGAATGGATTGGTTATCGCATAACTAAGCCCAGATAATGTGCAACAAGAAGCAGGTAGTAATCAAGACCCCATCTGGTGAGCCACTCACTATTCAGGGAGATACTCAACACGGAATGCCAGAGCGTGTGGCCATGCTTAAGGCATCCGGATGCACGAGTAGGGGTTGTGTCATTTATATGGCACGAGTAACCATTGATGAGAAGAAGCCCAGGATCGAAGACATACTGGTCATTTCTGATTATCCCGAGGTTTTTCCGGAGGAACTACCTGGGTTGCCACCAGATAGGCAGGTGGAATTTAGGATTGACATCATCCCCGGAGCTGCACCAGTGGCCAGAGCACCATATAGATTAGCACCAACGGAGATGAAGGAATTAAGGACACAGCTAGATGATTTACTAGCTAAAAGTTTTATTAGACCTAGTTCGTCCCCATGGGGAGCACCAATTCTGTTCGTTAAAAAGAAGGATGGATCAATGCGTCTATGCATTGATTACCGTGAGCTAAACAAGGTTACTATCAAGAACAGATATCCTTTGCCTAGAATCGATGATCTATTCGACCAGCTACAGGGAGCGAGTTACTTTTCTAAGATAGATCTCAGGTCAGGCTATCATCAATTAAAGGTCAAAGAGGAGGATGTACATAAGACCGCGTTTAGGACTCGTTATGGTCATTACGAGTTCCTAGTGATGCCTTTTGGGCTCACCAACGCACCTGCCGCATTCATGGATCTCATGAATCGCGTATGCAAGCCTTATTTGGATAAATTTGTCATCGTCTTCATCGACGACATCCTCATCTACTCAAAGAACCAAGCTGACCATGAGAAGCATCTTCGGTGCATTCTTAAGCTACTCCATCAAGAGAAGCTCTATGCCAAGTTTTCAAAGTGTGAATTTTGGCTCCGCGAAGTCCAGTTCCTTGGTCATGTTGTGAGCGAACGTGGAATTCAAGTAGATCCCGCAAAGATAGAAGCTATTATGAACTGGCAAGAGCCAAAGACACCTTCAGAGATTCGTAGCTTCCTAGGTTTGGCTGGATACTATAGGCGTTTTATTGAAAACTTCTCAAGGATTGCTGCACCCTTAACGTCGTTAACACGTAAGAACATTAAGTTTAATTGGGGGCCTAAGCAGCAAGAATCCTTCGATATCTTGAAGCAGAAGTTGAGTAACGCTCCACTGCTGACTCTACCTGAAGGCATTGAAGAATTTGTGGTATATTGTGATGCATCACACACCGGAATGGGTTGTGTGTTAATGCAAAAGGGCAAGGTCATAGCCTACGCTTCACATCAATTAAAGGTGCATGAAAAGAATTACACCACCCATGACTTGGAGTTGGGTGCCGTTGTATTTGCACTAAAGCTTTGGAGGCATTATCTGTATGGGACAAAGTGTGTGATCTATTCCGACCACAAGAGCCTTCAACACTTGTTTAATCAGAAAGATTTGAACATGAGGCAGCGACGATGGATGGAAACCTTGAACGATTATGATTGTGAAATAAGATACCATCCAGGCAAGGCCAATGTAGTCGCAGATGCTTTGAGCAGGAAGGAAAGAGTGAAGCCGATAAGGATCAATGCCAAGAGCATTGAAATTAAGAGCAGTTTGAATGAAAGGTTGTTAGCTGCACAAAAGGAAGCTGTGTTGGAAGCTAACTATCCTGAAGAGAAATTAGGAGTAACTGAAGAACAGTTGTCCTAAGATAAAGACGGAATGTTGAGATTAAATGGACGAATATGGGTCCCTGTATATGGAGGACTTCGAGATGTTATCCTCAAGGAAGCCCACATTTCCAAGTATTCCGTCCATCCTGGAGCTGATAAGATGTACCAGGATTTAAAGGCAAATTATTGGTGGATAGGCTTGAAGAAGTCTATAGCTGCTTATGTAGCTAAATGCTTGACGTGTGCTAAAGTCAAAGCTGAACATCAGAAACCGTCAGGTCTGTTGCAACAGCCTGAGATTCCCACTTGGAAATGGGAAATGGTGACAATGGACTTCATCACCAAATTGCCTAAGACGCCGAAGGGAAATGATACTATATGGGTCATAGTTGATAGACTGACTAAGTCAGCACATTTCCTGCCCATTAGAGAAACCTTCAGCTCTGACATGTTAGCCCAACTGTACGTGGATAAGATTGTGTCCTTGCATGGCGTACCAGTATCTATTATCTCAGATCGAGATACTAGATACACATCTCACTTCTGGAAGAGTTTCCAACAGTCTCTGGGCACTCAATTGAATTTCAGTACGGCTTACCATCCTCATACGGATGGGCAGAGTGAGCGTACTATTCAGACGTTGGAAGACATGCTGCGTGCATGTGTAATTGATCTAGGAGGTAGTTGGGACAGGCATTTACCGTTGGTTGAGTTCTCCTACAATAATAGCTACCATACTAGCATTAAGGCTGCGCCTTTTGAGGCACTATATGGTAGAAAGTGCAGAACGCCCATTTGCTAGGCAGAAGTGGGAGATACGCAATTATCAGGTCCTGACTTAGTCTTCGAGACAACGGACAAGATTGTCCAAATTCGCGACCGCCTGAAAGCTGCTCGAGATAGGCAGAAGAGCTATGCAGATGAAAGGCGAAAGCCTCTCAAGTTTGAGGTTGGCGATAAAGTTTTGCTCAAAGTATCACCTTGGAAAGGGGTGATGCGATTTGGCAAGAAAGGTAAGTTAAGCCCAAGGTATATAGGACCATTCGAAATCATCGAATGTGTAGGATCAGTGGCTTATAAGTTAAACTTACCTGAGGAGCTCGATGGTATTCATAATGTATTCCACGTCTGCAATCTGAAGAAATGTCTAGCTGATGAGTCGCTAGTCATACCACACACGGATGTGCATATAGACGAGAGCTTAAAATTTGTGGAAAAACCTGTATCGATTGAAGATCGACAGGTGAAAAAGCTTCGAAGAAAGCTTGTACCTATTGTCAAGGTAAAGTGGGACGCCCGCAGAGGTCCTGAATACACGTGTGAGTTAGAGTCCACAATGAAAGAAAAATACCCTCAATTATTTCCATAAATCTCGAGGTCGAGATTTCTTTTAAGGGGGTGAGGATGTAACACCTCGAAAATTCCTGTCCTTTAAAATAAAGACATGTGCCATGAGAGACAGACGTGTTAGGAAAACCGGATCAAATAAAAAGATGTATGGTAGGATTTTTAACAAAGGGCGTCATGTTATTAAAATACCTCTGAACGACCCAAAGGGCGACATGTTATTAAAACACCTCTGAGCGACCCGAATTCATAAATCCCAAGACCCTTAAATCGTTTGATAAACATCTTATATGCTAACCGGTTGTTCCAAATAAATAAAGTTCCATCTTTATTATGGACTTCGGATTAGTAGGTTTGTTACTACTGAAAATGCTAAATAAAGTCCTTGTAAATAGGGAATCAAGAATAGTTATGTAGCTTATTAAACTATTATGAGAATCCAAGACATGTTCTTGGTATTTCCGTCATCTTGCAAGTCCCTTAAGAAGTCAATTAAAGGAGGGGACATGTAAGAACCATCCAAGCATGCAATGGCTGAGCAGATGGCCCCACAACTGAAAAAGATGGACTGAATTCGGAATTGTTTTGGTTGCATGGTCAAGACTTAAAAGTTTTAAAAATTTTGTCCTCTGACCATCGGTTACGGACCGCAAGGCCCTAGGCTTACGGTCCGTAAGGAGGGTACCTGGGCGTTTTCAGCAAAGGTCGGTTACGGACCGTAGCCATTTCAGCATACGGTCCGCAAGAGGTGCTTACGGACCGCAAGGCCTTACGCTTACGGTCCGTAAGGCTGTCGCTGGCAGCAAGTTTTGGACAGCTGCCTGTTCAGCCCGTTACACCGACTTAAAAGGATGGTTTTCGAAATCAAGGGCTTGCTAGGCAGTATTTAGCCTATTAGGGACACTTGGGTTGATCTTGTAACCATTCTAGGCTAGCTTGGCATGATCTTGGACCTTGTAGTTCACTATATAAGTGCATGAGGTTGTAACCATTTCCTCTTGCTCACTTGGGACTTTGGTTCAAGACTTCTCTGGAGCTTTTCTGGACAACATCAAGTTCTCATTAAATCCCTAACCCTTCTTAGGACTCTTGTAAGTGTCCTTAACCTCTTTTAAGTTGTTTTAGCTTAGTTAATTAGCTAAAAGTCAAACCGTCGTAATTAAGGTTTGACTTCGTGATTAATTAAAATGTACTCAGTCAAATCACGAATTAAAAGTACCTTTCAGTAGGTAATTACGCGGGTAACAAACCCTTAAATGGGTATTTCCAGAATCCCACTCTAACTATGTTAATTGTCGAGTCAAAGCTTATTATAAAAAGTCAACAGAAAGGTTATTTGCGAATTAATACATAATTAGCAATGTAGGTTACATGCAACCTGTTTGATCATTAAAATAACTTGGTAATTAATGTAAGAACATGTTCCAACATGTTCAACTCGACAATTTTCAGTCTAGGCTCGGTTTGGAACCGAAAGTCGCAAAGTTTGACTTCTGCTTTGACTTTCAGTTCTGACCCGTTTAAGCCAAGATTAGGATTGCCTTAGAGCTTCTTTTGAACCTATTTACATGTTAGTATAACTCTCTAAGATTATACAACTTGGTTCATTAAATATCCTATTCACATGCATGTTTCCGTTAATCGCTTATATGTTGACCATTATGCCCATTTGACCTTAAAATGTGATTTTTTATAATGTAAAAGGGTAGGCACCTTAACTACTGATTTATAAACTTGCACCTAAAATTTGAAGTCAGTTTGAGGTCTAGATTAAGAGTTATGCTCAATAGCGTAATTAAGAGCTTCTTTACTAATTAATTGGCGTAAATTACACATAGCCTATCAAAACCCAAATTTTTATACCAAACTTGTTACCTACTGTTATAAAATAATATTTTGGAAATTTTGAAGATTTTTATTTATTTTTAGGCTGAGCATAACTTAGTGTTCTAAGATTGATTCGGTTTATGCCGGTTTTGCCTTTTTAGCCATAAATTGAGTTTTACAAATCCTTTTGACCTCAAACTAATTTCTACTGATTTGTTATGATAAATAAATTATTTTGAGCCTTCTAGAATATTAAAAATATCAGCTTTTTACAGAAAACCCGGAAATGGCTCTAAATCGCCTTTTTAGGCATTTTTAACGCATAAGTGTGCACTAGAACCTTATTAAGCCTAAGGGATTAAAACTACTGATGTAATTAGTGAATTTTTATATTTTAAACAGTAGGCAAATGTTTTGAACTCAGAATTCCAGAATTGACCTTTTAGGCACATGTGAAATTACCAAAATGCCCCTACGGTGCATGGTAAGGTTAAAGATGATAAATTTCACATAAATTTGGTACCCTACTGTTATAACTTAGTAAATTAAATATATTTACTAATTTAATCAGACCTGTAACTCAGGTTATCATTTTAACCCTTTTATACCTTTTAAAATGACCAAAACGCCCTTATGAGGCATAGTTTTGGTTTAAAATCATGTGGGGCATAATGGAAGGTATCATTCTGATATCACAACATATTTTAAGCATATTGACTTCAGAAACTTGTATTTGACTCTTATGGTTACTCGTTACGCGCTATACGCGTTCGGATCGGCTTATGTGGCTAGTTTGGCTATTTTAGCCGAAACGGGTCAAACCATATCTTTTCGGTCTCAAAATTCAGAATGTGATTATATTACCCATATAAAACAAGTGTACAAGCTTGTTGGGTCAAAACCACATTCTAAAACGGTCTTCGCCTTATTGTGCGTTTAAAACCGTAATCTTTATATAAAACTAACCGGTCTAAGCTTAAGACCCGTTAGGATTCTAATAGGTTATTAAAACCTTAATTTCCAGATCTAGGAGCCCAGTAAAAGCTACGTGCACTCATTATATTTGGTTTATACTTTGCGCAGGTAAATACGTTTAACTTGTTTTCCCTATACGGGCTTGGGGTACGGTATATAAAATACCGCTTGGTCGGGTAATTGACCTTAACCGGTCTTGGTTATGTGCAGTCAAATTAACCCGTTTGAAAATGCTGTTTTGTTTGTTTAACGCCTTTGGGGGCTTAATGAACATGTCCCGGATATCCTTGGCATCATTCAAAGAATGGCCACGACCTTAGCACTCGGGTGTAGGCGTACACCCGTAGTGCTGTATAACATGTATAATCGTCGGTACGAGAGAAGTCTCGCGGCGGAATTATATTAAGTGGTGTGTCTATTAATCTTTAACCCGGCACGACCCGGGCTACCGAACGCAGAATAAACATGTAATTCTTTTACAAGATTATTAAGCAAATAATTATCCCAAGTTATAAAAAGTTTTATGCCACGTGCATTTAAATCAATTTTAAACATTTTCAAAATGAGTCAGTTGAATTGTATTTACCAGTGTAAACTGACGTATTTTCCAAAAAGACTAAGTGCAGGTACTACGCGTAATAGGCTGGTCACTCCTTAAGCATCCATAGAAGTCTCGCAAGCTTAGGATGCATGAAGTCTGTTGAAATGAAGTTTCCTTTTTGTTTGATTCTGCCTGTGGATTCTATTTCGACATTTTGTGATATTTGAATATTACAATAATTTAAGTTGAAATAAATCTATCTTTGCTTCCGCTGTGCATTATAATTTGTGTTGTTTGACTATGATGATATCAACTACGTCACGTCAATCCCCCACCGGGCCCACCGGTGACACGTGGAAATTAGGGGTGTGACAGGTTGGTATCAGAGCCAACACTGAGTGAATTAAACACTAGCCTTTTTGTGTTTAGTCTCAGTGCACGAATTGCACATTCTACGAGTTCCGAGTCTAGACAAAGAACATAGGACAAAACTCTGTTTTGTTTTATTTTGGGTCTTTATTTAATTATATATTGTTGTTATCTAAAACTTGTATGCAGGTCAAAATGCCACCAAGATTTCTTCGCGGACGAGGCAAGGGCCCAGTCACGGGTCACGACCACGAAGCCGGGCCTTCGCACCGGCGTACCCCATCCATTACCATGAGCACTAGTCCACAAGAGCCATGGAGGCTCTATGTCGAGCCCGGGAGACGGTCAGTTTCCCTCAGCTCTTCACCTTCTTACCAGCACTCCTTTGGGCCCCAGTCGGAAAATGAGCCCAACGAGCAACCACCCTCTTTCATACCTCTGCAGAGATCCAACTCTCACCACTCTTTTGGTGACCCAACCCCAGCCTTCCAAAGCCGGTTCAACCCGGCCAACATTTTTCCAGAACCCGGGGGTTTTAACCCACTCGGACCGGAAGACCACTTCTCTGAGGAAAATGACATGGACGAGGATACTGATCCCATGGAGCCTGCTACAGGAACGCCGGACCACCCTATCGAAATCTCGGATGGGTCATCTTTCCACGGATCACCGTACCGCGGTCCGGATAGTTACAAGGAGAGATTCAAGCAGTGGGACTGGTACTTCACGCCCTCTGAGCACTCGTCCCCATATCAGCAGCAGCAGCAACATCAGCAGCAGGATCCTTCCCAGGATTCTCCCTTCGTGGCAGTCACTCCGCCACCACCACCACCAGTGGAACAGCAGCCGCCTCCGGAGCCACCGAGGCGGAGGATGTCAAACGCACGGATGTCCGTGCGAGGGGGTGTCCGTATCAGCACACCCCAACCATCAAGTGGCAGCCATTATCCGCCACTCCTGGAGGAAGAGGAAGAACCACAAATGGGGGGTCCATCAAGCCCCATTCCAGAAATCAACTCAGTGCCTATGGCACCTCCGTTGGGTTTTGACAACCCAATCCCTGCATACGCTGGTTCAGCAGCGTATAACCCCTTTGAGCAGCCAGCACATACTCATTACAACTTCGGCTATGCGGAGGTCAATCCATATCAAGTAGCTCGGGACTACAACGCTCTTCACCCTGAAGGACCATACGGAGGACCATGGACCACTGGTTACCCGACTTATGGGTACCAGCATCCACCACCTCCACCTATGTACCAGCCGCCGCAGCCACAGCTGATTCCGCCAGAACGTCAGCAGGAGGTTCTTGATAGGTTGAACCAAGTCGAACAGGAAGTTCGAGAATACCGCAGGGAACGGCAAGGCTTCTTCAAGGGTCTGTCAGACTTGCTAAAGGGGAAGTCTAAAAGAAGGGGTCATTAAAGACCTTTGTTGGTTGTCTGCTTAGTTGTAATCAGTCCCTGCGTGGACTTTATGTTTTTGTATTCAGCTCCTGCGCGAGCTTGTCTTTTAGTATTCTGCCCCTGCGTGGGCGTGTCTTTCAGTTGACCCCTGCGTAGGTTTGTTTGTTGTTTTATTTGTTGTATTTCGCCCCTGTGTGGGTATGTTGTTTGTAGAAGTCCCGTTTAGGGCAAGTATTGTACTATTGAATCTTTATTAGTGAAATGTTGCCTTTAAATTTTCATGATTATTGTTATAAATAAGTAAATGAACAAACTTAAATTAAAATGAAAATAACATTTCCTAAATTAAAGAAGACCTACCATTAATATAAAATGGCAAAATCTAAAAAGGGACAAGACCTAGCTACATGTCATTTTAGACAAGGCCAAAATGGTATCTCCATAATTAGATTCAGGTCCATAATTAACGTCTCAACTTAGGATTGATTTGCGTTATAAAGAGGATCTAAGGGGTAAAAGCCTAGCCACGTGTCGTCGCAGACATGGCCAAGATGGCAGAACCTGTCTAAAAGATTCCAAATTCTGTTAACATCTGTAAGTATGTTGACATACTAGGCTAATTGTGACACAGTAAAAGTCACATAGGCCATCATTGAAAATTTGGGTTAATTCGAAATTCCCTGTAAGTAAATGTCCATTCCTTGGGAATGAAGTGCCTACGGGTAATAATTAATGTCCTAGGGACTAAGAGACAGTTAGAGTCTGCAACTCACTGTCTAGAATAGGGTAATGAACTGCGGTTCAAACCCTAATACCTTGATTCTGTAAGAATCCGGGTTATAAGCTAACACTGTCCTTGTGACTAAGTTATATGTTAATTCTTAACTATAATATAGGGTTATAATAGAGATCCTGAATTAATGTTTGATTAATAAATTAACCTGCAATGGCTATTTAAAACCATGGTTAATAAAATACATAAAATGCTGTATTAAATGTTAAATAAAACCTTGCCTATTATTGTCTATACGTAGCAATTGAAGCTACATGACGGGATCGGACGAAGTAAATAGCCGTCCGGTGGAAAACCACGATAACGCAAAGATACAGTTAACTGGCGCAGAGTTGAAAGCGCTTGTGGATGATGCGGTTACTAAAGCATTAGAAAGACAGTACAGTGAGTACAGTGGGACCCATAGTAGGACCTTGTCTACACCGCATATCAAATCCAAGACTCATTCGGAGTCTCACAGCAAGCCACCATCTGTCCAACCCAAGTCTAAAAAGGAAGAATCTAAGAAGGATGATGATAGGCATTCTTCGAATGAAAATGATAATCATTCCAAGAAAATCGTGCTTTATGATGCCCCACGTGCCAAGGGTTGCACGTATAAATACTTTGTGTCTTGTAAACCCCGGGATTTCACTGGGGAGAAGGGGGCAGTGGACTGTATGACTTGGCTTGATGAGATGGAGACAGTTGTGGATATAAGTGGCTGTGCTGAAAAAGATATTGTGAAGTTTGTGACACAATCTTTCAAAGGTGATGCACTGCAATGGTGGAAGTCGCTGATTCAAGCCACTGGAAAGATACCTCTATACAGCATGTCTTGGGAACAATTTGTTGCCCTAATCAAGGAGAACTACTGCCCTCAGTACGAGGTCGAAGGAATAGAGTCTGATTTCCTGTCTCTGGTGATGAAGAACCTGGACTGCCAGGCTTACCTCACAACCTTCAATACCTTGTCAAGGCTAGTTCCCTACCTTGTAACACCTGAACCGAAGAGAATAGCCCGTTTCATTAGGGTCTGGCCACAGAAATTAAAGCAAGCGTCAAGGCCTCTCGGCCCACTACTTTTCGATCAGTGGCTGACATATCTCTGTCCCTTACAAAAGACGCAGTTAGACAGAGATCACTGAGAGCCGCAGATACCGAGAAGCGAAAACGCGAAGATGATGGTTCGCGACGCTCAGATAAGAAGCGTAAGGGCAATGACGACCACAAGAAAGGGTCGGGATCCAAGAAGGAGATCAACAGTCGGGTGAAAAACCCAGGTGCAAAGTTTGTAAGAAGCACCATTTCGGGAAATGCAGGCAGGAGTCTAGGTCCCAATCTCAGCAGAAACTATGTGGGATTTGCAAATCCCCAGATCATAAGGCATTAGATTGTAAGAAACTTAAGGATGCCACCTGCTACAATTGTAATGAGAAGGGACATATTAAGCCCAACTGCCCGAAGCTTGCCAAGAAAGCAAAAGAGGGAAAGAAGACTAATGCAAGGGTCTTCCGCATGGATGCAAAGGAAGCTATTCAGGATGATAATGTCATAACAGGTACTTTTCTCGTTAATGATGTCTACGCAAGGGTATTGTTTGACTCTGGGGCGGATAGGTCCTTTGTAGATAATAAGTTCTGTGAACTGTTGAAATTACCTGTTAAAGTTCTAAGTATGAAATATGAAGTGGAATTAGCTGATGGAACAATAGAAACAGTTTCGACTGTATTAGATGGATGTGTCCTATCCATTAGGAAACACTCTTTTCCTTTGTCCTTGTTACCCTTTAAGCTAGCCGGCTTTGATGTAGTAATAGGAATGGATTGGTTATCGCATAACTAAGCCCAGATAATGTGCAACAAGAAGCAGGTAGTAATCAAGACCCCATCTGGTGAGCCACTCACTATTCAGGGAGATACTCAACACGGAATGCCAGAGCGTGTGGCCATGCTTAAGGCATCCGGATGCACGAGTAGGGGTTGTGTCATTTATATGGCACGAGTAACCATTGATGAGAAGAAGCCCAGGATCGAAGACATACTGGTCATTTCTGATTATCCCGAGGTTTTTCCGGAGGAACTACCTGGGTTGCCACCAGATAGGCAGGTGGAATTTAGGATTGACATCATCCCCGGAGCTGCACCAGTGGCCAGAGCACCATATAGATTAGCACCAACGGAGATGAAGGAATTAAGGACACAGCTAGATGATTTACTAGCTAAAAGTTTTATTAGACCTAGTTCGTCCCCATGGGGAGCACCAATTCTGTTCGTTAAAAAGAAGGATGGATCAATGCGTCTATGCATTGATTACCGTGAGCTAAACAAGGTTACTATCAAGAACAGATATCCTTTGCCTAGAATCGATGATCTATTCGACCAGCTACAGGGAGCGAGTTACTTTTCTAAGATAGATCTCAGGTCAGGCTATCATCAATTAAAGGTCAAAGAGGAGGATGTACATAAGACCGCGTTTAGGACTCGTTATGGTCATTACGAGTTCCTAGTGATGCCTTTTGGGCTCACCAACGCACCTGCCGCATTCATGGATCTCATGAATCGCGTATGCAAGCCTTATTTGGATAAATTTGTCATCGTCTTCATCGACGACATCCTCATCTACTCAAAGAACCAAGCTGACCATGAGAAGCATCTTCGGTGCATTCTTAAGCTACTCCATCAAGAGAAGCTCTATGCCAAGTTTTCAAAGTGTGAATTTTGGCTCCGCGAAGTCCAGTTCCTTGGTCATGTTGTGAGCGAACGTGGAATTCAAGTAGATCCCGCAAAGATAGAAGCTATTATGAACTGGCAAGAGCCAAAGACACCTTCAGAGATTCGTAGCTTCCTAGGTTTGGCTGGATACTATAGGCGTTTTATTGAAAACTTCTCAAGGATTGCTGCAACCTTAACGTCGTTAACACGTAAGAACATTAAGTTTAATTGGGGGCCTAAGCAGCAAGAATCCTTCGATATCTTGAAGCAGAAGTTGAGTAACGCTCCACTGCTGACTCTACCTGAAGGCATTGAAGAATTTGTGGTATATTATGATGCATCACACACCGGAATGGGTTGTGTGTTAATGCAAAAGGGCAAGGTCATAGCCTACGCTTCACATCAATTAAAGGTGCATGAAAAGAATTACACCACCCATGACTTGGAGTTGGGTGCCGTTGTATTTGCACTAAAGCTTTGGAGGCATTATCTGTATGGGACAAAGTGTGTGATCTATTCCGACCACAAGAGCCTTCAACACTTGTTTAATCAGAAAGATTTGAACATGAGGCAGCGACGATGGATGGAAACCTTGAACGATTATGATTGTGAAATAAGATACCATCCAGGCAAGGCCAATGTAGTCGCAGATGCTTTGAGCAGGAAGGAAAGAGTGAAGCCGATAAGGATCAATGCCAAGAGCATTGAAATTAAGAGCAGTTTGAATGAAAGGTTGTTAGCTGCACAAAAGGAAGCTGTGTTGGAAGCTAACTATCCTGAAGAGAAATTAGGAGTAACTGAAGAACAGTTGTCCTAAGATAAAGACGGAATGTTGAGATTAAATGGACGAATATGGGTCCCTGTATATGGAGGACTTCGAGATGTTATCCTCAAGGAAGCCCACATTTCCAAGTATTCCGTCCATCCTGGAGCTGATAAGATGTACCAGGATTTAAAGGCAAATTATTGGTGGATAGGCTTGAAGAAGTCTATAGCTGCTTATGTAGCTAAATGCTTGACGTGTGCTAAAGTCAAAGCTGAACATCAGAAACCGTCAGGTCTGTTGCAACAGCCTGAGATTCCCACTTGGAAATGGGAAATGGTGACAATGGACTTCATCACCAAATTGCCTAAGACGCCGAAGGGAAATGATACTATATGGGTCATAGTTGATAGACTGACTAAGTCAGCACATTTCCTGCCCATTAGAGAAACCTTCAGCTCTGACATGTTAGCCCAACTGTACGTGGATAAGATTGTGTCCTTGCATGGCGTACCAGTATCTATTATCTCAGATCGAGATACTAGATACACATCTCACTTCTGGAAGAGTTTCCAACAGTCTCTGGGCACTCAATTGAATTTCAGTATGGCTTACCATCCTCATACGGATGGGCAGAGTGAGCGTACTATTCAGACGTTGGAAGACATGCTGCGTGCATGTGTAATTGATCTAGGAGGTAGTTGGGACAGGCATTTACCGTTGGTTGAGTTCTCCTACAATAATAGCTACCATACTAGCATTAAGGCTGCGCCTTTTGAGGCACTATATGGTAGAAAGTGCAGAACGCCCATTTGCTAGGCAGAAGTGGGAGATACGCAATTATCAGGTCCTGACTTAGTCTTCGAGACAACGGACAAGATTGTCCAAATTCGCGACCGCCTGAAAGCTGCTCGAGATAGGCAGAAGAGCTATGCAGATGAAAGGCGAAAGCCTCTCAAGTTTGAGGTTGGCGATAAAGTTTTGCTCAAAGTATCACCTTGGAAAGGGGTGATGCGATTTGGCAAGAAAGGTAAGTTAAGCCCAAGGTATATAGGACCATTCGAAATCATCGAATGTGTAGGATCAGTGGCTTATAAGTTAAACTTACCTGAGGAGCTCGATGGTATTCATAATGTATTCCACGTCTGCAATCTGAAGAAATGTCTAGCTGATGAGTCGCTAGTCATACCACACACGGATGTGCATATAGACGAGAGCTTAAAATTTGTGGAAAAACCTGTATCGATTGAAGATCGACAGGTGAAAAAGCTTCGAAGAAAGCTTGTACCTATTGTCAAGGTAAAGTGGGACGCCCGCAGAGGTCCTGAATACACGTGTGAGTTAGAGTCCACAATGAAAGAAAAATACCCTCAATTATTTCCATAAATCTCGAGGTCGAGATTTCTTTTAAGGGGGTGAGGATGTAACACCTCGAAAATTCCTGTCCTTTAAAATAAAGACATGTGCCATGAGAGACAGACGTGTTAGGAAAACCGGATCAAATAAAAAGATGTATGGTAGGATTTTTAACAAAGGGCGTCATGTTATTAAAATACCTCTGAACGACCCAAAGGGCGACATGTTATTAAAACACCTCTGAGCGACCCGAATTCATAAATCCCAAGACCCTTAAATCGTTTGATAAACATCTTATATGCTAACCGGTTGTTCCAAATAAATAAAGTTCCATCTTTATTATGGACTTCGGATTAGTAGGTTTGTTACTACTGAAAATGCTAAATAAAGTCCTTGTAAATAGGGAATCAAGAATAGTTATGTAGCTTATTAAACTATTATGAGAATCCAAGACATGTTCTTGGTATTTCCGTCATCTTGCAAGTCCCTTAAGAAGTCAATTAAAGGAGGGGACATGTAAGAACCATCCAAGCATGCAATGGCTGAGCAGATGGCCCCACAACTGAAAAAGATGGACTGAATTCGGAATTGTTTTGGTTGCATGGTCAAGACTTAAAAGTTTTAAAAATTTTGTCCTCTGACCATCGGTTACGGACCGCAAGGCCCTAGGCTTACGGTCCGTAAGGAGGGTACCTGGGCGTTTTCAGCAAAGGTCGGTTACGGACCGTAGCCATTTCAGCATACGGTCCGCAAGAGGTGCTTACGGACCGCAAGGCCTTACGCTTACGGTCCGTAAGGCTGTCGCTGGCAGCAAGTTTTGGACAGCTGCCTGTTCAGCCCGTTACACCGACTTAAAAGGATGGTTTTCGAAATCAAGGGCTTGCTAGGCAGTATTTAGCCTATTAGGGACACTTGGGTTGATCTTGTAACCATTCTAGGCTAGCTTGGCATGATCTTGGACCTTGTAGTTCACTATATAAGTGCATGAGGTTGTAACCATTTCCTCTTGCTCACTTGGGACTTTGGTTCAAGACTTCTCTGGAGCTTTTCTGGACAACATCAAGTTCTCATTAAATCCCTAACCCTTCTTAGGACTCTTGTAAGTGTCCTTAACATCTTTTAAGTTGTTTTAGCTTAGTTAATTAGCTAAAAGTCAAACCGTCGTAATTAAGGTTTGACTTCGTGATTAATTAAAATGTACTCAGTCAAATCACGAATTAAAAGTACCTTTCAGTAGGTAATTACGCGGGTAACAAACCCTTAAAAGGGTATTTCCAGAATCCCACTCTAACTATGTTAATTGTCGAGTCAAAGCTTATTATAAAAAGTCAACAGAAAGGTTATTTGCGAATTAATACATAATTAGCAATGTAGGTTACATGCAACCTGTTTGATCATTAAAATAACTTGGTAACTAATGTAAGAACATGTTCCAACATGTTCAACTCGACAATTTTCAGTCTAGGCTCGGTTTGGAACCGAAAGTCGCAAAGTTTGACTTCTGCTTTGACTTTCAGTTCTGACCCGTTTAAGCCAAGATTAGGATTGCCTTAGAGCTTCTTTTGAACCTATTTACATGTTAGTATAACTCTCTGAGATTATACAACTTGGTTCATTAAATATCCTATTCACATGCATGTTTCCGTTAATCGCTTATATGTTGACCATTATGCCCATTTGACCTTAAAATGTGATTTTTTATAATGTAAAAGGGTAGGCACCTTAACTACTGATTTATAAACTTGCACCTAAAATTTGAAGTCAGTTTGAGGTCTAGATTAAGAGTTATGCTCAATAGCGTAATTAAGAGCTTCTTTACTAATTAATTGGCGTAAATTACACATAGCCTAACAAAACCCAAATTTTTATACCAAACTTGTTACCTACTGTTATAAAATAATATTTTGGGAACTTTGAAGATTTTTATTTATTTTTAGGCTGAGCATAACTTAGTGTTCTAAGATTGATTCGGTTTATGCCGGTTTTGCCTTTTTAGCCATAAATTGAGTTTTACAAATCCTTTTGACCTCAAACCAATTTCTACTGATTTGTTATGATAAATAAATTATTTTGAGCCTTCTAGAATATTAAAAATATCAGCTTTTTACAGAAAACCCGGAAATGGCTCTAAATCGCCTTTTTAGGCATTTTTAACGCATAAGTGTGCACTAGAACCTTATTAAGCCTAAGGGATTAAAACTACTGATGTAATTAGTGAATTTTTATATTTTAAACAGTAGGCAAATGTTTTGAACTCGGAATTCCAGAATTGACCTTTTAGGCACATGTGAAATTACCAAAATGCCCCTACGGTGCATGGTAAGGTTAAAGATGATAAATTTCACATAAATTTGGTACCCTACTGTTATAACTTAGTAAATTAAATATATTTACTAATTTAATCAGACCTGTAACTCAGGTTATCATTTTAACCCTGTTATACCTTTTAAAATGACCAAAACGCCCTTATGTGGCATAGTTTTGGTTTAAAATCATGTGGGGCATAATGGAAGGTATCATTCTGATATCACAACATATTTTAAGCATATTGACTTCAGAAACTTGTATTTGACTCTTATGGTTACTCGTTACGCGCTATACGCGTTCGGATCGGCTTATGTGGCTAGTTTGGCCATTTTAGCCGAAACGGGTCAAATCATATCTTTTCGGTCTCAAAATTCAGAATGTGATTATATTACCCATATAAAACAAGTGTGCAAGCTTGTTGGGTCAAAACCAAATTCTAAAACGGTCTTCGCCTTATTGTGCGTTTAAAACCGTAATCTTTATATAAAACTAACCGGTCTAAACTTAAGACCCGTTAGGATTCTAATAGGTTATTAAAACGTTAATTTCCAGATCTAGGAGCCCAGTAAAAGCTACGTGCACTCGTTATATTTGGTTTATACTTTGCGCAGGTAAATACGTTTAACTTATTTTCCCTATACGGGCTTGGGGTACGGTATATAAAATACCGCTTGGTCGGGGAATTGACCTTAACCGGTCTTGGTTATGTGCAGTCAAATTAACCCGTTTGAAAATGCTGTTTTGTTTGTTTAACGCCTTTGGGGGCTTAATGACCATGTCCCGGATATCCTTGGCATCATTCAAAGAATGGCCACGACCTTAGCACTCGGGTGTAGGCGTACACCCGTAGTGCTGTATAACATGTATAATCGTCGGTACGAGAGAAGTCTCGCGGCGGAATTATATTAAGTGGTGTGTCTATTAATCTTTAACCCGGCACGACCCGGGCTACCGAACGCAGAATAAACATGTAATTCTTTTACAAGATTATTAAGCAAATAATTATCCCAAGTTATAAAAAGTTTTATGCCACGTGCATTTAAATCAATTTTAAACATTTTCAAAATGAGTCAGTTGAATTGTATTTACCAGTGTAAACTGACGTATTTTCCAAAAAGACTAAGTGCAGGTACTACGCGTAATAGGCTGGTCACTCCTTAAGCATCCATAGAAGTCTCGCAAGCTTAGGATGCATGAAGTCTGTTGAAATGAAGTTTCCTTTTTGTTTGATTCTGCCTATGGATTCTATTTCGACATTTTGTGATATTTGAATATTACAATAATTTAAGTTGAAATAAATCTATCTTTGCTTCCGCTGTGCATTATAATTTGTGTTGTTTGACTATGATGATATCAACTACGTCACGTCAATCCCCCACCGGGCCCACCGGTGACACGTGGAAATTAGGGGTGTGACAGGTTGTCGGTGATACCCCTTTCTAAACGATATCTATTGTGAATTGGTATTGTCACAAAATAAGTTTGGTGTTCCAAGTTTAAATGATAATTAGCTAAATAAATTAAAAACACCATCTATATGTTTTTGTTAACAATCTTTTACACCTATATAGAATCTCATATTATACTTACAAGTTTGGTGTTCCAAGTATAAATGATTTAAACACACATCACTTTTAGGAGGACAAAAAACATCCACTATATATATCTTCTTATGTAAGGTCATATATACACAAAGCTAAGGACGTACCTCTGAAGAGGGATGGCAGTGCGCCGGAGGGTCTCAGCGACACCAAGCTGATCGAGAGCTCGCCACCCGTTGGGGCGGATGCCGATTGCTGCTCCAGTGACGTTCCTCAGGCTTTCAGCCCTCTCCATTACTACACTTTTTATCCCCTTCTTGTGAAGAGCAAGGGCCGTCGCTAACCCACAAATCCCGGCTCCAATTATCACTACTTCGTCATCATTCATTGCTACTAAATATTTTAGAGAGAGAGAACATGTAAGAAAGAAGAGAGTACAAGTGTGATGCTAGTAACTGGTTCGTAGTTGATCATATAAGGCGTTGAAAACAATGGGTACCCAATAAGGTACAATGGTCATAAAGATATTGTTGTTATAATGCTTAGAGTACAAGTATGATGCTAGTAACTGTTATTTTATAATTGAATTTGGGACAGGAATTTGTGCAATCACCACTTTTTAGTTTTCATAATTTTGATTTTTGGAAACAGTACATACTTTTCGGAATAAATCTCTAGATATTAAGTCATTTAAACCTAAATTCATATAAATTTTATGTGTTATTACTATTTTGTTTGGTATTATCATATTTTAAATTTTAAATAAAAATAGATGTGTACATAAAAATTCAAGTAAAAACTAAAAAGATTAGCAGTACTATTGACGCAGACTCTTGGTAATCATTGTGAACATGAAGCTCAAACAAACCACCAAACTAGGACGTCAACATCAATTGATGTCCAATTGACGAACACAAATGTGTGAAATGGGATTTGTTTCAAAGTAAAAAGAAAACTGAAACTCGTTTTCCTTAATAGCAAAAGCCGTTCAATTTGATGGCCCTGAACACTATATAGACTGCCACATCGAATGACAAATGTGTGAATATTAACCCATTAAAAAATTTCTATCTATACGGGTCGTATACCATTATACGGTCCGTATAAAGATATCGTATACGTTGTATACAACCAAAGTTTGTTTTAACATGGTGTAATAGAATAAATATAAACTGACAAAGTCTGTAGGCACAGACTTTGTGAGTCTATATTATATTCTATACGGGACGTATAACCTTATACATCCCGTATATACTATGTTAAAAAAGGATTTTACCATGTGTTAACATTAAGTGTCTCCATTAGTAAAACGTGCCGTTTCATCTCGAGTTCGATTCTCCCATCATATTTTTTTGTATTTAAAAAAAAAAAAAAAACACAAACCGCAAGACCCATATTTTAGGGTTAAACTAGAAAACAAAAGGCGTGAATGAACTCAACAGACCGCCCTCTTGAGACTCTGCCATCGGTTCCACCAATCCAAATCTCTCTCACTCTCTCAACGGTAAGTTGTTGATTTACGAACACAACAATTATATACATAAG
This sequence comes from Helianthus annuus, assembly GCF_002127325.2. Classification (NCBI taxonomy): domain Eukaryota; kingdom Viridiplantae; phylum Streptophyta; class Magnoliopsida; order Asterales; family Asteraceae; genus Helianthus; species Helianthus annuus. Next base: position 28,234,087 of record NC_035434.2, on the reverse strand, counting down.
CATCCATATCTTAAGTAACAGCTGATTTAAGTAGTAAGCCTTCATTTATCCTTTTCCTACTTTGTGATTTATTTCTTTTGAGTATTTGTTCAGTTTGATTTTTTTATCTTTCAACATATGTTATGTCTGATTTTTAAGTGCAATTGAATATGCATTGGACTTTGAATTGAATCAAGTTATTTATTTGTGGTTTCCGTAATTTAAAATTTGTGTTACAGGGGGTCGTGAAATTAGAATCTAGGAGTCACAAATTAGTTGCCAAATTTAAATGGATTGGTCGTTTGTTTATTTATTTATTTTATAATCATGTATTTGATCATCGTTGAAAATTTTAAACAATGGAGGGGTGAATCTATGTGTTTGTTTTGTTATAAAGTGTTGGTTGTTTTTTTTTTTTTTTTAATTGTGATTGGTTTGGTTTGCCTGCTGAAAAAAATGCACACCACTTTTCAGGCTATATGTTTTTACACATCTCTACTAATACTTGAGAATCTTAGATATCTATACTCACTTATAGTCGAATTTTATAACCAGTGCAGTACCGACTATTTTTGATGTATGAATTCGTATTTTTTATGTTACCTGACTTGAATCTTGGCCACAAGTTTGGTTTTTGTTTCACAATGCCTTATTCTGTTGATCACTGAATGGCTGAAATGTGCTCATGTAGCTTATTTTTAGTTGAGAGACCACCAAAACTTTCTCAAACTTCATACTCTTATTTTTATTTTGTTTGTTTGAAATTAAGTCAGAGTTTACCTTTATATATATTGCCGGACTGAAAATTCCAAACTAGGCTCTTAATATTACAGTAGACGGGCCTCATTCCTGATGCGCCCTTTTTAGCCATGCCTATCGTCTTGACATCCATTACATAACATTATATATATTGAGATTTTACAAACACATTGTCACAATTAGTCTATCTAAAAGCCTTCGCTTCTTGCACCTAGGTGCATTTTCTAGGCGAGGCCCAATAAATGCGCTTCTAGTTTCTAGGCGCTCACTTCTTGAGGTTGACAACACTTATGACGGTATTGATGATTTATGAAGAACAATGATCATTTGAACCTTTACTATTGTTGAACTTTTGGTTTTCGTGTTTGAACGTTTTGGTACTTTACTTTTAAGTTTGAACATTTTTTTATTCACGTTTTGGAATTACATTTGAATCTTGATTATTTTAAAACTTTTGTTACTAATTAGATGCTATTAAATGTTATATAATAGCTTTTGTTTATTTTATTTGAAGAATAGTCTTTTTTTCTAATACATAATATGTTTTTAATTTTTTCATTTAAGTGCGCTTTTTTTTTTCTCAGGCCCTCATTTTTTTTGAGCCTTGCGTCTAGGCCCCAGGCACGGCCTATGCGCCTAGCGCCGCTAGTGCTATTGATAACTACGAGTCTATCTAATGTCGACCATTCCTAGAATCAACAAAAGTGGACATAAGGATCTTAAACAAATTAAATACATAACAACAATTAGTCCATCTCATAATGATCATTCATTCTTAGTAGATTATAACAGCAAAAGGTACACCAACTTCACTATGGGAGGCATCCATTTGATTTTCTGTATTTTTTGTTTCACTTGGAGATCTATCGGAGAATAGAAAATTCAGAAAATCTAATGGATGTCTCCCATAGTGAAGTTGGTGTACCTTTTGCTGTTATGGTATACTAAGAATGATCATTATGAGATGGACTAATTGTTGTTATGTATTTAATTTGTTTAGGATTCTTATGTCCACTTTTGATAGCATAGTTATCAAAAGGCATCGCCTCTTACGCGAGGCGAGGCAATTGCGCCTTAAGTCAAGGCAGTTGCGCTTTGATTCTCCAGGTGATGGTCCATGCGCAGATTCCGGCGAGATTCTTGAGAGTTTTCGACCAAATTCTGCAAGATTCTAGCTAGATTTCTACTTTTATCAAACGAAACTACTTTTCTACACTAATAAACTAGCATTTTGTAACTTTTGGTACTATATACAGGATATTAACTGTTATATAATAGCTTTAGTTTATTTTAATTGAAGAATAGTATTAATTTTCTATTATATAAAAATATTTTTAGTTTTTTTTTTTTTTTTGTTGTTATACGCTTTTTTTTTCTGAGGCCCGCGCTTTTTTTGCGGCGCGCCTAGGCCCCAAGCGAGGCCTATGCGCCTTGAGTGCGCCTAACGCCTTTAATAACTATGTTAGATGGACTAATTGTGTTATGTACTTAGTCTGTTCAGGCTATCCTACTATCGTAAGATGAAGTAAAAGGAAATTAATTGCAAACCCAGATGTGTTTGGTGTAACTACGGTATTACAAAACTATATGTAATACTGACCTTGGGATAACAACAGGGCAATTTTCTACTTTGTATTTTGTGGTATTCAGATGTGGCTAGTGTTGGTTTGGTCTTTTTTGTGGTTTTTTTTGTCTCTTGTCTACTATTTTTATCTGCCAATCTTTACTTTCTTTTGGTTTACAACGGACCCGTATGTATTGTTAATTTGGAGTTAAATCTGATTCCACATCTCAAGGTTCATAAAGATTGTCAAGACTTGTTTTTAGTTGTCAAGACTTGGTGATTGATAATGATTTAGTTGTGGCATAAGATTATTTGCTATGGTCAAATGAGTTAAGTAACCATAGTAGGATATATAAGATAACTCTCTCAGTTTTTGTCATTCGGTCACTCTCTGTGCTATATATACGCTATGTAGTCAATATCCTGATATATCATCGATATATCAGTGATATATCGGTTATCAGTCCTTTGCCGAGATATTAGTGCAAAATATCGGTATCGATAATGTCGGCGATATTGACTAATATATCACCGATTATCCCGATATCAGTACCTTTCTTCTTGGTTCTACCATTCGTCTTGCTTGTTGTTGTTATTAGTGTTTTAAGTCTTAGGGGCTGTTTGGCAACCTCTGACTGGATAAGTGCTGAACCAATAAGAGGTCTGGATGAGTAGAGACTCTGAACCAGTAAGTGCTGAGCCAATAAGTGTTGTTTGGTTGGACCTCTGAATGACTGTGCAGAATGACTATTTTACCCCTCTGAAGTATTATGTGTTGAATGAAATGTATCTGTTTTGCCAGAGAGTTCTGAATAACTATACAAAATGATGAAAATACAAAACATCGTGTAAATTCCAAATTACACGTAAATCCTTCGCAATCCATGAAAAATACCAAAACCCAAATGAAAATTAATACTTTGCGTCCAATTTTTATCAAAATGTTTTTTTATAGATAATATCATATATGATAGAAGGATTAGGATCAAATACAAAGGATCCTAATTGTAAGAAGTGTAAGAAGGATTTATAGAGTGACAAGTGTCCAATAACCTAAAAAAACCCACTACACAAAAAAACCCCACTACAAAAAAAAATAAAAAAACCCTTAAACATCCACCACCACCAAAAACCTAACCCCCCCCCCCCCCTCCCCCCCCCCCCCACACACACACACACACATCACCCACCCAGAAAAAAAAATTTTTTTTTTTTCTTTTGTCGAGGGGGTGGGGGTTTAGGTTTTTGGGTGGTGGTGGGGGTGGGTGGGTGTTTAGGTTTTTTTTAGATTTTTTATAGGTTTTTTTTTTTTTTTTGGGGGGGGGGGGGGTGTTAGGGTTTTTTTTAGGTTTTTGGGGGGTGGGGGGGGGGTTAGGTTTTTTGGGGGTTTTTTTGGTGAGATATAGTTTTTTTTTTTTGCCGGGGGGGGGGGGGGGGGTTAGGTTTTTGGGTGGCTGTGGGTGTTTAGGTTTTTGGTGGTGATGTAATGGGTTTAGTTTTAGCTTATTGTACACTTGTCACTCTATAAATCCTTCTTACACTTCTTACAATTAAAAGCCTTTGTAGAATAACTTGACCCTATGATCGAAATGGTTTGTTATAGTTTTATTATAAATGATAAATATATTGCATGTTGTCATGTTATGGTCTATTAAAGTTGAAACACAATCTGTCCAAAGTAAGAACAGTTATCTTGAATGATATGCTGTAGGTTTGGAAGGACTCACCGATCTGTGAGGTTTACAAGAGGTTTGTTACTCTAAAGTTAATCACCTAACGAATGGCAAGTCAAGAGGATGTGAAGCATATCGAGGACTGCTCTGTTGCCAAGTAAGTTCTTTTAACTTTTACGTTTTGGTAAATGTAATAATCTAAAAAGAAAAGAATGAAACTTTTGGAATGTACTCATTTGCAGTGCGTTGGGCACATGGGTTTTCTCCGTAGCTGGTGCTTTGCTTGCTATACCGATAGGAATAAAGAGGAAATCACTTGCACCCCTCGTGTTTTTTGGGACTACAGGGACAATGGTCGATATAATTTTGGGAATTAGTGCCTGCGAGAGAGAACATGCTGAACGCCAAATGAAGATTCTTGAACAACAAACTTCTTCTTCTGATGATGATGATGCATTTTGAGCCTTGTTTTCACGGTTATCGATATTTTGTTCTAGAACTTTGTTTAGTCGATAAAGTTTGATCTGTGATGACATCAACTTTCGTTTGAACATTCCAAATCTTAGCGTAAAATAATTTGGAAGAATATGCGTTATAACTCACCTCTTGAGGTCAAATATAATTGTGTTTGATTTTGAGATTGACGCTTGTTTGTTAGGGCTGCCTTGGTCCGTTTGACTCTTCAAAGTCAATTGGTTCATTTGTCGGCCCCGGTAATCAAACTAGTTTTAGAAATTTGTGAAGCATGCTTAGATTATGTTTCATAATCTCTAGATCAAGTGGTGGAAGGCTTGCATTTCTTTTGAGAGATGCAAGTTCAACTCTCACTTGGTGCAGAGTGAGGCATTGGTGGGCAATGATAGGAGACCTAGGGAAACCTGGGTTCGATCCCTGAGCCAAACGGGTTTTACCGGTAATTTCACCGTCGTGCCTACGGGCGGGTGGGTTACCGGGTTTTCCCCGGCATTGGTGGTGGACTCGGGTTACTCTCGGAGTACTCCGTTTGGTCCAGTGGGTGCCCCGAGAGTGCTCGGGATTGATTCTGTTGACCGTTAAAAAAAAAAGATTATGTTTCATTATGTTTTTATTGAAGCTTCTCCATAATTGCTATCTAGGAATTATTTAAAGGCTAATCAGATCTGGGAAAGGATCATGGAGTCTGGTGTTGTTCTTCACAGGACGAGAAATCAGAGCGGGATTTGATTTCTTCTGCTCTTCATAATCGGTAATTACGCTTTTCAAACTTGATATTGAATTGTTTGTTACAACTATAACTGATTTCACCTCTTCTTTTGGAAGCTTTAATTCTCCACTAATTATGTCTTTGAGCTCTTGAATAACCTCTTCTGGAATTAGCGCCATTTTGGGGCATTCGGAGGTGTTACCGACCCCGATATCCCTGCAGAACTCGAAAAACATCGAGACTTCTTCGCCTTGAGCTTTTGCTTTCTGCACAATCGGTAAGGCAATTACAGCCTCGTTTTTTCCCACGGGGTAAATCTTCATGAGAAGGGTTCCAATCCCTATGCTAATTCGGCTATAGATATCGTAAATCTCAATCATGATGCAGTCCATGGCTTCAAGAACAAGAACATTGACCGTTTGACTCGATTTCGGTTGGATCCTGAGCAATGAATCAAGCAAGCCTTGGAGTCTTTGTAACCAAATCAAATCTTGTATCATCAACATTCGTTTTTGCTCTTCGTTTGTTTCGTCTCCCAATGTACGTTTAATCTGTTCTTGTGAATGGAGTGATATGAAGGCCGATTTCTGATCCAGAAAAGCATAATAACCATGGATAAACGCGTTTACATTTCCACGCTTTTCTTTAAGATTCTCCTTAAGATTCAACAGATCAGACGGTAATTGTCCGATCTGTTGAATCCCGGGAACCTTACAAGTAAAAACTCCATGCAAGAGCATGAGTCCCTTCAACACCACTGCCCAGTTGTGGGTCCTCTTCATCCTACGAAACAGGATCCACAACACACGATACAAACATTCGTCAGAAATCCTCACCCATGTGAAAACATGTTGAGTGGCGTGATAATCGACGATCGATTCATCATGGGAGGTAGCCTTGATGACTGCGGTTTCTATACTCGGGTTGCGAAGCATAGACCGAGAAGTCAAATTCGCTCTGAGAAGACTTGTTCGGTCTTTTCGGACGCCGGAAGCTCTCTTCCATAGTTTCATTTTGATGGTTTTGATTTGAATTCTTGTTGGAATGGAATTTATTTAGTTTGGTTGGTTGCAGTCAAAAGTTTGATCAGAAATGTGCGTGTTGTTTGGTCTAGAATGAAGTTGACTTTGACAACTGTTTCATTGGGTTTGAACGTTTCTTTCTTTTTTTTTTTTTTCTAAAATTAGAAACTCTTTTGCAATTATTTAATTCAGTTTTGTTCTACCAACTTTGGACTTGAGCTTAATTCAATACTAAAGAATTTCACATAACAAATGATCCGAAATACATCAAATATATAAAAGATATTGCTCACAACAAATAAACTTCTTTATTTCAAATTCTTGTTATTAAGGCCCAAATCCTATGTTGATCTCCTCTTAATTCTCATCACCTAAATCATGTATAGAAGTAGTTTTTGAGTCAACAAAGGTTGGTGAGTGAATCTTATAGTTTTTGTGAAAAGATAAGTTTATTAAGTATTATGAAAATGTGCATAACCAATGGTAATTTAATATATAAAATGTGAATGAATCAAACCTCATACAATCAGTCAACAAGTAATCTCATACAATCAGTCAACAAGTAATGTAATGACTCAAATGTATGTATGTGTGTTGCACGTGTTGTAATGAATGCAAGATTCGAGTTCAATCAAACGAAGGTGATCTCGTGTGTTGGCAACCAGTGGGGGAACAAGAATAAAAATTCAGGGGTATCCCAATTTTTTTTATCGTACATTTATACAATGATAACGAAAAAACACGATAATAAATAAAAATAAACAAACTTATTTATAAAAAGAAGCATAATAAGACAATTTTATGAGCCCTGAATATGAAAAACTAAATAATCTAGTTTTACTACTTTTTCTTAGGGGTGTAAACAAGTCTAGAGGCTCGAGAGCTACTAGAGCTCGTTTTGTTATCGAGCCCGAGCTCGAGCCTGAAATACAAAGCTTGTTTAGACTCGCGAGCCTAAACGAGCCCCTACAAAAGTTTTTGTTTAGTTTTAAATTTGACTAGTGGTATATTAGTATATTACTCGTGAGTTGCATCGAGGGTGTTAAATTTGTAACGATATTAGCTAATGTTATTCTAAAGAAGGCTAGATCAAACATATGTGATATCTAATCGTATACTTTAAATATTAATCTAATCATATAATCAATTTGAGAAATTTATTGATTTGACGAGGCTTTAATGATTATGATCGTTGTAAAACAGCTAATTTAAAAAAATTAGAGAAATTTAGCCATTTTAAATAACCAAATAAGTGGTCAAGCCAACTTAAAAAAATTACATTCTCTTGGATATAAACGTAATAATAACAATCAAAATTAACATTCTCTTGGATATAAACGTGAAAAGGAAATAAAATAAAAACAATTAAAATATTATATTATATATACAGTGGCAGAATTTAGGAAAAATGTCAAAAAATGTGAAAACTGTGAGAACCCCCCCCCCCCTCCCCCCCCCTCATCCGTTCCAACGTATCGAAGAATCGTTGTTCTGCTCTGATACCAACGTTCACAGGGTTATTTTTCGACCCCCTTGTGGCGTCCCCAAGTCTCTGGGGACAAGCCAATCCTTCATGCTTCTTTGTGTGGGTCACTGATTTCGTCCTGCCTTGGATTCATCAGAAGAGCGGCGTCAGCTCTCGACCAGTGATGCGTTCGTCGTTTGCACGACTAGACACGTACACCTCTTCATTGACACTGTATCCACCCCCGATAAAGTCCAGGACTAGCCAGTAACCCAAGCGTTCAAGCACAACCCACAACATTGCGATCTTCAAACATTTGGCCCGTGACACTTAGCTACCTTGAGGTATGTCCCGAGTACCCCAATCCCTGTAGGCAGTGTTGCAGAAGTCGGTCTAGGCGGCCGATTAATCGGCGCCTAGGCGCTAATCGGCTGTTCATGGCCTAAATTTGAGCAAATCGGCCAATAAATCAGTCCAGGTCAAAATCGATCCTAGTCGGTCAAAAGTCGGTCAAGTCGAACTAATCAGACCAGGGTTTTTTGCTCAAAATCGGTCCTAGTCGGACCAAGTCGGTCAAAATCGGTCCTAGTCGGTCAAAAGTCGGTTAATTTTTTAATTTCTAAGTACTTGATTTGTTATGTTTAAGTTTAATTGCTTATGTTTGAACCACACTATTTGAAACTTGAAGTATTTATGTGAATTTTGAAGTATTTTTTTTATATTATTGTGTGTGTGTGTGTGTGTGTAAATATATATATATAGGGAGGGGCTCATGCGAGAATCACCCTTATTGTGAGAACCGCGAGAACCAATGTGAACACAACCAAAAATAGCTAAAAAAACCTACCCCCACCCCCCCCCCAAAAAAAAAAAAAACCTAACCCCCTCCCCCCCCCAAGCTAAATGCTAAAAACTAAAACCCCCAAAAAACCTAAACCCCCCTCCTCCACCCCCCAAAAACCTAAAACCCCCCCAGCTAAAATTTTAAAAACTAAACCCCCAAAAAACCTAAAAAAATCTAAAAAAACAAAAAAAAAATCTAATTTTTTTTAATATTTTTTATGCTCAAATCGCTACTTTTAGTGGCCAAAAAAATTTTTTTTTATAATTTTTTTTGGCTTCGAAAAGTAGCGATTTTTATATAAAATATTAAAAAAAAATTTTGTGTGATTTTTAGTTATTTTTAGGCATTTTTTGTTGTGTTCACATTGGTTCTCGCGGTTCTCGCAATAAGAGGTGGTTCTCGCATGATCTTCTCCCTATATATATATATATATAGAGAGAAAGTATAATGTACTTTAGGGCTTAACCTACATTAACATACATGACAAAAAATATAACGTGCGTTATTATCATAGAACGTGCGTGATTATAGTCCCATGCGTGATTATGTGGTCCCATGCGTGATTATGTGGTCCCATGTGGTCCCATGCGTGATTATACCTCTGATCCAACGGTTACCATTGTCTCCTACGTGATGTATGATAAGGCTTTTTGTAACCTTACTCTATATATATATATATATATATATATAAATTTGAAAAATTACGTATAAAAATTCCCATTCCGATTAATCCCTGTTAATCCCGATTAATCTCTAGGCGGTACCTCATCGCCCGACTAGCGCATAGCGCCTTCTACAATACTGCCTGTAGGTGTGTATATATATTTTTTTGTTATTAATAAAAATTTACTAGGATATCATTCCCTTTAACCAATAAAAAAAGGGAAATTGGCCTGTAATAATCTCACCTAGACCTTATTGGCCATTAATAATCCCACCTCAGAATATTCCCCCCACCAGTCCCACCTTTCACCTATTTTTCCTACAATGGTCCCCCGTTAAAAAAACTTAACGGAGTTAAGCTTTTTTCCAAATTACAAACAATTTTTTTAGGGCTTTTGATTAAAACGACGATACGAGTCCATTGATGTAAAACTTACCTCGAAACGGTGCTCCAAACGATGAAAACGACGCTTCAATTCGGGTGTTTAAATTTCCAATTAACCAAAATCAAGTCACTTGGAGCACCATTTCGAAGTAAATTTTACATCAATGGAATCGTATCATCATTTTGATCAAAAGCCCTAAAAAATCTGTTTGTAATTTGGAAAAAAACTTAACTCCGTTAAGTTTTTTTAACGGGGGACCATTGTAGGAAAAATATGTGAAAGGTGGGACTGGTGGAGGGAATATTCTGAGGTGGGATTATTAATGGCCAATAAGGCCTAGATGGGATTATTACAGGCCAATTCCCCTAAAAAAAATCAATCATGATACGTATTATAATAATAAGTTTTTTCTTAATTTCATTATATTTTGGCGTTTTCTTTACTATTGCCGGTTTTTACCTTCATGTACCGATACCGAACAGGACCGTACCGGTATTTTCGATACCAGTAGTTGCTCGATACCGGTTGACACCAAACTTATCTCAACCCGTGATATTAAAAAATGATTAAAGTTAAAAAGTAAAGAAAATAACTATTAGCATAATATTAAAATAATAAAAGTATTAAAAAACTATATATTATTATAATATTAAAAATTATTATTCATTATCTTCTAATTTTAATATAAGTATATGTATAATATATGTATAATTTCAACCCAAATTATGTGTTACGATATTGCTAAATATAATATGTATTTATTTGTTACAAATATAACCATGAATGTTGTGTATAAATAAGTTTTTAGATATTTGTAATTTGTATCCGTAGATTTCTTAGTTGTAAATTTCAATTCGAAATGTAATTATTAAGAAACAAATGATAAATACGATATGTATTTATTTTTTATATATATTTTTTATTTTTTTAACCCAAATACGTGTAACACATAGTTTCTAACCTTTGTAACAAACTAGTTTTTGCCTCGTTCGCGTTGCGGGGCAATAGGCCGAATATTTCTTTCTCATGACATGTATGTCTGTACAGAGAGTAAAATCGTAATTATATTTTGAACTCAAGGTGAAATCATAAATTTAAACTGAGAGCAAAATCATAATTTTGAGCTATGGGGGAAAACATAATTTTATTTTGAACTGTGGGAAAAAACGTAATTTTGAGCTGAGGGCAGAATCGTAATTTTGAGCTAGAGAAGAAAACAACATTTTATTTTGAACTGGGGGCAAAAACGTAATTTTAAACGGAGGGCGAAACCGTAATTTTAAACTGGGAACAAAATTAAAAATGAGTTTTTGAACTGAGGGCAAAAGCGTAATTTTGAGCTATGGGCAAAATGATAATTTTATTTTGAGCTGGGGGCAAAAACGTAATTTTAAACGAAGGACGAAAGCGTAATTTTAAACTGGGAATAAAATTAAAATAAAAAATGGGTTGTTCTAATAGGGAAGTGTCAGGCAAACGTAATTTTGAGCTGAGGACAGAAGCGTAATTTTGAGCTAGAGGAAAAAAACAACATTTTATTTTGAACCGGGGCCGAAAACCTATTTTAAACGGAGGGTGAAACCGTAAATTTTAAATTGGGAACAAAATTAAAAATGAGTTTTTGAACCGGCGGGCAAAAGCGTAATTTTAAGCTAGGGGTAAAATTATAAATGAATTTTGAGCTGGGGGCAGAAACGTAATTTTAAACGAAGGACGAAAACGTAATTTTAAACTGGAAATAAAATTAAATAAAGAATAGGTTGGTCCAATAGGGGAGTGGCAGGCAGCTGCCTGGCACTATTCCCCCAACTTCCAAATGTGTATGTAGGATAATACAACACAACAACAATCTGCCGTCAACAAATGAACAAAAAGCAATTGTTTTGGTTTGTGAGATAACCACAGCAGAGATTTTGTGATATACATTATTATCACAACCAAATATATATTCGAGCCGCAAAACTAAAAGGGATGACCACTTTTCGTGATTTCGATACAGCCGCCATCTCAACAAGCTGAAAAGGCGCCATCTTATTTTTTATTCCCTTTTGCGAGCTCCGGCCGGCCAATTGTCCCGCTAGGTTCGTGTTCGTGTACTAACACTAATCCGTTATATGTTGGTGTCTCAAACGGTTAATTATTAACCACATGGAATATTTAATCTAATCAGTAGATTAAGAATAATATGTGTATCGTATGTGCATGTTTGTAATCATGATCCTGTTCGGGTTCGTTTTTTGCGTTATTTAAATATATTATTCCCATGCGTTTTATCAATTACCGATAGTCTGGTCTCTTTTGTGTCTCTTTCACTCTATGAGTCCGTTCTCAAAAATAGAAAAAAAGCTAAAAAAAGAATCCCTAATTTTAGTTTTAACTTACCCGGTACTTATACACACCTCACCAACTTAATTCATTTTCTAAACCAAATTAATTGATTTTGTAAACCAAAATCAATGTATAATAATATATGAATTTGGTCAAAGGGTGTTGCTTTTGTAAAGATTCATGTCATAGTGCTCGTGTTCAGGTTTTAACTTTTCATGAAAAATAAATAGTTGCCCCCGTTGTGTTTAAATGAGTAACACGTCGGGTTAAACGATTGATATTTCTAGTTTCAAGTTATTTGGATATATTTTGCTAGGGAGACACATTCTATGAATGTTTGAAAGCTTTATTTAATGCAATAGAAGTCATACATGTTATCAAAGTTAACTCACATTTAGTATTTTTAATATAAAATAACGGCATTTAATATTTCCGTTGTTCTAATTCCGCATATAACACTGCGACATGTTTGTTCTTATCTTCGTTCAATAAAATTGTTGTTCAAAATCAAGTTGCTGACCATATCCATAGGATAAGTTATCCCACTGCTACTATGCATCTTGGTGCGATTCAAGCATTAGCAATTTAGTAACACCCTCAATCATCATCACAAGTTTTATAACTAAATGATTCTATAGTATACATGTTTTTTCAATTACTATCAAATTTTACAATTTTTCTATAATTTTTATAACCAATTTATTTATTTTAATAACCTTTTTAGTTATAACACCATATAGAATAAGATATTACATACTTATGAATCGAAGAAATATAATGATATTATATAATATAATACAATACATCTACTTATTATATATAAATTAATAAAAAATTCTAAAATTCAACATTTTAAAAGCCAATAATTAGACAAACAATAACTAAACATTACATAAACTAAAGTATTGACAAATCAAATATTATTAACCTAGAATACAAAAATAATTTACAAAATATATACTGCATGAATCCCTAATATTTGTTAAAATACATTAAAAAGGTTTATAAGTTCACATATGAAAGTAATATAAACTCAGGTTTTATTAAAATTTAAAAGCGTGTGTGTATATATGTATTACAACTTATTGAATTTGTATCTTTGTATCAGCCCAAAAAAATCTTTAGAAACACCTAGTAATACATTAAACAGATCTTTGAACGTATCAAAGAAAACCACAATCATAATTAGTATGACTATTCTGGTTGTGAAACAGAAGACTCAATAACATATAATATAGAATCTTCTTTAAAAGTGAAGAAGTACCCCATAACATACCAATAAGGTAAGTTTGTAATGATAGTCGTAGCACCCTCATCCTTCGTTGTTTTACGAACTGATTAAACGCTTTCTCAACTCCTGGGGTTGTTACCTTACTACCACTTCCAACACTGGTCGACCCCAGTTGAGCCATTATTCTAGCCAACACAACCGCATCTTCTAACCCTGCTGAACCACCTTGCCCCAAAAATGGGCCCATGATATGCATAGCGTCACCAGCAACCGTCACTGTTCCTTTACTAAATGTTCCCGATAACAAGTCCCATGGTGCACGATATCTCAAGTGTGTAATAGATAACGACTTCATGTTTGTGTTTTCTATCATTTCGCGAATTTCATTTGGATGATCGCTTACCAACTCTAGGGTTGATTGTCGTATTGCCTCGGGATCTTCCCAATGCTTTTGATCTATTCATCATAGTTACAAAGAACATAAATAAATTGTGTAATACTAAAGGGTTATCTACACAACTATGATAATAAACAACCTTTACGAATGTTGGGTAGCACACAAAACCAAAAAACCAAGTTATCATGGATTGGAGTTCTTCCGACAAGAATGTTATCTTTCCTGAAACGAATTAACTGGTGGCCGAATGAATGACCAGTTGGGTAGCTTGTTAAACCTCTAACTGCACATAACGGAAACATCTTTGTAGGTTTGAGGTTAAGGAAATCGGCAACTACTGACTTGCCACCATCACAACCAATTACTACCTACAAGCACCGATAAGTATCAATCATAATGAAGCACAAAATGGAAGAATAATAACTTGTTGCACACTTCTTCACTAGATCAAGCTTATATACCTTAGCTACAAAGGAGCTTCCATCGATGAACCGAAGAACTGGTTTGTTAGAATGCGGGTCAAGTTTTATAGATTCAAGTTGGCAGCCGAACTTTACAGTGCCTGGAGGGAGTGCGGCATAAAGAGTGTCAATAAGATCTTTCCTTCTCAAGCAACGCGTTTCACCATCCCAATGGGTCCTCAATGAAGAAACAATTAAGAATTAGTCTAGATTTTCAGATGCTTCTTTCTTATAAATTAACTTCCATTATTCTTTCTTTTAGCATTTTAATTATTTAGGTTTAAAAAGTTTAGAGAAATTACAGAGAGTTTTTCCTATATTCCCACTAGCTACATCTTTTATGAAAAATAACAATTAATTACCTTTTTATAAAATATATTGGAATTCCATTGCTATTTTTAGAAAAAAAGAAGAAGTGAGATTCATCTATCTTTGGCCATGTATTAACTAAAATAGAAGAGATGAGAAGTTGGTGTCTTAAATAAATTCACTAAAGTGAGAATTATATGGAATCAAGGGTTGTTCTTTTTTTTTTTTTTAAAGATACGGAAACAAGTACTTCCTTACATTATGCGATTAACTACATAAACTTACAATGAAGTTTCTTTTTGTTTCCCTCCATCAAGAGATATGTCTCGTTCCCTATACATGGTCAGAAAGCATCATTTAGCATTGGCAACTTATTAGTTTAAAATACTTGTAAACTGCGAACATATATAATTATTTGAAATCAAAGGTACATATAATATGTAAATCCTCACAAATTTTGTAAACAGCAATTCCTTACTATAACCATCCTTGTCTTTTTCAAATTATATTATAAATAAGCTATTTATATTAATATTAATATTGTATATGATTAAAAATTATAGATTTTAAGATTTCAGTAGCCACAAATCACAATCACATAATTAGCTAAATAAGTACACAGCAATTTACACTATGCATGATTTAAATTCCTAATTTTTTTGGTTGTAGAGTACTACACCACTTAAATTAGAATGTCCCACATCATAAATTATATAATCTCTCAGGTTTTATTAAGATTTATAAGTGTGTGCATATATATATATATATAACATATATATATTACAAATTACTAAGAATATTAAAAGAGGAAATAAAAAAAACCTTACCCACTAGTTCATAGTCATCCATGGACGTCACCACAAACGCTATCCCTAAAACTGTCTCATGGACAAGACTGTAACATGATGTTCGTGAAAAATATATTCATCTCTTGGTGCGACGTTGTCACCCATCAAGTTCAAAAAACACCTGTTGGGACGGTTTTAGGTGTGTTCATATCTAGAACAAGAAGGTTTTGAGTTTGAAAAGAAATAGTACTTTTGTACACATATTGTATAAGCATTTTGATATGTGTATGTCTATGTGAATAACTAATACGCATATGATTTATATAGATGGATTAGTAAAATTACAATTTATATTTATTTATGTTAATTTTATCTCTCACAGTTATTATAATCCGTAGATGCTGACGTATATCATGCACTAGTATACCAAACCACATTAAGTAAATGAAAGTGCAACTTAACACGTAGTTTGGGTTCAAATCCTCTTAAGTGCAAATTAGTTAGGTTTGAGTTTTCGGGTGAAAAATTGTTTTTTAAAAAAGATCAACTAAAAACAAAATAACCCAAGAAAACAGTGTATGAGATACCAATTAAGAGGGACAGCAGTGTGGCGGAGGATCTCCGCCACACCAAGCTGATCCAGAGCTCGCCACCCGTTTGGACGCACTGCGATTCCTGCCCCCGTGACGTTTCGCAGGCTTTCAGATCTCTCCATTACTACGCCTTTTATCCCCTTCTTGTGAAGAGCAAGGGCTGTTGCTAGTCCACAAATCCCAGCTCCAATTATCACTACATCATCATTATCATCCATGCTACTAGCGAGGAGTGTGTGCGCGCGTGTGAGTGCGAGTGAGTAGGCTATATATGCATGTATTTAAGAGAGGAAAGTGATGTAAGAAATGATGTATTATAAACTATGGGTACAGTTCCAAGATGATAAGCACAAGGTAGATACTAGATATACATCAATTTTAGTTGTGCATAAATTATTTCATTATATGCTAAATTGTTAACAACATCATGCTCATGCATTTGAATTTGGACCGATGTGTGTGCATTTACTACTCCAACTATATGTGATAAGACATATCTTGTGTATTACAGGATAATGATACATGTATTGCGTAATTTATTAAGGGAGTTAATATTTACACATCCCTCCCTTCTATCTTTCTCTATACATACATAGATATATATAAAGAGAGAGATAGAGTGAAAAGGGATGTGAAAATAAGATTTAGGGGTGTGAGAATAGTGAACGCTTTTATTAAATTTAGAGTTAACTGCCATTTTCGTCCCTATGGTTTAGTCACTTTGGCCATTTCAGTCCATTTTTCAAAAATGCGCCATTTTCCTCCCCGACGTTCTGGAAATGTGCCATTTCAGTCCAAAAATCATAACCCAGTTAAGTCGGTTAGTAAATAAGGACTGATTATGTAAATTTGTAACACCACCACCACTAGCCCTGCCACCACCACCACCGCCACCACAGCCACTGCCACCACCACCACAGCCACCACAGACACTGCCACCACAGCCACCACAGCCGTTGCACCATCACCACTCCGCTGCCACCACCGCCACCACAGCCACCACAGCCACCACAGCCGCTGCACCACCACCACTCCTTCTCTCTCTCTCTCTCTCTCGTCGTTATCTCTCTCTCTCTCTCCGACTGTGATGATGATTGATGAAGATGAGTTGCAGGTTGTCGGTTTTACAGCGGTGAACGGAGGTGATGACAGAGGTGAACGGTGGTTTACGGTGAAGTGGTGGTGGGTTATGGTGATGGTGCAGCGGTGAGGAGACGATGGAACGTGGTGGTGGGTTATGGTGATGGTGCAGCGGTGAAGTGGTGGTGGGTTATGGTGATGGTGCAGCGGTGAAGTGGCAGTGGCTGTGGTGGCGGTGGTGGCTGTGGTGGCGGTGGTGGTGGTGGTGGCAGTGGCTGTGGTGGCGGTGGTGGCAGCGGAGTGGTGGCGGTGGCAGGGCTAGTGGTGGTGGTGTTACAAATTTACACAATCAGTCCTTTATGTTACAAATTTACACAATCAGTCCTTATTTACTAACCGACTTAACTGGGTTATGATTTTTGGACTGAAATGGCACCTTTCCAGAACGTCGGGGAGGAAAATGGCGCATTTTTGAAAAATGGACTGAAATGGCCAAAGTGACCAAACCACAGGGACGAAAATGGCAGTTAACTCTTAAATTTATGCAGCAAATTACTCGACAGCGATACAATTGAACTTCACAAAAGAGCCAAAAGAGCTTCGTTTGGTTGGCCTTTGTATGCTAACAAATGCCTCTTCTTTCTTTTACCTGTTGATAGAATAACTTTACACGTGTCGCGTAAATTTTACATGTTCGTATAATCATATGCTTTTTAGTTTTACATTACAAGTTATTTGGCTAATTATAGGTTATGACGGGCCAAACAAAATTTTAGCTATTTTTATAAAATACGCCATGTTTATTTTACACAGGTGTCGTTTTTTAATTTTATAAGGGCCGGTGTCATTTTTCAATTGGTTATTATTTTCTTGAAAACATGTAAACAATCAGATGATTAGAATATTTTTTTTTTTTCAAATTTATTAAAAGTTAATCAAGTGATTCAAGAATGAGTTCTCATAATGTACATTCTAATCTATAAGGGTGGACGGAGAGATTCTCATAGATAGCCGATTCAAGATGGCTAATCTTCCAAGAATAAAATGGAGAAGACAAGAACCAAGTAGAACAATTTCTGATATTTTTCGTTCATATCTCAAAACATTGCAATGCTAAATGCTTCACTTTGAATATGCAGAAGAAATTAAACACTACCTAGTAGGAATGGAGGTCATGCCTATATTAAACAAGGGAAACAATAACATGGAACTAAATAAGGAAAACATGCATGAACGTAGGTCAAGGGCGGATCTACCGATATCTCAGGGTTGCCCTGGATATCCCTCAACTAACTTTCTTGACGAAGTACAAAAAAATAAAATAAAATAAATCGTCATTTTAATGTATGGATATCCTTAAGCAAACATTAGGATACCCCTGACTACAAAGAGAGAAGAATATAACAAAAGTATATGAACATAATTTTCTTCTTTGATGGGTTGACACTATGAAGACAGCTTATGTGTGATATTATTAGGTTAGATGATGAAGATGAACAGATAAAAGAAAAGCGTCTGCCTTATGTTTGTTATTAGATGGGCTTTTTATTGAAAAGTTGTTTGGGACTTGAATACTTAACATCAGTGGCTTTATTTGAGATATTAAACTCTACTTTTGTTGGTGCAATTATCGATTTTGTATTGCATAAATTTTCACATCCATCTAATCTTCGTTGATTTAGTATTAAAAACGTATGCATTTATTTTGTTTTTCTATTGTTTTTATTTTATTTAATTTCTTTATTACATTTTCTATTTAATACATTTAATTTAGTCTAGAGATATTTTTTTATCAACTCTTATAAAACCCTCAAACAAATAATGATTGGTACAAATATAGAGTTTACCGTAGCACCTTAACCTTAACTTTATTATAGTGGTCATAGTACATTAAAAAAATGAATATAATTGTGTGTAAAGCATTATGACCCCCAAATCATAAAAGTTTGGTTCCGTAGAGCAAATCTATTCTAGCACAAAGAGACAAAATTGGATTTTACAGTAGTATTTAATGACTAATTTTAGTTGTTATGATATATTTGATTGTATGAATGTTTGGTAAATAAAGTAAATTGTATGAATGTATGGTAAAAAATCGGGATACCCTTGAATTTTTCTTCTAGTTCCGCCACTTACGTAGGTTTAAGGTTTCTACAAGGTTACGTGGAGATTGAGATGTGACATGCACGTATCAGGTTCACCAGATACACATGCGGGTTCGATGCGTTCCCTTGGGAAGACTTTCGAAATTCCCAATAGATACCCACACAGGCTTAATCATGGGTTCATGAAGCTAGTATCGTGGTGATGTTTTCTTTTTCATTATAGTAACTAAAAACTAGCATTAACCAACCCCTTACCTGATAACTAAGTCAATCTAGGATTCGCTCAATGCGACGAAGTTGTCAAACAGAAAAAATAGAAGTAAAAACGTTGAACAACACACATGTTGTCCCATTTTTACTTGCAAAATTCAGAACTGAACGTAAACCGGAAATTTGAATTGTAACACTCTATCCCGTTATTATCGAATAACTTAATGTTTCGCATGATTAGATCCCATGTATTTTTTTTAAAGAGAATATCAAACATGTCTGGGATGATTGACAACCAAGACGAACCGACATAACGATTTATTACAGTGATAAATTACAGACGAAAACAATAAGTTTTATTACACCAAAACATTGTCACCTATGATCATGTTTTTTACCAAAAGGATGTTCCCGCGGAATTGGCGTTTTAGGAGTGTCGTTCGTCCATAAATTATAAAAGAGTAAACTTCTATTTTGCTGCTTGTGGTTTGGTCATTTTAATGGTTTTGCCCCAAACCTTTAAAAGTAGCCATTTTACTCCCTGATGTTTTGATTTTGTCTCCAGTTTGCTCCAAGGCTTTAACTCCATCCATACTGTATATTAACTGAGATGGTATTTTCATAATTTCAAATATAAAATAAGGGTACTTTGGTAATTTATATTTAAATATAAACTATTAACATATATATTTAAATGTAAATTATTATTATTATTATAGATATAATATATACACACATAACAAATATTGAGCCTTTACTCTCTCTACCAGATCTCTCTCTTCTACACAACCACCCACCAACTGACATCATTGCCACCGCCTGCCACCCACTACCCCGGCGCCAACACCCGACATCACCACCTCACCCGACATCACTACCACCATTCACCACCACCCCAATCACCATCAACCACCACCTACCTTACAAACCACCAATACCTTGAACCATACTGGAACAATGACCCAGACCCTTCCCTGTCTGAACCCTAATTTCATGTATAGCGGCAATAGATCTGTACAACCCATTCATGTGACAATTGTGTTCTGTAGTCATCGCGTACTATAGAGCAGTGTCAGTTATCAATAAAACAATGTGCTTTGGTGTTATTATATGTGTTTTGGTGTTATTATATGTGCAATTGTGTTTATTAATTTTACAATTTGATTCGATACCGATTTCAAGCTTTAAATCACTTTCTGGAAGGTTATACGCAAACTGGTGCTTAAACGCAATCAGTTTAACGCGACATACACTCCGGAACTGTGACGTAAGCCAAACATACCCTAAATATCGCTCACATAACTTAGAAATAAGTTTCGAAGGATTCGGTATGGCGAAAACATGTTTATTTGAACTAAAGAACTAATTACGACAAAACTACGAAACAAACGTTGGTGACCCCCGGATAATATTTAAATCCCACAAATATTCTGATATATTTTAATCAGGTTCGTGTTGAAAAATAAATTAAAACGCTTAAAAACGTGATTTTTCAAGTTTAAGCGCGTACCGTGTGTTCCTACGCGACACAGTGCTTTTACTACGAAACACAAACAACGTAGCCAGTCTTGGCAACTGAAATTTATTTCAGTAATATTTTGGCGAGTTTATTTTTATAGAATAATAAAAAAGTAATTTAGAACGCCATAAATCGGGATTTGAACGCTAGATAAAATACCCGGTACTTAATTAAACACTCTAACGTAATGGTGTTTAACCGGACAACCGGACATTACCCGAAACACAAAAATTTTGTCAAACATATTGTTCCTACCTTTCTGAGCTAGTTAGGGTCCCCGAACACCCTAACACACCTTACATTATATTACACAACATAACACACTAACTAAACCCATGAATTCCAACCAAATCACTAACTATCTAGTTAGAACCCAACTAGACCTACCCCCCCCCCCTTACGGTTACATGTGGGATGGGACACCCCCACATTTCTTCCATTATTTTAATTGAACATGTTGGATATCTTGAAGGCATAATACATGTTGGTTAAAAGAGAAAGATGGTTTATAAATTAACACTTAGGACATGAGCGTTACATTCACAACTCACAACATTTGCAAGCTCTCTTCTCTTCCTCCTTCCCCACTTTCGGCAGCCATCACACACCACCCAATCACCACCATCAAGTTTGGTTCTAGCCATTTCCCATACTCTCAAAGGTGCAAGATGTCATACAAACAAGCTCGGTGCTTTCGGAAGTTCAAGAACCGCTCTCGTTTTCTTTTATCCACCACTTTTCTACACTCGAACTCTCCTAGCCTTGTGCTAGTGGTAGGCACTTAGATCCTTGCATTTTACATGATTGTTGAATGGTTAATGATGTTTAGAGATCAAAAAAGATAGAAAGTCTAAAGAACTTAAACAAGTCTTAAACATCATCTAACATATGATAAAGTAGTGTTAAAATGAAGAATGAAATATGATAATGAAGTAATCATGATAAATCTGAGTAATACAAACAATATTCTGCTGTAATTAACTTATGTTACGGGATAAATCACTATTAGAATGAACGGTAGTCGTAAGAGTACTTTTTAATGGCACTTATACTACAAAAAGCAAGCTGATCTGTATTTTCAGCCGCCTTTAACTGGCTGTAACTAGACCGTAACCTAACGAAAAATGTATTTTCTGAAGTCTGGATTTATGTAATAGGAAATACGGTTCTAATGGCACTGGAATCATAATTTTTGGACTTTGTTTACTATTTTTAAAGTACCATTTTGTAACAGCAGCTAGAGCTGCATTTTTGCTGCTGAAAATATGCGTCCTGTTTTCAGTCATAACTTGAATTCTGTGTAGGGTTAGATCATGAAATTTATAATGTAGATGGTCACTGTTGTCGCCGTGATCCTCCAACTGGAATTACGTAAAAAGGACTTACGACAAATTTTAGATGAAATATTCCGTGGACTGCGGTCAGAAAAAGATGAATCTGACTTCATTCCGGAAAATGAATTTTTATAAAATATTGGTAATGAACTAGACCCCGATATTTTTACACATTAATATTTTGTTCGTGTAAGACGTTCTGTAAAAATTTGGGAATTTTTGGAATAAGTTAACCATTTTATTTAGATGTCCAAAAACAATCCAGTTTCATATATATTAAAACAGAAATGACATAAGTAGTATTTTGCATATCAAAGTGTGGTTTTTGATTATTAAAAATCATTCTTATTTAATTTAGGGCGGATAAACAATTTGAGGGATTGTGTTAACATTTAAAAACGCACCCGAAGGTGAGTACATAGTTCCCCTATTTTACTGTTTTCAATTGTTTTGGGGTGATTCATATGTAGCAAGACGATTTCGATATCTTAACGATGATTTCAAAAACGATTAAGATGGTTTATACTAAATTAATAACGATTTCGATAATGTGAACGAACTTGTTGGTTGAAGTTACATAACGAATGGCATTCATTAATTTTGGTCGAACCGACCAGTATTAGGTTATGGTACCATAGGATCCGACAAATCCCGTTATCAACCTGGACCCATGGTTATGTGTGGGTTAGGTAAATACGAGTTGTACGAGTTGAACGATGGACGAGTCACAAAGGTTTGAATGTTATTAACGAGACGACCAAAAGTAGTTTTCGCAATCAAAACGAGAACGATTTGAACGATTTGGTACGATTTGAATGATTTAAACAAATGAACGATGATCTGTAACAAGTACGAGTTGAACGATGTCACACAACGATGTTTACAAACTATATAAACCATACGAGTTTTATTACGAGAATGATTTACGATTTGGTGTACAAAAACAAATGTTTTGGGTTAAGATTCATGGCATCGAGGTTTATAAATTATAACCAATCTGTTTGACTTGGTTATTCATTTTACAATACAAATATTTTACAAAACAAGATTTTCTAATATCGAATAACGAAGTTGTATGAGTTATTTCGACATGCAAACGAGCCATGAATCTGACACTCTCACAAAACCTATGTACTCGCCAGCATTTCTTTGCTGACTTTGTTTTTACATAGGTTTCAGGTGAAGTTGCTTAGTGTTGAATTGCGAATAGGATGCACGCTCACTTAGGACTGGACGAGGCCTTAGTGATTTAATAACGATGATAAACTATGTTTGACTTGCTTGTTTAACTTTAAGACAATGTTTAATATTCAATAAAACGAAACTCTTGGTATCCATGGTTTGAAAAATAATTCTGTTACAACACTCCCCGTCGTTTCCGCCACGGTTTGTTGTTTTACGTGGTCGGGGTGTGACAATTCATCCCTCTCTAATTGCAGATATGAATAAAAAAACACCTCACCAAAAAACCCTCACAAAAAACAAGATTGGTGGTACTTTTCAGACACCTGATTTGCAGCGGCGGCCAGATCTGTACAAACTATTAGTGTATAAACTTCCAGCGGCGGCCAGATCTGAAACCTCTGACGACCGTAGAGACGTTGAGAAAGAAAGTGGTGGTGGTGTTAGATGTAGAGAGACAGAGATGTTGATGGTGGCGGTAATGGTGGCGGCGACGGATTATGGTGGTGGTAAGAGTGTGAGAGAGAGAGAGAGGGAGTTGTGGTGGTGGTGGCAGCGGAGGATTATGGTGGCGGTGGCGGATTATGGTGGCGGTAATGGTGGTGCTAATGGTGGTTGTGGGTGATGTTCGAAGGTGAGAGCTGATGATGATAAATTGGGTGATGTTTGATATGTGTCTGTACATATATGAATAAATAGCAATGATTTTATCTTTTTATTTTATTAGTTAACTCTTTTAGGAATTAGTAATTAGTAATAGGTAATTAAATACTCATATATAAAGTTACTGAAATACCCTTACTTTTAACTGAATATTTTAACCGAGTAAAATGGCTATTTTTAAAGGTTTAAGGTAAAACCGTTAAAACGACCAAACCACAGGGAGCAAAACAGAAGTTTACTCATTATAAAACCTATCATAGACACTAAAAATAATTAGTGGTTACGTTAAACGATCAACACAAACAACAAAGAAAACACGTTTTGCTGAAACAATGTCCCGTCGTGCCACGCGACAGGACACACAGCTCCTTCGCGTGGCACGAAGAAGGTCAGTTTCCAGCAAGTTTCCATAACTGGCAGTTTTAACCCCTTACACGGAATTTTGCCAGAATTTTGCAGTTTTGCACCAAACTTGTCCCTACTTCAAGTTTACCATTTTTAAAACTTTACCCCATAATTATGGGTTCAATCCCTTGATCCGAACCCGGATCCTTTAGCTTTTTAAGTCATTCTTTCGGTGCGAAGTTACTTACCCAACTAACCCGTTACAAGACATTTCACAATTCATGCCTCTTACTTTTTATACATTCTAGTTCTATTTAGATTAGACAAACCTTAACTTGTCATTTCCTTTTTATGAATTGACAATAATACCCTTCATTTAACCTGTTTGACTTAACCAGGTTTTATTTTTTAGACTAAAGTGGCATGTTGACTTAACTAGGAAACTGATGCATTTTTGAATATTGGCTTGAAATGGTAAAAGTGAACAAATCACATGGACGAAAATGGCAGTTAACTCAAAAACTAATGTTTTAATATATTTCAATGAATTTTGAATGAACTTTACATGTCGTTTTATATTGTGGGATCTAATTGGTGTTACAAGGAGCACTTTATATTAATACCGATCTAAATGGAGTTAGATTATATTAAAATAAGTTTGGTTACTGGCTGTTGGTAGAAGGGGCTGAAAGGCCTGATGGGTGCAAACCTTACCATTTTTATAATTCAAACTTATGTCATGGTCGAGGGGGAGATTTTGTGAAGTTATAATTAATATAAATAAAGGTAAAAAGAATACATAATTCCATCATAGGAAGAACTCATGGTCTGATGAAGAACTTACGAATAGAACTACTCTGCTACTCGTGAGTTTTTTAAATCATGTTTATGTTTCTGTTATTTTTTATTTAATTTTATGAGTTCTTCAAATCCAAGAATCTTGGACCTCGATGGCACAATGTTTCTTCAAATACATAATTCCATCATAGGAAGAACTCATGTTTCTGTTATTTTTTATTTAATTTTATGTTTATGTTTATGTTCTTAGATTTGTTAGAATTTACATAATGGCACAATGAGCTCTTTATATTGATACCAACCTAAATGGAGTTAGATTGAGGTTAAAAATGATTTTATGGTATTGCATACAGATGCTCAAACCTTTTTGCACTGCATCCTGAATTTCAAACCCATCTAAACCAAATTGTAATCTCAAACCTTCCATTTTACTCTATTTGCGGTTTTTTTTATTTTGAGTTCAGAAAAACAAGATTGTAACAGACAATTTATTAGACCTACTATTTGAATTAGTCTGAAGATGTCCTCTAGATTTTTCTTCCTTCCCAGCTTTTAAGCAAATTCAAGGCTTCGAAATGGAGATTGGGAGAAAAAGAGATAGTTGGCAACAATCTTTGTCTTCTTTCAACCAAATTTTTGAATCCAATAAATATTGTTGTTGAGCCCATTTGGGTTGGTAATTATAACTACCATGTTTAACATATTGGTTTGGCTGATGTAAACATAAAACTTTTGAGCTTTTTGTTGGTTAAAACGATATAGGAGATACGGAGCTTGCTGGTGTTAAAACCTTCTTATAGTTAACATTTGGCTGTTGAGACTAGCGACCACGGAGCACTCTATAAGAATCACTAGCTTGATGATGGTAAGAAGAAGCAGCAATTTAGGGTGGAACGGAGTTAACGAATATGGCTATATATCCAGGGAAAAGAAAAGCCAAGTGGCAATGGTAAGAAGAAGGTAATGATATTTCCCCTCTTTATAATTATTCTCTTAACTGTTTTGCTGGTAAAAAGGTTAGTTTTGCCTATCGATTACTCTTTTACGATGTTAAGCATTAAACCAAAAATTAGGTGTAATACTTTAAATATATTCAAAATAAATTTAAGAAAATAACCTTAAATACATGATTTACTTTATGATAAAAAAAACTATTTAACAAGAACTTAGCACCAGGTTTGTGATGGAAACATGATAATCAACAGGAAAGAACATCATGAAGAAGGAATAGACACTCAAAGGTTTTATGGATGGACTAAAAACTTTATATACCAAGGATCAGATCTCTATGTAGCAGTGATTTTGGCTTAATGATATATTGGATAACTAACCATAGCAAGTAGAGGTTAAACCGGCAGAATCAATTAGAATTGTCAAAGGTGAATATCAAAATTGAGGAAATAATTCAATAGGTATAATGTTATATAGTATGTGGCATGGCCCATTTGTGTGTGATGTTGTTGATCACATGTCAAACTATTTTGAGCATTTGATTAACATGGATTATTTTGGTTTCTTCATTTTCGTTGTTTGTATTTTTGTTTTACTAACTTATTATGTTGTAGGATTAGACGATTAGTATGTTCATCAACAACTTTTAAATATAGATATTTTTATTAAAAATAGTGATTCAAGAGTTACAAATAAATTTTTAATGTTATAGAGTAAGTAGTATTTTAAAGTTGTTAATTTATAAGAAGTATGTTTTATATTTTCACAACATAATGTTGTTCTCTTCCGTGAATTTCATGCGAATTAGAATTAGTTAATTAAGATCATGGTTATAAAACAAGGTTTCCAAGGCCGAGTATTCCCCGAGTAGTCGCTACAAGGTAGGCTCCCAAGGCGACTTTCTCTAACTCCGCCTAATTACTCGGAATTAGGGGTGCACACGAGCCGAGCCGAGCCCGAGCTCGGCCAGGCTCGAGCTCGATTAACTTATGAGAGCTCTGGCTCGAGCTCGGCTCGATTCGAGCTTTGTTTTCAAAGCTCGAGCTCGGCTCGTTTGTATTTTATCAAGCTCGAGCTCAGCTCGGGCTCGACTCGTTTATTATCTATTAATTAGTATATTAAATAAAAATAATATAAATAATAGACTTTTTAGGCTTGCGAGCTCGATAAGTAGGGGTGCAAACGAGCCGAGCCGCGCCCGAACTCGGCCAGGCTCGAGCTCGAGCTCGATTAACTTATGAGAGCTCGGGCTCGAGCTCAGCTCGTTTGTATTTTATCAAGCTCGGGCTCGGCTCGTTTATTATCTATTAATTAGTATATTATATAAAAATAATATAAATAATAGACTTTTTAGGCTTTGGAGCTCGATAAGTAAAGCTCGGGCTCCTTTACTAAATAAGCTTATTTTTAGGTTCGAGGTCGGCTTGTAAACAAGTTTAAATAAGCTCGGCTCGACTCGGCTCGTTTACACTAAGGCTCGATAAGGCTCGACGAGCCTAACGAGCTTCACATGTGAGGCTCGAGCTCGGGCTCGATAAACAAACGAGCTTTGTCTTGAGGCTCAAGCTCGGCTCGGGCTCGATAAGGCTCGGCTCGTTTCGAGCTTTTTCTCGAGCCGATCTTGAGTAGCTCGCGAGCCGCTCAGCTCGTTTGCACCCCTACTCGGAATCAATCAAACGCGGTCAAACTCGGCCAAAATCGGATCTAGTAGGTCAATTCGGGCCGAGTTTGACTTAAAAAAATAAGAAAACATAATTTATAATACTATACCATTTTCACGTATTCTGTTATAGATATTTGTAAATTTATGTTATTAGACATATATTTAATTTCCAAAAACTAATTTCTTTGTAATTTAACAGGTCTGAGTACTCTCCGCCTATGCCGAGTACTCTCAACTCCCTGTTGACCGACTAGGGAGCGCCTAACGACTTTTGCAACCATGATTAAGATAGAAACAAACTAAACTAGCTTGCCCCGTCACCTGCTTCCAGCACTTAGTGCCGTGAAATTCATGGGAATTAGAACTAGTTAATTAAGATAGAAACAAAGTAAGCTAGGTGTCCTCGTCACCCGCTTCCAGCACTTAGTGAGTTGATCGCCTCTTGCGTGTTGCCTTTGTGGCATGAGTGTCACAGACTGGTCAAGGATACGATTTACTATTTTTTTAGCAAAAAAACAAAGAACAAAGGGTGTTAAAACCAAATTAAAAAACAAACGGAAATTGAGAAATATTAATACTTTATTTTGACACATATATCATGATACGGTTAAATACAAAACTTTTCTTGTGAGTTCCGAATGCTTCCGAAACACTAGAGACGCGTCTAGGGCTGTCCGGAGGTCTCCGGACTAGCCTAGACATTTCTGGAACAGACGGGTACCTCGAAGAGGTGCTAAATCAGCCTACAAAACCATTCGGAGCTGCTAGAAGTCGCAGGAAAATGCCGCCCAAATCTGGATAGAACTACAACCTCGGAACGTTCTAGCACAACCCTGAAAAGGCTAGAAACATGTTGTAAAAATCAAGGATCATCTAGGCCATGAAATTTTCTAGAAAACCTGCTCCTAAAAGATGCCAAAAGGGTCTAGAACAGTCCTTAAAAATCAGCATTCAAATATCTAGATATTATGCATAGAATTCTCTAGATAGAGAATTATATATCTAGATCTAGTGTACTAGTATAAATAGGTGATAAATGTCACTTTTGGAGATCACACAACAAACTCACAAGTTCTTGTACTTGTAAAACAACTTTGTAAACTTACCTTCTAATCAATGCAAAGTTTTTTTTATACAACCCTTGCAACTTCTTCTTGAATCACTTACGTGTCACTCTCATTGTATAATGATTCTTTTCAACTTTCACAGTTGTGATACAATTGCCCTTTTCATTAAATCTTTAACTTAAAGAGTTTTGTTAATTCTAGTTTTTCATTGTTGGCTTCGATGGGAGTTCCTAAAGCTGCACAATTCGGACATCTTGAACCGGCTCAAGATATCACACACATACTTTGTTTGATGTATATAAATACCTTCATTTGTTGAATTCGTAAGTCGAAGAAAAATGACAATTCTCCTATAGCACTCATCTCGAACTTTGACTTCATGATTCCCTCGAAATCCTTGCATAATGTATCATTTTTGGACATGAAGATAATGTTATCCACATACACTTGAACAAACAACGAATGTCCTTCAACTTTCTTGATGAATAGAGTACAGTCAACCTGGCCACGTGTAAAACCATTGTCCAACAAGTATGTAGACAATGTTTCATACGAAGCTCTCGGGGCTTGATGAATGCCATAGAGTGCTTTGTTCAACTTATACATGCAATTGGGATAATCGGGATTGCCGAATTCCCTAGGTTGGCTGACATATACTTCTTCTTTGATGATTTCTTAAAAGGAATGCACTCTTTATGTTAACTTTGTACACTTTGAAATTCTGGTAAGAAGCAAATGCAAGAAGCAATCAAATAGATTCTAGCATTGCCACTAAAGCTTACACGACATTGTAGTCGATTCCTTGCTGCTGATGAAAATCCTGAATAACCAAACGAGCTTTTAACAGGTGAGCTTGCTGAACAAGTGTAAATCAAAAAATTAATACCAATTCCCCAGTCACGGCGCCACCTCTGGTGGAACTTACGATGATACTTCCGACGTCGAATCTTGATTCTTCTACATACATAAATTCTGAAGTGATTCGTAGGATTTGGATGAAGTCTGCTGTGAAATTCATTCTAAAAGCAAAACCGTATGTAAAGAATGGTTCAACATCATTGCTACTAATCGCGGCTTTACCGACCAATACAATTCTCGTTCAGAATCCAGAGGAATCTTATCTCTTCAATCTTATCCTAAAGGATCAGAACGCATGGCTCATCTACATTGGTCGTTATGGAACAATGTGACACTTCTTAGAAGGCTTCTTGATTTTGGTTCAACATCTTAGTTGAAAGAAATGTTACCAAAGCCTATTTGGTCCGTAAATGGTACGGTTTTGTTTGTAAGAGAGTCTGATTTTGCATTTTTTGGTGAATTCGCTAAGAAGAGAGATGCTTTGTTTAGCAAGATCATCTTGTTATGGTAATTTTAGGTCTTATGGTTTTGGTGTTCATGGAGGTAAGTACAAAATTGTGAGAGACTGTTACTCTCTTTTTGATCCTTCTCCCACAAGATCAGAGGTTTATTGTGTTGGTTTGGGTGGGTGGAGATTGGTTTAGTCAGTTTCTCCCAAGGTTTGGAGGGAAACCGACATAACTCTTAAGGAATACATATTATGGTTTGTCTCTCCATCCGATAAGGGAGGTATAACTAGGTTTGACATGCATACTGAAATAATTTCTGCATTCCTGACACCTTTCATGGTATCACTAAGAAATTAAGAAGATATACTCCCTAGTTTGGGATACTAAGTGAGATTTTATGCATTGTTGTATAAGAATTCTCAAATTTGGTGTTTACGGTTGAGGTATGTCCGGAGTACTCCAATCCCTGTAGGTGTCTATATAATTTTTTTTGATATTAATAAAACTTTTCTGGGATATCATTCCCTCTAACAAATAAAAAAATTCAATCATGATACGTATTATAATAATAACTTTTTTCTTAATTTCATTATATTTTCAACCCAAATTGCGTGTCACACGAGTTTACGATATTGCTAAATACAATATGTATTTATCTGTTACGAATACGACCATGTATGTTGTATATAAATAAGTTTTTAGATATTTGTGATTTGTATCCGTAGATTTCTTAGTTGTAAATGTAAATTCGAAATGTAATTATTAAGAAACAAATGATAAATACGATATGTATTTATTTTTTATATATATTTTTTATTTTTTTAACCCAAAGACGTGTAACACATAGTTTCTAACCTTTGTAACAAATATAACACAACAACAATATGCCGTCAACAAATGAACAAAAAGCAATTGTTTTGGTTTGTGAGATAACCACAGCAGAGATTTTGTGATATACATTATTATCACAACCAAATATATATTTTTTTGAACTTTCATTCAAAACCGGCACCTAGCAAGACGCTAGGCCCAAACAAACAACACCGCTTACAAACAAAACCTACACCAATCTGATCAACCTATCGATTTACATGAAGATCTATTTTTAATCCACAAGTACCCAAGCGATTTTATGTCTTCAATCACTTTGGCCGGACTAATCTCCTTGTTAGAAAAGATGAGATCGTTTCTCGCCTTCCAAATGCACCAACATGCTGCCATGATGATCCCGGACAACACTAAAAGGGATGACCACTTTTCGTGAATTTAATACAGCCGCCATCTCAACAAGTTGAAAAATTCCCTTTTGCGAGCTCCGGCCGGCCAATTGTCCCGCTAGGTTCGTGTTCGTGTTTGTGTACTAGCACTAATCCATTATATCTTGGTGTCTCAAACGGTTAATTATTAACCACATGGAATATTTAATCTAATCAGTAGATTAAGAATAATATTTGTATCGTATGTGCATGTTTGTAACCATGATCCTGTTCGGGTTCACTTTTTGCGTTGTTTAATTATAGTATTCCCATGCGTTTTATCAATTACCAATAGTCGGGTCTCTTTTATGTCTCTTTCACTCTATAAGTCCGTTCTCAAAAATATAAAAAAAAGCTAAAAAAGGATCCCTAATTTTAGTTTCAACTTACCCGATACTTATACACACCTCACCAACTTAATTCATTTTCTTAACCAAATTAATTGATTTTGTAAACCAAAATCAATGTACATGTATTGATTTAGATACATTTCATAGTTGTCCATAATTTGGTTGATAAATAATTCTCAAAGTTTCTTTAGCTATCTCTAAAATAATATTACATTTTGAATAAATAAATATTCATTGGCTATTTTGATAAGTGGAGGGTTTAAATAAAAAGAAATTTTTGATAAGAAGAAAAAGAAGAAGTTTCAACCAATAAGAATGTTTCATTTTACTTCATTTAATATTTGCATTTAATTTTAATTTAAGGGTATATTTGTAAATTTACATAGATCATTAATTTGTAGTTTTCCTCTATTTGTAACTTATTTTCAAATATATATTTTTTTCCAAAAAATAAAAAAATGAATTTAGAGTGTAGGACAAATTACTTGCTGTGTAGGATAAATTCAGAGTTGTGTAGGATAAATTTAAATATGTGTAGTATAAATTTTGAAATGTGTACGGTAACTTTTTATGTGTGTAGGCAAAAAAAAAATTAGTGTAGGGAATAATAGTCTATGAGTAATTAATTACTTAAAGATAGTAATAAATGAGATGAAATAAAAACTACTTAACATTTTACACTTGTACCCCTTTATTTTTTTTCTTGATTAAATTTTCTTTTCATATTAACCTCAATCATCTTCTTGATAAAGCATAATGTTTGTTCTAGTAATTATGAATTTGGTCAAAGGGTGCTGCTTTTGAAAAGATTCATGTCATACTCATAGTGCTCGTGTTCAGGTTTTAACTTTTCATGAAAAATAAATAGTTGCCCCGTATTGTTTAAATGAGTAACAAATCGGGTTAAATGATTGATATTTCTAGTTTCAAGTTATTTGGATATATTTTGCTAGGAGACACATTCTATGAATGTTTGAAAGCTTTATTTTATGCAGTAGAAGTCATACATGTTATCAAAGTTAACTAACATTTAGTATTTTTAATATAAAATAACCGCATTTAATCTTTCCGTTGTTCTAGTTCCGAATATAACACTACGACATGTTTGTTCTTATCTTCGTTCAATAAAAGTATTGTTCAAAATCAAGTGGCTGACTGATACATCACGGGCCAGCCCAGATGAAGAACCGGCCCAGCTGCAAGCCAACATCAACGAGAGGCCCAAGAGGGAGTCCAAAAGACCCAGTCGTTACAACAACTAGCTGCACTCCACGTTTCCATTTCCAATTCAGCATGTTTATTTAATATTTTAACTTAGTGTTGCATGTTTAGTTTTACTGCATTTAGGAAGTGGTCCATGTTCTACATGACCTCCATGAAATAAGGGAACATGGGTGATGAACCCTACGTCCTCTGCATGTTTAAATACCTGTTTTTGCATTGAGTAAAACATCCGAAAATTGCCCCAAAGTCTCTTGTTTCCTTTCTCTAATTCTTGGAGTGTTTGCCTACTAAAAAAGGCTTATCATCTTGGTGCTTTCATTCCGTCTCACCTTCCGCTATGCCGCCTCGTAGGGACACCTCGAGTTCCGATGAGTTTCCCCCAACCGTCTCCGATCAACTCAATCAACTTATTCAAGTCACAACAACCGCCGCTAACACCCAAGCCGATATCAAAACACAACTCGCCGCTCTTGTCCAAGCCACCGCGAACCTTAATTCCAAACTTGATGCCCAAAATTCCAAGCTTGACACCCAAACCGAAACCACAGCACGTCTTGTCAACCATGTTACTAACCTTACTGATAACCTTTCACCAGAAAACAAGGATGGTCGGCCTAATTCGCCGGTTCGGCTTCAGCGACCAGACCATGTCCAACCACCTAATAACCCCCGGCCACCCAAGATTACCTTACCGCTTTTCGACGGTTCCAACCCTCTCGGGTGGATCTTTCAGGCGGAAAATTACTTCACTTATTACCAAATCCCGCCGGCCGAACGTATCACTCTTACCGCCTTTCACTTTATCGGTGACGCGTTATCATGGTACCAACATCAGTCAAACAACAACCTTTTAGGTTCGTGGCCAGCCTTCAAACGGTCAGTCGAACTCCGCTTCGGACCCTCTACCTACGAAAACCACGAAGCTACTTTATTCAAACTCCGACAAACTTCCACAGTCACCGAATTCCAAACCGAGTTCGAACGGATAAGCAATCGCATTACAGGGTTTGTCACAACAAACCCTATTAAATTGCTTTTTATCTGGGCTCAAACCCGAAATCCAGTCCGAACTTGCCATCATACGGCCCACTTCGTTTCATGATGCTTGTGGCCTGGCTCGACGTGTTGAAGACAAATTAGCCCAAGCCTTTAAACCTAAAACCTTTTATCCCACTAAATCCTACGTACCCTCAACAACATCATCCATACAAACTATCTCCCCTACTTCTACGGGCAACGTTTCTTCAACAGTTCCCAAATCCACGTCAGCCACTACCCCACCATTGTTACCCTCACCTCCTAAACCATTACCTTTCATGAAGTTATCACCGGAAGCTATTCAACAACACCGTCGCGAAGGGTTGTGTTTCCGCTGCCCGGAAAAATTTTTCCCGGGTCACAAGTGTTCGCCACCTCAGTTTTTGTTGATCGTGGATAACGACGACCAAATCGGCATGCGGGATTCTCAATTCACGAACCAGGAAGATGATAATCACCCGCCTCAATTTATGTCATTATCCGACGCCGCATTTTTTGGCATGAGTTCTATGCAGACACTGCGCGTTACCGGTTATATTAATGGTACCCCTGTCACCGTACTTATTGATTGTGGGAGCACCCACAATATCATACAACCTCGTATTGCCGCAGCATTGGGTCTCCATACTAAGTCGTTACAACCATTCGCCGTCATGGTCGGTAATGGTCAGTTCATACACTGCGAAGGTCATTGTCCGGACGTTCATGTACAGTTGCAAAAGTCAGACTTTCAGATTCCGTTCTTCATCTTTCCAGTTCAGGGTGCGGACGTGGTCCTAGGCATCTCTTGGTTGGGGACCTTGGGACCTATTACCGCGGATTTTCTGTTCCAAAAATTTCATTTCACACCAACGGCAGCCGCACCACTTTACGTGGTGAACCACTAAACACGCAGGTATCTTCCAGTGCACTTTCATCTTTACTTCGACATGGCTCTGTTGACTCTTTACATGCACTTATCATAGAGACTCCACCTACTATCGCCCCTCATGAAGAAATACTCACACACCATGACCCACGTATCACTGACCTCCTCACCACTTTTAAAACCATCTTTACTAAACCTCACCACTTGCCACCATCCCGACCCCACGATCACCACATTCCATTACTCACCGATACATCCCCAGTAAACGTTAAACCGTACCGATACCCACACTTTCAAAAACGAGTCATGACCCAGTTAATCGATGAGATGCTTAAAGATGGTATTATTCAACCAAGCCAGAGCCCATTCTCATCACCAGTATTATTGGTTAAAAAAAAAGGATGGCTCGTGGAGGTTCTGTGTCGACTACCGAGCCTTAAATGCTGTCACCATTCGAGACCGTTTTCCGATCCCAACCATTGATGAGCTCCTCGATGAGTTGCATGGAGCAACTGTCTTTTCGAAAATCGATCTTCGGTCCGGATATCACCATATTCGAGTCGCCAAACAAGATGTGCACAAAACCGCTTTTCGGACTTCCGACGGCCACTACAAATTCTTAGTAATGCCGTTTGGCCTCACAAACGCGCCATCTACATTCCAATCAGCTATGAACGACCTCTTCCGCTCAGTACTACGACGCTTCGTTTTGGTTTTCTTTGATGATATCTTGATTTATAGTGCATCCACCGAAGAACATTATGGCCACCTATAGTATGTATTTCAAACCTTACTTCATAATAATTTCCATGCAAAAGCTTCCAAGTGTGTGTTTTCCGTTTCCGATATCTCTTTTTTAGGCCACCGAATATCCGGTCTCGGAGTAGCACCGGAACCCGATAAAATTGCAACTATTCAAGATTGGCCCACTCCGGTTTCGTTTACCACCTTGCGCGCATTTTTGGGTCTCACTGGGTATTACCGTCGATTTATTTCACATTACGCCGATATTGCCACACCATTAACTGACATTTTGAAGAAAAAAGAGTTTTCTTGGAGCACCGAAGCCGCCAAAGCTTTTGTTACACTTAAATCCCACATGCAAAACCTTATAACCTTAGCCTTACTGGATTTCACCCAGCCATTTGAACTCACAACGGACACATCCGGTTATGCTATTGGTGCCGTCCTATCCCAAAAAAAACCGACCGATTGCCTTTTATTCAAAAAAATTATGCCCTACCATGCAATCTCAATCCACATACACCAAGGAACTCTATGCCATCACCGAAGCGGTTCGTAAGTGGCGCCAATATCTTCTTGGTCGACCCTTTCGTATTTTTACCGACCACCACAGCCTCAAACACATACTTACCCAAACCATCCAAACCCCGGAACAACAAAAATGGGTCACTAAACTACTCGGGTATGACTTTGAAATCCACTTTAAACCAGGCAAAGAAAATACCGTTGCCGACGCATTGAGCCGCATCCAAATTCCCTCCATGTTAGCCTTATCCCATTCCACAGCCCCTTGGCTTTGAAGAAATCAAACATTATTTCTCTGATAATGCATTGGGAATAGAACTGGTATCCAAAATCACCAATAGCCCTACTGAGTTTCCTCATCATTTGTATCGAGAAGGCCTTGTGTACTTGCATGGAAAAATATTAGTGCCACCTATTACTGATCTACGTGAACGTTTGCTTAATGAATTTCATTCTTCATTCGTGGGGGGTCACTCGGGGGTCACGGCAACATTCAAAAGGATTTCGACCTCGTTTGCATGGCTCGGCTTAAAAAAAGATGTTACTAAATTCGTGAAGAGATGTGCGGTATGCCAGGCAATTAAAACACCAACACATCGGCCTTACGGGTTGCTCCAACCGTTACCAATACCCGAAACCACATGGCAGGATATTTCTATGGATTTTATCACCAACTTGCCGGCATCGAAAGGTAAAACTACAATTTGGGTTATTGTTGACCGTTTATCAAAGTTTGCCCACTTCGTTGCTTTATCATCACATTATACGGCGGCATCCTTAGCGACCATTTTTATGCGGGAAATCTATCGTCTACATGGGCTTCCAAAAACGATAGTTTCTGATCGCGACCCGTTATTTATTAGCCGTTTTTGGAAGGAGCTGTTTAAGCAAATGGGTACTAAATTACTTCACTCAAGTGCGTACCACCCACAAACCGACGGCCAAACTGAAGTTGTCAATCGCCGCCTTGAAACGTATCTTCGGGCCTTTGTTTTTGATGAACCATCAACGTGGGAAAGGTATTTATATATGGCTGAATATTCATACAACACTGCCTTCCATTCTTCGATTAAAATGACACCGTTTAAAGCACTTTATGGTCACGAGGCAACTTCTATCCATGAGTATCTACCGGGGTCCACCAGTAATGCGTCCATTGATACTTCACTTACCAACCATCAGCAATTGTTACAAGTTTTGAAGTCTTCTTTGGAACGTGCACGTGAAAGGATGACCAAACAAGCCAACAAACATCGTATGGAAAAGGAGTTCGATATAGGGGATTGGGTTTACT
This sequence comes from Helianthus annuus, assembly GCF_002127325.2. NCBI lineage: Eukaryota > Viridiplantae > Streptophyta > Magnoliopsida > Asterales > Asteraceae > Helianthus > Helianthus annuus. The sequence continues at coordinate 28,196,919 of NC_035434.2, read as the reverse complement.
TGAAACTTCAGCCATATCGTCAGAAATCTGTCAAAGATCGCCTCAATCAAAAGCTTTCACGACATTTTTACGGACCCTATAAAGTATTGGAACGGATCGGCAAGGTCGCTTACAAGTTAGAATTGCCACCATCTTCGAAGATTCACCCAATTTTCCATGTCTCGCTGCTCAAAACATGCCACGGCATCATCCCATCTGACCAGGGTAACATCGCAAAGTTTACCGAAGAGGCAGTCGAATTTTTGCCAGAAACAATATTGGATACTCGTACGGGAGCCGATAATAAAGAACAAGTCCTCATTCAATGGGAAAATCGTCCGTTGGAGGAAGCTACATGGGAAGACAAACAGGACATTCGAGATCGGTTTCCATGTTTTCCCGACATTGGGGACAATGTCGCTTTTCGAGGGGAGAGTAATGATACATCACGGGCCAGCCCAGATGAAGAACTGGCCCAGCTGCAAGCCAACATCAACGAGAGGCCCAAGAGGGAGTCCAAAAGACCCAGTCGTTACAACAACTAGCTGCACTCCACGTTTCCATTTCCAATTCAGCATGTTTATTTAATATTTTAACTTAGTGTTGCATGTTTAGTTTTACTGCATTTAGGAAGTGGTCCATGTTCTACATGACCTCCATGAAATAAGGGAACATGGGTGATGAACCCTACGTCCTCTGCATGTTTAAATACCTGTTTTTGCATTGAGTAAAACATCCGAAAATTGCCCCAAAGTCTCTTGTTTCCTTTCTCTAATTCTTGGAGTGTTTGCCTACTAAAAAAGGCTTATCACTGACCATATGGATAAGTTATCCCACTGCTACGTAACAAAATAACCTCTATGCATCTTGGTGCGATTCAAGCATTAGCAATTTAGTAACACCCTCAATCATCATCACAAGTTCTATAACTAAATGATTCTATACTATACATGTTTTTTCAATTACTATCAAATTTTACAATTATTCTATAATTTTCATAACCAATATATTTATTTTAATAACCTTTTTAGTTATAACACCAAATAAAATAAGATATTACATATTTATGATTCGAAGAAATATAATGATATTTTATAATATAATACAATACATCTAATTATTATATATAAATAAATAAAAATTCTAAAATTCAACATTTTAAAAGCCAATAATTAGACAAACAATAACTAAACATTACATAACCTAAAGTATTGACAAATCAAATATTATTAACCTAGAATACAAAAATAATTTACAAAATATATACTGTATGAATCCCTAATAATATTTGTTAAAATACATTAAAAAAGTTTATAAGTTCACATTTGAAAGTAATATAAACTCATATTTTATTAAAATTTACAAGCGTGTGTGTATATGTGTATTACAACTTATTGAGTTTGTATCTTTGTATCAGCCCAAAAAAATCTTAGAAAACACCTAGTAATACATTAAACAGATCTTTGAACGCATCAAAGACAACCACAATCATAATTGGTATGACTATTCTGGTTGTGAAAAAGAAGACTCAATAACATATAATATAGAATCTTCTTTAAAAGGGAAGAAGTACCCCATAACATACCAATGAGGTAAGTTTGTAATGATAGTCGTAACACCCTCATCCTTCGTTGTTTTACGAACTGATTAAACGCTTTCTCAACTCCTTGGGTTGTTAACTTACTACCACTTCCAACACTAGTCGACCCTAGTTGAGCCATTGTTCTAGCCAACACAACCGCATCTTCTAACCCTGCTGAACCACCTTGCCCCAAAAATGGGCCCATGATATGCATAGCGTCACCAGCAACCATCACTGTTCCTTTACTAAATGTTCCCGATAACAAGTCCCATGGTGCACGATGTCTCAAGTGTGTAATAGATAATGACTTCATGTTTGTGTTTTCTATCATTTCGCGAATTTAATGGGGATGATCGCTTACCAACTCTAGGGTTGATTGTCGTATTGCCTCGGGATCTTCCCAATTCTTTTGATCTCTTCATCATAGTTATAAAGAACATAAATAAATTGTGTAATACTAAAGGGTTATCTACACAACTATGATAATAAACAACCTTTACGAATGTTGGGTAGCACACAAAACCAAAAAACCAAATTATCATCGATTGGAGTTCTTCCGACAAGAATGTTATCTTTCCTGAAACGAATTAACTGGTGGCCGAATGAATGACTAGTTGGGTAGCTTGTTAAACCTCTAACTGCACATAACGGAAACATCTTTGTAGGTTTGAGGTTAAGGAAATTGGCAACTACTGACTTGCCACCATCACAACCAATTACTACCTACAACCACCGATAAGTATCGATCATTGTCCTACTGAAATCATGTACTGAAGCACAAAATGGAAGATTAATAACTTGTAGCACACTTCTTCACTAGATCAAGCTTATACCTTAGCTACAAAGGAGCTTCAATCGGCTAACCGAAGAACTGGTTTGTTAGAATGCGGGTCAAGTTTTATAGATTCAAGTTGGCAGTCGAACTTTACAGTGCCTGGAGGGAGTGCAGCATAAAGAGTGTCAATAAGATCTTTCCTTCTCAAGCAACGTGTTTCACCATCCCAATGGGTCCTAAATGAAGAACAATTAAGAATTAGTCTAGATTTTCAGATGCTTCTTTCATATAAATTAACTTTCATTATTCTTTCTTTTAGCAATTTAATTATTGAATAGATTAGGTTTAAAAAGTTCAATTATATAAAGAGTCCGGTTAACGTACAATATTCCTTAACGTACGAGCGTATGCTGTGAAATTACGCACGTTGTAAAACTCAAAACCCTAATCATGCATGTTGAAAACCATAATCACACATGTTAAAAAGACATAATCAAGCATGTTGAAAACCATAACATGCTTTATTACATAACTAGTGGGAGACCCGCGCGTTGCGGCGGAGTCAATAATGCGAGACATGAACATATCACCAACTTACCACCAGCACTACCATCTACAATACCTTATTTTTAAAAAAGAATAAAACAATAGATTCGTCAATGAAACAAATACACCACTTAAAACATGATGTACAAGTTAATACAGAGCAACATTTGAAAAATATAAGTTGAATGGACCCATTTTTGGTGAATTGGGCTGAAATTTCCACCTCAACTTGTTCTTTGTAGTTGTTACCAACCTTGCACCGTCTTTTGGAGGGCTTCTATAGAAAGAGTATAAGACTGCATATATATCGGGTTCTTTGTCTTTACCCTTTAATGCAGGTGAGGTGTGTTCCATAAAATCAATCTCATGAACACCAACTCTTGTAGCAATATCCTTCAATCACTAAAACGGCTAGTTAGTGAAACTTTATCCAAATGTGATGGTATGGTGTCCCATGCACTTTATAGGGATTATGTTGACCTTTCTCATGGGAACAATATGCTCTTTTTATTGCTATATGTTTTCATGAATTACCATAATTATTAATTTTAGATTTTTAAATTTTTAAATTTATAAATATTAAGAGGAGTAATTAAATTACAAATTTGGTTACTAACATCATGTTGATGGATGCTGCAATGGTGTACCCGATTGCCACTCCAATAAGATTGGCGTACTGGACAATTCCACCAAGTTTAACTTGAAACCACCTGAAAAGTTTTAAAATATTTTATAATTGGACATTGATTCGCTCTGGGTGTATTGAATTTGCTTAGGGCTATCTAAACAGCTTGAGGCCCAGTCTCAGGACTCTCAAAACCGGGTAGACATAATTTGTAAAAGAGTTGGGTCGAACACGAGACAACTTAAGTTCACTCTTTGGCCCGCTCGTTCCAACGTTTAGATTGAAGCCCAAATTTTTAATACGTATAGATTATAACCTAAATTAAGACGCAAATTTTACATCATATATTTGTTGAAAATATTTTTCTTTTTGTTTTATATATCAGTATATTTAAAAGAATATAACTTATAAAGATAAATAACCAAGCTCGACTTGGTTTGTAAACATACTATACTCCGAGCCCACCCTAGCTCCACTTGGTTTGTATGCGAGCCAAATAAGTTAGTTATCAAATGTTTGAACAATCGGTTTTTATAAATAAGATGGAATTTTAAGAAGCAAGTACCAAGATTGTTTTGAACAACTTTCATATAAGTATAGTTTCATCTACAAATGAAAACAGAAACCGAACCTTCAGTCCAGCGATCCAACCCAGCCGTGCAATGGCACACGCCAGTGACAACCTGCCGGAGCCGATGGCTACAGTTATGGTATGTGCACTACTGCACTTATAGTCCAGACAGTCCCTAAAATCCAGATAAAAGAAATAAGAAACCCTTTACAACCGTGGCATTTAACTTTGACTAAAAATGTCAACACAGAGGATAAAATATACCAGTGCTTTTAAAAAGACTGTTGTCATCAAAGTACTTCGACAGAGCGAATCCTCCGGCAAGCTCGAACGCTTGTTCATGCTTCCCAGCAGCGTTCACTACATCATAAAGATTTAAAGATCAGTTCGAGTCTGGTAACCTTTTAAAATCAAATGACTCGCTTGGAATGTCGTTTTTGATTCCATCCTACAATATATATATATATATATATATATATATATATATATTTATATATATATATATATATGCCACAAACGTATTAGAAATATATAATTGTCAAGACGGTCTACGCCTACCGGTTCTGACACGTTACCCAACCTAAAGCAAACTTGCCCAACCTATTTCAGGGCGTAAAGCAAAATTTAAATTTGACACTTTAGTCTTAGAAAGTTTATTAGCATAAGAAAGTGTCCCCTTTTTCTAGGGATGGGACCGAGTTGGAAGTTAAATATGAATATATCTAGTATAATAATATGATATCAAGAATTAAGAAACAAATAACATTCTTTTAAAAACAGAACAAATTATGATATGGGGCCATTTAAAATTTTGGGCGTAAAGTTTATATGTTATAGACTGGCTCAATAACCATTGCCACTCTTGCCACCTCTACAAAGGAGAAAGCAAGTGAGCACTTACGTAGGCCTGTCAATAGATGGATATGGATTGGATCATGATCCGATCCATTAATGATCCAACTTAAATGGATCATGATCCGATCCATGATCCAACATAATGGATCGTGATCCGATCCATATCCAAATAATTTTAATGGACGGATCACTATCCGGATCGATCCATATTAAAATATATAATAAAAAAACTCTAAAACTTCAAAAAAAAATCATAAAATTGAAAAACAATCTGAAAAAATAAAAAAAATCTAAAAAATAAAAAATTTCTGAAATATAAAAAATTTCTGAAAATTCAAAAACGATTCTAAAAAATTTAAGGGCGAGAAAGATTTAAGGGCTTAGTGACATGGATATTATTGACGACAATTTAATTCTCAACTTTAGCAGTAGTTTATTGAAGCTGAAACACCACCTCTGTGCTCGATCTCACTGTTTCTTCGTTCCACTCTGAACCCGAAAACCCTTCACTCCTGTAATCTGTTGGTGCATATAGAACCTGAAGCTTTGAATGAGCTGCATTTAGTCACCAGAATTGTTTAAAAAGTTCAAAGTGTTTATGGATTACTTGTTTTGACACTTTACTCAATGCTTTCATTTAGCCATTTTTTAGAAACTTCTCATATGTTTAATATATTTCCAAGACTATAAACTTAAATTAAGATGGATAAAATAAACATGTGGTATTAGAAAGTACCTAAACCAAACATGCTTATTTTTTGGATCATCACACGGCTAACTTTCGACCTCTTTATGTTTCTTAAGGACGGGATATCATCATTCTTCCCTTTGAATTCTACAAATTCTCCTAATAAATGCTTGTTGATGTTTAGCTCCAACCTGCATTGAATATATTATAAATACAAGACAAGAAACTTCTACAATGGAAAGTACCACAAAAGAGTAACTAAATAAAACATTACCAGAGATGGTATGCTTAACCAAAAAACATGTTGAATGGGTTAGAAGTCGGCAACAAGTGTGTTTAGTGCATAAACCTCACTAAAATACTTTGGTTTTTATAAAAGATTAAATCTGTATTGAGATAATATATTCTTGAAGATCATATTTGGCAGAATAGTTGCTTTTAAAACACATAATTTCTGACAAAAAGTGTTTTGGATCCAGCCCAATATGCTCTTTTTCTCCGGTGTTGACAGTGCCCATTGCTCATATGTTACGACTTCGGGTGGAAAGTAATCTGGATGAATGGTGCTGAAATTAATTCATAAAAAAATCAATATAACAAGTACAAAAAGAATCCATAAACCACTAAAATATACTAAAGACTTAAATACCCGCGCGTTGTGGCAGAATTGACAGTATGCATACCGAAACATGATACGTATCAAGCAATCAGGTGGTCAATGAACTGACTCGTTGACCAAAGATGGTGCTGTAGAAACGTTGACCACCATTAACATCTTTGAATCGCCACCTAAGCAGGGCTGGTTTTGACGATGGAAGATGATCAGCATATGTTTCAAAGGAAAAAATGAATTGTAATATCTAGTTTTCTTATTGATAATATACCTGAAGTATGTGACCTTTGAGTTTTCATAAGGTATGTGCTCTTCCTTCTTTGCTATGTCAAATATGTCATCACTTCGTGATGACAAACTCCTGTTGATGGTGGGTTTTAAACATGGTAAGAGTTAGTTAGATAAAATGTGTAAACTAACCAGTAACCTGAACGGGCTCAGCTCGAGCCAGAAGTGTAGTATATACCTGAGTTTCTTTTAGCCGATCCCCGGTTGACCCGCTCTTGAAAAAGGCGTTCACTACCAGCAAGATCTCTAAGGTTATGAACATCTTTTAGTTGCTGCTCCAAAGTATATTAATTTTTGATAAGATAAATGTTGGAAATTTCGTGTAACTTTTAGAAAATAATTTTATCAATTTGTCAAATAAACTGAACGCAGCGGAAAACATTTACACGAGGTTCGGTTCTAAACCGTTTCCACCAGTGATCTTATTACAATCAAAATAGGTTATATAAAATTAAAGAATCGTGACATCCAAGAAAGACACCTTGGTTCAACGAACGATCTCGCTAGATGATCGTTGACCACGAAATCATATTTGTTCGTTTGAAACAATTTCAAACGAAACCTTTAAACTAAAGAAAATAAAGTTCAAAACTTTACTTACCTTTTTGCGTAAACGAAGAAACTAAAGGTTGAGTTGTACTCGCCACCGGAATCTTGAATCTTCCGGTTATCCTTCTGTGATTCACGAATGAGGAGTATATAGTCAAACGGTTTTCACCGTGTTTGTTTTGCCGTCCACCAGCAAAAAAAAGTCAAAACCCCAAAATCCTTTTTTTTCTTATTCTTGATCCATGTGTCGTATATCATATATATATGGAGCATTCCTTCAAAGAAGTTATATCCGATATGCATATATATCTTTTAACTAAAAATAAAGAATTGTAATCCAATTACAAATCCTTTTGTCATTATCTTATAATTATCTTTAATTATCTAATATATATATATATATATATCATAATTAACAAATTAATTATAATATTAATCCGGCTGTCCGTAATTATTCTAAATAATTACCCGTTTCTTTTATTACGCTTATAATTTCGTGATCCGGTGATTAACGATTAAAACACCGCTAAATGTTCGTTGCCCAAAGTGTAACTCTTTGGGTCGTACCTTGACGGCAACATTGAATTATAATCGACAATTGAACATTATATCCAACAATCTCCTACTTGGTCGATTGGCCGATTATGTTTCAATGTAGACAATAGTGGGTGCCTAGCTGCATCATATTGCCCCCGGCAAGGTATGACATACTTATGTCAACTAATTCTTTGCACTAATCAAACCTTTGGTTATGCAAATACTATAGCCCGGGTTATCGACTCATTTATCCCTCTGTATTGAACACTTGTTGAACATGAGACATGGATCCAATTCATTCTCATATATTATTCAACCATTTCTAATTTCGTTCCTGATTTAAAGTGGTTTATCAAACTACTACTAGTTCGAGCGTGGCCACGCATTTAACACCAGTTCAAATCAATGAAAGGCGCCAGAGTGTTTTTCTTTCTTCTAAATATAGAAGCACAGATCCCTTTGGCTACAAACAACTCCCACTAAACTTCAGATCATTCCCAAAACTATCCTTATTACTGCCAGTTACGTACAGCGTTAGATAGAATCAAAGAGCAACCATTCATTTAAGTTAGTTCTAGTATGTACCGCAGGTCTAAGGATACAATGATCGTACCTATTCAAAATGTCTTATGACTAAGATCCATGAAGATCATTTTGAAACGAGTTACGCCCAATATGATTCAACTAATCATATCAGTGAATATGGTTCTCAACACTTTGAGTATCCATTATATGGATCAACCATCTAATTCAAAATAGTCTTTTACCAGATTGGTTCTCACGAATCTGATAGACTACGGACATTTTAGAATACAATATTCATAGATACTTAACGTACTAATATTTGAACACAGATATAATAGTTTAAAAGACATTCAACCATTAAATTCAAATAAACATAAAATACTGTTTACAGTTCAAAATGCACCAAATTACTAAATTACAAAATCAGACCCACTGTCTAGCATATCTAAGACCTATACAATCAGCATGCTTCTCGTGTCTCACTTGAGGTATAGGCTTAGTAAACGGGTCCGCTAGATTCTGATCAGTATCAATTTTCTCTACTACGATGTCTCTCCTTTCCAAAACTTCCCGTATGTAGTGGAATTTTCTGAGAATATGTTTCGTGCTGTGATGCGACCTTGGTTCCTTTGCCTGAGCAATTGCACCTGTATTGTCGCAAAATATCTCGATAGGCTTTTGTATGCTTGGTATAACTCCGAGATCAGCAATGAACTTTTTCATCCAAACAGCCTCCTTAGCAGCTTCTGAAGCCGCTATATATTCTGATTCAGTGGTCGACTGGGCCACCACGCTTTGCTTAGAACTCTTCCAAGTTATAGCACCACCATTTAAAGTAAAAACATAGCCTGTCTGAGATCGTGAATCGTCACGATCCGTTTGGAAGCTTGCGTCAGTGTATCATTTTACTTTCAGCTCTTCTTCCAAACCGCCAAATATCAGAAACATATCCTTAGTTCTTTTTAAGTACTTTAGGATATTTTTCACAGCAATCCAGTGACTTTTACCAGGATTCTGTTGAGATCTGCTAGTCAAGCTCAGAGCAAACGATACGTCCGGTCTAGTACATAACATGGCATACATGATGGAACCGATAGCAGAGGCATATGGAACCTTTTTCATATCCTCTTTATCTTTGTCCAATTTGGGACACTGATGACTATTTAGTACGGTTCCACTTGCCATTGGCAAGAGACCCTTCTTGGAATCTTGCATCGAAAAGCGCCGAATGACCTTATCAATATACGTACTTTGACTAAGTCCAAGTAGCCGCTTAGATCTATCTCTATAAATCTTTATTCCTAGAATATAAGCAGCTTCTCCAAGATCCTTCATTGAGAAACATTTACCAAGCCAGGATTTAACGTCCTGCAACATTGGGATATCGTTTCCAATGAGAAGTATGTCATCTACATACAGGATTAGAAAAGTAATAGAACTCCCACTTGCCTTCTTGTAAACACACGGCTCATCTTCATTTTTGATAAAACCAAATTGTTTGATTTTCTGATCAAAACGAAGATTCCAGGTTCGAGATGCTTGTTTCAATCCATAAATGGATTTATTCAACTTGCAAACTTTCTTAGGATTCTTAGGATCTACAAAACCTTCAGGCTGCTCCATATAGACATCTTCTGTAAGATGTCCATTTAGGAACGCGGTCTTGACATCCATTTGCCATATCTCATAGTCATAATACGCGGCTATGGCAAGTAGAATCCTAATAGACTTAAGCATGGCTACTGGCGAGAAGGTTTCCTCATAATCAACTCCTTGAGTCTGAGTAAAACCTTTAGCAACCAATCGAGCCTTATAGGTTTGCACATTTCCATCCATATCTGTTTTCAACTTGAAAACCCATTTACTTCCTACAGTCCGACATTCGGGAGGAAGTTCAACCAAATCCCAGACTTGGTTGTCATACATGGATTGCATCTCGACGCCCATGGCTTCGAGCCATTTTTCAGATTCATTACCTGAAATCGCAGCTTTGTAGGTTGAGGGCTCTTCTTGATCAATTATCAAGACGTACCTATCAGGTGAATACCGATTAGGTTCATGACGATCCCTCGTACTTCTGCGGACGCCTAGTGTTACATCAGATTCCTGAATCCTATCAGGTTCAGATCCAACAACATTTTGTTGAGAGGCAGATTCGACTATTGGTTGATTAATTTGTGGTTCTCGAATTTCCTCAAGATCCACAAGATTATCTCCAATTCCTCGCGCCATAAGCTCATCCTCTAGGAATGTTCCTCGACGCTTAGTGAAAACTCTATTTTCAGCAGGATTATAGAAATAATAACCAACCGGATATGCATATCCAATGAAAACAACTTTTTCACCGCGAGGATCAAGTTTGTCCGAAGACTCACTGGTAACATAAGCGTTACATCCCCATATGCGAAGGTAAGAGACTTTAGGTGGTTTACCATGCCACATCTCATATGGTGTCTTTTCTACCTTTTTAGTAGGAGCAATATTTACAAGACGTGTAGCAGTTTCAAGAGCATAACTCCAAAAGGAGTGTGGTAAGTTTGTACGACACATCATTGATCGAACCATATCTAATAAGGTTCGATTTCTCCTCTCAGACACACCATTGAGTTGTGGTGTTCCGGGTGGAGTTAGTTGGGATATAATCCCACACTTCTTGAGATGTTCATCAAACTCTTGATTAATGTATTCACCACCTCGATCGGATCGAAGTGCCTTAATCGTTTTCCCTAGTTGATTCTGTACTTCATTTTGGAATTCTTTGAACTTTTCAAAGGTTTCATGTTTAAACTTCATAAGATAAACATATCCATATCTACTATAATCATCAGTAAATGTAACGAAGTATCTTTCCCCGTTCCTTGACATAGTCCTGAATGGACCACATACATCAGTATGTATGAGTCCTAACAGGTCTTTGGCCCTTTCACTAGTTCCGGTAAAAGGGGCCTTAGTCATCTTGCCACTTAGACAGCATTCGCATAAATCATAAGTCTCCTGACCCGTGGATTCTAGAATCCATGCGGTCTGGAGCTTCCTCATGCGATTGATGTTAATATGGCCAAGACGACAATGCCAACGATATGTTTGATTAAAGCTAGTTTTAACACGTTTAGAGGAAAGAGAGCATACTATATTATTTGATCTACTGTTAGAAGTATCTATTTCATAGACACCATTGTGAGGCTTAGCCTCAAAATAGAACACACCATTTAAAAATGCAGAAATGCTACCATTAACATTATCAAAAGCATAATTAAAACCTTGTTCTCTTAAAGCAGAAACAGAAATAATATTCTTAGTCAAACTAGGAACATAAAAAACATTGTCTAAAGTAATAAACAATCCAGAAGGTAATTCAAGAATAAATTCTCCAACTGCCTTCACAGCAACATTCTGCCCGTTCCCAACGTGCAGCTCTAAGTCACCCTGCTTCAGCTTCCTAATCCTTTTTAGTCCCTGCAAATCATTACAAATGTGAAAACCACATCCAGTGTCAAACACCCAAGATTTGCTCGAAAAGGAAAATAGATCAATAACATGTATACCTGAGGATTCTCCAATCTGCAGCTTCTTAAGCTTTAACTCAGCCAGGTACTTGGGACAATTCCTCTTCCAATGCCCGATCTCATCACAGTGAAAACACTTGGCATCTTTATGAGGCTTTGCCTTCGGAGTGGCAACCTTTTTGCCTTTGCCCTTGTCTTGCTTACTCGCCTTGCCTTTTCCCTTGGATTGCTTCTTCTTGGTAATTCTTCATTCCCTGATCGCCAGCACTGGATTACCCTTAGTTGGGATGTTTGTCTCAGCAGTTTTTAGCATCTGATGCAACTCTGGGATCGTTCTTTCCCACCCATTCATGTTATAGTTCATTACGAACTGATGATATGAATTGGGTAGCGAGTTAAGGATCACATCCGTAGCTAACTCATTACTAAGGGGTGCGTTTAGACGCTCCAGTTGATCAACGAAAGACTTCATTTTCAGTACATGAGCACTGACCGAAGTACCTTCCTGCATGCGACATGTAATGAGAGATCTCATCACCTCAAAACGCTCATGACGAGCTTGCTGCTGAAACATGTTTTTCAGCTGCTCACTCATCTCATATGCTCCCAAGTTTTCCAGATTCTTCTGAAGTTCTGGAATCATCATAGCAAGCATAAGACATGTCACATCTTGGGAATCATCAACATGTTTTTCCCATGTCCTACGGGCTGCACCCGTATTAGCAGCAGGTGCTTCGGGAATTGGTCCTTCAAGGACAAAAGCCTTTTTCTCCGCCCTGAGAACAATTTTCAGGTTGCGGTACCAATCCATGAAGTTAGAATTATCAAGTTTAGCATTTTCAAGGATGGACTTAAGCGAGAATTTGGTGTTATCAGAATTGTTTGTAGACATCTGTAGAATTTAGAAGAAAATTTTATTAGTAATTTTCATGCATTAACCTAATTCAATTTTGACCCAAGATATACAAAATTTTAGGAATTAGGATGAGATCCCATCTCCCCATAACTCAGTGAATGGACTTAGCACTCTTCACTGGCATAGATTGAAGGGTAGGTGACGATCACCAATTGTGTCAACTACACAATTCTCGGTTTGGGGTCGCATGACGAGTAGTGTCAAGCATTGGTACGTTAACCCCAACTACGCCCACTTTCACAACCGTAGAAGACGAATGCAGGGTAAACACTAACATTCGCTCTCGTGTCGCAAAAGTGATATTTGTCCTCAAATCAGAACTGTAGCCCGGCCCATGTAAGCATGGAAATCGCGGAACTACCCCTAACCAAAACCGTAGGCCTGGATGCAGGGTAAACACTAGCACCAGGGGTTCGGATAGATCAGTTCGGGTGTTCTTAATTTAGGGTGGCGTAGAATATCGATTTTAATTTGGGTTATATTTTAAAATTACCAGTTCGGGTCGTTTTAAAATACTTGTACGGCCAATGGCATGAACATAGGCTATACAATTCCTTTGTAAAAATCAATTTTACGTTTTAATTTGTGACGACTTGAAACACCTTTCAATCACTCGACCGATTAATTTTAAATACCCTATTTAATCTAAGTTGGTCGTGTCGCAAATTTATTTTAATTAATAACATTTATTAATTACGGTTTTCAAATTAACTTTTAATTTTTTGTAAAACCAATTTTGATTTTTGTATTTTAAAATAAACTGTTTATTTTAATTACCTATCCAATACTTAATAAACCTTTTATTAAAATTGTCGTTTTAATGATCGTGTATTAATTATTAATTTTATGGCGTAATAAACATCTCATGGCAAAACACAAAATAAATAAATAAATATGCAATTCCGGGTTCATAGTATGTTCGGTTCGTTCGAGCCCAAGAACGTGAACCGAGCCCATTAAGTGTAGCACAAACCCTTTTGTGCTCCCACTTAATCTTGGATCCAATCCTAAAAAAAAACTTCCTTTTTTTTGTTTGTTTAAATTTCCGATTGGAAAAATTTAATGAGTTCTGATTTTTTTTTTAATAAAAAAATATATATCGCTTTCATATTAAAATCATTATTTCAATATTTCCAACTTTTTAATTTATTTAACCGCGTAGCTAAAAAAAAACTAATTTAGTACGCGTGTCATAAAAAAAATTCTAAACCCGGATTTGCATAGTACGATCATTAAGCTAAACGAAATAGGTTAAGGCCAAAAATTATTTCAAAGAAGACTTTGACAAGTGTTAGTTTTGGCCTTAATACAAACTTGCCTATAACTATTGTACGCGACAAGTTCCTATGCCAAATCTACTCGATTTTAAGCATGCAATCCTATAAACTATTTTATCAAAAATAAACCTACTTTGATTTGTAAGCTGGCTCTGATACCACTGTTGGAAATTTCGTGTAACTTTTAGAAAATAATTTTATCAATTTGTCAAATAAACTGAACGCAGCGGAAAACATGTACACGAGGTTCGGTTCTAAACCGTTTCCACCAGTGATCTTATTACAATCAAAATAGGTTATATAAAATTAAAGAATCGTGACATCCAAGAAAGACACCTTGGTTCAACGAACGATCTCGCTAGATGATCGTTGACCACGAAATCATATTTGTTCGTTTGAAACAATTTCAAACGAAACCTTTAAACTAAAGAAAATAAAGTTCAAAACTTTACTTACCTTTTTGCGTAAACGAAGAAACTAAAGGTTGAGTTGTACTCGCCACCGGAATCTTGAATCTTCCGGTTATCCTTCTGTGATTCACGAATGAGGAGTATATAGTCAAACGGTTTTCACCGTGTTTGTTTTGCCGTCCACCAGCAAAAAAAAGTCAAAACCCCAAAATCCTTTTTTTTCTTATTCTTGATCCATGTGTCGTATATCATATATATATGGAGCATTCCTTCAAAGAAGTTATATCCGATATGCATATATATCTTTTAACTAAAAATAAAGAATTGTAATCCAATTACAAATCCTTTTGTCATTATCTTATAATTATCTTTAATTATCTAATATATATATATATATATATATATATATATATCATAATTAACAAATTAATTATAATATTAATCTGGCTGTCCGTAATTATTCTAAATAATTACCCGTTTCTTTTATTACGCTTATAATTTCGTGATCCGGTGATTAACGATTAAAACACCGCTAAATGTTCGTTGCCCAAAGTGTAACTCTTTGGGTCGTACCTTGACGGCAACATTGAATTATAATCGACAATTGAACATTATATCCAACAATAAATTCATCCAAATATCAAACACATACAAAATTCAAACAGCAACATAAGTTCTCATTCACACAACCCAAAACCACAAATATCCAACCAAAACAGCCAAAAACAATAACTAAAACCCTAACATAAATAAAAACTTTGACTACCTTGAGGAACATAATCCGTGTGGTACAGAGACTTTGTGAATATCCATAGCGTAATCAACCATATTAGTGTTGTTCAAAAGCTCGATCTTCGCTTTGAGAATCTGATCGTTCGGGTATAGTTCACGCTCCCGAGTGAATTCGAGCAGCGGAAACACGAGATGCCGGTCCAGATTTGGAGCAATTCGAGGTGTCAGATCGTATTTCGCCATTGCCATGAATGAATTTCAAGTTTTTTTTTTCTCAGATTGGAGATTTCTGGACAGAAAGTAGCTTCGGTTATGTTGTAGCGATTGCAGGTTTTGGAATGGGGGATCTGGTTGCTAGGGTTTACCTCTCTTTAATTGGAAGGTGGGAACGGCAAACGGGAACGTTTGTGATTCGTCGGTTGGGGGATTGGGAACGTCGAATTCTGCATTCAAATGGCAGATTAATGATATTAATTGCTAATTCATGAAGAGAGAGGTTGTGTAATCGCAGGGTTGTGTAATGGACTGTGATGTTGAAGGGAGAGGAGGGTAGAAAGGGAAAAGAATTGTCAAAAATTATGGTTTTTAACTGGCTTTTGATATCCCATCTTAAAATTTTAAGGAAAATTACAATTTTGTACATGGGAAATGCTTATATATAGTATATAGATTATAACATGCTTCATTACCTACTATAACATGTGTGATTATGGTTTTTCAACATGCAAGATCAGGTTTTCAATTTTACAACGTGCATAACGTCACAATGTACGCTCGGTTGTTAAGCAATATTGTATTTACACTTTCACTTATATATACGATTAACTACATCAACTTAATTACAATGAAGTTTCTTTTTGTTTCCCTCGATCAAGAGATATGTCTCGTTCCCTATACATGGTCAGAGAGCATTGGCAACTTATTAGTTTAGAATACTAGTAAACTGCGAACATATATAATAGTTTGAAATCAAAGGTACATATAATATGTAAATGATTTTAAAATGTCAAAAATGCTTCTAAATGTAACAAAGTGAGAATGTGAGATGTATGCATAAAAGACATTGGTATAACACGACCATTTGCGTTAATAAAACCCACAATCATCCTCACAAATTTTGTAAAACAGTAATTCCTTACTGTTAACCATTAACCATCCTTGTCTTTTTCAAATTATATTATAATAAGCTGTTTAATTTTTAATGTCAAACAAGTAAGATACAAATATCATATAATATAATATATTAATATTGTATATGATTGAAAATTATAGATTTTAAGATTTCAGTAGCCACAATCACGTAATTAGCTAAATAAGTACACAACGATTTACACTATGCATGATCTAAACTTCTAATTTTTTGATGGTAGAGTACTGTATATACCACTTAAATTAGAATGTCCCACATCATAAATTATATAATCTCTCAGGTTTTATTAAGATTTATATTACAAATTATTAAAAATATCAAAAGAAGAATAAGAAAAAAAAAAAAAAAAAAAAAAAAAAAAAAAAACCTTACTCATCCACTAGTTTGTAGTCATCCGTGGACGTCACCACAAACGCTATCCCTAAAATTGTCACACGGACAAGATTGCACATGACATTTGTGGAAAAATATATTCGTCTCTTGGTGCCATGTTCTCACCCATCAAGTTCAACAAACACGCGTTGGGGATGGTTTTAGGTGTGTTCATATCTAGAACAAGAACTCAAGAAGGTTTTGAGTTTGAAAAGAAGTAGTACTTTTGTACACAGATTGTACGTATACGCATTTTGATGTGTATAAGTAATACACATATGATTTATATTGATGGATGAGTACAATTACAATTTATATTTGTTTTTGTTAATTTATCTCTCACGCTTATTGTAATTCGTAGATGCTGACTTATATCTGCACTATTACAAAACTACATTAAGTAAATGAAAGTCATGTGCCTATGGTCTTGTACATAGTCTAGTAGTACTGATGGTTGTTCCTCACAAACACGTAGTTTGGGTTCAAATCCTCTTAAATGCAAATTAATTAGGTTTGAGTTTAATTCGGGTGAAAATTTGTTGTTCAGAAAGATCATGTAACTACAAATTAACCCAAGAAAATAGTGTATGAGATACCAATTAAGAGGGACAGCTGTGTGGCGGAGGATCTCCGCCAAACGAAGCTGATCCAGAGCTCGCCACCCGTTTGGACGCACTGCGATTCCTGCCCCCGTGACATTTCGCAGACTCTCAGATCTCTTCATTACTACGCCACCCGTTGCTAATCCACAAATCCCAGCTCCAATTATCACTACATCTTCATTATCATCCATGCTACTAGTCTGGAGTGTGTGCACGCGTGCGAGTGCGAGTGCAAGTGAGTGAGTAGGCTATATATGCATGCATTTAAGAAAGGAAAGTGATGTAAGAAATGATGTATTATAAACGATATGGGTACAGTTCCAAGATGATAAGCACAAGGTAGATACTAGATATACATCAATTTTAGTTGTGCATAAATTATTTCATTATGTGCTAAATTGTTAACTACATCATGCTCATGCATTTGAATTTGGACCGATGTGTGTGCATTTACTACTCCAACTACATGTGATACGACATATCATGTGTATTACAAGATAATGATACATGTATTGCGTAATTTATTAAAGAGTAAATTACAAAAATCGTCCTTTATGCATGCCATTTATTGCAAACTGTGTCCTTTGTTTTCAATAAATACAGAAAACGTACTTGATGTTTACAAACCCTCGCAAGTTATGTCCTTTAGCTCTAACTCAGTTAATTTTTGTGGTTAAATCTGACCAAATGGAACACACATAAGGGTATTTTTATGGTTAAATTTGAACAAATGGACCCCATATGAGAGTAAAATGACCAAAATACCCTTATGTAGGGTCCATTTGTTCAGATTTAACCACAAAAAATTAACTGAGTTTGGGCTAAAGGACTTAACTTGCAAGGGTATGCAAACATCGAGTACGTTTTCTTTAATTATTGAAGACAAATGACACAGTTTGCAATAAGTGACATACATAAAAGACAATTTTTATAATTTACTCTTTATTAAATTTATGTAAATTACTTGACATCGATACAATTGAACTTCACGAAAGAGCCAAAAGAGCTTCGCTTGGTTGGCCTTTGTATGCTAACAAATGCCTCCTTTTACCTGTTGATAGAATAACTTTACACGTATCGCGTAAGTTACGCATGTTAGTATAATCTACATGATGATTTTTAGTTTACATTACAAGTTATTTGGCTAATATAGGTTATGACGTGCCACACATAATTTTAGCTATTTTTATGAAATACACCCATATTTATTTTTATACAGGTGTCGTTTTTTTAATTCATACAGGTGTTATTTTTTAAGTAGTTATTATTTTGGGTAAATTGCACTTTTCGTTATTTATATTTTATTGGATTGTAATGGATAATCTTTAATTTCAATAATTACAGTCACAATCCTTTATTTGGAAAACTCAGTACATCTTTCGTCTTTTAAAACTAACAAGGTTAAAATTTTCTGTTAACTATATTCACCTAAGGGCAGTTTAGTCCTTTTACCAATTTAATTAAATTAAAATTTAAAACAAAGCTTAATATTTACCCTCACCCCCTCCATCTCTCTCAATTTAATTAAAATTGGATTTTACAGTAGGATTTAGTGACTAATTTTAGTTGTTATGATATATTTGATTGTATGAATGTATGGTAAATAAATTAAATTGTATGAATGTAGGCTTAAGGTTTCTACAAGGTTACGTGGAAATTGAGATGTGACATGCTCGTATCAGGTTCATCAGATACACATGCGGGTTCGATGCGTTCCCTTGGGAAGACTATCAAAATTCCCAATAGATACCCACGCAGGCTCAATCATGGGTTCATGAAGCTAGTATCGTGTTGATGTTTTCTTTTTCATTATAGTAATTAAAAACTAGCATTAACCAACCCCTTACCTGATAACTAAGTCAATCTAGGATTCGTGCGTTGCGACGAACCTGTCAAACGGGAAAAATAGAAGTAAAAACGTTAAACCACTCACATGTTGTCCCGTGTTTACTCGCAAAATTCAGAACTAAACGTAAACCGGAAATTTGAGTTGTAACACTCTATCCCCGTTATTATCGAATAACTTAATAATTCGCAAGATTAGATCCCATATATATTTTTTAATTTTTTATGTTATGTTTTATGTCTAATTGTTGTTAACGAAAAAACAGTATGATTATTGCGGATCAGATTTGTGAGTTTGTATCTCGTTGGTGTAGAATACAACAGGTTTATGCACTTGAGTTAAAGGACTTGGCAAACATCCACAAGTGCAACAATGGCTCACAAGGGTGGAAAAAAGTGGTGAGTTTGGTGACTCAAGCGGCCATATGGGTTATATGGAGCAGCTGAAATGAGGCGGTCTTCGAAGGTAAACAACCTCATGTAATCAGAATGAAGGAAGAAATCAAGATGTTCGGGTATATGTGGATGAAAAGCAGAGTTAAGAATGGTAATATTTCATGGGGAGACTGGTGTAATTTTGATTTACTTAGTTTTGGTGTATAAAGGTGATGTAATAGTTGTATGACTTTGGTGAATTGTATGGCCAACAGTTTGGTTGTCCAGATAAATGGAACAAAATTTTGTTAATCTTTAAAAAAAAAGTATGATTATTGCGTTTGAATGTCTTTTTTAATGTTTTTAGTTTTAGTTCCAAAATTGGTGTATTGGGTGACGAAAGCTTCTTGATTTTGCTAAAATAAAATAGAGTTGTATATCTTTTTCATTCTTGGAAAACAACAGACTGCCTTTTTACATTGGTCCATAACATGAACAATTGTTGCAAAGGTCATTTCACAAAATTATAATAAGATTGAGTATAAAGAAATAGAAAAATATAAATAAACTAACACTTGATTGATTGATACATTATATTGAGACTTCCAGTGTTCATAGTTCATCATATGTTTCAGGTTACAAGAGGGGTTTTTTTTTTTTTTTTTTTTTACAATCTTTAGGTTTTAGTTCCATGTTTTATTGTTGCAGTACATGTATTATGTTTTGCTTTTTGTCATGTTGTTTAAGGGTGAGAGGTTTCTATAAGAAATTGATCAACCATGCTTTGTCTATTATAATAAGACATATAAATACAAGAAGAGAAAGCTAATTCTAAGAAACACATTTAATTACAAATATATGCAAGGCTATAATGTGGGAGACAATCACTCAAACGATTTTGACTGATTAATATGATGGACTTGATTTAATCTTTGATCATCTTGAGTTAGTCATTTTCCTTAATATGCCCCCACAAGATGGACGACCGTAGGATAAGTCCAATCTTGGTTAACAGTGGATGAGTGTGGTATTTAAGAAAGAGAAGAAGTTGATGAAGTTGAAGATGTAAACGGAGATGAAATAGATGAAGCAAAAGAAGATATGAGATTTTGAAATCTACGGAAGAAGAGAAGGGTCGGTATGTTGAAGTGGGAATGGAGGAGAAGTCATTGCTAATGGTAGACTTGTTTAGGAGTGTTGGCTAAAGAAATGATGGTTGCAGGATCAAGAGCTTCTCGGTGGAGATAAGTGCTCTGATACCATATAAGAAATTGATCAACCATGCTTTGTCTATTAAAATAAGACATATAAATACAAGAAGAGAAAGCTAATTCTAAGAAACACATTTAATTACAAATATATGCAAGGCTATAATGTGGGAGACAATCACTCAAACGATTTTGACTGATTAATGTGATGGACTTGATTTTCTCTTTGATCATCTTGAGTTAGTCATTTTCCTTACTAGTTTCAAGATGCATACAAAGTGCTCGATAATGCTTCAACCATGTTTATAAGGTAAGTATATTTGACAATTTTTGTTTCAATGCGACTTGGAATGTGCGGTATCTTTGATACTTGTAGTCTACTCTTATTGAGGATAGGCAGATAGTTATGCAGCAACAAAGGCAAGTCCATGTTTTCATTGGGTATACTTAAAAAAAAAACTAATGTTTTAATATATTCCAATGAATTTTGAATGATTTTTACAAGTAGTTTTATATTGTGGGATCTAATTGGTGTTACAATGAGCACTTTAGATTAATACCGATCTAAATGGAGTTAGGATTATATTAAAATAAGTTTGGTTACCGGCTGGTGGTAGAAGGGGCTGAAAGGCCTAATGGGTCCAAACCTAACCATATTTATAATTCAAGCTTATGTCATGGATCAATATAAATAAAGCTAGGCAAAGGTAAAAGGAATACATAATTCCATCATAGGAAGAACTCATGGTCTGATAAAGAACTTATGAATAGAACTACTCTGCTACTGCCTACTAGTGAGTTTTTTAAATCATGTTTATGTTTTTGTTATTTTTTATTTAATTTTATGAGTCTGCAAATCCAAGAATCTTGGACCTGGATCAATGGATGTGTGTTCTTAGTTTTGTTAGAATTTTGTACTCAACTGTTGGTGCAACTCAAAATGATGTCACAATGAGCTCTTTATATTGATACCAAGCTAAATGGAGTTTGACTGATGTTAAAAATGAGTTTATGGTACTGCATACAGATTCTCAAACCTTTTTGTAAGGCACTGCATCCTGAATTTCAAACCCATCTAAACCAAATTGTAACCCCAAACCTTCCATTTTACTCATATTTGCGATTTTTTTTTTTTTTTTTTTTATTTTGAGTTCAGAAAAACAAGATTGTAATAGACAATTTGTTAAGAGCTACTATTTGAATCAGTCTGAAGATGTCCTTTAGATTTTTCTTCCTTCCCTTTTAAACAAATTCAAGGCTTTGAGATGGAGCCTGGGAGAAAAAGAGATAGTTGGCAACAATCTTTATCTTCTTTCAACTAAATTTTTGAATCCAATAAATATTGTTGGTGAATCCATTTGGGTTAGTAATTATAACTACCATGTTTAACATATTGGTTTGGCCGATTTAAACATAAAACTTTTGAGCTTGTTGTTTGTTTAAAACAATATAGGACCTGTGGAGCTTGTTGGTGTTAAAACCTTCTTATAGTTAACATTTGGCTGTTGAGACTAGCGACCACGGAGCACTCTATAAGAATCACTAGCTTGATGATGGTAAGAAGAAGTAGCGATTTAGGGTGGAACGGAGTTAACGGATATGGCTATCCAGGAAAAAGAAAAGCCAAGTGGCAATGGTAAGAAGAAGGTAACGATCTTTCCCCTCTTTATAATTATTCTCTTAACTGTTTTGCTGGTAAAAAGGTTAGTTTTGCCTATCGATTACTCTTTTATGATGTTAAGCATTAACCCAAAAATTAGGTGTAATACTTTAAATATATTCAAAATAAATTTAAGAAAATAACCTTATGATTCTATTTAAATACATGATTTATTCATGATAAAAAAAACATAAATTTAAAGATTTAATGTCTGGAAAATGTATCAAAGATTTAATGTTTTATTTGACTATAGCTTTTATTTCTAATGATATTTATCCTTTTTACCCTAAAAAAACTCAGGTAATGCAACTCTTTTTTAAAAAACGTTAATGTAATTGAGCGTGTTAATTGGATTACTTTATCTCAATTTATCCATGTTGACTCTCTTGCAATAGTTTTTTGCATGGCATGTAGTGAGGTCCGTGCTTAATTATTTTAATGATTCTAAGGGTATAGAGAGTGGTTAAACACTTTCAATATTTCAATAGGTAAACTTTCAAATCGACCAATCAAACAGTGTCACGTCATTTTACCTATTATGTTTACCTATTGCTTAAAAATGTTGGCAGTGGTTAGACACTTTGGAATAGGTAAACTATTAAAAAAAATGTATGATTGGTTGAGAAGGTATAGACCCCACCACACACCCCCTCTCTCTCTCCCCTTCCCTCGCTCTCCCCAATTCGGTGAGCTTTAACCGATTTCTCCCCCAAAATCGGCATTGTTGAACGGTAAAAATCCAAGGCGGTGGTCACCGATCGGTGCCGACCCACCTCTACCGCTCCACACCGTACCCCCTAATTAGATTCTGAAATTCCCAATAATTAAGCTATATTCTTATTCTAAATATTGAAAAAACATAATGTTTGGGTCGGATATAAATTCTGTAAATTTAGAGTAATTTAATCCATTTAACCAACTTTGGATTTTTACCGTCCGGCTTTAGTAAGAATCATCATGATATCGCCCCTTGATACCCTTTGAGCATCTAGACTGGCTCTACCATAACTGATACAAGCAACAAATGGTTCAAATTTGTTGATCTTTATGTTTAATATGTTAAATAATAGGGGGTGTTGCTTGGTTTGTCTAATACCGTGGGAGTCCTAGCTGGTGTATTTGGCAATGCAGCCACCGGTTACATCTTTGCAATATGGTACACTTTTATCCCTCATTACAATGAAAGTATAGTTAATAGGTGGCGATCTCGGCCCATTTTCTTTTGAACGAGTCTCTTCGGGTTATGTATTATCTCTAACAAGTCAAACAGGTACATTGAAAAATAAACCTTGGATGGAATAGAATTAAATGGGTTGAAAGTCGTCCCAAATCTTATTATATATAATAAACCTCATAAAGCATTTTATTAAAAAAACAAACAATTATTGATAAATAGTGTTTACACTACAAATAATGATTAAGATGCATGTTTAATTTCAAAAGAAGATTTGGAGATTACTGTTTAATTAGTTAAAAGTGAAATGGGTCAGAATGACACATTAATTAATTATATACAATTCTTGTTTATTTTTCCATAAAAGATGTAAAAAATAAGTGTTTTAAAGAAGTCAGCCAATCACCCTTTTGACTAAGTCGTAACATTACCCATTTAGACTAAAGGGTATGGTGAGACCCATCCCCACGAGGATGGGCCGCCACGTTGACGCTACATCACCGGCTCGTGGGGGATGGGTCTCCTTCACTTTTGAGGGGGTGAAGGATGGGCCTACCCCACTTTATTATTTTATAATTTTCTAAGTTTTTTTTATTAACTTAATTAAAACTTTATAAAAATTAAAAAATACTACATAAAACAACATAAATAAATTCATTTAAAAAAATTACATTTCCTAAAAATAAAAAAAATAAAAAACATTTCCGAAAAATAAAAAAAAATTACATTTCCTAAAAATTAAAAAAAAAACCTACGACGTCCATTTTTTCTTCACCTCTTCCTTCATCCTCCGATACACCTCCCGTTCATCCTCCGGAACCGAGTCGAGATCCAACCTCATTATCCTAAAATCCTCCACTCGAGCATAGTCGGCCGACACGTTTTTCTTGTGACTATATTTTTCGGCCGCAAAGTCTTTAAACGAACGGAATTCGGAAATTAACTCGTCCATTTTCGAAGACGCCTTCGAGCCGCCACCTCCACCCGAGCCGCCCCCTCCACTCGAGCCGGCCCCTTTGCGCTTTCTGGCCGCCTCTTCTTTTGATTAGTCCCTTCCTCCGGGACGTTCGATCTCGTGAACGGGCTCCTCCTCATATTCCGGTTCGTCGTTTATGTCGATTTGACAACGAGCGGTGGAGCCTCCCGTACTATAACTTCCGGACTCGGAAGTTTTTGTCCGTTTGGCGGTTGCGACCTCATTTGGAATCGGCGCCCATTTAGGTTCTTTCTTTAAAACGTTCCATGCTCGGAGGTGCGGGAAAGGCGGATTTTTTGTTTCCCATTTAGCCATCGCAAGGTTAAGAACGTCCTCGTCGCTACTCCTACTAGGACGGTTGATGTAAAGTGGGTTATAAACCCCGATAAAATCATTCACGCACTTGTTCATTTTCCGCCACTTCCCCGATACGGAATCGAGATCACGGGCCGCGCCTTCCCCATAAGGTTATTAAATCTATCCGTACATGCCTTCCAAAAACTAGAACCCGTTTGATTGTTCCCTAAAATTAAAAAAAAAAAAATTGCATTAGTAAAACTAAAAAATAATTCTTTTTAAATTTAAATTAAAAAAAATTAACTTTGGTTCATACCGACAATCGGGCAAGTTGAGGCCTTAACATACGCTATTGCTAGCGCCTCCTCCTCTACTTTTGTCCACGTTCTCGCCTTTGCTCTCGAACCGCTTTTTTTTGCGGTGTCGGATTCGGTTTCAACGCCTTCCCCTTCCCCCTGTTTTTTTTGCGGTTGAGTTCTTTAGGTGGCGATTCGGGGACGACTTCATCATCATCGTCAAGTTGAACCGAGGGTTGCGGTTGCGAAGTTGGCGGTTGCGATTGGAATTGATCAAGTTGAACTGAGTTGCGTTGCATGAATTGTTGAAGTGCTTCGTATTATTGCAATTGTTGAAGTTGGGACATTTGATTGAAGGCATTAGGTGATTATTGGAAACCCGAAAACGTAAATGGTGGAGACCCCCACGAAGGATCCATAGTCGGAGTGTAAGCGGGACTCGAAAAAAAGTTAGGATTGTTCGGGTTGGGGTCGTTTGGGTTGAATGGATTCATGATGGTAAAAAAAATGGGAGTGTTTTTTATAAAAATGGACGAGAGTAGGAGAAGATTAGGAGAAATGGATGTGAAATGGTATAAAAAAATGGAAGAGGTTGATAAATAGTTAAAGTGGAGAAAGTAAATTTTTTTTATTAAACTATCCGTTATTCAACGGATATAATATTTGAAAGTGGGGCGGCAATATCGGCTGTGGGTTGCTGGGGACGACGGGACAGGAGGGAGGGGGCGGTGTGGGAGACCGACGCTGGTCCTAGCCGGGCCTCAGCCGGCTCCCATACCTTCTAGTCTTAGACCGTTATCCATCCCGAACAACACGCCTATTTTTTAACTCTAACAAGTACATAACACTAAAGATAGAATGATATTAGATATGAAGAAAAGATTAAAATTTAGGATTGATAATGAAAGGGAATGGTCAAAGTTCTGTGTATCTTTCCATTAACAATATTCTAAATATATACAAGAGTAGACCAGCTAATTGAGTGGAGACCAGCTAATTGAGTAGAGAGATTATCTCTTTACAAATATAAGAGATTGAGTAAATAGCAATTTAAAATTTAAAAATGATGTTGGCGCCTATTACCCTCCTTCAAGCGAAACAGGTAGAGGTCCTACTCGAAGCATTAGACGGAAGCGTTCAAAAAGTGGTCGTGGAAGACTTTTTGTGAAGATATCGGCTACCTGGAGCTTGGTTGAAACAAACTTTGTGCAAAGATGACCTGTGGAGACCAATTCCCGTACGAAGTGATAATCTTATCTATATGCTTAGCTCGTTTGTGTGAAAGTGGGTTTTGGCTTAGAAATAATGCACTCTTGGTGTCACAAAGGAGAGTCGGACGTCCCGGTGGAAGTGCATGTAGTTCCCGTAATAAATGAGTAAGCCAAATAATTTCTGCCGCGGTGTTGGCCATTGCCCTATATTCAGATTCACAACTTGAACGAGATACGGTTGGTTGTTTCTTTGCACTCCAAGAGACTAAATTTCCTCCAAGATAGATTGAATAGCCATAAGTTGAACGTCTTGTTTCAATGCACCGAGCCCAATCGACATCCGAGTAACCAACTAGTGTTGTTTCTTTTGGTTTATCAAAGGTTAATCCAAAGGATAGAGTTCCTTTGACATAACGTAAAATCCGTTTGAATAGTTGGAAATGTGAATTGGTTGGGTTGTGGAGATATTGACTTGCTTGATTTACAGCATAAGATAAGTCGGGTCGGGTTATTGTGAGATATTGGAGAGCACCGACTAACGAGCGATAGAGACTGGGATCATGAAAAGGAGTACCCGTAGAGACAAAAGTGTCAGTTGTGGTAAGCGGAGTAGCAACCGGTTTGGAGTCAAGAAGTCCCGCTCGTATAGAATATCATAAGCATATCGAGCTTGGCTAAGAAAAAGACCTGAAGGAGTATGTGAAACTTCAAGTCCCAAGAAATAACTTAAGGTTCCTAGATCCTTGAGTTTGAATTCTTTGTGCAACCTACTTGTAAATTCCTTGACAATGTGCATGTTATTACCTGTGAGAATAACATCATCAACATACACAAGTAAATAAATTTGAATCGGGTCCTTTTTATAAATGAAGAGTGGTGGATCGGATCTACTGCAATTAAAACCAAGTTGCACAAGAAAAGCACTAAGCCGTTGGAACCAAGCACGGGGTGCTTGTTTGAGTCCGTATAGAGCCCTATTAAGCTTGCACACATGATTTGGAAATTTTGGGTTTACAAATCCCGGCGGTTGTTCCATGTATACCGTTTCGGTAAGATGACCATTAAGGAAGGCGTTATTAACGTCTAGTTGGCGAAGCTCCCAATTATAAATTGTGGCAAGACTTAGGACAACACGGATTGTGGATGCCTTCACAACGGGACTAAAAGTGTATGAGTAGTAATGCCCAGGAACTTGGGTAAAACCTTGCGCTACTAGACGTGCTTTGTAACGGTCAAGAGATCCATCCGCCTTATATTTAGTTCGATAGATCCATTTTGAACCTACGACATTTGAGTGAGGCGGGCGTTGAACAAGTTCCCATGTGTTGTTATTGCGAAGGGCATGAAGTTCATCATTCATGGCATCCACCCATTTTGGATTCTTGGATGCGGTTTTGAAACCCTTTGGAACATAAGTTGCAAATAATGCATGGTGTAATTGATTTGAGTGGAACTCGGTTAGATGTGCAAAATGTTTCGGCTAAAAATACCCGACTTGGACCGAGTGGTCATGGAATGAGAAGAGGTTGAAGAAGGTGGAGGTTGTTGTTGTTAAGTAGTGGATAAAGGATGGGAAGTGGGATTTTCTTGTGGGGGATTGTTTGGTGGGCTAGTGACGGTGATGGGTTGATATGAATTAAGTGGACCATAAGAAGATGTGCTAGATGGGATAGAGTTGAGTGGTATGGAGGTGCATGAAGCTGGGTCGGGTGAGAGTGGGCCTGGTGAAATTGGGTCGGGCTGAGAGGAGTTCGAGAGAGGGTTGGGTGATGGTGGGTCAATTTGTTGAGTGGGATGTGGTGTGACTTGGGTTGGGGTATGGGTTTGTGGGGTGGTAAAAGATGTAGGACAAATGGAACAGGGATGGGAATTTTTATTTTTTGTGGGACCAGTAGAGGTGGTGGATTGTTTGAGTGGGGTATTTGGTTGTTGCAATTGTTCGATAGTTGGAGTGGGTATGGGAATATTGTCATCAGAGTTGGAAAAAATTAGTGATGCTTCATCAGTTTTAGCAACAATACCCGAAAATGGAAAATTCTCTTCATCAAATTTCGCATGGCGAGTGATGTAGATACGTGACGTGGTTGGTTCGAGACATCGATACCCTTTATGTTTAAGACTATAGCCAATGAATATGCAAGGGGCACTTCTTGGTAGAAGCTTGTGCTTGGTATAGTCCCGAAGATATGGGAAGACACGACAACCAAATATTCAAAAATGTGCATAGGATGGAGGTTGATTAAAAAGAACCTCGAATGGAGATTTATTTTCAAGTAAGGGTGTCGGTAGGCGATTTATGATGTATGTGGCGGAAGTGAAGGCGTCAACCCACAAGTTTGCAGGAGCATGTGAATTGAACATCATGGCTAGTCCCGTTTCCGTGATGTGACGGTGTTTTCTTTCGGCTCGTCCATTTTGTTGCGGAGTATGTGGACATGATAACCGATATTATATATCGTGTTGATGAAACATTTGTTGAACACGGTTGTTTGTAAATTCCGTTCTACCATCACTTTGGAAAACTTTGACACTACATGAGAATTGATTTTGAACAAGGTTTAAAAAATTTACCAATATGTTATAAAAATCGGACTTAGCTTTTAATGGATAAAACCATGTAAACCGTGAGAAGTCATCGACAAAAATCACATAATATGCATAACCGTCTTTTGATACGATAGGTGCCGGACCCCAAAGATCGCAATGGATTAAGTCTAACACGTTTAGTGATCGTTTTGAGTTATCAATAAACGGTAGACGATGTGCTTTGGATAGTTGACATGATGAGCATAGAACCGGTTTAGGTAATAAAGATGTAACAAAAACAAGGCCACGTTTATTCAAACCAGAAACAATATTAAAAGAGACATGTCCTAGGCGACTATGCCATTTATCAAACGATGCATGAAGATGTGATGCCGAAAGAGTGGCAACAAGTGATTTGTAACCTTGCGAAAGAACATAAAAGCCATTTTCACAAGTGCCTCTAGCGATGACTTCCTTTATCTTTCGATCCTGTATGTGAAAAAAATGATTAGAGAATAAAACATCAACCGGGGAATCATTAGTTAAACGACTTATGGAAAGGAGAATTTTGGTAATGTTGGGAACAACAAGGACATTTCGTAAGGGTAAAGTATCATTGATAGTGGTGTTTTTGATTTTTGTTACGGGTAAGGATTCACCATTACCAAATGTGACAAAAGATTTACCCGAGTCATAGATATTATCTAGGCCATTTGATGAAGGTAGCATATGGGTGGTTGCACCAGTATCGGCGGTCCAATCCGGTGTGTTTTGAACAATGTTGCACTGAGCTTGAAAGGCTTGTGCAAGGTTTGCGTCTAAAGGTGGTGCCCTTTGTGCATAACAAGCAAGGCTAGGGCAAGCACTTGCGTAATGTCCTTCTTTTCGACATAATTGACAATGGGACGGGGTTCTAGGATGTGGGGAGCGACCACGTCCGGAGGACGAGCCCCGGAAACGACCTCGCTGCGAGAAATCACGGCTGGATTTTGGATTAAAACTGGACCGTTGTGATTGAGCGGAAAAAGCCGCTTGCGGAGTTTGGTGAGCATTGATGTTTTGGAGAAAAATCTCGTGATTTTCTGCATTCGCAAGAAGGTCACGAAAAGGTGGAGATGGATGAATGGTACGTTGGGCGGTGGAGAAAGTTTCAAACGAAGAGCCGAGTCCGCAAAGGAACCAATGGTGTTTGTCTTCGTCGGTGACCGGGTGGTCGATGGCTGCAAGTTGATCACATAACGATTTGAATTTTCTTCCGAATTCAGAAACCGTAGAAGCACCTCTGGTAAGTTGCCTAAGAGAGTCTCTAAGAGTATGCATTCGTTCGACAGAGTGATGACTATAAGCGGTTTGGAGTGCTTGCCAAACTTGGCGAGCAGTCGTATGACCGATCGTTTCGGCCATCGACTCTTCGGTGAGTGTCGACTGAAGAAGCAGAAGGACCTTCTGGTCAGATTCTTTCCATGAGAGAAAATCGGGGTTTGGTGTAGTTTTGTCATCGGAAGTTACGGTTTCTGGTGGAGGGTTTTCTGAACCGTTAATATGTTTGAGAAGGCCAAGGTACTGTAAAACAGTTTCAACTTGAGTTTTCCATAAAAGATAATTGTTTGCAGCAAGTTTTATTGTGATTAAATGGAGGTAGGTGTGAAGAGGAACAGTTGATTGATGAGTCGGAGGAGGTGGGGTTTTTGTCGCTGGCCATGTTAACCAGTGAGGAAGATGACAAAGAAAAGAGAAAAGGGGATCGTGAATTAGGCTGATGATACCATGAAAGGGAATGGTCAAAGTTCTGTGTATCTTTCCATTAACAATATTCTAAATATATACAAGAATAGACCAGCTAATTGAGTGGAGACCAGCTAATTGAGTGCAGAGATTATCTCTTTACAAATATAAGAGATTGAGTAAATAGCAATTTAAAAATGATGTTGGCGCCTATTAGATAATGTGACAGATATGTTGGTGCTAGAGATATGATAATCAACAGGAAAGAACATCGAAGAAGGAATAGACACTTAAAGGTTTTATGGATGAATTTAAAAAAAAAAAAAAAAACTATATAACAAGGATTAGATCTCTACGTGGCAGCGATTTTGGCTGAATGATATATTGGAATAACTAAAGCATAGCAAGTAGAGGTTAAACTTGCAGAATCAATTAGAACTGTCAAAGGTGAAAATGAAATCGAGGAAAAACTTCAATAGGTATAATGCTATGTATTATGTGGCATGGCCCATTTGTGTGTGATGTTGTTGATCCGCATGTCAAACTATTTTGAGCATTTGATTAACAGGGATTATTTTGGTTCCTTCATTTTAAATATAGATATTTTTGTTTTTATTTTACCAACTTATTATGTTGTAGGATTAGTATGTTCATCAACAACTTTTAAATATAGATATTTTTATTAAAAAATAGTGATTCAAGTAGTATTTTAAAGTTGTTAATTTATAAGAAGTATGTTTTATATTTTCACAACATAATGTTATTTTGTTCCGTGAAATTCACGGGGATTAGAACTAGTTAATTAAGAAAGAAACAAACTGAGCTAGGTGTCCCCCTCACCCGCTTCCAACACTCAGTGAGTTGATCGTCTCCTGCATGTTGCCTTTGTGGCATGAGTGTCGCAGACTGGTCAGGGATACGATTTACTCATTATTTAGCAAAAAAATAAAGAACAAAGGGTGTTGAATAAAAAACCAAATTAAAAAGCAAATTGAAAGCGAGAAATATTGATACTTTATTTTAACACATATGTCACGATACGGTTAAATACAAAACTTTTCTTGCGAGTTTTGGATGCTTCCGAAACACTAGAGATGCGTCTAGGGCTGTCCGAACATTGCTGGAACAAATTGGTACCTCGAACAGGTGCGAAATCAGCCTACAAAACCGTGCGGAGCTGCTGGAAGTCGTAGGAAAATGCCGCCCAAATATGGATAGAACAACAGCCTTGAAACGTTCTAGAGCAGCCCTGAAAAGGCTAGAAACGTGTTGGAAAAGTGTTATAAAAATTCAGGATCATCCAGGCCATGGAATTTTCTAGAAAACCTGCATTCAAATATCTAGATATTATGTATAGAATTTTCTAGATAGAGAATTATATATCTAGATCTAGTGTACTAGTATAAATAGGTGATAAAGGTCACATTTGGGGATCACACAACAAACTCACAAACTCTCGTACTTGTAAAACACCTTTGTAAACTTATCTTGTAATCAATGCAAAGTTGTTTTTTTATACAACCCTTGCAACTTCTTCTTGAATCGCTTTAATAACTAATATCGTTGGGGCACAAGCTTAATATAGAGCAAATCTAAGTCGCATCATGTGAGTCAAGAATTTACTACGTGTCACATAGCCCTTTAATTGATTTTTTTATTTAATAATAATTCTAGTTAAGATATTACCTTACGATCTTCAAATTAAGATTACGATCCTATGTTGGTTGGATGACAAATATGGTGTAAATATTTTAAAATTTCTATAACTTTGAACAAAATGGCCTGGTATCTTGCTAGGTCGGTTGTCACAGAAATAAAATTTAAGGCTGTTAAAAAGATAATATAACATAAGATTAAGATCGTAAATAAGATTATACAGTTACCTAGTTGTAGAGGTACCCTCCCAAATAGCCCAAAATATAATATAGTATGTTAAGCCCAATCCATTTTAACTCGATCTTGGAAGGCCCAGTTGAAGGTGGCCTATTAGGGTTAAGTCAATCATACTCCTATAAATAGAAGTCCCTTCCTCAACATATGCAAGG
Source organism: Helianthus annuus (assembly GCF_002127325.2). Lineage (NCBI taxonomy): Eukaryota > Viridiplantae > Streptophyta > Magnoliopsida > Asterales > Asteraceae > Helianthus > Helianthus annuus. The sequence goes on along the minus strand of NC_035434.2, from coordinate 28,164,483 downwards.
TGTTTTTCCTCCCCAAATCTCTCTTTACAAGCTTTCATACTTATACACACACACATCATATGTCGATGCTTTTGAATCCTACACTGACTTGAGCATTGGAGGCTGGTTTAGAGACTCCAGTCTCTGACCCATTTTAACATTGGATGGCGGTCCAGAGACTTCGGTCTCTGAGTCATTTTAAGTGTTTTAATTGTCACTCTCATTGTATAATAATTCTTTTCAACTTTCACAGTTGTGATACAATTGTCCTTTTCATTAAACTTGAACAAACAACGAATCTCTTTGTCAAACTGACCACGTGTAAAACCATTGTCCTAAAAAGTAGGTAGATGATGTTTCATACCAAGCTCCCGGGGCTTGATGAAGGCCATAGGGTGCTTTGTTCAACTTATACATGTAATTGGTATAATCGGGAGTGCCGAATTCCCTAGGTTGTCTGACATATACTTCTTCTTTGACGATTTTGTAAAAGGAATGCACTTTTTATGTCAACTTGGTACACTTTGAAATTCTGATAAGAAGCAAACACTAGAAGTAATTAAATAGATTCAAGCCTTGCCACTAGAGCGTACACGTTATTGTAGTCAATTCCTTGCTGCTGATGAAAATCCTGAATGACCAACCGAACTTTTATGAGGTGAGTTTGCTAAACAAGTTTAAATTGAAAAATTAATCATAATTCCCGAGTCACGACGCCACCTCCAACGTAAATTACGACGATACTTCCGACGTCGAATCTTGATTCTTCTACATACATGAATTCTGAAGTGATTCGTAGGATTTGGATGAAGTCTGCTGTGAAATTCAATCTAAAAGCAAAACCGTATGTAAAGAATGGTTTAACATCATTGCTACTAATCGTGGCATTACCGACCAGTGTAGTTCTTGTTCAGAATCCAAAGGAATCTTAACTCTTCAGTCTTATCCAAAAGAATCAGAATGCACGGCTCATCTACATTGGTCGTTATGGAACAATGTGACACTTTTTAGAGGGCTTCTTGATTTTGGTTCAACAACTCAGTTGAAAGAAATGTTACCAAAGCCTGTTTGGTCCGTAAATGGTATGGTATTGTTTGTAAGAGAGTCTGGTTTTACATTTTTTTATTAATCCGCTCAGAAGAGAGATGCTTTGTTTACCAAGATCATCTTGTTATGGTAATTTTAGGTCTTGTGGTTTTGGTGTTCATGGAGGTAAGTACAAAATTGTGAGAGACAGTTACTCACTTTTTATCATATGTCGATGCTTTTGAATCCTATACTAACTTGAGCATTGGAGGCTTGTCCAGAGACTCCGGTCTCTAACTCATTTTAAGTGTTTTAATTGTCACTCTCATTGTATAATGATATTTTCAACTTTAACAGTTGTGATACAATTGTCCATTTCATTAAATCTTTAACTTAAAGAATTTAGTTAATTCTAGTTTTTCATGGTTGGCTTCGATGTAAGTACCTAGAGCTGCACAATTGGACGCCTTGAACCGGCTCAAGATATCACACACATAATTTGTTTGATGCATGTAAATTCCTTCCTTTGATTGTTGAATTCGTAAGCCGAAGAAAAATAAAAATTCTCCTATAGCACTCATCTCCAACTTTGACTTCGTGATTCCCTCGAAATCCTTGCAAAATCCATCATTTGTGGACGCGAAGATAATGTCGTCCACATACACTTGAACAAACAATGAATCTCTTTGTAAACCTGACCACGTGTAAAACCATTATCCTAAAAAGAAGGTAGACAATGTTGCATACCAAGCTCTCAGAGCTTGATGAATGACGTGGAGTGATTTTTTCAACTTATACATGCAATTGGGATAATCGGGATTGCCGAATTCCCTAGGTTGGCTGACATATACTTCTTCTTTGACAATTTCGTTAAAGGAATGCACTCTTTTTGTCAACTTGGTACACTTTGAAATTCTGATAAGAAGCAAATGCTAGAAGCAACTAAATAGATTCTAGCCTTGCCACTACAGCGTACACGTCATTGTAGTTGATTCCTTACTGCTGATGAAATTCCTGAATGACCAACCGAGCTTTTATCAAGTGAGTTTGCTAAACAAGTCTAAACCGAAAAATTAGTAACAATTCCCCAGTCACGACGCCACCTCTGGCAGAACTTAGTAAATTACTTCTGACGTCGAATCCTGATTCTTCTACATACATGAATTCTGAAGTGATTTGTAGGATTTGGATGAAGTCTGCTGTGAAATTCAATCTAAAAGCAAAACCGTATGTAAAGAATGATTCAACATCAGTGCAACCAATCGTGGCTTCACCGACCAGTATAGTTCTTGTTCAGAATCCAAAGGAATCTTAACTTTTCAGTCTTATCCTAAAGGATCAGAACGCATGGCTCATCTACATTGGTCGTTATGGAACAATGTGACACTTCTTAGAAGGCTTCTTGATTTTGATTCAACAACTCAGTTGAAAGAAATGTTACCAAAGCCTGTTTGGTCCGTAAATGGTATGGTTTTGTTTGTAAGAGAGCCTTGTTTTATATTTTTTGGTGAATCCGCTCAGAAGAGAGATGCTTTGTTTGCCAAGATCATCTTGTTAGGTAATATTATGTCTTATGGTTTTGGTGTTCATGGAGGTAAGTAAAAAATTGTGAGAGACTTGAGCATTGGAGGCTGGTCCAGAGATTCCGGTCTCTCACGCATTTTAACGTTGAAAGACGGTCCAGAGATTCTGGTCTGGTCTCTGACTCATTTTAAGTGTTTTAATTGTCACTCTCATTGTATAATGATTCTTTTCAACTTTCACAGTTGTGATACAGTTGTCCTTTTCATTAAATCTTTAACTTAAAGGGTTTAGTTAATTCTAGTTTTTCATGGTTGGCTTCGACGGAAGTTCCTAGAGCTGCACAATCGAACATCCTGAACCGGCTCAAGATATCACACACACACTTTGTTTGATGTATGTAAATTCCTTCCTTTGATTATTGAATTCGTAAGCTGAAGAAAAATGACAATTCTCCTATAGCACTCATCTCGAACTTTGACTTCATGATTCCCTCGAAATCCTTGCATAATGCATCATTTGTGGACGCGAAGATAATGTCGTCCACATACACTTGAACAAACAACAAAACTCTTTGTCAACCTGACCACGTGTAAAACCATTGTCCTAAAAAGTAGGTAGACAGTGATTCATACCAAGCTCTCGGGGCTTGATGAAGGCCATAGAGTGCTTTGTTCAACTTATACATGCAATTGGGATAATCGGGATTGCCGAATTCCCTAGGTTAGCTGACATATACTTCTTCTTTGACGATTTCATAAAAGGAATGCACTCTTTATGTCAACTTGGTACACTTTGAAATTCTGATAAGAAGAAAATGCTAGAAGCAATTAAATAGATTCTAGCCTTGCCACTAGAGCGTACACATCATTGTAGTCGATTCCTTGCTGCTGATGAAAATCCTGAATGACCAACTGAGCTTTTATCAGGTGAGTTTGCTAAACAAGTCTAAATCGAAAAATTAGTAACAATTCCCCAGTCACGACGCCACCTCTGGCAGAACTTAGTAAATTACTTCTGACGTCGAATCTTGATTTTTCTACATACATGAATTCTGAAGTGATTCGTAGGATTTGGATGAAGTCTGCTGTGAAATTCAATCTTAAAGCAAAACCGTACGTAAAAATGATTCAACATTATTGCTACTAATCGCGGCTTTACCGACTAGTACAGTTCTCGTCCAAAATCCAAAGGAATCTTAACTCTTCAGTCTTATCCTAAAGGATCAGAACGCATGGCTCATCTAAATTGGTTGTTATGGAACAATGTCACAGTTCTTAGAAGGCTTCTTGATTTTGGTTCAACAACTCAGTTGAAAGAAATGTTACTAAGCCTATTTGGTCCGTAAATGGTATGGTTTTGTTTGTAAGAGAGCGTAGTTTTACATTTTTGGTGAATCCGCTTTGAAGAGAGATGCTTTGTTTACCAAGATCATCTTGTTATGGTAATTTTAGGTCTGATGGTTTTGGTGTTCATGGAGGTAAGTACAAAATTGTGAGAGACTTGAGCATTGGAGGCTGGTCTAGAGACTCCGGTCTCTAACCCATTTTAACGTTGGATGGCGGTCCAGAGACTCCGATCTCTGACTTATTTTAACTATTTTAATTGTCACTCTCATTGTATAATGATTCTTTTCAACTTTCACAGTTGTGATACAATTGTCCTTTTCATTAAATCTTTAACTTAAAGAGTTTAGTTAATTCCAGTTTTTCATGGTTGGCTTCGATGGAATTTCCTAGAGCTGCACAATTGGACATCTCGAACTGGCTCAAGATATCACACACATACTTTGTTTGATGTATGTAAATTCCTTCCTTTGATTGTTGAATTCGTAAGCCGAAGAAAAATAAGAATTCTCCTATAGCACTCATCTCGAACTTTGACTTCATGATTCCCTCGAAATCCTTGCATAATGCATCATTTGTGGACGTGAAGATAATGTCGTCCACATACACTTGAACAAACAACGAATCTCTTTGTCAACCTGACCACGTGTAAAACCATTGTCCTAAAAAGTAGGTAGACAATGTTTCATACCAAGCTCTCGGGGCTTTATAAAGGCCATAAAGTGATTTGTTCAACTTATACATGCAATTGGGATAATCGGGATAGCCGAATTCCCTAGGTTGGCTGGCATATACTTCTTCTTTGACGATTTCATAAATGAAATCCACTCTTTATGTCAACTTGGTACACTTTGAAATTCTGACAAGAAGCAAACGCTAGAAGAAATTAAATAGATTCTAGCCTTGCCACTAGAGCGTACACGTCATTGTAGTCGATTCCTTGTTGCTGATGAAAATCCTGAATGACCAACTGAGCTTTTATCAGGTGAGTTTTCTAAACAAGTCTATATCGAAAAATTAATAACAATTCCCTAGTCACGAAGCCACCTCCAACGGAACTTACGACGATACTTCCGACATCGAATCTTGATTCTTCTACATACATGAATTCTGAAGTTATTCGTAGGATTTGGATGAAGTTTGTTGTGAAATTCAATCTAAAAGAAAAACCGTATGTAAAGAATGGTTTAACATCATTGCTACTAATCGCGGCCTTACCGACCAGTACAGTTCTCGTTCAGAATCCAAAGGAATCTTAACTCTTTAGTCTTATCCTAAAGGATCAAAACGCATGGTTCATCTACATTGGTCGTTATGGAACAATGTGACATTTCTTAGAGGGCTTCTTGATTTTGGTTCACCAACTCAGTTGAAAGAAATGTTACCAAAGCCTGTTTGGTCCGTAAATAGTATGGTTTTGTTTGTAAGAGAGCCTGATTTTACATTTTTTGGTGAATCCGCTCAGAAGAGAGATGCTTTGTTTACCAAGATCATCTTGTTATGGTAATTTTAGGTCTTATGGTTTTGGTGTTCATGGAGGTAAGTACAAAATTGTTAGAGACTTGAGCATTGGAGGCTGGTCCATAGACTCCGGTCTCTGACCCATTTTTACCTTGGATGGCGGTCCAGACACTCTGGTCTCTGACTCATTTCAAGTGTTTTAATTGTCACTCTCATTGTATAATGATTCTTTTCAACTTTCACAGTTGTGATACAATTTTCCTTTTTATTAAATCTTTAACTTAAAGAGTTTAGTTAATTCTAGTTTTTCATGGTTGGCTTCGACGGAAGTTTCTATAGCTGCACAATCGGACATCTTGAACCGGCTCAAGATATCACACACATACTTTGTTTGATGTATGTAAATTCCTTCCTTTGATTGTTGAATTCGTAAGCCGAAGAAAAAATGACAATTCTCCTATAACACTCATCTCGAACTTGGACTTCATGATTCCCTCGAAATCCTTGCATAATGCATCATTTGTGGACGCGAAGATAATGTCGTCCACATACACTTGAACAAACAACGAATCTCTTTGTCGACCTAGCCACGTGTAAAACCATTGTCCTAAAAAGTAGGTAGACAATGTTTCATACCAAGCTCTCGGGGCTTGATGAAGGCCATAGAGTGCTTTGTAAAACTTATACATGCAATTGGGATAATCGGGATTGCCGAATTCCCTAGGTTGGCTGACATATACTTCTTCTTTGACGATTTCGTAAAAGGAATGCACTCTTTATGTTAACTTGGTACACTTTGAAATTCTGATAAGAAGCAAACGCTAGAAGCAATTAAATAGATTCTAGCCTTGGCACTGGAGCGTACACGTCATTATAGTTGATTCCTTGCTGCTGATGAAAATCCTGAATGACCAACCGTGCTTTTATCAGGTGAGTTTGCTAAACAAGTCTAAATCAAAAAATTAATAACAATTCCCCGGTCACGACGCCACCTCCGGCGGAACTTACGACGATACTTCCGACGTCGAGTCTTGATTTTTCTACATACATGAATTCTGAAGTGATTCGGTTGATTTGGATGAAGTCTGCTGTGAAATTCAATCTAAAAGCAAAACCGTATGTAAAGAATGGTTCAACATCATTGCTACTAATCGTGGCTTTACCGACCAGTACAGTTCTCGTTCAGAATCCAAAGGAATCTTAACTCTTCTGTCTTATCCTAAAGAATCAGAACGCATGGCTCATCTACGTTGGTCGTTACGGAACAATGCGACACTTCTTAAAAGGCTTCTTGATTTTGGTTCAACAACTCAGTTGAAAGAAATGTTACCAAAGCCTGTTTGGTTCGTAAATGGTATGGTTTTGTTTGTTAGATAGCCCGATTTTGCATTTTTTGGTGAATCCGCTCAGAAGAGAGATGCTTTGTTTATCAAGATCTTCTTGTTATGGTAATTTTAGGTCTTATGGTTTTGGTGTTCATGGAGGTAAGTACAAAATTGTGAGAGACCGTTTCTCACTTTTTGATCCTTCTCCCACAGAGGTTTATTGTGTCGGTTTGGGTGGGTGGAGATCGGTTTAGTCAGTTTCTCCCAAGGTTTGGAGGGAAACCTACATAACTTTTAAGGAATACATATTCTGGCTTGTCTCTCCATCCGATAAGGGAGGTATAACTAGGTTTGACATGCATATTGAAATAATTTCTGCATTTCCTGACACCCCTCCTGATTTGATTAAGAAATTAAGAAGATATACTCTCTAGTTGGGGATGCTAAGTGAGATTGTATGCATTGCTGTATAAGGATTCTTAAATTTGGTGTTTACTGTGAATGAGATTTGGAGAAAAATTGGTGACACAATATACAGTTTCGCGCGCCGGGTAGCGGCTTCTCTTGTGGTTAAGATACATTTGGAGGGTGGTGGGGTTTTGATGATTGAGAACGAATCATGGATGGTGGAAGGTTGCAATCCAACAACTAATCATGTTCTATGAGCAAGACTTGTTTAGCCTCACGAGCTCTATAAGTGTAGCTCGAGCTCATTTACTACAAAAACTTATATTTTGGCCTGGGCTCGACTCGTAAACAAGTTTAAATAAGCTCGGCTCGGCTCGTTTACTAGAAAACCTTAATAAATGGGTAAATGTTATTAAATATTAGTAAAAACTAATGTTACACTAAGGCTCGACGAGCCGGACAAGCTTCACACGCCAGGCTCGAGCTCGGGCTTGATAAAATTAACGAGCTTTAATTTAGGCTCAAGCTTTAAGCGGGCTCGATAAGGCTCGGATTGTTTCGATCTTTTTCTAGAGCCCATCTCAGGCCGCTCAGCTCATTTGCACCCCTACACCTAGGTACTAATATGGTAGACTACATTTAAAAACAACTCGATAAAATAAAGGACCTTTAATTTAGTGACCCCTACACCTCCATAAAATAAATGAGCTTTAATTTAATGACCGTTGAATGTAAAAAAATTAATAGTTATTTAAAACATTATAAATAGCCACCTTTATTCATCATTTTACACAAACCTTCTACCATTTTTATTCTAGTCTTCACCGTTTTACTCAAACCATCACTTTGTCGATCTCATTTCTCAAACGATGATCTCTGTGTAGTTTTACCGCCTAACAATTTCGAAGATAATTTTTGGTTAAACGAAAGTAGCCTAATTTTTTTCAAAGATATCATTGAGCAAGCCGAAGCGGAAGACACGACTACTTCTCCGAGCATCCCTAAAATCGTCAAACGTGATCGCGTACAAAGTAATGAAAACCATACCAACGATTATTTCGTTGATGAACCAAAGTACGATCACGATACATTTCGCTACCGGTTTCGTATATCAAAACGATTGTTTTTACAAAATTGTTGTTGATGTGGAAGCACAATATCCTTAGTTTTAAGAGGGTAACGATAGGTTAATAAAGAGTTTTAGGACAATACAAAAAATTACATCCATCGTGAAACAACTTGCGAGCGAAGAGGGCGGTGAGTATCTACAGATGTCAGAAAGGACTTCGCGGGAGTGCCTACAATTTTTTTGTAACGTCGTTAATCAATTGTACGGTGATGAGTTCTTGTGTAGGCTTACAAGCCACGATGTAGCGGTTATGTACCAAAAACACGAAGAAAAGCACCACATTCCTGGGATGTTAGGTAGCATCGATTGTACGCATCTTGTTTGGAGGATGTGCCCCAAACTGTTGCAAGCCCAATATATGGGAGGTTATCACGAATACCCAACGATCATGGTCGAAGCGGTTGTGTCACAAGATTTATGGTTTTTGATCGTGGTCCGCCTGGTTCACTCAGTGACATCAATGTTCTCCAAACATCTCCAATATTTCTTGCTAAACGGAATGGAACCGCACTTAAGTGTCCATTTGAAGTGAATGGACATACATACAACGCTATCTAATCGACGTGATCTACCCTACTGGACAACATTTGTGAAAACGTTTCCATATCTGGTCGATCTAAATGAAATGAAGTTCAAGAAATTGCAAGAAGGGACAAGAAAAGATGTGGAGCGTTCTTTTGGTGTGCTAAATGAAAAATATGGCATACTTAGGATACCCATGCGTGCTAGGACTATAGAAAAGATTATTAGCGTGACATATACGTGCATTATACTGCATAACATGATCTTAAAGGACGACGGAAATGCGTTCTCACCGGTCCACATCCTAGATCCTTTCGTCCTACCCGTTTTAGACAAGGATGCTCTTCGCGAGTTGATGGATCAAGATACACATTTTCGACTTAGAAATGATCTTGTGGTCCATCTTGCAGCTTAAGATCTACCTGACCTCGAAGAGGAAAACAAGGAGTAGTTTCGTTTATATCAATGTTTTTTCTATTTTTATTTTAAATTGTGTTTTTTTATTTTATTTTATTAGTTTGTTTAATTTTAATTGTTATTTAATGAAATTTAAATTTCAATTAAATTTAATTGTTGAATTTATTTAAATTTAATCATGCAAGGATATGCTTAAATGTCGATTTGATTTCATGTTGGTATATTATGTTTTTGATGGACTTGATCTACTTGAATCAGTTTGGTTAAATAGTCAATGTTGTTCGGTCTTGCTTTACCCCGACTACGTTACACGAAGTCGAAAGCGTAACACCAGGAATCCCCCGTTGCCTATCCGTGTCATTAAAAAGCACTAGTTGATTGACATGATCAATTGATTAATGGATGAATGTCATTCTTTGTCTATGATAACATGAATCTTAAACCTAAGTGCCAAACCCATGCGGGTAGGATTAAGTAAAATAGTAAATACCGCAAGTGGAATACAACTGATAAACATCAAAGTAACTACTCTCTAATACAAGAATATTTATTTGTATAACATTTATGTACGTCTATAGCACCAAACTTGTATTACAAAACACACAAGAATATTTATTTGTAAATAACCTTTATAATGTCTATAGAACCAAACTTATATTACACAACTTATTGAGTTTGTATCTTTGAATCATTGCTATACATATAAACATATAAACATGTTTAAAATAAACTTAGTAATATACTAACAAACCATGTTTAATGATCTTTGAACATATCAAAGATCACCACAATCATAATCAGTATGACCATTTTGGTTGTGAAAAAGAAGAATCAATAACACAATATACATAATCTTCTTTAGAAATGAAGAAGTACCCCATAGCATGCCGGTGAGGTAAGTTTGCAACGATAATCGGGCCACCCTCATCCTTCGTTGTTTCACGAACCGATTAAACGCTTCCTCAACTCCATGGACCGTTAGCTTACTCCCGCTTTCAAAACCATTCAAACCCAACTGAGCCATTGCTCTAGCCAACACAACTGAATCTTCTAACCCTGCTGAACCACCTTGACCCAAAAATGGGCCCATGACATGCATAGCGTCACCAGCAACCGTCACTGTTCCTTTACAAAACGAGCCGGTTAACAAGTCCCATGGTGCACGATATCTCATGTGTGTAATAGATAATGATTTCATGTCTGTGTTTTCGATCATTTTGCGAATTTCCTGTGGATGATCGCTTACCAACTCTAGTGTTACTTGTTGTATCACACCGGGATCTACCCAAATTTTTTCATCTGTTAATTATAGTCAAAAAATGAAATAAGCCACGTAACTATTGAAGCTATCTACACAAATATGGTGTTAATTGATAACAACCTTTAGGAATGTATGGTAGCAAACAAAACCAGTAAACCATGTTATCATCAACTGGAATTATTCCCACAAGAATGTTATCTTTCCATAAACGAGCAAACTCATGCTCGAATAAATGACCATTTGGGTAGTTTGTTAGACCTCTTATGGCGCTTGACGGGAACATCTTTGTAGTCTTGAGGTTAAGGAAGTTTGCAATTATAGAATTGCCACCATCACAACCAATTACTACCTACAAGCACAACTAACTGTCATTGTTCTATTGAAATTGCAAAGTAAAAGGCAAAAAAGGGTGATTCATAACTTGTAGAACGCTTTTGTGCTCAATCAAGTAAATACCTTAGCTCTATTGGAGCTTCCATCGATGAAGCGAAGAATTGGTCTGGTAGAATGCGGGTCAAGTTTTATAGATTCAAGTTGGCAGCTGAACTTTACCGTGCCTAAAGGAAGTGCAGCATAAAGAGTGTCTATAAGATCCTTCCTTCTCAAGCAACGAGCTTCGCCATCCCAAGGAACCCTCAATAAGGAAACAATAAAATTATTAATTCACAAGATGCATGCTTCTTATATAAACTTGCATTAATCTTCTTTTAACAAGTTAATTCTTAAACATCCTTTTCTTATTTGAATTTTTTTAAATGACTAGATTTTCTAATAAAATAAATGGATAAATTGATTTTTAAGAACTTCACCAATTTCGTTCATGTTTAAACAAAATTAAAAAAAAGTTATGAAAAAAATAATTAATTTCTTATTATATTCAAATAAATTTCTCTTGGATGTTCATTATTATTTTTAGAAAAAATAAGACTTTTTTTTTTAATCTTGTGTCATATTTAGACAAATATAGAAGAAATGCGATGTAAGTTGCCAATTCCTGTCAAAGCGGATAAATTGGCCAATATGGGAATTATATGGATAGAATACAAGTACTTATTGAATTCTCTTATCTCTATAAAAAATACACATTAACTTGCAATGAATAAAAAAAATATACGTTAACTCGCAACTTATTGCTCATCTACCTGTCATTAGTCTATAATCATCTCTATTTTAAATAACTTGTCACATTTTTAACTTATATTGTCATTTGAACGTTTCAGTCCAATTGAAACGGTATGATTTTCTCTCATATACAAAAATACATCAACTTACAATGATAATTCTTTTTTCTTCCCTCCATCAAGCGATATTTCTCGGGCCCTAAACATAGCGAAAACGTATCATGACAACACAAACTCGTTAGCTTAGAATACTATTAGGTTACGAACATGATAATTTGAGGTTAAAGGTTGCGAAACATATAAACCTAAACGGTCTAACAAATGTCAAATAATCCAAAATAGGTATTTTTACAATATTTTTATAGTAACAACATGAGACAGCTTTAAAAAAAAAAGGTATTTTTACATTTCTTTTATGTAACAATATGAGACAACAACCTACTAATATATGACTTTCAAAACTCGTACTTAACTCCTAAATATGTTACTTTTCTAACTAATGTCCACATGTTTACCGAATTGGTTTTACCGATTTGGGGAGAAAAATCGGTGAGGGAACACCGATGCGGGGAGAGGGAGGAGAGGGGAGAGAGTGGGGGTGTGTGGTAGGGTCCATGTCATCTCAACCAATCACACATTTTTTCTTTTTTTTTTAAATATTTTACCACTTCACCAAGTGTCTAGCCATTGCTATAGTTTACCACTTTGACATGACACTCTCTCATTGGTTGATTTTTTAGTTTGCCACTCTCAAGTGTCTAACCACTCCCTACACCCTAAGGATAAAAAGGTTTCTCGAAAGAGAGTTACAGTAAGCACAACTTCTTACTGTTTTTTCTTAAACTAGTATTTAGAACCCGTACATTGCGGCTAAACCAAATAAAAAGTAGACGCAAAAATGTTGAACTACACACGCGCAATGGAACGTGTTTTTTTTTTCTTTTTTTTTTTTTGAACGGAAAATTTCTTTTATTCTTGTTGTCTGTGGGACTTGAACCCAAGACCTCTTCCTCCCAAGGTGTTTAAAGGCTTTGCCTTTGCCAATGGACCACCACCCCTTTGAAGCGTTGCAACGTGTTAACTTGCAAAAGGTAAATCGAAACGTAAAACATAGAAAAGAACAACTAATTCGACTTAGAATTCGCGCATTGCGACAGGGCCGTTAAACTTAAACTGCTTAAAACATAACGTATAAATGTGAACCACACATGTGCGTTGCAACATGGTAACTCGCAAAATTTAGCACGAAACATAGAACGACAAATTTGTAAAAGATGAAAAGTATAAGGGACCAAATGTGAAAGTGGAAAAGTGTTAGGGTAAAAAATGAAAAATGGTTTTTGATAAAGTTGTAAAAAAAAGAAAAGTATAAGGGTAAAATGTGTAAGAAAATTGAAGAGTAATAGGGGTTAGGATCAAATACAAAAGATCCTAATTGTAAGAAGGGTACAAAGGCTCCTAAAAAAACCCACTATACAAAAAAAAAAAAAAATTAAACATCCACCACCACCCAAAAACCTAAACCCCCACCTCCATCACCCACCAAAAAAAAAAAAATTGCCGAGGGGCTATGGGGTGGGGGTTTAGGTTTTTGGTGGGGGTGGGGGTGGGTGTTTAATTTTAGGTTATTGGACACTTGTAACTCTATAAATCCTTCTTACATTTTTTACAATTAGGAGGATTTGTAGAATAACTTGACCCATAAAACTATAACTTAATGTATATATTCCTGTAAAGCGGTTACACACTAGATCAAGTTTATAATTTTCTAACTAGTTTAATGTATAAGGGTGGGCGGGGCGTAATTCGGTGAAGCATGCGGGGAGGTCACTCACCGATTAGGGGGGTACCGCCAACCTCACGGTGAGGTAGAGAGAGGGTGTGAATCCGGTGGGGAGGTGCCGAAGAGAGGGGGAGGAGAGAGAGAGGAGAGAGGGAGAGGGGACCAATCAAAAGCCTTCCTTTTTTTTTAAAAAAAAAAAAAAAAACCAACTCCCCTAATAGGGGAGTGCCGCCATCAAAAAGGGGTATTAGGGGAGTGTTAGAGGGGAGTTGACGTGGCATTTTATGGTTGGTTATGTGTAAGAGGGGGGACTCACCTAAGAGGTGAGCACCCCTTACACCTAATATGTGAGATGGTAACGTCTCAAAATAATTTTGGCGTACAAGTATAACTAATAATTGATTCAACATATTGAATAATTAATATCCAAAGTTTTCTTTCTTTCTTTCTTTTTTTTTTTTTACTTTTCCTTTTTATGTTTTAAGTGGGCTGACCATATCCACAATATATTAATCAATCACCACATATATATATATATATATATGATATATACATACAAGGACAAATATAACCTGTATTCGTGTACAGACGTCTTCTATCGTCTAAAATCAAAATCATGTGTTTGTGTAAAAATAACAATTAATATATGTGTGTGTTAAGTAATTCACTACTCTAGTGTGTATGTATATATATAATCATTTAACTACTATAAACTAGTACAAGAAGATGAGATAAGCTACCTCTTGAGACGGACAGCAGTGTGGCGGAGGTTATCTCCGATGCCGAGCTGATCGAGAGCGCGCCATCCGTTTGGGCGGATTCCGATTGCTGCTCCGGCGACGTTCCTCAGACTTTCAGCCCTCTCCATTACTATGCATTTTATTCTCTTCTTGTGAAGAGCAAGGGCCGTCGCTAACCCACAAATTCCTGCTCCAATTATCACTACTTCTTCATCATCATCCATTGCTAATGATTATTTTAGAGAGAGAGAGAGAGAGTCAATCGGTGGGTCGTAGTGGATGTAAGTCGGCATTTAAGAAAGGAAGGTGATGTATTAAAAACGATGGGTACATGACAAGATCTAAGATGATATTGATGAAGCGCAACTTACGATACACATAGCAACATAAAAAAATTATTTATTTACTATAATATCAAATTACACTGTTACTATAATATCTACGTTACTTACAAAAATGTTGTCTTATCTGAACAAAAAATAAATAAATAAATAAAACTAAGGAACGCAAAAAGGATATCAACAAGGTTTTACATTTATCGACAACCATAAAAATATCGTATCCGTACCAATGTTGTTTGGTACTGAGCATAGTTTGTAATATCCAAAAAATACTTTAGTTTAAATATAACTAGATTTTTAATAAAATTATATTGGAATTTAAAAAAATAGTCGGTAATTGCAACGAAAAGAAATTAATAATAACACAACTGAACACCATATCGATTATAGCGATATCGTACCAATAGTGCAAAAGTACAGGAAAATATCAAAACTTAACTCATAAAAAAACTGAAAACCATAAAATAGATATCGGTACAGTAGTGATACAGTACTAAAGTTGTTTGGTCAATATTAATTGGTTTTAATAGAGTACATAAAGTTGTTTGGTCAATATTAGTTGATTTTAATAGAGTACTAGTACTCTGAACATTATGTTGAAATTTCAACGAACAAAAATATAGAAACCGAAAATGACTAAAATGTACATCGGTTTCTAATTTTTAAAATTCCTAAAATTAATTCATATTTTGTATTTTTCCCACAATTTAATATGTTCATGTCTAAGGTAGTGTAACTTACATGATAATACTGCATCTAAAGATATTTCGGATGAGAAGTAGTCGAACGACAAACCCTCTTGAATAATGAAATTTGTCATACAATCCTAAACACATTATGCATCGAAATTTCAAATATTTTGTCGTTTGACCTTGTTACTTGGCCTCAATCTGGAACGCTTCTTAATGTAAAGATATTTCGGATGAGAAGTGGTCGAACGACAAACCCTCTTGAGTAATGAAATTTGTCATGCAATCCTAAACACATTATGCATCGAAATTTCAAATATTTTGTCGTTTGACCTTGTTACTTGGCCTCAATCTGGAACGCTTCTCAATGCGTTTCAAAACGTTTATTTCTTTGAACGGCAATTTTCTTTTATTCGTGCCGTATGTGGGACTTGAACTCAAGACCTTCCCCTCTTAAGGTGTTTAAAGGTTTTGTCTTTGCCAATGAACCACCACACCATTGGCATGCGCTTCAAAACGTTGATAAATGTTTTTTTCAAACTCGTGTTTGAATCTAACTTTACAAACGAACCACAACGTTTGCATCAGGCTTTGTTCGAACCCTTTGACATGCTACATAAATTAAAATGCACCCAAATTTATTGGTTCCACGTTGTAGCAATTATTTTGACAACGTTATTGATGCTTGACGAAGAACCCACACCAGCGAAAGAAGTAGCACTCTCAAAAAGCCATTTTAGAAAGATTTTTAGGGTATGTATATAGCGATTTGGGAGATTTTGAGTGTTTTTTAGTGTTCTGATTAAACCAAAACATCTATAGGAGAAACTCTATAAAATAATACACTTGGACCACCAAAATTTATTAATTAAAAGAGTTTTAATTAATCGATAAATTAATAATTATTAATTTATATATTAATTAATATTTTATTAATTTATAGTAGAATACTTAGGTTACAAACACCTTTCAAGCTTCCACTTAATTATTTTATGAAAGACATCTTTAATATGGATGAAACAGGTTTGTTTTTTTATTATTTTATTTTATATTTTGTACTTTAGTGATGTAATTATTTACATGTTTTGATCTTAAACAGGTTTGTTTTTTAGACTTCAACCGGATCATTCCCTTGCAACAATGCAGCTTGAAGGGAAAAACAAGACAAGGAAAGACTAACTGTTGCTATTTGCTGTAATGAGGACGGTTCGGAAAAACATCCTTTATGGATTATTGGGAAATATGCTAAACCAAGGTGCTTCAAGAATGTAAACTTGAACAGTCTGAACTGCGAGTACCGTGCTAACAAACGAGCTTGGATGACCGGTGTGTTATTTGAAGAATATGTTCGCCAACTTGATAAAAAATTAGTTGGAAGAAAAATTCTCTTGATTGTGGATAATTGCCCTGCTCATCCAAAAATTATTGAAGGATTACGAAATGTTGAATTATATATAATGAATTATTAATTTATATTTTATATGGGGTCTAAAGAAATTACAAAAAATGTATTATCTTATAATTTTAGCGAATTATTAATTTAGCACCTTATCCCCGAGTCGGGACCGGCAAAAAATATTATCTTAGAGAGTTTATTAAATAATTGAGTATTAATTTATCGAGTTTCTACTGTAATACCTATTTATAAATATCAAATGTGGGCTAATATAGTCGAAAGAACAAAAAACACTTATAAACCTTATTATAGCCGTTAAGAAACAACTAGAATGGGTTCTAACACTATCTGGGAACGGAAAACGCAGTTTGGGTATTGAAAAAAACATGGGTTCGGGTATTATAACCGTCTATTAAAAAACTAGTTTCGGGATCGATTTTATCAGGGCCATCTTCAAAAATGTTCGAAAATCTTTAGGCACTGTGCGAACAGAAAATACGGGCCCCTTAAATACAAATTTTTAAAGAATATATATAAAAAATATTTAAATATGAATTAATGTCAATTGAATCAACAGCGATCATTTGATGTAACTTGACAAAATTAGACAACTAATATCATTTGCATTTAATAAATAGATAAGAAACAAAAAGAAAAACAAAACTGAGGACGCCGGAATGAGAACCCATGTCTTAAAGTGACTTTAAAACTACCAAATCAAGTTCTTCAGGATGGTATTTTTCCGATTCATTATTTATATAGTCTAACTTTACAATGTAAAACTAATATATAAACAAAAAAATTTGGGCTTTCGATGGGTTTGGGCCCTGAGACTTCGCCCATTCCGCACACCCTTCGGGCCAGCCCTGAATTTTACACTAATAAAATGTACCCTATGCATACCTTACGGATAGGGTAGGCTACGAAACCAATTATTGAAAACCTCCGGTTTCTTTTGGGTACGCGTCCAACCTGGCTCTTATGTGCACCTGCACAAATCAATTTATTTTTTTAAACTCGAACTGGTTTCAAACCAAATTTTTTTATCCACTGAGTTCGTTTCCGACTAGATTTTGTTGGTTTGAAAGACTGATTTCAATTTGGTTTTTGTTCGTAAACTAGTTCATGCGCACAGATTTTAATATTTTTTAAGACACAAAAATATATAAAATTCAACTTTTATTAGTTTTTATGGTTTTCGAACCAAGAAAATAAAAAAAAAAACGAAAACATAATTCTAAAAATTATAATTTTTAAAAATGCATCTGTTTATTTTTGATGTTCATTCTTTGAAGAAACCAGTGTTTATGCGAATAAATGGACCATTGTCAAGTTTTCGTTGGAAAGGGGATCACCCAGTCCCTCTTGCACCTATTCGTCGTGTGTATGTTCTTCAACTTCTATTTCGTCTTCGAGAGTTGTTTGGCGTTGTAAAGGATCCTCTGCATTAAAATGATATTTTAAACAAATGCACATTTCTAATATTGGAGGAGTGATTCATGTTCTTCTTATTAGTACTAGTGGGAAACCCGCGCGTTGCGGCGTAGTCAACGATACATCACTTGGAAAAGAGCAAAACATGGGAACTTGGGTTGTGCTCGAAACATATTGAATTTGTAGGACCTTACAAGGGGCGGGGTCGAAAAAACAGATTGGAACAAACAAAAACCACCCAAATCATGGTATCCATGGTTTATATTATTGTTTGTAATGGTATTGTTTTTCCACATTAATAATGATAGAACAAAAATAAAAGAGGGTTAACGGATCAACCTATGCCAGGTTAACAACCGAACACATTTAACCCTTTATGCAACTTATCTAACTCGCCCACCTTGCCACCACTACTTGCATCCAAATGTTGTAGGTCATGTCCCAGTTTTCGTAACATAAAATCAACTAAATGAGCACTCGAATATCACATATAGAAGAAGTGCAGATCTAAGACCACTACTTTGCCCGGTTTTATAAATTTTGCAGACCAAACATACTATTTAGATTTAAAAAAAAAATCATATATACTCAGCAATAACAAATCTGTATGATGGTGCTATACTTTATAATTTTGTATATATGTAGAAGCATGAACTATGCAAAAGATTGTAGTGCCACAGTTAATATGAAAACACTTAGGGAGACACCTCTGAATTAGGTAAAAACACAAACAATACAATTAGCAACTAATATTATATGTCTAACGAACTTTTAGACAATTAGCCTTATTATTTCTGTTTCAATAGGTGCATCGACATCATGTTATACGGTTTGAAAAGTTTATTATAAGATCAATCTGAACGAAAAAAAAATGTCTTTTTATGTGGGTGGAGCTTGGTTTCAATTAATGGAAGGCGTTTTGGTCCCAAAATCTAAGGCGCGCATTACGTATGTGAGGTGTGTGTCAATGTACTACAAAATAATAAGCTTTATTTAACTATCGGGAACTACATCTTTCTCAACTGTTTTACATGTACGCATATTTATCTAGTAAACCTTTCATTTTTTACTAAAGAAAATTAAAACAATCAACAAAATCAGTACTTTTGCCTTTGCGAAGAGGTCTAAGCTTATTCGGTGGTAGCCATGTGGCTAGCAAGCGGTCCCACCACCGTATACATCTTCACTCTATCAATGAAGGTCGACTTCAGGTTACCTCCTCCTTGGTACGCCATCTCGCCTATCCTTGATCTTCCCTAGCCTCAAGAGCCCTGATACCAAATCAAAGAATTAATGATAAACTAATAATCAACATAACCAGACATGTAAATTTCAACACTAAAAACTTATAAGTTGATTTTAAACCAGCAACCAGACATGTAAATTTGAATAGTTTAAACTTATAAGTTAATTTTAAACCAGCAACAACAAAAGGTCGGGTTAAATTTCAAAATCCACACATTTGGGAGCAAAATAAGTTGGAACAAAATCAAATTAGAAGTATAGAGTAAATATTCAACAAAAGGGAACAACTCGCTACAATATGGCTACTCAATTCTCTAGTTACATAACAAAAATGAAGAGTTCATAGTTTACCAATAGAGGGGCTGGGACCGGAAGCGAAGGGCGTGTAGAAAAATATCACCATCATATCAACATAAATATTACCTGCAAACTATAATTTTTTCAGTAGTTTTAGTTTTTTTAAGGGAATGTGATTTTGTATAAATGTCTCGTCGGACCGTCACCGTTACCGCCACCACCAGCTGGATAGTTTTTTTTTTTTTTTTTTTTTTTTAAACCGACCCGTATGGACTCAAAATTCATTTTTGCAAGTTTACCCATGTTGCTTGCATTCTCTCAATATATGAATCCATTAAGGGATCCATTGCACCACTTCTGAACAAACTTGAGCAAATGATTCAACAACTCCAGGTGCAATTAATCATTTCAAGACCATTTGGGACATAAAGCACCTACATCAGTAATAAATATTAACCAATTATGCATCTATCACATTTATAATAGATATGAAGAAAGGATAGAAACTTATTGTTAACGCAAATAAATAACATCATCCCCATCGATCAAAACAAAACGTTTTTTTTTTTTTTGCAGTAGCACAAATAATTACCTTTTTAGCATCAACCACAACCTTGGGAAACCGTACAAGTGCACACTTACTCTGGATGAGCTCGGTTATTTTAGAAGATGTGTTGCATGCAAGAGCAAAGCGAGTAGAGTTTGAATATGTTTTCAATGTTTTCCTAAGTTGAAAAATGCACTTGTGGCCTTCCTTGCATCGCCAGTTAATTGAAATTCAACATTGGAAACAAATAGACTACTTTAATCGGAAACAAATAGACTACTTTAAAAATGACTCATTTTACCCGTATCTAATTTAATCAAAACCCCTTTCGTTTCGACCTGAATGAGAGTGGGTCAATTTTACCCGTATTCTAGGTCAAAACAATTTTGACCCATTTACTTATGAATGGGTCAATTTGAGTTGTGTATATCCCAACCGGAACAATTTAAAGGGTTGGGACTTGAAAGTTGGCTAAAGTCTATATTTAATACTAAAAACCCCTTAAATCATTATATTCTTATATTCAGTTTATTATTGTATATCATAGAAGTATTATGGTTTAATTCAGCCAAACACGTTTTTGACATGAACCAAAAGACAGTTTTTATGCATATACAAAAAAACGTAAAAAAAATCTTACCTTTTGCGCACTTTGCGTAAGGTAGAGAGCACATGTCCATTCCAACCCTTTGATCATTTTCTCCATATAACTTGGTAAATAAGCCTACAATTAAGATTAACCAAGAGAAAAATATGAAAAATTTAAAAATTATAAATTTAGAAATAAAAGCAATTAAGCAAATATATAGAAAAACCACGTAAAAGCATCTTCGGCCTTTCCTTGTTTTATTAAAAGACTGCCAAGAGTTTTGACCCGTAACCTAGCCGACCAATAGAAAGCAGTCAAAAAAATGGTAATTGTAAGAGTTGACATCTCAACAACAACATGACCCCTCAGCCCCTCGTTTACTCAAGTAGGGCTAAGCATAACCCTCAACGCACGTGCATTACTCTGATGATGTCAAGAATATGGGTATAAAAACAATTTAAGCGGAAAAGAAAATCTATAAGTATGACATACCTGATCTACATTTTCATCTGCTGCGAGTACAATTATAGCTTGTGCCTTCGAAACCAAAACTACTTCTGCATATAACTAAAGTGGCCATGAATCTATATTCAAGTTTTACTATATCCATATCCTGTTTATCCCTCTCAGCCAGAACAACAACAACAACGCCACCAATGCTCTTATTTTGTCACACCCTGGCTTTGCGGAAGCGTGGTTATTTTGGTGTGACTTCTTAATACCATAGCTTAATCATAACAAGCTATATGAATTAAAAATATGCAAGATCATCCATTAAAATAAAAATATCAAAACATTGTCTTAACGGGTTAACACCCAACAACCATAAACTTGTCTAAACATTACAAACCCAAACACAACATAAACATGATTCAAGGACTGTGACTTGTCCAGGAAAGAGTCACATTCCCCGAACCCTGGATGACCCTGGTGACTTATGCAGTGGAAAACATGCCATACCGTGCCAGATCTTTAATTCCCTGAAATACATGTAAGTTGAAAAATCAACAATAACGTTGAGCGAGTTCATGCGATAGTGAGTAAATAAACCTTTATCTTTATCAAAAACCTGGTATGTAGCAAATAAGGAAAAAGAGATCACCAATGGTTTGCAAGGCCAATGATATGTGTGAAATGCAAGTAGGAAGGCTCAAACCTAGCAAATTTATGCGTCGGGAACAAAGTCATCCCAAGGTCCGTTATGCTGGACCTGGGACTGGGCTCGCTACACCCAAATAGATCTACCGCTCCTGCCCCTCGGTCCTACCCTGAGGATTAATGACCTCAAGTTTCCGCCTACCCATTCACATGATCTAAAAGTAACCCTCCTTACGCTAACCATACCATGTAATAAGTAATCATAATCATTGTAACATGTATTTCACCCCCGCAGTTAGAAAACTGAAAACAGTTAAGAGAAAAGGGGGACATGAACTCACAGTCAGTGCGTCGCTAACTCAAGCACTCCAAATGTCCGAAAGCTGTGCAACGACCTACATGTGCTAATTCTATTAGACGGATGGCCGTGCTTTAGCTTTATAGTTTAATTTTTGGGAAACAGTTAGACAACTGTTCCTTGTATATATTTGGTAGTTAATCTCCTTCCCAAGGATGGGGGAATTAATACATGCGCGTTTATAATATTAAGTCTCACTTAATATATTTTACTTCTCATTCCAAAATATAATTATTTTTCTCAAAAATAATATATTTTCTCTTCGCATAATACTTTCCAAAAATAATACGTTGACAAAATACGCATTTATGAATATCTCCGTATAAAGCGTAAGTTACGTTTTGGCGATTTAGTGGTAATAGTAATTACCGTTGTAACTTATATGTTTGTCGTGTAGGCGTTGGTATTATTTTGGGTTCGACAAAGTTTGTAAATATTATTTTTACTCTAAAAATAATATTTATATATTTTCACAAAATAATCATAAACAGTGTGGTGAAAAAAAATATATTTATCGAGTAAATATTTATCACGTTTAGTTTTTGTGAAAATCCCACCTCCGATTATTTAATAAATAAAGTCTTGGCGAAATGTATTTTGAAAACATTTCAAAATAGTTTAACACTTGCAAATAATTCTAAGTGTTAGATTTTAGAAAAATTTCGCCAGAGTTTCCCCTGTAACTGGAGGTGGCCACGCTTTCAAGCGTATCATTTTCTTTTACAAAATCATTCCAACACTTCTTTAAATCAACCAATCAATTTCCGATATTCCAAACTAGTTTCAACACATCAAACTTGTAGACTAGTATGTAAAATCGCATTATTACATGAACTTGTAGTTTTTCCGAAAGTCATAGTGTAGATCACCTTATATTTAGTGGATCTATGTATAAAATAGTTTAGTCTTGTAAAAACCCCGTTTTTAGAACAAATCATCCTTTACAACTTCCCGACAACTTTTATAAAAATTGTTATTTTGTCGGATCTTTCGTTTCACAAGTGTTTATACACCTGTAGTTTGTAAATATCATATTTATTAACATGTCATCCAACTTTTAAAAACATGATTTTCTCGACACTTGGTT
Source organism: Helianthus annuus (assembly GCF_002127325.2). Lineage (NCBI taxonomy): Eukaryota > Viridiplantae > Streptophyta > Magnoliopsida > Asterales > Asteraceae > Helianthus > Helianthus annuus. The sequence continues at coordinate 28,141,363 of NC_035434.2, read as the reverse complement.
CTACGAATATACCACTTGTACATACGTAGATCGGCTCGTTTTAAATACTATTTTACAAGTCAAAATACTTTTACACAAGTTCATGTTTCTCGTGTGGTGGAGTTTCACCTTTTAACCCTCGTACCGATAGAAACAAGCGTATGTCAAGATTCGTGATCTTAACAAAGTCGGGTTAAACGATGATAAGAGCCACCACATCGTAGATCGGGCCTCAATAACCAACATACTCAAATACTACAACTTTTATACATGTTATGAGCTTTTAACCAACAATATTCGAGTTTTAGTAGCCTTTAAAGATTCAAAACGCATGATTTCGACTTTTAACCGTTAAAAATCATATTAACCACTTTAGATACGATCGAGAGTGAGTTTTAAACATTATACCTCTAGCTCGGGGCTAGGGAAGAATCTAGTCGAAAATGGCGTGGATAAAAGCAAAGAAACGAGGTCCTTCAACTTCCGCTTGCTTCAAGCTTCCTTATACGTGATCCGTAAGCCTTGTATGATGTGGGAATGGATGAACAAGAGCTCGAAAATGATGGATGGTGGAGGGGGGTTACGGCCGAGAACCAAGAGAGGAGCAAGAGAGTGTGTGTTGGTGATTTGTGTTGGTTATAATCTCATGTGTTTAGCCTTGTTATTTATAGACAAAACTTGTGCCATCGTCCAACGGATCTTATGTTCTCTAGATATCCACAACATCAAATAAAATAATCAAAAGGTGTACTCCCTAGTTACAAAGGGACCAAACCGGCCCAAGGGGGGGTCACTTGGTTCGATTCCAAATGTTCAGTTAGTGTTCAGTTACGTTAAGTTAGTTAACTTTAGGGATTAACCCCGTTAGTTGCGTGACGCGTTATAAAGCGGGTGTTAGGGTAATCAGGGACCCTAACTGGCTCAGAAAAAGACTAATAATATTTCTGGCAATATTTTTATGTTCCGGGTATCCGGTTGTTCGGTTGGATAGTAATCCGTTAAAGTGCTTAAGTAATCCTTTAAGCGTCGTAATTAATATTTTTAGCGACACAATTTATTCTGCAAAGTGTCAGGAATATTTCCTCATGTTTTGGCGCTTTATTAGTTAGCTAGAAGCTAGTGTGTTGATAAAAGTGTTGTGGTTCGTGCTCAGAGTACGTTTTAGGCACATCCAATCTCTGTATCTTATTCCTAAAGACGCAGTTTAACAACCCTTGTATCCCTACACACACTATGGGTGTAGTAAAATATTTCTGGCTCATACAGGCCTTTAGAGGCAGTGTTTGCCTGATGCTGGCTATATCAGCATGTTCAATAGGTTATCCGTTCAAATGCTACTGTGCTTTTGTGCATCATGTTTGTCACTAGAGTTCAGTAAGTAAATAATGTAGTGACAGAAATCAAAGTATGATGCAGATATGTACAAGTATCAACAATCAAGTAGCAGTTTATCAGAAATCTCAGTTAAGCACAGTAATTAAGCAACAATTAATAGTTAATTAAGTCGTACGGATACCTGGTTTAGTGAGGGTTGTCACATTCTCCCCCCGTTAGAAAAATTTCGTCCCGAAATTTTAAATTCTGCTTGTAGAAGCAGGGTTCTCAGGAAATAAGTGGGGGTATTTCTCTTTCATTCGGTCTTCACGCTCCCAGGTGAATTCAGGACCATGTCTAGCATTCCAACGAACCTTGACGAGCTTGACACTGCTCCGGCGGGTCTTGTTCACTTTCCAATCCGTGACCTCGACAGGTTCTTCAACGAAGTGGAGCGTGTCATCAACATGAATTTCGTCGGTAGGAATGGCAACGTTAACTTGAGTTGGACTTCTCTTCAGATTGGATACATGAAATGTATCGTGAACATTATTCAGTTCGGCAGGTAGATCCAACTTGTATGCTACGGTCCCAATTCTCTCCAAAACCTTGAAAGGACCAATGTAGCGCGGATTCAACTTCCCACGCTTCCCAAAGCGTGCCACACCCTTCCAGGGTGATACCTTCAACAAAACCATATCCCCAACCTCAAACTCCTGATGTTTCCTTTTCAGATCTGCGTAGGTCTTCTGACGGTCACGAGCCGCATTAATGCGATCTCGGATTTGCGCAATCTTATCTGTAGTTTCCTGAACTACATCGGGACCTACCAATTGTCTATCACCTGCGTCAGCCCAACAAAGCGGCGACCTGCACTTGCGCCCATATAACGCTTCGAATGGCGCGGCACCAATACTGGTGTGGTAGCTGTTGTTGTATGAAAATTCAACCAGGGGTAAATGCTTATCCCAGCTACCGCCTAAATCCATAACACATGCTCTCAGCATGTCCTCCAACGTCTGAATCGTCCGCTCGCTTTGACCGTCGGTCTGCGGGTGAAAAGCAGTGCTCATATTCAGCTTTGAGCCAAAAGCTTCCTGGAAGGATTGCCATATCCTTGACACGAACCTCCCGTCTTTATCAGAAATAATCGAGAGTGGTACTCCATGGCACGTAACAATCTCTCTCATGTAAATTTCAGCCAATTTGCTTGTATTATCCTTCTCGCGGATAGGTAAGAAGTGTGCTGACTTCGTTAAGCGGTCCACTATCACCCAGATAGTGTCATGGCCTTTTGGCGTTCTTGGCAACTTCGTAATAAAATCCATGGAGATTTCTTCCCACTTCCACTGGGGAATTTTTGGTTGCTGCAGAAGTCCCGAAGGCTTCTAGTATTCCGCCTTAACCTTGGCGCAAGTTAAACATTTGCTCACGTAAATAGCAACATCGCCTTTCATCCTAGGCCACCAGTAATAATCCTTAAGATCCTGGTACATCTTATCCGCTCCAGGGTGGATAGAGTACCGCGACTTGTGAGCTTCATCAAAGATAACCTCTCTTAAACCACCAAACAAAGGAACCCAAATCCTTTTCTCAAAACATAACGTTCCTTCCCTGTTTGGCACCAATATCTTCTCCATCCCACGGAGATATTCTTCCTCAAGGTTTCCCTCCTTGAGAGCTTCCTTCTGTGCTGCACGAATGCGCGAGGAAAGGTTGGTTTGAATTATCATTTCCATAGCCCTAACCCTTATGGGCTTGATTCTCTCTTTACGACTTAGGGCATCAGCGACCACATTCGCCTTCCCTGGATGATACTTGATCTCGCAGTCGTAATTGTTCAACAACTCGACCCATCGCCTTTGCCTCATATTCAACTCCTTCTGGTTGAATATATGCTGGAGGCTCTTGTGATCTGTGAAAATCGTACACTTTGTACCGTAAAGGTAGTGTCTCCAGATCTTTAAGGCAAAAACCACTGCACCAAGCTCCAAATCGTGTGTGGTATAGTTCTTTTCATGCACCTTCAGTTGGCGTGATGCGTAGGCGATAACCTTTTGACGTTGCATCAACACGCAACCCAATCCTTGACGTGAAGCGTCGCAGTATACCACGAAATCATCTGTACCTTCTGGTAGAGCTAAGATTGGTGCGTTACAAAACTTATCTTTCAATATCTGAAACGCTTCATCCTGTTTGATTCCCCAATCAAACTTCTTATCCTTCTGCGTGAGGAGTGTCAACGGTTGAGCGATCTTTGAAAAGTTCTCGATGAACCTTCGATAATAGCCAGCCAAACCCAAGAATTGCCGAATCTCGGTTGGCGTCTTTGGCGTTTCCCAATCTTTGATCGCCTCGATCTTGGTGGGATCCACGTGGATTCCATCTCCGTTTACCACGTGCCCAAGGAATTGCACTTCTCGTAGCCAAAACTCACACTTAGAGAACTTGGCGTACAACTGTTCTTTCTTTAGCAGCTCCAAAATAGCTCTTAAATGCTGCTCGTGCTCAGCCTTCGTCTTTGAATAAATCAAAATGTCATCGATGAATACGATCACGAACTTATCCAAGTACGGCTTACAAACTCGATTCATCAGATCCATGAACACTGCAGGTGCGTTTGTCAGACCAAACGGCATAACGAGAAACTCGTATTGTCCATATCGAGTTCTGAAGGCTGTCTTCGGGATACTCTCCGCCTGTATCCGTAGCTGATGGTATCCAGATCGAAGATCGATCTTTGAGTAGAAACTTGAACCTTGAAGTTGGTCGAACAGATCATCAATCCTTGGCAAAGGATACCTATTCTTGATCGTCAGCTTGTTCAACTCTCTGTAGTCAATGCACATACGGAAACTACCGTCCTTCTTCTTCACAAACAAAACTGGAGCTCCCCAAGGCGAGAAGCTTGGTCGGATAAATCCCTTGTCTAACAACTCTTGAAGTTGTGTCGACAGTTCCTGCATCTCAGACGGAGCAAGTCTGTAGGGTGCCTTAGCCACAGGCGCGGCGCCTGGAACTAAGTCAATGTGGAACTCTACTTGTCTCTGAGGCGGCAATCCAGGCAAGTCTTCTGGAAAGACTTCTGGGTATTCCCTCACGACAGGGATGTCTTCGATCTTCGGCTCAGCAGCCTTTTTATCCACAATGTGCGCCAGAAAAGCAACACATCCTTTCTGCAAACACTTCCTTGCTTTCAGGCAGCTAATCATCCTTAACGGCGTCTCACGCTTCTCCCCATGAACAACAATGGTCTCACCATCATCGGTCGGGATACGAATAATCTTCTCGTGACAAACTATCTCGGCCTTGTTACTCGATAACCAATCCATCCCTACTACCACGTCGAAGCTTCCCAACTGGACTGGTAGTAGATCGAGAGCAAACTCATGCTCTCCCAGCTCGATTACGCAACCTCGAATCACCTCGTTAGCTTCTACTAACTTCCCATTCGCTAATTCGATCGAGTATGGAATATCTAACTTACTAGCAGCTAAACCAAGCATGTTTCTAAATTCTAACGACACGAAGCTATAATCGGCACCAGTATCAAACAAAACGGATGCATAGCGTTGGTTTACAGGGAACGTACCAGTGACAACATTGGGATCCTGGCGCGCTTCCCTGGCTTCCATGTTAAAAACTCTTCCGCGTGCCTGGTTTAATTCTGGGCAATTCCTCTTGTAATGCCCAACATCACCGCAGTTAAAACATCCGGGCCTCTACCCGTTCCCACCATTGTTTCCAGCTTGATTGTTTCCCTGGTTCTGATTCATGGCGCCCGCTTGGTTAGCATGATTGGCACGGTTTCCATTACCTCCCTGGTTTCCTTGTGGGCGGTTCCCAGCACCCCCACGGTTGTTTCTATTCCCATATCCTCCTTGGCCTCCCCGGCCAGCAGTGGCCCAACAAGTCTCCTTCAGGTGGCCAGCCTTTCCGCATGCTTCACAAACTCTCAACCCACAACGACCAGAGTGATGGCGTTGGCATGAACTGCACTTGGGCTGTGCACCCATATATCCCTTACTTTTCTTTCTACCACCAGCTGAATCTTGAGCTGGCGCATTCGATTCCCCTTTCTTAACCACCATCCTGGTGCCCTGCTTGAAATTCGAGAATTTTCGCTTGTTACCACCTGAAGACTCCACATGAGTCTCTTTCTTCTTTGGCTCGACTTCATCAAACTTGTTCAACCGAATTGCCTCTTCGGTGAGAGCCACACTCAAATCAATGGCTTCAGTGATAGTTGCAGGTTTGGAGGAAGTCACCATGCTGATTATTTTAGGAGCCAATCCCCAAATGAAGCGTTCAATTCTTTTGAGCTCAGGTGTAACCATGTAGGGTACCACATGCGACAAATCGTGGAACCTCTGAACATACTCAGCTATCTTAGAACCTTCCATTTTTAGATGCCAGAATTCGGTCTCCAACCTCTGAATTTCAGCGCGAGAACAGTACTTTTTGTGCATGAGTTCTTTCAACTCAGTCCAGGTCAGTGCGTAAGCCGCAGCTTCGCCAAGGGTCTGGACCTGTAGATTCCACCAGGATAGGGCTCCATCCACAAATAGCCCTGAGATGTAAGTGACTTGTTGATCCAGCGCGCATTTGCTCATGCGAAGTACGGACTCGGTTTTCTCAGCCCAGCGGACGAAAGCAACAGCACCCCCTGTGCCATCGAAGTTTATGGGCTTGCAGTCCAAGAATTGTTTGTAAGTACACCCATGCGGTGGATTGTTGTTGTTGCCCGTGTTGCCGGAGTTGCTTCCACTCATTCCTCCTTGAGAGGCAGCATATTGAGCAATAGCAGCAGCAATGACTTGCTGTAGTTCGTCCTGAGTAGTAGGCATTGGCTGAGGTTGTCGTCTTGGCGCCATCTTCTAAAGATGTGTATGTTGGTCAGGCCGTAGTAAGCATACGAATATAGTAATAGTAATAGCACATAACATCTCATGTTATCAATATATCACACACAACATCCCATGTTACGATCATTATACACACAACATCCCATGTCCCAACATCCCATGTCACAAGTATTATATACACAACATCCCATGTCCCAACATCCCATGTCACAAGTATCATACACACAACATCCCATGTCCCAACATCCCATGTTACGAAAATATAAGTAAGAAATCAAGTGCATCAGATATGGTGAGAATACCGCGATTGCTACATATATCGAGACCATAATGTAGTAAGTGTGGCATACAACCATCAATCAAATAGGGGCTACATCACCCCTGTTCAAAACTATATCATGTCAGTATCACATACATCAGGTACATCAAACAAGTATCAACAAAAGTCAGTAACATCAGGTGGTCTCCAAAAGGCTGTGCAGTCACAATCGCTGTCGTCTCACCAACGTCTACCTCTATAGCACCGATGAGCTCTATGCTGATGGGGGTGGAGGAGGGGGAAAGTGAGTGTAGAGTAAGCGGCGTAGATGAAGCCAGTCCTCCTCCATCGCCTGCTGAGTGTGAATAACAGAAGCGATCTGCTGCTCCAAAGTCAGAAGTCGGGCAGCGAAGTCCGGGGGTAATGATCGAAACGGCTGAAAAGGTGAGGATGTCTGACCATGACATGATAGCTGAGCTCTCTCGAGCTCCTGGAGTCGCTGCGTATGGGACTCATGCTGATGGACAAAGGACATCAAGACGTCCTCTATGGTGTACCCCATATGGAATGGATGATATGGATCAGTGGGTGGCATCGGAGAGGAAGATGACCAAAGTAGTGGCGTGCTGGTGGGATCGAATGGTGCTGCATGAACAGGTGAAATAGAAGGTGGAACAGATGTCATCTGGGGTACGAAAGGAATAGGCATCGGTATGTGCCCAAAAGGGTGGGCTGAAGAGCCCTCTCCAGGCCCCGCTGGAGGTACAAACTGTGGGACCTGAAATGAAAAATCATCGGATCGTGTCACAGGGATCTGGAATGAGAAATCAGCATGATGTGCATCAGTGTGGTGTGGGGGAAACGGTGGAACATCCTCGTCAGCAGGTATCCAACCATGCTGAGCGTCCTCGTCGGGCGGATCCAGGTGATCAGCAAATAGAGCGTGCTCAGGCTCGAGGGGAACAGGATCAAATGGAGCAATGACAGGGTCAACTGGTGCAACATGCTCAACTGGGTGGTCAACAGGGATATCAGCAATCAAAGGGGGATCAACAAAAGGTGGATCAACAACAGGATCATCAACTATAACATGGTCGTCAACAATCAAAGGAATGTCCACAAGATGGTCACCAACAGGTGGGTCTGCTAATATGGGCTCATCAGGAACGCCGGCATGTACCAGGTCATGCTCATGCACAGGATCTAGATCAACTGCCTGCTCTGGGGCCAAGGCAGGCTCTGGGTCATCAAAAGCCATATCAAAATCAAACTCTGGATCAAAGGGATCAACAGGATCAACGGGATCAACAGGGTCCTCCATATGCTGGTCCATAAGAATATACTCAATATCGCGGTCAGGATCAAATCCCGGAGGAAAAACGGGATCAGAATCCTCAATGTCGTCGTGCTCGAACACAAAGCTCGGAATGGGTGCGGCAGAAGATGCCTGATCGGGGTCCGAGTCGTGTACAAAATGCTGCGTGCTCACCTCGTGAGACGGTGCGGATGCCACAGACTCAAAGGAGTCTGGGACGGGTGAATGGGCGGGCGAGTCCTCAACAGGAGCACCAGCGATCATCAGAAGATCGCCAGCGGGAAGAGGGACTGCATCAGGAATCTCATCCTCGAAAGGCTCGTCCTCCAAGAGATCAACATCGCCGTCAGCCTCGGCGTCGGGTAGCAAGTCGTATGCTGGATATGAAGCAAGGGGAATAGGAGCTGGAATCACAACCAGGGGAAGATACTCAGCAGGAGCGCCATCAATAGGCTCATAAGCACCCTCGGGTAGAGCGAAGGGCAAGGAGTCATCATCATCGGTGCTGGTGAAGTCGGAGGTATGCACCTCGTGCTCTGAAGACACAATGTCGTCCGATACTATGGGTAAAGGTCCAGTGGTATCTGAATCACCCGTGGCTGGTGAGTCCATGGGTCTGTAACATAAACACAAACATGCACCAAAAATCAGTAACTCAGGTAATCACACAAGTTACCAAGTAATAATCACATAATCCTCCTAGTCCCACTAGCCTCCCAGCCTCCCAGACTGTCCTTCCTAGTCCCACTAGCCAACTTTCCCAGCCTCCCAGACTGACTCCCTAGTCCCACTAGCAAACTTTCCCAGCCTCCCAGACTGACTCCCTAGTCCCACTAGCAACTACCTCGATCCATTAGATCGAGCCTCGGCCTCCCAGACCGAGCCTCAGTCTCTCAGACCGAGCCTCAGCCTCCCAGACTGAGCCTAAAAAAAAATAATAAATAAAATGTGCTCAACATTTGTTTATAAAAACGTTTTGGATCTGGACTTAAGTGGTATGAAGTAAAAATGTTTTCGTGAGAGCCCTAGTGATCATAGTCTAGACTCGAGAAGGAATCCTAGTTCGCTATGAACAGAGCTCTGATACCAAGCTGTCACACCCTGGCTTTGCAGAAGCGTGGTTATTTTGGTGTGACTTCTTAATACCATAGCTTAATCATAACAAGCTATATGAATTAAAAATATGCAAGATCATCCATTAAAATAAAAATATCAAAACATTGTCTTAACGGGTTAACACCCAACAACCATAAACTTGTCTAAACATTACAAACCCAAACACAACATAAACATGATTCAAGGACTGTGACTTGTCCAGGAAAGAGTCACATTCCCCGAACCCTGGATGACCCTGGTGACTTATGCAGCGGAAAACATGCCATACCGTGCCAGATCTTTAATTCCCTGAAATACATGTAAGTTGAAAAATCAACAATAACGTTGAGCGAGTTCATGCGATAGTGAGTAAATAAACCTTTATCTTTATCAAAAACCTGGTATGTAGCAAATAAGGAAAAAGAGATCACCAATGGTTTGCAAGGCCATTGATATGTGTGAAATGCAAGTAGGAAGGCTCAAACCTAGCAAATTTATGCGTCGGGAACAAAGTCATCCCAAGGTCCGTTATGCTGGACCTGGGACTGGGCTCGCTACACCCAAATAGATCTACCGCTCCTGCCCCTCGGTCCTACCCTGAGGATTAATGACCTCAAGTTTCCGCCTACCCATTCACATGATCTAAAAGTAACCCTCCTTACGCTAACCATACCATGTAATAAGTAATCATAATCATTGTAACATGTATTTCACCCCCGCAGTTAGAAAACTGAAAACAGTTAAGAGAAAAGGGGGACATGAACTCACAGTCAGTGCGTCGCTAACTCAAGCACTCCAAATGTCCGAAAGCTGTGCAACGACCTACATGTGCTAATTCTATTAGACGGATGGCCGTGCTTTAGCTTTATAGTTTAATTTTTGGGAAACAGTTAGACAACTGTTCCTTGTATATATTTGGTAGTTAATCTCCTTCCCAAGGATGGGGGAATTAATACATGCGCGTTTATAATATTAAGTCTCACTTAATATATTTTACTTCTCATTCCAAAATATAATTATTTTTCTCAAAAATAATATATTTTCTCTTCGCATAATACTTTCCAAAAATAATACGTTGACAAAATACGCATTTATGAATATCTCCGTATAAAGCGTAAGTTACGTTTTGGCGATTTAGTGGTAATAGTAATTACCGTTGTAACTTATATGTTTGTCGTGTAGGCGTTGGTATTATTTTGGGTTCGACAAAGTTTGTAAATATTATTTTTACTCTAAAAATAATATTTATATATTTTCACAAAATAATTATAAACAGTGTGGTGAAAAAAAATATATTTATCGAGTAAATATTTATCACGTTTAGTTTTTGTGAAAATCCCACCTCCGATTATTTAATAAATAAAGTCTTGGCGAAATGTATTTTGAAAACATTTCAAAATAGTTTAACACTTGCAAATAATTCTAAGTGTTAGATTTTAGAAAAATTTCGCCAGAGTTTCCCCTGTAACTGGAGGTGGCCACGCTTTCAAGCGTATCATTTTCTTTTACAAAATCATTCCAACACTTCTTTAAATCAACCAATCAATTTCCGATATTCCAAACTAGTTTCAACACATCAAACTTGTAGACTAGTATGTAAAATCGCATTATTACATGAACTTGTAGTTTTTCCGAAAGTCATAGTGTAGATCACCTTATATTTAGTGGATCTATGTATAAAATAGTTTAGTCTTGTAAAAACCCCGTTTTTAGAACAAATCATCCTTTACAACTTCCCGACAACTTTTATAAAAATTGTTATTTTGTCGGATCTTTCGTTTCACAAGTGTTTATACACCTGTAGTTTGTAAATATCATATTTATTAACATGTCATCCAACTTTTAAAAACATGATTTTCTCGACACTTGGTTCTACGAATATACCACTTGTACATACGTAGATCGGCTCGTTTTAAATACTATTTTACAAGTCAAAATACTTTTACACAAGTTCATGTTTCTCGTGTGGTGGAGTTTCACCTTTTAACCCTCGTACCGATAGAAACAAGCGTATGTCAAGATTCGTGATCTTAACAAAGTCGGGTTAAACGATGATAAGAGCCACCACATCGTAGATCGGGCCTCAATAACCAACATACTCAAATACTACAACTTTTATACATGTTATGAGCTTTTAACCAACAATATTCGAGTTTTAGTAGCCTTTAAAGATTCAAAACGCATGATTTCGACTTTTAACCGTTAAAAATCATATTAACCACTTTAGATACGATCGAGAGTGAGTTTTAAACATTATACCTCTAGCTCGGGGCTAGGGAAGAATCTAGTCGAAAATGGCGTGGATAAAAGCAAAGAAACGAGGTCCTTCAACTTCCGCTTGCTTCAAGCTTCCTTATACGTGATCCGTAAGCCTTGTATGATGTGGGAATGGATGAACAAGAGCTCGAAAATGATGGATGGTGGAGGGGGGTTACGGCCGAGAACCAAGAGAGGAGCAAGAGAGTGTGTGTTGGTGATTTGTGTTGGTTATAATCTCATGTGTTTAGCCTTGTTATTTATAGACAAAACTTGTGCCATCGTCCAACGGATCTTATGTTCTCTAGATATCCACAACATCAAATAAAATAATCAAAAGGTGTACTCCCTAGTTACAAAGGGACCAAACCGGCCCAAGGGGGGGGGGGTCACTTGGTTCGATTCCAAATGTTCAGTTAGTGTTCAGTTACGTTAAGTTAGTTAACTTTAGAGATTAACCCCGTTAGTTGCGTGACGCGTTATAAAGCAGGTGTTAGGGTAATCAGGGACCCTAACTGGCTCAGAAAAAGACTAATAATATTTCTGGCAATATTTTTATGTTCCGGGTATAGTCCGGTTGTTCGGTTGGATAGTAATCCGTTAAAGTGCTTAAGTAATCCTTTAAGCGTCGTAATTAATATTTTTAGCGACACAATTTATTCTGCAAAGTGTCAGGAATATTTCCTCATGTTTTGGCACTTTATTAGTTAGCTAGAAGCTAGTGTGTTGATAAAAGTGCTGTGGTTCGTGCTCAGAGTACGTTTTAGGCACATCCAATCTCTGTATCTTATTCCTAAAGACGCAGTTTAACAACCCTTGTATCCCTACACACACTATGGGTGTAGTAAAATATTTCTGGCTCATACAGGCCTTTAGAGGCAGTGTTTGCCTGATGCTGGCTATATCAGCATGTTCAATAGGTTATCCGTTCAAATGCTACTGTGCTTTTGTGCATCATGTTTGTCACTAGAGTTCAGTAAGTAAATAATGTAGTGACAGAAATCAAAGTATGATGCAGATATGTACAAGTATCAACAATCAAGTAGCAGTTTATTAGAAATCTCAGTTAAGCACATTAATTAAGCAACAATTAATAGTTAATTAAGTCGTACGGATACCTGGTTTAGTGAGGGTTGTCACATATTTGCTGTTTCCAGCTGCTTTAAAAGTGAACACTATAACCCAAACAAGCTAAAATGTAAATGAAACTCCAGAAGAAAAGAAACGCACAAAACAACTAAAAACTAACCAATTTGTCACTCCATCCAAGAAAGAGTATGTGGTTGCTTTCAATCACTTAACTATTCCTTTTTTTCGCAATGAATCTACCTTGTCCGAGAAAGCATTTGAACCAAGCCCTAGTATCATTGCAAATATCACTACAAAAGAATATATTGAAAAAACCCTGCATCATCAGTACACACAAAAACATATATAAAAAGTAAGAATTAGATAAAACCAAATCATATACAAGTTATTTTCTTCATAGAATCTGTGTCAACAAAAGGTAGACAAAAAATTTAGGGAAAGTAAGAACTTAGATCTGCAGGATAACGGTACTTGTAAGCTTCAACCCTGTCAAATCGTGTTGTTTGAGTGAAACTTCAACAACAGGCTGAAACCGAATGACGAAATCAAGATCCCGTTGGCCGGAGGAAACATCCGTTTCCATCGGTTGCTTTAGAAACCAACAGCTGCTTCCCTACTTCTCTCTGTCTCTACTTCTAACCTCCCACTCTTTCAATTCAAAGGGAAACAAAGAGACAGCAGTTTCAACGGATTTAATTTGGACATTCACTTGATTGAAAATTAAACTCATGAATCGAATTGAGGTCTTGCAACTCATAATGGATGATGTGGCAGGTGTGTGTTGTGCGATGAAAAGAGAGCAGGGGTAGAAATGGGAGCGAGCGGGGATGAATTGATTAGTGAAACAAGGCATGATTTGGGATGAGCGGAGGAACGATTATATTGAAGAATCTAATTATTATCGCATTGAGGAGAACGATTGAGTTGAAGAAATTGATGATAACATTCAATTTCAAAGGACGGTTTCATATCTGATAGGGGGATTTAGGGAGAGGAGGGTAGAATGGGAAGAAAAATGTAAAAATATAGGGTTTTGTTTGAGACTTTTAGTATGCCATCTTAAAAAATTAATGTTAAATTACTATTTTATACATATAACTATATAAAACATCTCCTATGGATATAATAGTCATTTCTAGCCCTAATTTTAAGATGGTATGTGAAAAGTGAGTTAAAATCTCTATTTTTTTTCCATTTTCTTTCATTATTGCCCCTCTCCCCTAACAAACTGGCCTCCAACTCATTGTCATTCTCGAATATCAATCACCATGGTTCAATGCGACCTTTCAGTACTCGTCAGTTCCCAACTCCCCTATAACCTAATGTTCGTTTCAGGTTCCATCAATGGAGATGAATCTCATCTCCCCTCTAGCCTGTTTTTCGATTCTTACCTCAATCGACCCGATCTTGTGAGATGGATGGATTGTTAAAAAATCTAGGGTTCAATGTCAGAACCGCACGAAGATTCAGAAACAGGTAACCCCTAACCCTAGGTGCTTCGATTTGTTTTTTTTTTTTATTTCTCTATTAATGAGATTGTTCATCTTGCTTTTCCTAATGGGGATGTGAAAGTGAAGAGTGGTTATTGGGCGAATTCGCGAGGTGGAAGTGCTGCTTGTGGGATTGTAAGATTCTCTACTAAAAGATCCGGAGAGGTAATAGTTTAAGATTCTTGATGAATTAATGATTAATCAGTGATTACTTGAAAAGATTCTTGATTGTAAATAAAAATTTGTTCTGTTTTGAATTTAGATTGGTCGTCTTCCAATGGAGTGGTCAAAGTGTTTGATTCCGCTTGTTAATTCAAAAAAGGTTAAAGTTCTTGGTAGATGTGTGGCTGCACCAGCAAGTCTCAGCATGATGCAAGAGATTATGCTTTATATAAGGTTTTGATATATGTATATATTTATCTTCTTTTTGTAGGCATGATTATAGTTCTTATATATTAATTATATATATGTTCTGGTGTTTGTTTTGTTGGGTAGCTTTTATATTCATCATTCGATATTCACTTCACTGAAGATGGAACTTGTTCATGGAAGTTAGATTCTCCATCAAACATTGACACTACAATTTATCCTTTGTTAACTTTGTTCAAATTGTTAAATAAACCTGTTTTTTCCACTATAACTTATGCAGAAATTGTCCAGTGTGGACTTCAGCTTTGCATGCTTGAAAAATGTTATTTTCTCACGTGCTAATCTTTGTCGTTCTAAATTTCAGGTTTGTTTTTTTTTTTTAATTCCAATGTAACTAATTTTATATATACCTAATTTGATCCTACAATTATGTTTTATGTTATTATTCCAGGAGGTAGATACCGAAAATACCATTTTTCACGATGCAACAATGAGCGAGTAAGATTTTAATAAGCTGATGGTTATAAGCTTGAACCATTGGGTGTTAAACGGGTCACTTTCATGAACCTGGTAAGTTTTTATAAATGGGCACTAGCATTTTAATCTTATGCTAAAAAAATTGTACGGCTCTTTGTGTTGGGTCAAACGGGTATAACCTTATACAACAAGCCAATCAATTTGTTATGGAATGCTCAAGCATATAAATTATATTAAACAAGTAAAATAATCATCTTTTCTAAAGTTTTTATTACATGGGTCGAACGGGTCAGCTTTATAGAATAGGTCAACCGATTTGCTTTACTAAATGACTCAAGTGGGCCAGTTTTATTAAACGGGTTGAATGATTAGTTTCTCTTTAACGTCGAATGAGTTAGTTGAAGTTCTATTAAACAGGAAAGTTTTCCTACACAGGCTAACTGGATCAATTTCAATAACCTGGTTCTATGGTGTATTTTCGCGATCGTGGCAGCGACTTACCTACTAAAAATAATCCTCTACTTTGAAGCGGTCTGTCGCGAAAACTACCATCCTATTCGAGTAAACTTCTTTTTCGCTCCATGGATCACATTACTTTTTTTAGCGATTGGAGTTTCATCAAAGGTGACCACAGAACTACCGCATTTCCTATGGAGGTATATCACATCTTTCTGGGGATCACGTAAACGAGCCATTTAGGTAAGTCTGATTTACTTAGTGCTCAAAATCAACAGTCTTTGTTTTGTGGTTGTAACTTTTCTGTTCTTTTGTCGACAGAGGTGAAGATGGAGTCTCAGGCGTGCTTCTACATCACAAGTAAGTCAACTTAATATATTCATAATTCATGATTGGTAATTTAACCAGTTCACTTACAGTTCGGGTCTTGCCTCTTAACGGGTCAACCGGATTATGCAACTAGCTTAAGGAAACTGTTCAAGCTGGCCAAAAGTAGTCCAAAATGTTTGTTTACTGCAAAATTAGATTACAGTTTATGGAATTAGCTTTCTTAGTTTTTGCGGGTTTGGGACAATTATAGCCGCCCGATTACCCGAGCCCGTTTATGTTGGAAACTTGAAATTATTAAAATTATGGAATTTGTAGAAGTGAAGTTGAATATTTTGTATCATTCAGGTTGGTTTTTTAGGTGAGTTTAAGATAGGGTTCCAGGTAATGGGTATACCTGATGGGTAACGAGTAATGGCTAACGGATACCCGACGAGTATGGGACCGGTTAATTATGACACAGTTTTACAATCGTATATGGGGCTGGGATTATGAAAATCTGTCCCGTACCCGACCCATTGCCATCCCTAAATTGATGGGTTATTGATATTCTCAAAAAAAAAAAAAAAAAAATCATGTAAGATGCAAGGACCCTGCCTTTTTTTTGAGTTTTATTAGGCAACTTGTTGATTGAAAAGAATTGCTATTGCAGTTTGAACCTGCTCCCAGGAGAGGTGAACCTGATGTAACTAGAAGAACCCCTGATTATTTTCTTCTGTAAAACGGATGATCGTGTGAGGACCTGATGTAACTACAAGAACGAATGCTCATCGTGTACCGGACATCGTTATGATGGTTTCCTGGTTCAAGTTACACTCTAACCTACGATTTTGCTGTTGACTGTCCGACAATGTAATTTTTCATTATTTTGTTTGTAGGTTTTTGTGTGTAATCTTATGTATATGGACCTTGTTTCATATTCTTTTCTTTCGCCCACTTTTCTATTAGTCCGACTATATTTTGGTGCTCACCACTTGATCTATTAGTACAGTCTTTTTAATCAATTTGTAGAAATTTTATGCTAACCCGTCTCTAGTTGCATGTCTTCAAGTCGGTTTTTCGTCGACCACATTGTTGTCAGGTTTGTTTCGTAATATTACTATTATTTTTAGTATAATTCTCGTAAGAATATGTTTGTAACACATGGCAAGTTGGAGATATGTGATTTAGAACTCATTTATAATATGCCAGCCAGCCTGTTTACAACTTGCTTGACTCGTTTACATAAATGGTTTAAACGTATTGTGTTAAAAGTTACATGGTTTGAAGTGTATATTAATTAAGACTTGATGCATGCGATAAAATGGAAGCTCTGTTACAGCTAAAGAAATGTGGGGTAAAATGGAACATGTAATTATTATTGTTTCTTTTTAATTTTTAATTATATTACAATCTGTTTGATTTTCTAATAATCATTTTTGTCTTGTAGGATGGTCATTTTGATCAGGATAATTTCAATAGTGGCCACACAGATCCTTCATCAGCTGGGGATGCAAATTGTGCCGCAGCGTCTGCTTCAACATGGGTTGAACCAAATGGGAAGGGCACTGTTGCATGGTCTATAGTGGCTTTCATTATATATGTTCAAGTTTGACAGTCGTGTCACACTATGTGGCTTTCATTATATCTGTTGATCTATAGTGCCCGCCGCTAACAACCGAGTTCCCATTGCGTTAGAGTCCTCTAAATCTTCATTTTGTTCTCATTTCAAGGTAGCTTTACTAAAATCATTAATATGTTTTTTGCTGACATGTAACTATGCATGGTGTACACTGATGTGTCTGTTTTAGTATTGCTAATAGTTTGTTACCGATATAATTAGTAGTTATAGCTAGAAGGTAGTCTTGCCTGATGCAGGTCATGTTCCCACTGCGTACTATTGACTCCGCCGCAACGCTTGCGGCGGGTTTCCCACTAGTATAGTTATATAGATAACTCTGCCACTAAAAGAAAAGAAAAATAGATTCCGAAGCTACCGTAGAAGCTTAGACGGTTAGTAAATCAAGACCCATAGCGGTTAAGATTGGATATTGGGATTCCTTTCTAACAAGTCAAAATACCAAAGTTTCCATAAGAGAATTAGAGCCTTTATACCCCCCCCCCCCCCCCCCCCGGTCACTTCTTAGGGTGCTACCCCTTTGTCGTTTAACCATCTCATTTCTCACACTATTAAATAAATTAACTTTTGGGTTACCCCTAAGCGAACTACCCCAAATTAAACCCAATTCCATTGATGCCATTTCCAAGTGGTGTGTGTATGTTAGGACCATATATTATTAAATAAATATCATATAAAATTATAATCAGAAGAATACTTTGTAATGGTTGCCAAATTCGGTTCAATTTTATACAAACATAAATTGGAAATTTATTTCATAGATTTAGTATCGACCGCCATAGTAATTAAGCACGGGTTAAAGTCGCTACACAAGTAAAAGCGGGTAGTAGCTTGTCAAAATATCTTTTTAATTTGAGTTTCATGGGTGTTATCATTTCTTTAAACAAGTCATTTTTTTACTTTCAAACTCACTTATTGTGTCAGCCATTAAATATAATTTGTTCATTACTTCCGAACTCGTAGAATAATAAACCCTCGATAATCTTATACTTGCGTTTTTTTACAACCTCAAGATATTGATTGAGATATTCAACACATTCCCAACCCTCATCGGGACACAATATAGCTCGACCAAGCGAGGCAAGCCGATTATGAAAAGGTTGTAAAGTGTGTTTTGTGGTAAAGCACTTACAAACATTTTAAAATTCAAATTCAACCTTGTAGGTTCGTCCTATTTCAGACCTAAATAAGGGATTTCTGTAATATTGACACAAAGTTCTCTATATTTTGTATATCTTTCTCGACTTTGCTTAAAAACATCACGTAACATAAGTCTAAATCCTTGTTTGAATATATCAACAATGCCAGTGGAGAGGTTGTCTTACATAACCAAATTAATAACATGGGTGACACATCAACTATGGAAAAATCACTGATACAAGTCGGTTTATATTTTACATTTTATTTTTTTATTTTTCAACCGCGTTTGTATTATTTGAGGCATTATCGAATTACATTGAAAATATTTTGTTTTCTGATTTAAAAGCTTCTATTAATTTTGAAATAAATTTTCTCTAAAATGTGGATACGTGAACATTTCAAACGCAATCATATGTTTTATCATTTTCCACGTATTGGGATCTACCAAAGGAGCGATGAAGCAAAGGTACGATTCCGGTAAATCGTGTTTGGCCGATTAAACACCCGTAGTTAAATTCACACCGGTCTGTATGTTTTAAAAAGATATAATTAAATATATTTTTGCTTGTTTCCACAAATTCATACAATAACGTCTTAGAGTAGTGCGACTTACGTGTTTGTAACGAGGTTAGAGTGTCTCCAATCATCTTTGTCATGCTAGGGTTGTCGATGTGGTTGAATGGCAAACCTTCTTGAATCACGAATTTCGTCATTCAATCTTGAACCTAGTTAAAATCGTAAATAAAAATGCCACGTTGAGGGTTGATTTTTGTTTGACAACTTTTAACGTTGTAGTAATATTTGGTCATATGATTTCTAAAATTCTAGTTTAAGTTTGGTTTGAGACCACTTCCACAGCTTCTACTAGTAGTCTTGTAGAGTCATTCAGCATAAATAAATTGAACCACTTGTTTCTTGCCCTAAAATTTCGGCGTTCTGAGTCGTTTCTATAAGGCTCACAATGGTTGGCTCATTTGAGGAACCAACACCAACGAATGCTTGTGATTTAGCACTTTGTGAAACCCTAACAATAAGAAAATAAGCATTGAGCACTTTGTGAAACCCTAACTAATAAGAAAATAAGCAAAGAGAATAAAAGGCGAGTATATAAGAGAGCAGGTTTTTGTGTGTTCGAGTACGTTTTTGTATTTTACAATGTTTATGATCAACCTAAGGGTGTAGAGAGTGGTTAGACACTTGAAAGTGGTAAACTTCACAATCAACCAATGAGAGTGTGTCATGTCATTCAACCTTAATTGTTTAAACTATGCTCAAAAGTGTTGACAATGGTTAAACATTTCATGAATTGATAAACTATTTAAAAAAAAATGAGTGATTGGTTGAGAAGAATTGGACCCCATCACACACCCTCTCTCTCTCCCCCTTTCCTTCTTCACCTTCACCGAATCGGTGAAGGTTCACCGATTTCACCCCCAAATTCGGTAAACATTGTCCTTGGCCTTGGGTCACCGATCGGTATCAAAAACCTATTTATACTAACTTGGGTTATGTAGCAAGGAGGCAAGACCCAGTTTTTTGTTGCACCTCTACTCTATTTTGGCTACTACATTATATGGGCTACGGCCAATATGAACCCTCCAAAAAGCATTTTTTTAATTTCCGTTAATGTTGTTTAGCTTCTTTCTTGATTTTGTTTTTAATTCTAAATTTAAATTTTTAATCTTAATCCCTAAATCAAATTATAGAAAAGTGTTGAGTTTATCGGATTAAATATTAGTAAATTGCAATTGAATTTTTTTGAAATAAGAAAAAAAAAAGTAGGACAAGGAGATATTGAGCTATGATAAAATTATGGTACTAAATTTAGTTTATGGGTTTACAAAGTTTAATCATATTATGCTTAAGTTAAGGCTGTCTGGTGTGGGGTTCGTCTCCGGACTATCGAGGATAGTCCTGGACGGGCTACACCACCCCCATGGGCCCGTCTCCGTCGTCTTCATCCTCCCAAAGCCGCTTGTGACGTCCCACCTACATACATACATACATACATACATACATACATACATACATACATACATACATACATACATACATACATACACACACACACACACACACACACACACACACACACACACACACACACACACATACATACATACATACATACATACATACATACATACATACATACATACATACATACATACATACATACATACATACATACATACATACATACATACATACATACAAATGGGCTCATCACCACACCATTGGCCCATATCTTGCGGCTCATCCCCACACCCGATGACGTGGCCATTAACGTGGTGGATCATCCCAAAGGACTACCTTCCTTCACACCCATCAGCCTAATATGATGTTGGAAGTTTGGTGTGAATGTATGTCTCTAGTGGTAAATAATTTGTCCCACATTGGTGTGGGAACAAAAGAAAATGCTAGTTATAAGGAAAAAGCTTGACTAAGCATTTGAAGTCTTATGACATGTTTTACCACAAGTCCTACCCGCACGTGCGCAGGGGGAGTGCAAAAATTGGGTTTCGGAACTGGAATTTGGTTGAACTCGTGCGTGCGCGCACGTCATGTAGACACGAATGCAGCTCCGAAAACCCGGGCCCGCGTGGTGCAGTTTTTTGCACTCGAGACTCATAACTTTTTAAAACTGAAATGGTATTGGTTTCGGTTTTAAACATTATTCTCTGCACTAAAAAGGTAGTGCGCTGTTACTACTTCGAACCGACGTACCCTGGGAACAGACGGCGAATCTGTTTAAGGGAATTGTGTCAAACACAAGCCTGGTTCACTCGTTGACTGTTTCTTCATTTTATTATTTTCTGTTATTTCTGTTTCAGATTAATTTTGTAGTTCTGATCAGGAGCGGAATTTCTAACAAATTTAAACAGATTATCATACTGATTGTTTCTGCATCCAGTTTCTTTTCAGAATGGCATCCCAGCCGATGACTACTGTTGCTTCTGCTGTCATGACCAGTGTTGTTTCTGCGGTCATGACTTCCGCTGTTACTGTCACTACCGGTCTGGTGACACCACTGCCTAATGCAGTGTCGCATGCTGAGAAACCAGAGAAATTCAGTGGTGTGAATTTCAAACAGTGGCAGCAAAAGATGTTCTTTTATCTGACCACGTTGAATCTGGCAAGGTTCTTGACTGAACCTAAACCCCATGTTGATGAAGGGGATATGGATGCTCAAACTGTGAGCGCGATGCATGCTTGGAATCATTCGGATTTCCTGTGCCGCAATTTTATTTTGAATGGTTTGGTGGACACATTGTATAATGTGTATTGCAAAGCCAAGACTGCCAAAGAACTATGGGAGTCTTTGGATCGCAAATACAAAACAGAAGATGCGGACACTAAGAAATTCGTGATGGCAAAGTTCTTGGACTTTAAAATAATAGACTCAAAAACTGTCATGAGCCAAGTCCAAGAATTGCAGGTTATCCTTCATGATATTCATGCGGAAGGAATGATGCTCAGCGAGACATTCCAAGTTGCTGCAATGATTGAAAAACTGCCACCAAGTTGGGTTGATTTCAAGAACTATTGTAGGATCAAATCGAGCCAAAAATCTGATTTTGATAGTAAATCAAGATGAATACACCAAAAATATAGCAATAAAACCCACTAGATTGATTTGCACAAATGATGACACAATTAGCCCCCAAATCTTTCTAGAAATGTGTGTCCTCTAAAACCCTAATCATCACTTTCTATTTATAGCCAAAACAACTTTTGGCTAATTACATTTAGGACCCTAGAGATTAAAACTTACCAAAAGTAGTAATAAACATGACAACAAATTAAATATGATAATAAATATATTTTGTGTAAACAAAATATATTTAACTATCCAAAGCAGTATAACTATCATATCTCGAACGTTCACACGCCATATCTTTCTTCGATCTTCTCGTGTCGACTTGTGCGTTGACTTTGACTTGCTGGCGTTGACTTTGTTGACTTGATTCGTTGATAACATTAGACTACACGATTTAGACCCAACAATCTCCCCCTTAGGCTAATGTTATCAAACTTTTGCATCATCTTTAGAACCATCAACTTCATGCGTGTTGTAATCTTCAATTTGGCAAGCTTCAGTCTCAATTTTAGACCCAACAATCTCCCCCTAGACTGATGCTTTCCAAATATTCTTCACTGAAGATCTTCTTTTGACACTTTGCTCTGTAAAAACTTTAAACTGACAAGCTCTCCCTTTTTGCATGCATCATCTTTGACAATCAGGAACAACTTTTTCCAACTCTCTTTTGCTTGAGTGAATCAGAAGATGTAGGAGGAGGATTCCTAGCTCGGTATCTTCTGCAATCTTCAGGAAACAGGTGCTTTGGTCTGGTATCTTGCTCAATTGATGATCGGCCATCATTGCAGCAAATAAGCGAAGTAACCTGTTCACAATCACAAACACAACTCCGAATTTTCTTTTAGATAGTTTCAAAGTACAGACAAAACCGTATTCATCTGTGGTGTCCAATGGAAAGAGTATCTCAAGCGGTTTAAGACACGAGTGATATGGAAGACTTAGAAAAACAAATGTACACAAATCAAAAATATTTTTGGATTTTAGATTTTTCTTTAACATTTTTTTTTAACTTTCAACCTTTGAGATATAGATCTGATCAAATACGAGATCATACCAACTTGAAAAGTCTAGCCACACTTCAACTTTCTTTAGGATAGGTACGACTCAAAAACGATTGCTGGTATGTTTGTCCGCTTAAATCCATGCACCATTCTTTCGACATACATCCGGTGATTAATTATCATGTTTTGGGTATATTTACAAGACTTCTATGGCCCCCACACAAGCTATTGATAATAGAGACATTACACCCGTGAGTCCCACATCAGGACATACCCCCGCGATCAAGGTATGCACAAAAATTCCTCATAACGGGTGAGTATATTGGTTTCATTCTCTTCAACGATAGAGCAAAGATCAGGTCTGTACTTTCGTACAACAGAGATCCCAAGAACTATCGAGGGTTAAGACAGATAGTTTTGTGAACAGGTCAGTACTTCCGTACAGCAGAGTGACCAAACTAATCTATCTAAGGTTTTGGCCAAAAATGGCACTTATTATGAGAAGGGTTTTGGCCAAATATGGCACTTATTATGAGAGGGGTTTGGCCTTTTTTTAAGGCACTTATTATTAAAAGGATATCATAGCGTCTAGGTCAGCATGTATCTGGATGCAGCAGAAGAACAATTATGATATCCCCGAATGAAATACCAATATAAAGACCCGAGATCTCAGACTTTGGCAATCTGTCAACGCAAGATTTAAGACCATTAAGCCATATGCCGCAACGTGTTACCCACTATGATGTGTAATGCCTGAGAAAAGCCAGAATCCTTGTGTAGACGTTATCTTTATCACCAAGATGCAGTTTACTTGTCTGAAATGCTGAACCTACCGACATATCGTTAACTTGGAGTCGTATCCTCCATCAGATCCTATTCATGCGAAGACATAATCAAGTTAGTTCCTATCATTTCTCATATAAGATCATGATTATTTTGCAATAATCACATCTCATGGTCTAGGAAGTATTTTAATACCCCCCCTAAAATTTTATTTATGTACAATCAATTACTGAAAAATTAAAAATTATAAAACATGTATTTACAAAATAAAGTCTTCCACATCAGGCACACAAAAGCATATGCCAGCAAGAAAGTGAGTGTTACAGTGTAGTTGAATGCACGACCAGGTTAGATACCATAACCAAACCAATGATTTTCCTCTTTAAACTTGTATCTGGAACAACCACTGATAATAACCAGTGTTACTAACAGTCCTCCTTGGATGTTCCTGCACTCATAAGCAATTCAGTTATAGAGTGGAACCCAAGCCATCGTAGTCTTGGGTTGTCCCCTTTCATCAAAATAATAAACCTCCCGATATGCCAAATCTTTTCCCTCATTGATTTCTTTTACAACCATTGGTTTGACTCGCCAAACCTGTTTTGGTTTAAAAATTTTGTTTGTAAAAGATTTAAAGTTTGAAACAATCTTATGTTTAAGACCCGGAGGGAAAGATTGAGGTTTCGATGTGTTGGTTCTTTTTATCTTTGAATCATGTGAAACCGGCTTCACATGTGGAGACCTGGATGAAAAGTTTTTCATCTGATCTTTCAAAGATGTGTGATTTTTACCTTTTGATCCAGAAAAGCAATACTGGTTTCCTTTACCGTTTGGATCGTGTCGCTCTGGGCATTGCTTGAGCACATGACCTTCTTTTCCACACCTAAAACAAGCCTTGAATGGCTTTTGAGACTTTGCAGTTCCGTGTGATGCAGCTAGAGGCAGGGATTGCTTTGAGCTTGACTCAGCATGTTGACTAACGTGAGGTTTGATAACTTCAGATGTTCTTTTGATATTTAATTTCCCAATACTTTCATTCAACACTGATTCATCATCTGAGCTTGTGCAGTCTTCAATAACTAAGTGTTCTTCTAGTGGATCTTGATTGACTGGACTTGGAGTGTCATTTGAGGTTGTTGGTTCTTGAACACCCGATGGTTCAAGGTCATTAATCGTTTTACAAGCATCTGTTACTGAAGTTTTCGAGTCATTTGAGCTTTCCCATTCTTGGTATGACTGAAAATCTAAATCGCCTTAATCCTCACTTGAGCTTCCTTCGCCGCCTTCTAAAGTTGTGGTGCTTGAGTCTTCGCTGCTACTTTCTTCATTTAGCACTTTCTCTGATTCTGACGTACTTGTGTGAGAAGGAACAAATTCTGGAATTTCCTCCGTGATGAATTTTCCGAATCTGTTTTGTTTCAATTCTGGAACAAACACAGGAGGGTCACACACACCTTTTTCATCACAAATGGCAGAATTCAAATCAAAACATTCAACCACTACATTATTGTGGTTATTGGCCTTAGATTTAGACACATTCCCATTACAGTCATCCCGAGTGGAAGTTTTGTTTGCTTTATCACAATTCCAGGCGAACCAGTTAACAGTGGAATAACTGTCGCCTGAATAACCTATCCCTATTTTTATTCCACCACAGTCATCATCGCATCCATCCTCTTCACGCTCGATCACATCTGCATTGTTGTCAGAAAGGTTAGTAACCTCTTCACTTTCACAAGAAACATCTTTAGCAACAAGATCATTTTCGTCAATCAAATCATTATCAGGATGAGGAGATGGCATGGGTACATAGTTTTTGCTATGTGGAGGAAGAAAGAGTTTTCTTTCATTTCCAAGCTTATCTTTGTACCCGATCCCATCTTTCACATATGTCGGTCGTTGGCAATTTTTAATGTCAACCAAGGCCTTTTTGCTAACATTCCATTTATCGATTACTATTTGCAATTTATTGTTTTCATTAAGAGATTTTTCTAATCTTTCAGTTAAGTCGTTAATGATAAAATCTTTTCTAAAAACAAATTCTTTTAGAGTCTGCATTTCAGCTAAAGTTGAGTTCAACTTTCTTTGATATGCAACTTCATTTTCCTTAAGTTCTTTGTTAAATTGCAAAACTCTTTCTTTGTCCCTAATTAACTCAAGGTTGAGAGATTTGTAATGTGCCACGACGTTAACACATGATTGGAAACACAATTTAACTTTAAACTCGTAAGGGATGTTGTTCTCCAGATTTTCCTCATCCTTTTCTTTGTTTGACTCCATTTTCATTGCTTTTTCAAGAATCTTTTCTTCTAGCTTTTCACTAGTTGCACTGCTCCTTTCTTCCTTCTTTATAGCTTGAGCGTCATCGACCACAGTAGTCTTTACATCAGACTGTGGAGCCTTTTCAGAGATTGCGGAAGCATTGTTGAAGTATGACGCTTTTGCAGCTTGTGGGCTTCAGCCGTTGGAGGTTGTTGGGGTTGCAGATGTGAAGTTCTTGTGACTATCAGCAAATTGGACAGATTTCTGAAGATGTTCGACTTGATCTCTTTCAAACGTTTCAAGTGTGTCGATCACATCTGATAGCGTGATTGGATTCAGGTTGTTCAAGTAGTGTTGTTTGATCGTCATACATTTCAAGCTCCATTCTTTTGGAAGTGAGCCCAAAAGTTTGCGTATTGCACCGCGATTGGTGATCGGATTACCGGCCTTCTTCATTTTAGCCATCATGTTTCGAAATCGGCTAATATAACATGATAGGCTTTCCCCGCGAACGCCTCCGAACATATCATACTCTTTTTGGATCATGCTCCTTTTGTTCCGAATCAATTCCTTGTCTCCTTCATAGAAATCAATCAACGCTAACCAAAGTTCATTCGCCGTCGTGTACTCTTCAAACATGTTGTAGTCGTTCATTGATAGGGCCATTGTTAAAGCAGCGTGAGCCCGACGGTCACGTTGGATCAATGCCTTGTCTTTATCTGTGTAAGTCGAGGGATCGTTGTTGACTACACGCATGTCATCACGAACGGTCATGGAGACGTGAGGTCCGACAGTGATCGAGATCCATTGGTTATAGTCCGTGTACTCGAAAAAGGACTTGATTTGGTTTTTCCAACTGCTGAAATTGGCTGATCCTTTCAACTTTGGAGGTCGGGCTACGGTTCCTGTTTCATGTTCAACTTGTGCAAGGCGAGTTAATTGATTTTGAAACATTTTTTTTTTGTTTTAATTAATCCCCCCCAAAAAAATATTTGAATCAGCTCAAAACCCAGGTTCTAGTTACTTTGAAAATAACCCGGTGTCAACCCAAAAAGTATCAACTCGAAAATGCCCAAAAATAACCAATGGATGCCCGGCCCAAAAACTAATTAAAATTATAGGCCCACGAATAAAATTTAAAACCCGACCCAAAACTGGTCAAAATTCTAGGCCCTCAAATAAAAATTTTAAGACCCGGCCTAAAACTCTTGATTAAAACCTTCTAGTTCAAAAATTTTTTTTATTTTATTTTATTTAAACTTTGTTGTTTGTAAAAAACCTTTGGAACCCCCCCCCCCCCAAACCGATAATTCTAGTCCAACAACCAAGTAAATTTTCAATCCTATGAGTAGATTAATTCAAATTTTGAACAACCCAAAAGCTACCACTACCAAACAAAAAGCGCCCCCTTCTTCAGCAAACTTTCGATAATAATAATAGTTATTATTATTATTTTTTTTAAAGATTCGGATGTGAAACAATAATCAAATCCAATTGAATTTAGATTGTCTTTTCCCTTTTGAATTTGAATGTGTATTCCCGAGAAGACCTTTGGTTAACACACCCCCTTCTTCTCTTTCTGTCTCTAATCCCCCCTCTCTCTCTCTCTCTATCTCATCTACTCCCCTCTTTCACTTGAACAAACCCTAAAAACTTTGAAAGTTCAGCCGATACCTCTACTTTCTCTCAATCTCTATATCTCATACACAAACACACACATCTGTGCTTCTCTCTCTCTGTAAAACAATACAGCAACACCAACGTCAAACTCATACTCAAGAGGTTCTGGCTTGGCATGCTTGTTACGCAGCTCGAGTTTCCTACGGCGGCGGCAAGAACCTCCGCGGTGGTGGTGGAGGTGGTCGGTCGGAGCAACGCCGGCAGAGGAGGCGGTGGTGTAGTAGGAGGTTCGAAGTTGGAGACAACGGTGATTGATTATGGGTTGGGTTCGGTTCGGATCTTGAAACGGGTTTTGGTGTGTGATGTTTGGTGAATACGGAGAAGAATGGTTGTTAGGCAGCGGCTTCTAATGTGGTCGTTTTAGGTGGTGATGGGATGGAGGCACGGGCAGCGGTGTGTGATGGTGCTCGCGGCAGGGTGCAGTGGTTGTGGGGGTAGTCGGAGTGGTGGTGCGGCTGTGCTATCTTCCTACTCTCTTTCTAATTTTTTTTTTTTTTTGTTAATATAGACTCCAACAACTGGTTGGATCTTTCAAAAAAAATTAGATGTGTGTTTTGTTTAAAGAGGGCAAATAATAACCAGAAAACAAACAGCGACAAATGCTTCTCCCTAAAAACTTGAGTTGTTTCTACTCCTTTTCAAATACTCCGGCCAGATTAAAACCGGCGGAATAAGGACTCCGGAAAACGGTGACTTACCGGCGTATTTAGTAAATACGCCGGAAAACTTGAACTCGCGTTCAAGATTTAATTTCGCCGGAAAAGTTAATTTCGCCGGAAAGTTGCCGGAAAACACAAATTCGCCGGAACTTTCAATAAAATCGCTGTATTCAAAATAAAATCGCTGTATTCATAAAAAAAATCGCCCAGAACTTGAATATAAACGCCTAGATCTGTTTGAAACCCCAAAAATGATATAAATGATGACTCTAAATCTTTCTAATCATACTTTTATCAACTCTCAATCAACAAACAGACATTTTAAACCCTTTTAAAAACAAGATTTTGAAGAAATAGTGAATAAAATAAAAAACTCTAAAAACTTCAAAACTTTTCAAACAAAGAATCAGATTTTTATGATGAATTTGAAGATTGTTGAATCCCAAATTCGAGTACCAAGCTCTGATACCAAATTGTAGGATCAAATCGAGCCAAAAATCTGATTTTGATAGTAAATCAAGATGAACACACCAAAAATATAGCAATAAAACCCACTAGATTGATTTGCACAAATGATGACACAATTAGCCCCCAAATCTTTCTAGAAATGTGTGTCCTCTAAAACCCTAATCATCACTTTCTATTTATAGCCAAAACAACTTTTGGCTAATTACATTTAGGACCCTAGAGATTAAAACTTACCAAAAGTAGTAATAAACATGACAACAAATTAAATAAGATAATAAATATATTTTGTGTAAACAAAATATATTTAACTATCCAAAGCAGTATAACTATCATATCTCGAACGTTCACACGCCATATCTTTCTTCGATCTTCTCGTGTCGACTTGTGCGTTGACTTTGACTTGCTGGCGTTGACTTTGTTGACTTGATTCGTTGATAACATTAGACTACACGATTTAGACCCAACAACTATCTCAAGCATGAGCAAAAGGAGATGACCATTGAAGATCTTGTTGTTCATCTTTAGATTGAAGAAGATAACAAAGTGGCTCTAAAAAAGGTTGATGGCTCTGAAACTGTGAAGGCCAATCTTGTTAAACATGGCCAATCTTCAAAGGGAAAAGACAGTGGAAAGGGTGGAAAGAAAAGTCATGGGAAACGCTCCAACCTTGGTCCTAAGGGGGGAGTTGGGAAAAAGAAGTTCCAAGGAACTTGTTATAATTGTCAAAAGCAAGGCCACAAGGCCAGTGAATGCAAGCTTCCTAAGAAGGAAAATGCTTGACAAGTGAACATGGTTCATGAAGTCGACAACCTTGTTGCCATGGTCACGGATCTTTCGATTTTGGTGACCGAAGTTAATTTGGTTGGGCAAAATAACAAGGATTGGTGGGTTGATACGGGGGCTACCCGTCATGTGTGTTCCGCCAAAAGCCTTTTCAACACATTCAAGGAGGTGACTAATGGCGAAAAGGTTTTTATGGGAAACTCCGCCACGACCGAAATTAAAGGTGAAGGGAACGTGGTTTTGAAGATGACTTCTGGAAAGGAACTCACTTTGTCAAACGTGTTGTATGTTCCAAAAATTCGTAACAACCTTGTGTCCGGGTGGCAGTTAAACAAATTTGGTTTCAAAATGGTGATTGAGTCGGACAAGGTCATTTTGACCAAAAATGGTGTGTATGTTGGTAAGGGCTATGCCCTCAATGGAATGTTTAAACTAAATGTAATGGTCGTGAATGCAATGAATGAAAATGCTACTAGTTCTACTTACTTGATTGAGTCGTCTAATCTTTGGCATGGTAGACTAGGTCACGTAAATTATAATTTCATTCGTCATTTAATCAAACTTGATTGCATACCAACATTCGATGTCGACTCAACTAATAAATGTGAAACTTGCGTAGAAGCAAAACAAACGAAATCGTCATTCAAAAAAGTGGAACGAATCACCGAACCCCTCGAGATGATCCACAATGATGTGTGTGATCTAAAGGCAATTCCTACTCGTGGTGGAATAAGTACTTCATCACGTTCATTGATGATAGTACAAGGTATTGCTATGTGTACTTACTTAAGAGTACGAACGAGGCTATTGACAAGTTTATCTTGTTCAAAGCCGAAGTTGAGAATCAACTAAATCGGAAAATCAAAGTCGTAAGGAGCGACCGAGGAGGTGAATATGTTTCACCTTTTATTGACGTATGTGCAAAGAGTGGAATCATCCACGAACTCACGGCTCCTTACTCCCCTCAATCAAATGGCATAGCGGAACGAAAAAATCGTACTTTGTAAGAAATGATGAATGCCATGATGATAAGTTCTGGTGTAAACCAAAGCATGTGGGGGGAAGCAATCTTATCGGCAAATTATGTGTTTAAAATGATACCCAATAAGAAAAAGGATGTAACACCTTACGAATTATAGACGGGAAAGAAACCACCATATAAATCCTTGAAAGTGTGGGGGTGTTTAGCTAAGGTTGTGGTCACTCCACCTAAGCGCCTACTAATAGGACCCAAAACGGTGGATTGTGTATTTATAGGATGCACCCGTCCTTATGGTCCTTATCGTTTTTTGTGCATGATTATAAGAACCCTGAAATATGCAAAGGCACCATAATAGAATCTAAGGATGCATCATGGTTTGAAAATATGTTCCCATGCTTAGATAAAAGTGAATCGAGTTCTTCTAGACCGGTTGAGGAAATTGTTCACGAGGGTGAATTTGAAAACGATGAACCTCGAGAACAATCTAAGATTGAGGAAGTTGAAATCAGGAAAAGTAAACGGCAAAGGACAGAAAAATCCTTTGGCCCTGAGTTTCTTACCTATATGGTAGAAGATGGACCTCAAACGTACCAACATGCGGTGCATTCCTCATAAGGACCTCAGTGGAGGGAGGCAATCAAAAGCGAGATAGACTCTATCTTACAAAACCATACTTGGGAACTAGTGGATCTTCCTCAAGGATGTAAACCACTAGGATATCGATGGATCTTCAAGAAGAAGATTAAACCATATGGAACCATCGATAAGTACAAAGCAAGATTGGTGATCAAAGGATATAAACAACAAGAAGGTTTAGATTACTTTGATATATATTCACCAGTTACGCGAATAACATCCATCAGGTTGGTGCTTGCCATTGCCGCCATTAGAAATTTGGAAGTTCACCAAATGGATGTGAAAACAGCTTTCTTGAATGGAATTCTCGAGGAAGAAATCTACATGGAGCAACCCGAAGGCTTCACAGCCATTGGGCAAGAAAAGAAAGTGTGTAAACTTGTAAAATCCTTGTATGGATCAAAACAAGCTCCAAAACAATGGCACCAAAGGTTTGATCATGTCATGCTTGATGCTGGGTTCAAAATCAATGAATGTGACAAGTGTGTGTATGTGAAGGACACATCTGATGGATATGTCATTTTGTATATGTAGATGATATGCTCATTGCTGGAAGTGATGACAAAATCATAAAATCCACAAAGAATATGCTACAAGCAAGATTTGACATGAAAGACATGGGTCTTACGGATGTGATTTTGGGGGTCAAGATCACGCGAACCCAAAGTGGACTTGCTTTAAGTCAATCCCACTATGTGGACAAAATTCTTGAGAAGTTCAATGCAAATGACTCTAATGAAGCTAGAACTCCAATTGACACAAGTCAACATCTAGCCAAGAATAGAGGTGAACCCGTAAACCAGTTGGAATACTCAAGAATTATTGGTAGCTTGATGTATCTTATGAGTTGTACTAGACTAGACATTGCATATACTGTGAGCAAGCTAAGTAGGTACACGAGCAACCCAAGTTCAATGCATTGGAACTGTATCATTCGGTTGCTTCGCTACTTAAGATACACTCGGGAATACGGGTTGCATTATAATAGATATCCAGCAGTTATAGAAGGACACTGCGATGCAAATTAGATATTTGACACGAATGATTCCAGAGCAACAAGTGGGTATGTATTCACACTTGGAGGTGCTGCTATATTGTGGAAATCGTCAAAACAAATAGTTATCGCTAGATCCACGATGGAATCAGAGTTCATCACTTTAGATAAAGCAGGTGAAGAGGCAGAATGGCTACGTCAACTTGTTGAGGATATACCAAGATGGCCTAAACCGGCATCGGCTATTTGTATACATTGTGATAGCCAATCGGCACTTGGCAAAGCTCGTAGCACAATGTATAATGGTAGGAACAGACATATCAAACTTAGACATAATACGATACGACAACTAATCTCTACAGGAATTATCACTGTTGACTACGTGAGGTCAAAGGATAATATTGCGGATCCGCTAACAAAAGGCCTAAGTAGAGAGTTAGTACAGAAGTCGTCCATGGGAATGGGACTGAAGCCCTTGAAAATATAAGTTCATATGATGGAAACCTAACTCAGTAGACTGGAGATCCCAAGAGCTGAGTTCAATAGGAAAACCTAATTGTATGAATTGGTAAGGTCACTGTAGGGGATAACCCTACATATATATAAAGGGAGTTATTGCAAAGTTTAGTAAACTTCCTAGTCCATTCCTAAAAGTGACAAGTGTGAGGCTAAGCCTATGGCTTTTAATGATTCGACGAAGGTAACAATACATAGTGAATAACCTATGTGAGAGAGAAGTGGGGTCGCTTCGAAGGGTGTTGTTGGGGCACAATACCTAATGGCTCTCGCAGAACCAGGCTCATGTTCATGACCATAACGAACATAACTTCGAGGACTTGACTTTGTCAGGGATAGTCTTGTGTGAAGTGCATTGTTGTCTACACAAACGACAGACGAGTTCAAAGACATCGAGTTCTGCTCAGAGCTAGTGGGCTAAGTGCATTTCATGAGCGAAGGTTCAAAGGGTAACACCTACCTATCGTATGCAAAACTCAACTGCTGAAAACTAATTGGAATAATGTTGTTTCTGAGATCGACCTCCATTCATGTGGGAGATTGTTGGAAGTTTGGTGTGAATGTATGTCTTAAGTGGTAAACTAATTTGTCCCACATTGGTGTGGGAACAAAAAAAAATGCTAGTTATAAGGAAAAAGCTTGACTAAGCATTTGAAGTCTTATGACATGTTTTACCACAAGTCCTACCCGCGCGTGCGCAGGGGGGTGCAAAAATTGGGTTTCGGAACTGGAATTTGGTTGAACTCGTGCGTGCCCGCACGTCCTACGGACACGAATGCAGCTCCTAAAACCCGGGCCCGCGTGGGGCAGTTTTTTGCACTCGAGACTCATAACTGTTTTCTTTTAATGAGGTTTTAGAACTGAATTAAAACTGAACTGGCATTGATTTCGGTTTTAAACAGTGTTTTGAAAATCATTATGATGATCATTATTCTCTGCACTAATGACCATTATTTAGTCTTAATTCGCTGCAATAATGACCAGAGATCGGTTATGGTTCTTTGGCTATAAAATCAGACCAAGCATAACAGTTCAGACACACCATCAAACAGCTTCTCTTTTCTCTCTCAATCTCTACAAACATCATCTTTCCAGTTTCTTTTCAGGCAAGTGCTCAAGTCCGGCAGTGCGCTGTTACTGCTTCGAACCGGCGTACCCTGGGAACAGACGGCGAATCTGTTTAAGGGAATTGTGTCAAACACAAGCCCGATTCACTCGTTTACTGTTTCTTCATTTTATTATTTTCTGTTATTTCTGTTTCAGATTAATTTTGTAGATTTTGTAGTTCTGATCAGGAGTGGAATTTCTAACATATGATTTGGTACATTGCGGTTTTTAAGCTGTTTTGACCCGACACTTTTTTACAACCACTATTCCCCGTGATGAAAATTTATCAATTTGCCACTTGTTAATCCTATAAGCTATCAATAACTTCACTCCTAGGATTAGTTCTGCATTTTGTTCTTAGAATTAATTTGACTCAGGATATCACTCCTGATGTATCTATAGTATATGGACCATCTATACATAAAGCTTAAAAATATAACAAAACATGAAAACTCGCCGCAACTATTTATTTATAATTATTAACAGTTGTATATTATTACACAACTTATTCTAGTTTGTTTCTTTGTATCAATCCTAGAAATAAAGATGTAATACATTAAAGAACCAAGCCTAAAGATCTTTGAATGTATCAAAGTTCACCACAATCATACTTAGTATGACTAGTCCGATTGTGAAAGAGAACAAACAATGACATAATATATATAATCTTCCTTAGAAGTGAAGTAGTAGTCCATAGCATGCCGGTGAGGTAGGTCTGCAACGATAACCGTACGACCCTCATCCTTCGTTGTTTTACAAACTGATTATACGCTTTCTCGACTCCATGGACCATTACCTTACTCCCACTTTCAATAATCGCATACATATATTAGGCAATGATTTTATTATATAATTTGTATATATATGTACCAAAATAGCCGAAACCAAGTGTATTATTTATAGGGATCATTATCAATGGAAAAGGTCAAGGAACCTATTATTTCATGGTATCATCCTTCGATCCTCTCCTATTTCCTCTCTAACCCTCGTTTGCCCGCCCTCTCTCCTCACAAACAGCTTCTGCCGCCACCATGACTGGTTCGAACACCACCTCCCCTGTCACCGCCGAATCAAAAATTCACTCTGCCACAACCGTCTCCAATATCAAAACTTTGATCCTTATCACTCTTGAAATCGAATCCAGGCAATACAATTCTTGGGCCACCCTTTTTAAACTTCACTGCAAATCTTTTCTTGTGTTCGATCACATCAAAAACAAACCTGAAAATACCTCCTCCTCCAGCGACACCACCAAGCCGTCGGATGATTGGGAGCGTCTGGATGCCATTGTTTTACAATTGATATACAGTACGATCTCAAACGACCTTTTACACACCATCATTAACAAGACTGCCACTGCGTACGATGCTTGGGTTGCCATCGAAAATCTTTTTCATGACAACAAAAGTGGTCGTGCGATTCATCATATGCATAAATTCTCCAATACCCGACTTGACGGTTTCCCGAATGTATCCGCGTACTGCCAAGAACTCAAAAGCTTGGCCGACCAACTTGCTAATATCAATGCTCCTGTGGATGATGATCGACTTGTGCTTCAGTTGATTGCCGGTTTTAACGAAGAATACGACGGAATTGAAACTATTCTGCAACAACAGGAACCCTTGCCGTTATTCTACGCCGCCTGCTTCAAGATTATTCAGGTTGAAAGTCGCAAAGCCGAACAGGCCCTACATGCCTCCAAAACTGCCGGTTCGGCTCTCACAGCCACTACACAACGCTCGGTTCCCTCCGAACCGAATAGACACGATGACCGAACCGGCGGTAGGGGCCGTGGTCGGTCAGGCAGACGAGGTCGGGGACGTGGGCCCTATGGCCGAGGGCGTCCAATGCAAAACTGGTCCAATCAATTTTACAACCCGTGGATGCCCAACTCAATCTATGGCTCATATCCGATACCCTACGGCCCTCCTCAACAACCTTACTGGGCCGCTCCACCGTGTCCCTACCCGTCTACCAACAGGACCAACACCAACACTCAAGGTTCAGGACTTCTGGGCCCACGCCCCACTCAAGCCCACATCGCCTACAGCCCGACAGACATCGAACAAGCCATGTATACCATGTCCCTGCAGCAGCCTGACCCTATTCAGTATATGGATACGGAAGCAACATCCAACGCATCTCATGAATTAGGTGACTACCATTCTTTTTCTAATTCGTGCATGTCTCAAAATATAATTGTAGGAAATGGCGACACCATTCCGGTACTAGGACAGGGCACCAAATACCTACCCAAACCCTTCCCACCCTTTATACTTAAAAACGTCCTATACTCGCCCAAAATTGTCAAAAAACCTAATATCCGTTCGCCGATTTACTACGGATATTTCTGTTTCTGTCGAATTTGACCCTTTTGGTTTTCTTGTGAAGGATTACAAGACCAAGAAGCTGCTCCTCAGATGCAATAGCAGCGGTGATCTTTATCCTCTGGTGCTCGGGTCAACTACATCTCAACCTACCGCTCTTGCTACTATTTCTGCTCAACTCTAGCATCAATGTCTAGGCCATCCTGAACGTTCCTCTTTACATTCTTTAGAAACTTCTAGTTCTATTGGTTTTAATAAACTTCATAATAATGTATGTCAGTCTTGCCTTTTTGGTAAAAGTATTCGGTTGCCATTTTTCGCTTCTAATAATTACACTATTCAACCTTTTGACATTATACATAGCGATGTTTGGACATCTCCAATTATTAGCTCCTCTGGCCATAAATACTATGTCTTGTTCTTAGATGATTATTCAAATTTTTTGTGGACTTATCATATTTCCAACAAATCTAAAGTTTTTCCATCCTTTCAACAGTTTGCTTCCACCATTAAAACCCAATTTGAAAGAATTATCAAAACATTCCAATGCGACAATGGGCGTGAATACGTCAACACCTCATTCCAAAATTTTTTTTACCACTAACGGTATTCTTTACCGCCTATCATGTCCTTACACGTCATCTCAAAACGGTAAAGCCAAATGGAAAATCCGAACAATAAATAATATGATTCGCACCCTTCTCGCCCACGCGTCTTTACCAACTTATTTATGGCACTTTGCTCTCGAAACCACCACCTACCTATTAAATATCTTACCTAATACTCATTATCAAACTGCCTCACCCACCGAAATACTGTATCAAACCACCCCCACATATGACCACCTACGCGTGTTTGGGTGCCTTTGTTACCCTCTCGCTCCTTCTACCACCATACATAAGCTTCAATATCGCTCCCAACTGTGTGTGTTTCTAGTTTATCCCGCAACCCACCGTGGGTACCGTTGCATAGACCTTCAAACTAAACAAATATTCATCTTGCGTCACGTCGCGTTTGATGAAACCACATTCCCGTTTGCTCAACAAATCGGTCCAGCACCTTCTTACAAGTTCCTATCTGATCCATTCCCCTACCATTTGTACCCTCATATCTCCTCGGCCCAACCAACCTCACCGCCCGGCCCACAATCTCCTCTACATACCTCCTCGGCCCAATCTCCAACCTCACCACCCGGCCCACAACCTCCTCTACATACCCATGACCCAACCAACTTCCCCACTACATGTCACACCCCAACCGATGGCGGAATCATCGGGGCGCCGCACTAGGCGAATCAGATTGCTCAAGAGAATCCATAACAACTATATTGCGATAATATTTATTGCATTCGTTATCCCATACTAAAAAATAATACAATCACATAAGTCGTCACAGATTTCTTGTCCTCTCGAACAATTCAAATCCGACAACCTAGATTTTAGGTGAGTTTCTAGACTTCCTAGCTTGATTTGATGTAGGCTTCAACTAGTCCTGCAACATACGTTAAAATAATGTCAATACAAAAGTATTGGCGAGTATACAGGTTTGATAGGTAATAGGATAATAGATTAAAAGTGCTGCGAATTTCCATATGCATAAACGTAATACGCGACATATATACTCACAAAACTGATACTACCAGCTAAGTCCTCGATGCTCGACTCTTCGATGGCATAACTAGACCCCGTCGGGCGCAATAGTACTATACTAGTCGTGGTGGGACGTCAGGAGTATAAGTCCTAGCATACATGCAACTAGCATCACGTATATCTATGCAAACAGTTATTCGTAGGTGATAGATTGACAATTTGAATTCGTTCGTTTGATAAGTTCGATTTATAAGGAACGTCTGTTACACCCAAAATTCGATAAAAAGGGGTCAAGTATACTCACAGTGCGTATTTGGTTGGATTGACGAGATGATGCCTGAGAATGCCCTGATTACAAACTGATCACATGAGTATTGGATTACGCGCTAAATAGTGTCGGAATACGCGAAATTGGATGAAGCTAGATCGAAAGTCGGCCCATTCGGATAGGCCGTTTGATCGGATAGGCCGTTCGATCGGTCAGCTCGATCAAGTGGGCTGCTCGATCGGCCAGCCCGTCCGATCGGCCAGCCTGTCCAGCTGTTTTTCGACGATATTCGTGTGTTTTTCGGTGGTTTTGGTCGAGATGTTTTGTGACGTGTTGAACAATTGAAATCCCATCAATCCGACCCGTTTTAACGGCCGGGAATCACCCCGTTCCATCAGAACTGGCCGTTCTTGGTGGTTTTTCCGTGTTTAACCCGAAATTGGTCGTCTTATCGTTAAGAATCAGATCTTTGACCAACACGACACTAAGAATGAGTAAAAGGTCGGTATAAGCTCTGGTTCTATCGTTTTAAGTATAGATCTGATGTGAAAACCTTGATTATTCTTGCAGAAGTTCTTAGATCTAAGTTGTTCTTGGTGGAATGAGGCCAACACTTGAAGTTCATAAGAACATCATGATGACATCACTCTAGAACATCTCAAATCTGTAACTTCTTGATTGGAAAACATAGATTTAGACGAGGTTTATGCAAAATCGTATGGAAACCATTCGGATCTGAGTTGTTCTTCATGGGATGACATCACTCTTGAAGAACTCAAGGTGACATCACCCTAGAGCACTCCAAATCCGTTAATTTCACGGTTAAAAGTCGAAAATCAAAAGGTAGAAAGATGAAAGAATGCATATAGATCAAGGAAGTACAAGATTCGAGTTGAAAACTTACAAGAATCGCGAGAAATCGAGGGATTAAGGGGCTGGAACGTCCTGGTCGAGGAGCAGCAGCAACAACAAGTGTTTGGAGTGAAAAGAGGGGTATTTA
Organism: Helianthus annuus; assembly: GCF_002127325.2. NCBI lineage: Eukaryota > Viridiplantae > Streptophyta > Magnoliopsida > Asterales > Asteraceae > Helianthus > Helianthus annuus. The sequence goes on along the minus strand of NC_035434.2, from coordinate 28,102,658 downwards.
TAGGCAAGGGAGGAGGAAGAAGGAGGAGAGGTGGCCTGGTTCGGATGGCCCACTCGATCGGCCGGCCCAACCGATCGGCTGGCCTATCCGATCGGCCGGCCCAGTCGATCGGCTGGCCCGTTCGATCAGGCGGCCCAGCCGAATGGCTGGCCTGTCCGATCGGCCGGCCCAGCCGATCGGCCGGCCCAGCCGATCGGCTGGCCCGTTCGATCGGCCGGCCCAGCCGAATGGCTGGCCTGTTCGATCGACTGGCCCAGCCGTTTGGCTGGCCCGTCCGTACGGAAGCCTTTCGATCCTCGTTTTTGGTGCGTTGCGATAGTTTGGGCCACGTTTTCATATATTTATAGTATTATTTATTTATTTATTATAATTAATCACAAAAAGGGTCGCATATACGCATCTATATATCCAATATTCGGCGTGATGATCGAGTTACGCGTGCCTTCGAGTGCGTTCTTCGATGTGATGTGCCACAATGATTATCGGGGCACTACTTGCTCGTGTTGCCATCATCATCATGATGGCTGGAGACATGGTACTCACCCGATAGTCTTTGTTAGCGTTGCTTGCTTACGTTTTGACACCTCACGGTTATCGAGGAGGGTAGATTAAGCCCTCACTCAACATCATCGTGAGTGTTATAATTTATAAAAATAGGTTTGTAATAGCGATAGAATATGCGTAATTATTCGGTTATACTTCGATTTAGCGATATATTTGATATAGTTACATTATGATCCGAATCTCTGGTGCTAGGCGTAACAAGTGTATCGAGTAGTAACAACGCACGAAGGTGTGGGTTGTTACAGTCTCCCCTGCTTTAGGAAATTTCGTCCCAAAATTAATCCATTAGTAGGGTCGTAAGAGTTGATGCGAATGAGAGTAGCGATTAAAAGCGTCTAGATAAGCGAGCAATCGATTAAAGATTCGGCGAGCGAGAGCGGTGAGAAGGTACGATTCGAATAACCAAAAGCGATGACACACACAAAAGTGATTCCATAAAGTTTTAAACTTACCAATAATCGATTAATCTTTGAAGATATTTAGTAAAATCTCCTCATGGCGCGGCGCTAACTGCATCGTTGTCCACACTAGCGCTATGGGGAGGGTTTTCGTTAGTTTGATACAGATCTTGAGTTATACATTGTAAAAGAATTTGGCGGCAAAATAAGTTTTAAGAAAATTTTCCTGCAATGTGAGTTCGAGCTGAAACTCGATTGTCGAACCATCGTTTTCGGAAGGATTTCTTTTTGTCATTGCAAAAGGTTTAAGGGAAAACTGGACTTATGAAACTTCCATTGGGCACGGAGCTAAACTGATTCGATGTTTTCTCCACGTTGTAAGGAAATTTCACTTGTCCAACGGTTTTAACAAAATTTTATAAAAATCGGTTTTCTTTAACAGTACGGAAAAATAATTTACATCGAGCCCCACGTGGCACTTTCCCACGAAAGTTTGTTAATATAGCGGCGTATCCACCATGTTTTACCCATATTACCTCTGTTTCGTGAGGCGGTGTCACGCGCGCCGATACGACACAGATAGAATTTCGACCCCTCGGTCCAAGCAATAGGACGCTAGACCGAGTCTTGAATTGAAGCGGATTGGATGCAGACAAAGCGTTGATAGCGAGTGCGAGTAGTTCAATCGTACCAAAACATTGATATGGCACAAAGGGTTAGATGATGATGGATAAGCGATAGCGAATGACGCGATTTCGATTCGACTAGGTGCAATTTCGATTTGTTTCACATAAAACCCACATGGCATGTTTCCACGAGAGTTGCTAATATAGAAAACACCACGTTTCCCATATTAGTTTTGTCCCGTGAAGCGATGTCATGTACCCTAATTCTACACAACTGCGATGACTTCCAAGCGATAACCGAATATCGATAGGCAATAGACCCTGATAGATGATAAGTGACGATCGTTGCGTTGTGAACGATATGCGATTCGGTTGAGTTGAATACACCACAAATAGTAACCATTGCTAGCCCGCATGGCCTTTTTCCACGAAAGTCTGCTAATATGGTCAAAACACCACCATGTTTCGACCCTATTAGTTTTGTCTCGTGAAGCGAGGTCGTGCCTGCTAAGATAACACAAATAACATGAGTATCGATGAGTGATAACGACACGCGATGAGAGTATCGAGTTGATGAAATAGGCGCGAAATGCGTTAAAGCGAAAAGCGATGAGTGATTTTCGGTACTCGTCTTGCGGTCCGCAATAAGCGATCCACACCAGGCGGTAGAAGTTCACACAGTAGTCAATAAACAGCGTTAGAAATTGCGGGATAAACACCAGATACGATTTCGATTTCGAGCCGTATATTGAGTGATTTAGATTGCGAGATGGATCCAGCAAAACTGCGATTGAGTTGCATTCTAGACTTACGACCAGTCTTGCGTTGCTCCAATTGCTCTTCGGGGTGAACTTACCTAAGTCCATCGATGTGGCAATTGTGTTGCGTACGCAGACTTACGAGAAGTCTCGCAGTGATGCGATTCTAGTTTTTGTTACGCCTTGTGATTGGTTTGTATTGTGTCGAAAATAACCATTATAATATAATAGGTCTAATAACGTCCAACTCCACATGGCACTTTCTTCACGAAGCTTCGGTAGTATGGTAAAGCACACCTTGCGTTACCCCTACTACTTATGCCCTGTGCTTTGGTGTCACGCTTCGTTGACATGGCCAAACCCTTGATCATGCTTTTAAACGTTATGGCACCATTAGAACTTCGCTACGATCTCCGTGCACTGACCAAAATAATCCCGTGTGCACCCGCGATTAGTTGTTCCTTGCACGTACATCGTACCTCATTCTAAGAGTGTTGTAAGGGTAAAATACATTATATAGTACATAGTGCTAGCGTTTAGATGGTGCTAGAGTAAAAGAGAAATAGAGTCCACATGCGACAATAGATGGAATAAGCTCCACACATAGAAGAAAACGATAGCGATAAGTCGTATTATTTTACAACATTAGAAGCACAATAACGTTGCTGTGAAGGACACTAGCAGAGACTGCGGCTGTTGCTAACTTCCTTCAGAGTTACGGTCCTGCGTGGCAGTGCTGTGTATGATGACCATACCAGTTGCAATTTGCGCAATAGCGACAATTTGCTTCTGGCGGGTGATGATACGTGCACGTGTGACACAGGGGATGGGGCCCATTGTAAGCACGTTTCGGTAGAACTGGGACTGATTGGAGAGGTTCGGGTTGCGGCAGTCCGGTTGTTGAAGAGTCTGGGCTCACGGTCTTTCGTTTGCGGCTAGGTTGCGCTTCCTGAGATGATGCAGTGTCGTTGTCGGATTCGCCTGATGATTTGACAGAGGCATTGTCGGAGCGATCCTTAGAGGAACCTTTAGGGGAGTAGTCGGATGATTCCTCGTCCGATTCGCCAGAGGAATCGTCGGATGAGTTGATGATGATTGCTTGATGAGCTTGTTCGACAGGCTTCTTGGAGAAGAACCCGTCCAAGACTCGTTTGTTGTTGATCTTTGCGGCTAAACGGTAGGCTTCTTCGGTGGTAGCAGGTCTTGCAGCTTCTACAAAATCACCCACACTCTCAGGTAAGCCGCGGAGGTACTTCGCAATGGCTTTCCTTGGAGTATCAACTTGACTTGGGCAGATTGCACTAAGCTGCTTGAACCTTGCTGTATAGCCAGCATTGTCACCTTCGGTTTGCTTGATTTCCCAAAATTCGTTTTCTAGCTTCTGGACTTCGTGAGGAGGACAATATTCTTCCTTCATGAGTTCCTTCAGCTCGTCCCAAGAGAGGGCGTAAGCTGCGGAGATCCCACGTTTGTTGCGTTCGGCGGTCCACCAGTCAACTGCTCGTGATTGAAATACCCCGGTAGCACAAGTAGTACGGAAACTATCAGGACACCCACTTTGTCGAAGGGTGACTTCGATAGAATCGAACCACTGGAGCAGTTGGGTCACACCTCCTTCACCTGTGAATTCCATCGGGTCACAGGCTTTGAAGTGTTTGTAGAGGAAAGTAGATTGCGGCGATTCCGTCTTAGAGTCCTTCGTGGCTCGAGAGTTACCGAGAGAGTGCACTTGAGCAACAATTTGAGGAATGAGCTTGACCACTTCCTTGGTCACAAGCGAGGCAATCCTCTTATCGGGGCTTTGTTTGGCTCTTCTCCTAGCTATTCGTCTCGAGATAGAGTTGTCGGAAGGCATCTAGACAGAGAGAGAGAGATTTGGAATGAGATTCGATCATAATGATTTCGAGTTTACGATGCGATTGAGCGCGGTCGAAACTTGTAACGTGCAATATAAATAGACTTCACATAGGAGCCACATAGGAGACACGAAACTTCCTAGATTTTCACACAATGTCTTGATTGTACTTAGGTATAGATAGTTGTAGTTCATACTTACACACATATATATTATGGTTTAGAATGCGCGAGGACGCGCTGAGAGAGGGATTGCAAGAGAAATCGGACAATTTGGACATTAGTTTTGTTGCGATCATTCGGTCTTTTTTTTGGATTGCGATGGCTGTGCGAGTTGTGCGCTTTGTAAAACAGGGAGCGAAAATTGATAGTCGCAATTAAACACATAAAACGTAACTGAGTTCATCAAATCGTAAAATCCGGCGAGTTGTAGGCTTATTAAGATACTCGGAGTGCCTCGGATGTTTAGGCGTCGACTACCCAAGGTAACTCAATCACACCCAACAAGTTCGTGCACACGCGTTGACTCTGGGGGTTTATGCTTCCACTGGGATGCAGCTCATGGCATTCATCCTCCAAGTCATCGCAAGGCTCGAGTCATTGTGATGGTCGAGTCCCTGGTGAGAGCTTTTTGAAAAATATTTTTAGGGAGTGGAACGGTTCATTAAGGTACGGGTTTCACCCCTGACTTAACAGTTTCATTCCCAATTTGTGGTTACGCTCATCGAATGAATCCGAGAGCTTCACTAGAATTTCGAAAGTGAGGCTTTCGTCGAGGTATGGATGTCACTCCTGACTCAACGAAAGATTCTCGTGCTAGAAAAATGCGCTGAGTGAGCAATCCTATCGAGAGTTACTGGTTTTCACACCTGGTCTCGACTGGATCGCTCGGTCATGAGATGCGAGTATTTTCGAAAACATGTGTATTATGTCTGCCTTAGGAAAGGCTAGTAGTATTCCAGCCTTAGGAAAGGCTTCTTCGTGTGAAGTTGTAGTATGCGGGGTTCACACAAAGTCATAGTTTTTGCAATTTCGATCAGAAGCATCAGGTAGGCGCAATACAAACCCTACTGGGTTCGTACGAGGCAGCCTGTGGGTGCTTAGACTATAGACTAGGTCATTCTCTAAGACGTCGACCCGGACTAGGTCGAGTCTCACCTAATTCCCTATAGTTATGGCTCTGATACCAATCTTGTCACACCCCAACCGATGGCGGAATCATCGGGGCGCGGCACTAGGCGAATCAGGTTGCTCAAGAGAATCCATAACAACTATATTGCGATAATATTTATTGCATTCGTTATCCCATACTAACAAATAATACAATCACATAAGTCGTCACAGATTTCTTGTCCTCTCGAACAATTCAAATCCGACAACCTAGATTTTAGGTGAGTTTCTAGACTTCCTAGCTTGATTTGATGTAGGCTTCAACTAATCCTGCAACATACGTTAAAATAATGTCAATACAAAAGTATTGGCGAGTATACAGGTTTGATAGATAATAGGATAATAGATTAAAAGTGCTGCGAATTTCCATATGCATAAACGTAATACGCGACATATATACTCGCAAAACTGATACTACCAGCTAAGTCCTCGATGCTCGACTCTTCGATGGCATAACTAGACCCCGTCGGGCGCAATAGTACTATACTAGTCGTGGTGGGACGTCACGAGTATAAGTCCGAGCATACATGCAACTAGCATCACATATATCTATGCAAACAGTTATTCGCAGGTGATAGATTGACAATTTGAATTCGTTCATTTGATAAGTTCGATTTATAAGGAACGTCTGTTACACCCAAAATTCGATAAAAAGGGGTCAAGTATACTCACAGTGCATATTTGGTTGGATTGACGAGATGATGCCTGAGAATGCCCTGATTACAGACTGATCACATGAGTATTAGATTACGCGCTAAATGGTGTTGGAATACGCGAAATTGGACGAAGCTAGATCGAAAGTCGGCCCATTCGGATAGGCCGTTCGATCGGATAGGCCGTTCGATCGGATGGTCAGCTTGATCGAGTGGGCTGCTCGATCGGCTAGCCCGTCCGATCGGCCAGCCTGTCCAGCTGTTTTTCGACGATCTTCGTGTGTTTTTCGGTGGTTTTGGTCGAGACGTTTTGTGACGTGTTGAACAATTGAAATCCCATCAATTCCGACCCGTTTTAACGGTCGGGAATCACCCCGTTCCATCAGAACTTGCCGTTCTTGGTGGTTTTTCCGTGTTTAACCCGAAATTGGTCGTCTTATCGTTAAGAATCAGATCTTTGACCAACACGACACTAAGAATGAGTAGAAGGTCGGTATAAGCTCTGCTTCTATCATTATAAGTATAGATCTGATGTGAAAACCTTGATTATTCTTGCGGAAGTTCTTAGATCTGAGTTGTTCTTGGTGGAATGAGGCCAACACTTGAAGTTCATAAGAACATCATGATGACATCACTCTAGAACATCTCAAATCTGTAACTTCTTGATTGGAAAACATAGATTTAGACGAGGTTTATGCAAAATCGTATGGAAACCATTCGGATCTGAGTTGTTCTTCATGGGATGACATCACTCTTGAAGAACTCCAAGGTGACATCACCCTAGAACACTCCAAATCCGTTGATTTCACGGTTAAAAGTCAAAAATCAAAAGGTAGAAAGATGAAAGAATGCATATAGATCAAGGAAGTACAAGATTCGAGTTGAAAACTTACAAGAATCGCGAGAAATCGAGAGATTAAGGGGCTGGAACGTCCTGGTCGAGTAGCAGCAGCAACAACAAGTGTTTGGAGTGAAAAGAGGGGTATTTATAGGCAAGGGAGGAGGAAGAAGGAGGAGAGGTGGCCTGGTTCGGATGGCCCACTCGATCGGCCGGCCCAACCGATCGGCTGGCCTCTCCGATCGGCCGGCCCAGCCGATCGGCTGGCCCGTTCGATCAGCCGGCCCAGCCGAATGGCTGGCCTGTCCGATCGGCCGGCCCAGCCGATCGGCTGGCCCGTCCGTACGGAAGCCTTTCGATCCTCATTTTTGGTGCGTTGCGATAGTCTGGGCCACGTTTTCATATATTTATAGTATTATTTATTTATTTATTATAATTAATCACAAAAAGGGTCGCATATACGCATCTATATATCCAATATTCGGCGTGATGATCGAGTTACGCGTGCCTTCGAGTGCGTTCTTCGATGTGATGTGCCACAATGATTATCGGGGCACTACTTGCTCGTGTTGCCGTCATCATCACGATGGCTGGAGACATGGTACTCACCCGATAGTCTTTGTTAGCGTTGCTTGGTTACGTATTGACACCTCACGGTTATCGAGGAGGGTAGATTAAGCCCTCACTCAACATCATCGTGAGTGTTATAATTTATGAAAATAGGTTTGTAATAGCGATAGAATATGCGTAATTATTCGGTTATACTTCGATTTAGCGATATATTTGATATAGTTACATTATGATCCGAATCTCTAGTGCTAGGCATAACGAGTGTATCAAGTAGTAACAACGCACGAAGGTGCGGGTTGTTACACTACACCCCCTTCCCAACGCATCCCAGGCCCACCTCCCTCCAGCCCAAACAACAGTCCAAACCCCAACACCCCTATTGCATCAATACCCCACCACAGCCCAAATCCCACATTCACCCAGCCTTTGACCACTGACCCCACACCCCACCCGATATCCGATACTTCTGACCAACCACAAACCCATCCACTCAACAACCCGAGTCAGCCCATCCAACCACCCTTTGCCCAGCCAAACCGGACGATGCAAACACGCTCCATGAGCGGCATATTCAAGCCCAAACACCCACTAAACTTACATATTACCACCATCTCCACAACACTTCAACCTATTCCCAAAAACCCTTCGGATGCCCTTAATATACCGGAATGGTACTCCGCCATGACTACGGAGTACAACGCACTAATTAGAAACAGAACTTGGGAGTTAGTACCTCGTTCATCAGATATGAATGTTATTCGGTGTATGTGGCTATATAAGCATAAATTCAAATCAGACGGGTCTTTAGAAAGATACAAAGCACGGTTAGTATGCGACGATAGATCGCAACAGGTTGGTGTGGAGTGCGGGGAGACTTTTAGTCCAGTCGTAAAACCCGCAACTATTCGTACAGTCTTATCCATTGCTCTCTCTAAACGGTGGTCGGTTCATCAACTAGATGTCACTAACGCGTTCCTCCACGAGAACTTACATGAGATGGTTTATATGTATCAACCTATGGGGTTTCGCAACAAACAGTTTCCTGATCATGTCTGTCTCCTCAAGAAGTCTTTATATGGGCTCAAACAGGCTCCTCGGGCTTGGTACCAAAGGTTCACCGACCATGTTCTCACCATGGGGTTTCAACACAGTCGTTGTGACGCTTCTCTCTTCACGTTTCATCAGGGCAATGATACAACTTTCTTACTTCTTTATGTTGATGACATCCTCTTAGTCACATCCTCTGATGCGCTTCATTAGCGCTTAATGTCTCGTCTTGCTCATGAATTCGCAATGAAAGACTTGGGTCCTCTCAGCTATTTTCTAGGCATCTTCGTTTCTCGAACGGCCAACCACATGTTTCTTTCACAGCAGTCTTATGCTACTGATATTATTGCTCGAGCTGGAATGCAATCCTGTAACCTGGTAGCCACCCCGGTCGACACAAATTCGAAGCTTAGTGCCGCACATAGTGAACTTTTTCACAACCCCACTCTTTATCGCAGCCTGGCAGGTGCTCTCCAATATCTTACATTCACTCGTCCTGACATCACCTACGCGGTTCAACAGATTTGCATGCACATGCATGCACCCCGGATCGATCACTGGAATGCATTAGAACGGTTCATCCGGTATGTCAAAGGCTCTGCATCTCTAGGCTTGATGCTCACAGGTTCCTCACATCCATCTTTGGTTTCTTACACGGATGCGGATTGGGCCGACTGCCCCAACACACGTCGCTCCACTAGTGGATACTGCATTTATTTTGGCGACAACCTTATCTCGTGGTCTTCCAAACGGCAGTCTAGAGTCTCTCGCTCTAGCGCGGAGGCCGAATACCGTGGCGTGGCAAATGTAGTAGCTGAAATTTGCTGGCTACGCAACTTATTGCTTGAGCTTCATTTACCATTATCTCGCGCTACACTCGTTTACTGTGACAATGTCAGTGCCATATACTTGTCAGGTAACCCCGTTCAACATCAGAGAACCAAACACATAGAGCTCGATATACATTTCGTTCGCGAACAGGTTCAGCGGGGTCAAGTGCGGGTTCTGCATGTCCCATCCAGGTATCAAATTGCAGACATCTTTACCAAGGGCCTACCACGTATCCTATTCGAAGATTTCAGATCCAGTCTCAGCATACGGTCCCCTCCCGCTTCGACTGCGGGGGTATAATAGCATACATATATTAGGCAATGATTTTATTATATAATTTGTATATATCTGTACCAAAATAGCCGAAACCAAGTGTATTATTTATAGGGATCATTATCAATGGAAAAGGTCAAGGAACCTATTATTTCATTCAACATTGTTCAAACCCATTTGAGTCATTGTTCTAGCCAACACAACCGCGTCTTCTAACCCTGCTGAACCACCTTGCCCTATAAACGGGCCCATGACATGCATAGCGTCACCAGCAACCATCACTGATCCCTTACAGAACGTGCTCGTTAACAACTCCCATGGCGCACGATATCTCAAGTGTGTAATAGATAATGACTTCATGTCCGTGTTTTTAATCATTTTTAGAATTTCATCGGGATGATCGCTTACCAACTTTAGGGTTAAATGGCGTATTCCCTCAGGACTCTCCCAAACCCTTTCATCTGTTCATCATTGTTAAAAAGGAAAAGAAATAAGTTGTGTAATATTGAAGTTGAATTAATTACTGTTTTCGTCCCTGTGGTTTGTCAAAAATCACTATTTCAGTCCATTAGTTTAAAAATTGTGATTTCAGTCCCTGTGGTTTCACTTTCGTAACCATTTCAGTCCACCTCGTAACCATTTCAGTCCCTGTACCAACAGAATAAGTGGATTGAAATGGTTACGAAAGTAAAACCACAGGAACTGAAATGGTTATGAAAGTGAAACCATAGGGGCTAGAAATCACAATTTCTAAAATAATGGACTGAAATAGTGATTTTTGACAAAACACGGTTACGAAAACAATAATTAAATCTATTGAAGTGATATCTACACAAACATGATGATAGATAACCTTTAGGAATGTAGGGTTGCAAACAAAACCAATGAACCAATTTATCATCAATTGGAATTATGTCCATAAGGATGTTATCTTTCCAAAAACGAGCAAACTCATGATCGAATGAATGACCATTTGGGTAGTTGGTTAAACCTCTAACTGTACATAACGGAAACATCTTTGTAGGCTTGAGGTTAAGAAAGTCAGCAATTATGGACTTGCTACCATCACAACCAATAACTACCTACAAGCACCAATTCTAAGAATTAGTGTTTTTATTGAAAGCGCAAAAAGGACAAACCATAACTTGTAGCGCGCTTTTGTACTCGATCAAGTTAATACCTTAGCTATAATGGAGCTTCCGTCGATGAATCGAAGAACAGGTTTGGTAGAATGCGGGTCAAGTATTATAGATTCAAGTTGCTTGCCCGAATTTTATTGTGGTAGGAGGAAGTGCAGCATAAAGAGTGTCTATAAGATCCCTCCTTCTCAAACAACGAGTTTCGCCATCCCAATTAATCCTTAATAAAGAAACAATAAAGAATTAATCCATAATTAATTTTCTTTTAAACTTAAGTAGAAAAAAAACACTTCCTTTACTTATTCAAATTTACCTAAAATGACTAGATTTTTAAATAAAATATATCCATTATAGATGCTTAAACAAAATTTATAGATCTCCAAGATTCCCACTAGATTTTTTTTATGAAGATAAAAATTAAGTTCTTATTAATATTCAAAGAAATATACTGGAAGTTCATTGTTATTTTTAGAAAAAAAAAACAGAGAATCAAGATGCTACTATCATGGGTTATGTATTGACTAAAATCGAAGAAATGAGTATCAAAGATGATAAAGTGACTAAGATGGGAATTATATGAATTTATGTACTTCCTTATTGAATTATCCAGGAACAATATATATTAGCTTGCAATGGATAAAATAAAACTTCTTTATTTTATAAATTCTCTATAAGCAATAAAAAAAACTTACAATGATATTTCTGTTTTCCTCCCTCCATCAAGCGATATATCTCGTTCCCTATACATAGCAAAAAAAAACTATCATGACATGTTAACATCGCAAACGCACTACAAGAAATACCCCTCAATAGTGGTGGCATCAATAGCAGCGACAGGCCATACGTAGCCGCTATAGGTCGATCTGAAACGCGATGTCCCACAACAAACCCTTCCCCCACTCATTCCTTATCCTGATCCAATGGCTGCTGGGGTTTATTCTCAGCAATAGCGGCGACAGTAGACCCAATTGCGCCGACATGTTGTCGTCACTATTGCCCCGTTTTCTTGTAGTTACACGTGTCAGTTTGAATACTAGTAAGTTACCGACATGATAACTTGAGGTCAAAGGTCTCAATAGCATATAATTTATAAATGATCTAACAAATGTGATCTTATATGTTTTTTAATTGTAACAACTAACAACGTTAGACAACTTATAATTATATCTATAAATATTTAACTTTTAAAACTCGTAATTAACTTTTAAATATATAAGGGAAAAAAATGAGGAAAAAACAGGGCAATTGGATTTTAACACCTCAAACTTTGAAGAATTGGCCGATAACACCCGCAACTAACACTTTGATCTGTGACACCCCAAACTTTTAATTTTGTTTGTCATTTCACCACTCAGTTAAAAAATGAGTAACTGAGTTAGTCTTCCATCCTAGGTGGCATCCTACGTGGACTATTTTTGACAATATTAAAAAAAATGATAACACAACAAATGATAACAACTAACATCACTGCAAAATCCACCGTCTTCATCAACCATAAAGCCGCAGGTATCCTCAACGAAGCCATAATCCACCGCCCCACCCAATTCCTCACTGCAAAATCACTCTCCGACACTCAAAAACTCCTCGGGAATCACCATCCCCACCCTCTGTTTCATCCGCCGTTACCCCACCCTCTTCATCAACCACCCACCCTCCACAACCATTATCATCGCCGTCATGAGGTACCGGAAAAAACAAACCCATCTGAAAAATCGAGCACTCAAACAAACGCCTCCTCTATAGAGAAATTGATATACATGTTAGATCTATGAATAAAATGATCACCGGAAACCCGATCTCTGTCTCCGATTTCAACCAAAATGTCGCCTCTGTACAACAACTAGGGTTTCACCATCGCCGGAACCCTTGTTAGTCGGAATAGAATGAAATTAACTCTCATCGCTGGATCTGTCAGTCGGAATCGAACCCAAAGAACTCTCATCGGTGGATGTGTTCGTCGAAATCGAACCTCAACTCTACAACCTTCCTCGTCGGGGTACATCTCTCACCGGTTGGGGTTGTTTGAACATTAACTGGAAAACGAGCAATAAGAGTTGGGGTTGTTTGAAGATGTGATGGTGGCGGGGGTGGAGGTATGCCGGCGACGGTGAAGGTGATGTGAAGCTGTTGTGGTGGTAGTATTTAAGAGAGAGAGAGAGAGAGAGAGAGAGAAAGAGATGAACATGGGGATGGGTGGCTGTGTTGGTGGTGAAAGGTGGTGAAACTGGTGGTGGTTGGTGTTTCTGATGTAAAGAGAGACAGGCAAGGTGTAACTGGGTGTTTCATATGTTAAAGGGGAGATGAAATGAGCTTTAACACGTAACTTCCATGTCATTAAGTCCACGTAGGATAAGTCTTGACACATAGGCGTAAACACTAACAAACTTCCATGTGTTTGCCACATCATGGGTGCCATGTAGGATTAATGATGCCAGCTAGGATGGAAGACTAACTCAGTTACTCATTTTTTAACTGAGTGGTGAAATGACAAACAAAATTAAAAGTTTGGGGTGTCACAGATCAAAGTATTAGTTGCGGGTGTTATCGGCCAATTCTTCAAAGTTTGAGGTGTTAAAATCCAATTGCCTGAAAAAAAAAACGGTTTACTGAAAGAGAGTTACAGTAAAGCACAAACTACTACCAGTTTTTCTTAAATGATTTCTCATTCTCTATAAAACCTCCATAAAAATGGACCATATGTTCATTATAAAGAAATAAAAAAAAGTAGCGGAGCTTGACTAAAAGTTTGAAAGAGATATTAATTTTTAACTGTTTTAATGTGTATGTTGTGAATTGGTAACTTCTCAAAATAAGTTTGCCGTATGATATTAATTAAAAACCGGGTTTTTTTAAACGGATAATTTCTTTAATCTTCTATCGTCTGTGGGACTTGAACTCAAGACTTTCCTTTTCCGGTTGAACATATTAAATGGTGTGTAAGGCTATAGGGTGTTGTCATGACCCTCATGATCACCATGACCCTCCACATCAGCGCCATGTCACCTACTTCTAATCCATCATCCAAAACCACTACCCTAAGGGTGTGGTCATGACTCAAACCACTATTATCTTTAATTTATTTTTGTGAAAAGGAGAGAAAATATTAAATATGGAAAGTAGGTCATGGTTGCCATGGTTTAATCCATGGGAATCATGGTGGATGAGACAAGGGGGTGGTGTAGCAATCCATTAATGGTCCTACGTGGCGATTAATGACTCAATCATGCTCCTCATACTGATGTTTTTTAATTATCAAAATAGAGACAAGCTCACCAAAAAGTTAAAAAAAACATCAAGTTTTATTTCTTACCAAAATAGATAAAATCGTCATCTAAGGCGGCTAGAATTTAGCCAGTACTATACATGGTCTATTTTTATTACCCTTTAAAAAAAGTATTCGGCAAGGCTAGAATTAGTCGACTTTTTCTTAAGCAAAAATTTAATTTATGGATTTTTGAAGGCTAAATTTTAGCCTCCGGTTAAATTTATAATTGTTAGATGTTAACTAATTCATCTCTCAACAATGACTAGGGGAAAAATATTTATGAGGTACCGCTTAAGAGGGATAGCAGCGCGGCGGAGGATCTCCGCCACGCCAAGTTGATCCAGAGCTCGCCACCCGTTTGGCCGGATCCCGATTGCTGCTCCAGTCACGTTCCTTAGACTTTCAGACATCTCCATTACCACACATTTTATCCCCTTCTTGTGAAGAGCAATGGCCGTTGCTAACCCACAAATCCCTGCTCCAATTATCACCACATCATCGTCATCCATTGTTACTTATTTTAGAGAGAGAGAGAGAGCTAGAGAGAGAGAGAGACTCAATCGGTGGGTTCTATGCAAGCATTTTAGAAACGAATGTGACGTGTTAAACATGATGGGTACATAGCAAGGTGCAAGAAGCTATCTGACAAGCCAGGTTACAATACACATACAAACATCAAACATTTAACATTATTGTGCATGTAATTCTAAGTTGGAATAAAATTTATCAAATGAGGAATCATTTACCTATGTTAGTATAAAGCAATGTAATTTACATTTTCGACCTATTTTTTATTATTATATTTAATTAAATATATGTTGTTTTCTCTTTTAACTTTTAAATATGTTTTTAACTTTTTATTATGTATGTCACGCAATAAATTGTATTTAAAACTGAGTTGCAAATAGTAACGTATCAAACAAAAATCTTTTCAAAGATACCTCGCGTTTTAGTTTTTTACAATGTTTCTCTTTTTCATTATTTTAATAATATAATATAATATAATATAATATAATATAATATAATATAATATAATATAATATAATATAATATAATATAATAGAATATAATATAATATAATATAATATAATGCTTTAAGAAATCTGCTATAACATTGTGACATGCTTATTTTAATCACTGTCTTGACAAACAAACAAAAAATTGATCGGGTCAAATATAATTATGACATGCTTATTTTAATCACTGTCTTGACAAACAAACAAAAAATTGATCGGGTCAAATATAATTAGATTGTTTGCTCTCTATTTTTAACTAAATTTTCATTTTTCCTTTATATATTCATATATAATGTTTACAAAGTTTCAAATAGAATCTACGATTTGATATGTCTTTAACCTAGCTATTTAATTTTTTTCTCTAACATGTTGTATTCGTTGACTTTAAAAATTAACTTAATACGTAGTTGTATTCCACTATAAGTTTTAATGAAAACAAAAGGGTGTGTATTCAAATTTGGTATCATATACTATATTGAATACCAAGCCATACTAATGTTGTAACGAATCAAACAAATATTGAATGAAACCTGATTTCCATTGTATCATATAGAGGAATTTTACTTATAAAACTATTTATCTACTAACTTTAATTTTGAAATATGAAAACTATCAAATTATATTTATTTTTTTAATTACAAAATCATAAATTTATATTTAGTTTATCGTATCAATTCACATACTCTTATTCGAACTCTTTAGAAGAAAATCTACTTCGAGTTACAAGCTAAATCAAGTTGAAGATTATGAGCTGAGTAGTAAAACATTAAGATATGAGTCAGCAGGGATTGAATATCACGCGAAACGAGCGATCTCAGCTCATACTGTTATTTGCTCAAATAAAAACTAAACTGACTCGACTCAAACTCACTCGTTAGAATAGATTTAGTAAAACCTTGTTACATAATAAAAGGCAAATTGGATTTTAATAATTCGAACTGTCTCTTTTTCATTATAGTAATTAAAAACTAGCATTAACCAACCCCTTACCTGATAACTAAGTCAATCTAGGATTCGCGCGTCGCGACGAACCTGTCAAACGGGAAAAATAGAAGTAAAAACATTGAACCACACACATGTTGTCCCGTGTTTACTCGCAAAAATCAGAACTAAACGTAAACCGGAAATTTGAATTGTAACACTCTATCCCGTTATTATCGAATAACTTAATAATTCACATGATTAGGTCCCATATATATATTTTTTTTTAATTTTTTATGCTATGTTTTATGTCTAATTGTTGTTAACGAATAAACAGTATGATTATTGCGTTTGAATGTCTTTTTTAATGTTTTTAGTTTTAGTTACAAAATTGGTGTATTGGGTGACGAAAGCTTCTTGATTTTGTTGAAATAAAACAGAGTTCTATATCTTTTCATTATTGAAAAACAACATACTGCCTTTTTACATTGGTCCATAGCATGAACAATTGTTGCAAAGGTCATTTCACAAAACTATAATAAGATTGAGTATATAGAAATAGAAAAATATAATAAATTAACACTTGATTGATTGATACATTATATTGACACTTCCAGTGTTCATAGTTCACCGTATGTTTCAGGTTACAAGAGGTTTTTTTTTTTACAATCTTTAATGAAGAGGTATGGTCTCAATTCTCTGCCTACATGGCAGGGACCACACCTCCTTTTCAAAGCACACATGGCGCCTACATCAGCAACATAATCCATAAGCTTCTAGAAGCTTCTGGAAAATGTCAAGGTGGCACCGAAGATGCTTTATCCGACAAAAAGGACGAATACGTGTCACCAGTCGCAGAGCTCCACATAGGCCTGTGGCAAACAGGGGGCAGAGCTGACAGCAGCAGTACGAGGTTTCCAGCATGGACAAAGGCAAGCGCGCCACGTGTACCACTACACCGGCTATGACAGAGGAGACCAAGAGGATATTCCCCTTGGTCGGATAGCTGGCGCGCAACCACAGCTGGCACAGCTGCTCCTCCCTTCTTCACCCTCCGGCTATAAATAAGACCCTTCATCATCCAGGTTGAATCATTTTGCTCTCCCATTTCACACACTCAACACACACTGTTATTTCTCCTCAGAACAGTACTTATTCTCACGCCGGAGCCTGGTTAAGAGGGAAACCCCCATATTCCCCTCTTAACGAGACTAACGGTGTTGCTGTTTTGCAGGATCTTGGTCATTTCCAGCGAGTAGAAAGGAGATTGAGCCCACAGAGGAAACAACCCCACAGATTAACCTCGGTGTTAACCTGTGTTTCATCATTGGCGCCATCCGCTTTTTTGCAAAACCAATCTCATCTCTTTTCTTTTCGAAAAACACTCGTAGAAATGGCTCAACAAAACCCTTCACACCACATAGATGGAGAAGTTTCTTCCTTTGAACTTGTTTCGGACACAACACACGTCCAAAGGGGTCAAAGGAACGAAATCATCCAGGAAGGGCAGACAAACAACGATTTTCCTAGTATTTTTGGAAGCGCATCCAGGGTTGCTAGTCAAACCACAACTGGACCCATTTTCCAAGCTCCCACTAGGGTAATCACTCAGACCACAAACGGAGCCACTTTCCAACCTCCACCAGGAGTAGTCCAGCAAACACCTCCACCAATGCAGACACTAAGCCATGGAGCTGGCCCCTCAGCCCCATCGGAGCAAGCACAACTGAATTTCTCTGCACTTTTACACTGTGTTCCTGAGTTTAATAAAGAAAAGGAAAGAAAGAAAGTTTAGGAGAGAAAAGAAAGCAATATAAAGGAAAAATTAAAAATTTATTTGTGTTCCCAAGTTTAAAAGGAATGGAAAGAAAAGGAGAGGAAAATAAACATTTTGTATGTTCTCGAGTGGAGAGGAAAAGAAAGAAAAGTAACAATTTTACTATTATACCATTCTAAGCAAAATTAAAATAAAAAAAATAACCCCGACAATCCTTGGTACCGTCACCGAGTTTCTTATCTTCTTTAAAACATTCGTTCTTCTTCAATAACAAATTAAACTCTATTTCAACCAACCTAAACTTGTAGAATAATATAGCAAAGATTCTTGCAGTCACCAACATCCTCAATTTAACATAGTTCTTTAAGTTTGACCATCTTATATGATATTAATTTTCATAAACAAAGCATCAGTAGTTGATAATAATTTAGCACAGTTCAGCTCTTTAAAGGCATCACAAGATCATATGTTACAGAAGACGATAGAATAAGCAATTTACCGTTTCGACGCGAACCGTTTCGACGACACGAACCGTTTTGACGCAAACCGTTTCGACGCGTACCGTTTCGACGCTAATCATTTCGACCCGTACCGTTTCGACGGGAACCGTTTCGACCTGTTCCGTTTCAACGCGAACCGTTTCGACCCGATCTTGAGTAGCTCACGATGCGTTCGACTCGTTTGCACCCCTACAAGCTACACATTCATAGGTTATATGAAGGTTAGATTAGCTACACATGTGTAGGCTAATACGCAGGTGAAAACACAAATGTGAAAAACATAAGAAAAAACTAGTTCAATGGTTTTTTTAGACAAGAGATCAAATAAAAATACGTTTATCGTATAAAACGTATGAATAGCAGGATCCTCTCTGTTTTTAAACGTAATAAATTCGATTCAGATTTATCTTTTTTATTTTAAAGAGTATATAATCTGCAAATTAGATATTATTAATACTATATTGATGTTGCATACTGAGATTGTGGTATAGGTGGGTCTGAATTTTAAATAGACTTCATTTTTGAGCTGCCTTTAAGCCTTTTCACTGATAATTAGGCTATTTCTGTAATTAAACATAGTTGCAGGATGTGCTATTATTTACAGCAACACGAAAAAACTAAACGGGTCGATTCGAAACAGTTCGATTCCAAACGGTTCGCGTCAAAACGGTTTGGGTCGAAATTATTATTTGCAAGTAGATATTCTGCCTTTTCTGGGTAAGGATATATGAAATTATTAGTTATGCTTTTAAAGGAAGATGTGATGACCGAAAGCTAACCCCATTCCACGTTAATAACCTTATATGAACCACTATTTATAACCTTCAGACTTGCCTTGAAATTGAACCAACTAAGGCCACCTGTATAACTAGCAGCTAAATATATGCATGAGTATAACTAGAAGCTAAATATTATCATGTTGATAATTACTGAATCAGGCTCTTACGACGCGACCCGTTTCGACGCATACCGTTTCGACACGAACCGTTTCGACCCATACCATTTCAAATCGAACCGCTTCGACCCGTGTCGTTTCGACTCAAACCGATTCGACGCGAACTGTTTCGACGCGAACCGCTTCGACGCGAACTGTTTCGACACGAACCGTTTCGACCTGTACCGTTTCGACGCCAACCGTTTCGACCCGTACAGTTTCAATCGGTACCGTTTCGACGCATCACATTTCCTCTAAAACACTAGTTCCGCAATTGTTTTAATTGTAAAATCATCATGTGGCCCAACATCTATTTTTATTACACACAACCTCTTAAATCTAATGAAGTATTTTTGTATGATCACATTTAAATAATGATGATTAATTATATTTTAAAAGCATAACTAATAATTTCATATATCCTTACCCAGAAAAGGCACAATATCTACTTGCAAATAATAATTTCGACCCAAACCGTTTTGACGCGAACCGTTTGGAATCGAACTGTTTCGTATCGGCCCGTTTAGATTTTTAGTGTTGCTGCAAATAATAGCACATCCTGCAACTATGTTTAATTACAGAAATAGCCTAATTATCAGTGAAAAGGCTTAAAGGCAGCTCAAAAATGAGAACTAGTATGTGTGAAAGAGTGTCTTCGGGTAACCGGCTAAGCCTGTCGTCTACATTCTCACCTATGGAACTCATTTTCACTTCCTAATAGTTTTCAAAAATATCAGCATATGCATTTTGACATCAGCAAGTAACCAATGGTACTTCTATTTAAACAAAAAAACAAACAAGAGGCTCCTATTTAAAGATAATAAAGTAGGGTTCGATTATGCAAATTAAAAGTCTCACCTGTAGGTTTAAAGATGAAAACGTGATCGATCGAATCGTTACATGTGGGGATGAGAAATACCGGCTAGTGCAGCATATCTGGGTCTTGGCAGTCAGTACTAACTTTGGCGGGCAATCTGGCTGCTAGTGCAGCATATCTGGGTCTGGGCAGTCAGTACCACAGCACCAGCCGCTAGACCTTGTATCGTTTATCACAGTCGCCTTCCTGAAAATAGTGTGCTATTAAGAGAAGCTCGGACTCGGGCTCGTTTACTAAACGAGCTTGTTTTTAGGCTCGGGCTCGAGCTCGAGCTCGTATAAGTTCGGCTAGTTCGAGCTTTTTTCGAGCCGAGCTCGAGTAGCTCGCGAGTAGCTCGGCTCGTTTGCACCCTTAATCTCCACCTTATGTAAACACACTTTAATTATAAGTAGCAGCCACATCATTATTTCAGCTAATCAAAAGGTAAACTTAATAAAAAAAACAAGATCAGTTGTGACAATTCTGCAGTTTCAAATCGACTGCTCTACATATCAAACTGGAACTAGCATACCAGTTCAGTCGTAGACTGTATCTGCCTAGACCACTTGAACGACGCACCCCAGACTCCATCCGGCAGCGCGTAACGATTAGCGACAGCTGCCTTTTTGTCCCTTTTAACACAAAACATCTTAACCTTATAAACACACTTTAGCGTTATATCAGTTAATCAAAAGGTAAAACTTAATAAAAACTGGATCATTCAAATGTAAAGAAAACACACCTGGATCAGTTCACAGATGCTAACGTCAGGCTGGATGCAGACACCTGTTCTGATCAATATTGAGCAGCAAATACTATGTCACAGCAGATGAAATATAAGTATTATAGCATCATAAACAATCCAAGAAACCGACAGTACCAATAATTGTGAAACAACGCTAGAACCACTACACGAAACAATAAATTAAAAGAGGAAATAAAGAAACCAAGTCATTGAGAAAGCAAGGTCCATAACCATACAGTAAAATATCCAAACAAAGAAATAAAAGTCACAATTGCATCCTAATTGCATCCTAAACAGAAAACTTACTAAAAACAGAAAACTTCAACTACTTAATTGCATCCTAAACTCGCTTAGTTATCGGAACCCAGCATATCTCTTAGTAAACCCAACCGTATTAGAGGAGGACAACTAAATAGCATCCTTGCTTTTGCTTGGTTGGTTGCCAAGTAATTTAAAGCTCCACGTATTTCATGGGAATCCAAACCCAATGGCTCCAGTGCATTACAAATTTCTTCACCTGTGTATTCGCGATGATAAGCTCTTTCAAGTATTTTCTTGCCTTCATAAATAGCATTAGCCACACTGCTAACGCCATTCATAATCATAGAGGTTAAATCTTCATCTTGTTGTTCAACTTTTCTTTTTCTACTCTTACATTTCTTTGCACGAGAAGACGTATGAGGTAGCACTTGAATATCATCATCAGTATTGCATTGGCTCTCCAGAACTACATCATTGGCAGCGCAGAAGTCATCAACGTCTGGAACTGTTTCTATGTTAATGCTGTCATTTTCTTTCAGTCGGGCATTTCTTTCTTTAGCTGTTTCAGCGTGTGCACCGGATGCCCTATCTTTTGAAAATAGTTGTAGCATTTCATTGAAGTTTGAGACTTTCTTCGTCTTCAATGCCGCAGCATCAGGCTTTGCCTATTAAAGAAAATTAAGCTACTTAGTATTATAAACGATATTCAAAATATTCGAGTAAATACTTAAAAAAACTTACATCTATTAATTTATCCCAGACTTCATCCTCAGCTTCAATTAATTGAGTTTCTGAATTCCATGAGAATCCACCCAATGACGTTCCACGAAACATGTCGTACCATTGGGAAAAATGCTCTTTCAACGTTTTTAAATGATTCTTCAAATGTTTTTTGGTCAATTCAATTTGAAGCTTTGTGTTCAGCTCCTCAATCATATTGTTGTATGCTTGTGAAGTAAAACTGCCATTAATCCTATTGCCATTATCTTGTTGTGCTATCATGGATTGTATGAATATATTATCCATACTTTCTGTCCACTTTATTTGTTCCTTCTTTCCGGTGGCTTCGTGTTTGCTCATGATAACTTTCTACATGGTAATACATAAATAAATTCAAATATGTACATCTGTAAATTGTTGCTTATGCTAAATAGAATTAGTATATGCACACGCTAATAAAAAAGAACAAAGTCACCAATTAATTGAAACCATAACAGTCAATACAAAATCGAAATGAAATACTATAATGTACTATTCTAAAACTACTTTGACATATCTATTTCATTGTTTGGATAATTCAAATAGTTAGTCCACATTTCATTTGCAATTGAGTTCCTTAGTTGTTCGGATCTCGTACTACCCTCACGTATGTCTCTTGTAATTTGACTTTCTTCCTCTTGTGGTCCATCTAACACCTCTTGTATAACCTCATCTTCAAAATCTTTGTCACGATCTTCTTCTAGTAAAAAGTTGTGTAAAATACAACATGCTAAAAAGATGCCAGACTGTGTGTCGCACGAGTAAAATGGTTCCGCTGTACTTCTAATAATAGGAAACCTCTTTTTTAGGACACTAAATGCTCGTTCAATTGCGTTGCGTAATGATGCACGACTAAGGTTAAACAACTCCTTTGCATTCTCAGGGGCGCGCGTGGAGTACTCTTTCAAATGATACCTAACACCTCTATATGGTGCCATTAGGGTACTCGTGTGAGGTAAACTCGCGTCTGCTAAACAATATCTACCTATAAACAACTTGTAATTAGTATTAAAATACATTATTAAACAATTTAAGTAAATTTGGTAAAAGAAATTACCAGTCGGAATGACTAGTTTATCATCTCTAGTAAGCGCATTCTTTATAATTCTTGAGTCAGATGCTGTACCCTCCCATCCAGTTAGCACATACGTAAACTTTAAATCAAATGTACAAGCAGCCAATACATTTGTTGTCGGGTATCCCTTACGACCACGATATCTAGGGGCATCCTTATTAGGTACTTTGACGCGAACATGTGTTCCATCAATTGCACCGATACAATCCTTAAAAAAAGGATAAAATCTTTTTTTTTCCTGAATTTCTTTTGGGACAATATCACCTTTAGGTTGTTGAATATAACGACCTTCTAATGATATAATCGCTCGCAAAACTCTATGGAAGCACCGACTAGTTATTGACCCAGAACGACGGTATAGCCATGAGGTAAACCGATTTCTCAGATCATTGCCTACAATATGCAAAAATGTTGCAACATGCTCTTCAACAGACATGCGTTGAGTAGCTCGAAGTCCACCATCACGCTTTAAGATACTGCACAATGTCATAAAAGCTTTCTCACTCATGCGGATAAGCTCACGACATTTACCGCCGTTTGAAAGGTCGTGTAACATCTCTTCTCGCACATATCGTCGTTGTAAAATTTCATCATTAGTAGGTAAATTAGCACGACTTCTGGTTGACAATCTACGTAGTGCAACGAAAGCCACCAGAAAGCAAATCAGGTTAGCTGCTTGCAATTGTCTAGCTCGCACAAGTTCAGCTGCCTCGCGTATCTGTTTATCCATTGTAAACTTACTTGCTGTTGAAAATTGTTATTAGATTAGAAAATTGTTAGTTAAAACTTTACGTTCTTGTTCTATAACACTATTGTAGGATGCACTGACATGTTTTTTAATTAATGCTTGTGTCTATTAGAGTTAGTAAATCAAATAAGAGTAAACTAGAAACTACGGTTGAGGAGAATTCAATTTTGTGGTATTATGGTCAACAAAATACGACCTAAAACAACTATTAGCCTATTAGGTCAGATCTGACTCAACTTAATACGACCTAAAACAACTGTTAGCCTTCGATGAGTGACAACCCCATATTCACTTTTCTCATCTATAAATCTAGAGTCTATACTTTAAGCAACTTGTTGAAGCTTTATACGTAAGATTGATACAACTCTTACACTACAAAAGGGATATAAGACATGATGTTTAACCTTATATTAACTTCTATATTATATATTTAATACACGAACAATATACTTTTCTTCTTTCACTGTATTGTAACTTGTTGGCTTGGCTTTCAGTTTATTTACAGTATACATTTACAACACATAATCTCACCATCTATCATTAGATTTTAATATCATCAAATCATGGCATTCAAGAGTTAATTTGAGCAAATTCTGTTAGTAGCATATCTCCTAAGCATGATCAAGTCATGAATTTCACATCTAATCTAACACTCGCTAAACTCATAGCAATTACAGTGCCAAAAACCTAGAACACAACACATACACGTTAACACACCAGAAGCCCTAAATTTATACACACTAACTCAGATCTCTATCACAGTTTTTCATCAATAAACCGTAGTTCTCCTAAATCAATAACCAAACCAAAATTAAACCCTAAATATCGTAATCCAAACTGTTAATAGGCTCAAATTAACAATCAAACAAACATGAATACATGAGCTAATTTAGGAACATGATGTTACCTGGAAGATGAACTGCTGATTGCTGAGGAGAGCAGGTGATCGAACAGTTTTGCAATTGAGGGATAGATGATGGAAGGTGGTTGATGATTTGGCGGGACGTGGGAGATATACCCGCCATATTTCTTACGAGGGTAAAATTGGAAGAGAATTATGAACGTGATGTTTATCTCTTCTGTTCTCTGAGAATCATTCCAATTTGGAATGAAACATATAAGGAATAAAAAACCTCCTCATTCTCTTCTCTTCTTCCCCTTTCTCTCCATATAAAAAACTCTGGAACATCATTACCATCCTCTTTCTTTCTAATTCCTTTCTTTTCTCTAGTTAAGTGAGACTCTGGAACACAACGTTAGGGCTACCCGAAGGAAAAACTCTGGCTTCCTGGTACGCCGAGCAGATGGCATCTATAAACCTTGTTTATACACAACTGAGCGCGCAACAAGCCCTGCTCCAAGCACAAGCTAACCAGTCGGCATTCGCTACCCCACCGCAACGATCTCTGAGCACACACACGACTCAGCAGGTCAATGCGTGGACTTTACGCCCAGAAAAATGACCTGCACCAAACATCAGAAAGCCCAGCGCGCACGACACGCGCGACACCTACGGCGAAACAGAAAGCAATTATGTGCAGCACTCCAACTTACAACGAAGGCCGATTCAAAGCCGCCTGGGCGCGCGCAATATGAACAATGAGTGGGAAGACGAAGAGGAAGACCCAACATGCAAAGAAAGCACAGTGTTCAGCAGACTACACCCAGAACACACGTCGTATAAACCAGCTAAGCGCGCATGGTACAACCCAAAGGCAGAACATGATTATACCTTAAGCTATCGTCCAGATGACATGGCTGAAGATTCAGAATTCATCAGGGAAATCGCCACAGCTGCTATAGACAAGACAAAGTTGCCGCACAACGTGGGCAAATACAATGCCCTGACAGACCCAGATGACCACCTCCAAGTTTTTAAAGGCGCAGGAGCAACAGGTGGGTTGAACCTACCAACTTGGTGTCATCTTTTCGCACAAACATTTGTGGGCGCAGCGCACCTCTGGTTCGACTGTTTACCAGCAGGAAAAACTAAATCATGGGTCGACTTCAGAGAGAAGTTCCTTGCACACTTCTCTCAACAGCGAAGACACACCAGAGACCCAGCTGACTGCCTGAATATATGGCGTAGAGACCACGAAAGCGTGGAAGATTTCATTACAAGATATAACAAGGAGTGTCTGGAGATCGGAGACGTGGGTGAAAAGTTGATGCGCGCACACTTCATGAGGGCAATCAAGTGCGATGATCTAATCAAGCGCGTGAAGGGAAGAGACGGGGGACCCAAAGATTGGGAAACCTTCATTGAGGCAGCCAAAACAATAGCACACACTGATAAGCAACTGACCGGTGATGACCATCGTCAGCGCGGATATACTCACGGCGACCGGAACAAAAAGGGCAGAGGCCAATCATGGAAGGGGTCCGGTCACAGAGAAAGAAGCCCAGCAAGGGAAGATGCGCGCCACACAATCAATCAAATAGCCCACCGAAAAGAAGTGAAAAGAGAAAATAGGGAGAAAGAGTGGACACCACTGACAAAAACCCCTTCTGAAGTCTTGGCTACCGAAAATCACCAGTTCAAACCACCCCTATAGATGCGCAACAAGAGGGGTCAAGATCCCAACCTTTTCTGTGAATTTCACAAAGATACGGGCCACCTAACCGACGACTGTTTCAGTTTAAAGTAAGAAATCGAAAGAGCCCTGAGAGATGGAAAGCTCACTCACTTGGTAAAAGGCGGAAAGCGCGATTATCGCCAAATTCAAAGACGAGAAGAAGAGCCAGACAACAAAAAACTCAGAAAGTTAGAAACCTACATGGTTCAGGGAGGTCCACGAAGGCCAAGGAAAAACTACAACAAGCGCACACAAGACGACTCGTGGCGCGAGCGACAAGTTATTTTTCCCATTGTTAGAGGGGGCCCAAGGGAAAAGCGTCCGATAGTCATCCCAGGAGTAATTGGTCATTACCAAATAGACTACATTTTCATCGATCCGGGAAGCACCGCGGACATCATATACAAACAATGCTTCAATCAATTTGACCAGGAGGACAAGGCACGCTTAGAACCAGTCGATTACCCACTCACTGGTTTCTGCACCGAAGCCGTCTTTCCCCTGGGACAGATATCATTCCTGGTGCTACTCTCAGATGGAAGAAATTCAAGAACAGAAGATGTCATGTTTATGGTGTTACCTGCGCATTCAAGACATGACATTCTTCTAGGAAGGGAATCCCAAGGAGACTTCAGTATGATATGCTCTGCACCACACTCAGCTGTTGGCTTCCCAACAGAAACGGGCATAGCATTAATATACGCAAGCAAAGAAGTCTTAGCAACAGATGAGGTCAGACCCGCAAAAGCAAGCAAACAAGCACCGCGCGCAGAGGCAGAAAAATGGGTACTGAACAGCGCATACCCAGAACAGACAGTCACATTGGGACCCGCAATGTCCGATTTAACGCGCGCGGCGCTCAAGAAGTTGTTGCACGAATATATGGATGTGTTCGCCTGGACACCAGCAGATATGGTGGGTGTTCCACGGCACATAGCAGAGCATCGGTTAAACGTCTCGGAAGAAGCGAAGCCAGTAGTACATGCCAAGCGCCACTTGGGCGATATAAAACACGATGCCATGAAGGAGCAAGTAATGGAGCTGTTAAATGCAGGAATCATCAGAGAAGTCAGATACCAAATATGGGCGGCAAGCCCAGTGATGGTGAAAAAACCAAATGGAAGCTGGAGAATGTGTGTAGATTATAAAGATCTAAACAAGGCATGCCCACATGACTGTTATGCCTTACCAGACATAGACGAAAAGATCGACTCTCTAGCAACATTCAAGTGGAAGTGTTTCCTTGACTGCTACAAGGGGTATCACCAGGTCCAAATGGGTGTCCAACATGAAGACAAAACCGCATTCCGCACACCGATAGGGCTGTACTGTTACACCAAGATGCCTTTCGGTCTAAAGAATGCGGGCGCGACATATCAGAGATTGATGAATGAGACATTCAGCGACGCCATCGGCAAGTACATCGAGGTGTATATGGATGATTTGGTGATTATGAGCAAAGAAGAAAGCATGATGCTGGTGAACATCCAAAAGACTTTCAACACGCTGCGCAGTGTAAGCATTAAACTCAATCCAGCAAAATGCTCATTTGGCATGGAAGAAGGGAAATTCTTTGGGTTCATTGTCACAAAAGACGGTTTCAAAGTGAACCCAGATAAAGTTCAAGCAATTGAAAGAATGCCTTTCCCATCAAACATCAAAGAGATACAAAAGTTAGCAGGACGGTTAGCAGCACTCAATCGTTTCCTAGCTAACCGCGCCGCAAAATCCTTTCCATTCATCAAAACACTGCGCAATTGTATGAAGAAAAGCCAGTTTCAATGGAATCCGGAAGCAGAGAGCGCGTTCCGCGAGATGAAAGACTGCCTCATCAAACTGCCGACACTAACCGCGCCAATCAAGGGAGAGCCCTTAGTACTATATTTGTCAGCTTCCGATAGAGCAGTTGGAGCAGTGCTACTTGTTGATCGTCAAGGTATCCAAACACCAGTCTACTACGTATCATGAACCTTGACAGACCCAGAAACTCGGTACGCCATCATGGAGAAGCTAGTCCTCGCGCTGATCCATGCATCAAGACGACTGCGAAGGTATTTCGCTAACCACGTCATACACGTGTTAACAAACTACAACATCGGCAACATCCTGGCAAGGCCAGAAATCTCAGGAAGGCTAGCCAAATGGGCGATAGAACTCGGAGGTCACAATGTGGTTTTCAGACCAAGATCAGCCATCAAAGGGCAAGTGCTAGCAGATTTCATGACAGAGGTACCTGACGATAAGGACCGAGAATGTAAAGCAATGGAGAAAGCCGAGAAGAAGCAAATAGAAGAACCGTGGTTGTTATACACAGATGGAGCGTCAAATGAAGACGGCGCAGGTGCAGGGCTTCGGCTAGTGAGTCCTGACAAACATGAATTCACATACGCCATACACCTGGATTTTAAAAGTACGAACAACGAAGCCGAATATGAAGCTTTCCTCGCTGGGTTAAGGTTGGCGATCAAAATGGGAGTCCGACACATCGAGGCGCATGTGGACTCCATGCTAGTGGCTGGCCAGATCAACGGGCAATATGAAGCAAAGGGAGAAGTAATGGCGCTCTATCTAAGTCAAGCGAAGATGCTGCTGCAGACCTTCTATTCCTACAAGGTGCACCACATAAACAGGAGCGAAAATAAACCAGCAGACGCGCTGAGTAAACTCGCATCCACAAGCTTCCAACACCTTGCCAAGGACGTGCGCATAGAAGTCTTAAGCAACCCGTCTGTCCCACTTCGGGAAGTATGCGTCATCCAGACAGGGACAACGTCTTGGATGACTCCGATAATCATGTACCTTCAGTCTGGGATACTACCCGAGAACAAAGCCGAAGCGAGAAAAATCCAGTACAAGGCCGAGCATTATCAGATGGCCGATGGAATTTTATACCGAAAGTCATATCTTGGCCCATTGTTGAGATGCGTCGATGCTGAGGACGCAAACTATTTAATCCGGGAAGTCCATGAAGGAATCTGTGGTATACATGCTGGGCCAAGAATGGTGGTGGCAAAGGTGATGAATGCCGGGTACTACTGGCCCGTAATGCATTTAGACACAGTAAAAGAGCTGAGGAAGTGCAATGGATGCCAACGACATGCACCCAAGACAATGCGCCCCAAAAATGAGCTAGTGCCAGTGACCACCGCATGGCCCTTCCAGCAATGGGGCATAGACATGGTCGGTCCTTTTCCAGAAGCCACGGGAGCGGTCAAATTCATAATAGTCGCAGTCGACTATTTCACCAAATGGGTAGAGGCGAAGGCACTTGCATCAACCACGTCAAATGTCGTCAAAAGATTCATATGGGAACAAATCATATGTCGTTTCGGCTTACCGCTCAGAATCATCACTGACAACGGCACGAACTTCGCAGTAGATGACCTCGAACGATGGTTCAAGGAACTGCACATCGAGCACACCTTCTCTTCGGTTGTGCACCCACAAGGGAATGGTCAAGTAGAGGCAGTTAATAAAAGCATCGTCGATGGTATCAAAGCAAGGTTAGGCGAGAAAAGAAGAGGATGGGTCGATGAGCTGCCAAGCATACTATGGGCCCACAGAACAATGCCCAAGACAAGCAACGGTGAAACACCGTTCAGTCTAGTTTACGGGTCCGAGGCAGTAATACCAACTGAGATCGGATTGCCATCTCCGAGAATGCTCTCAATGAACTTAATCGACAACGAGGAAGAAAGCAGGATCGATCTGGACCTCCTAGAAGAAAGAAGAGAGATGGCAGCAATCAATGAGGCAAAGTACAAAACAAAGCTGGAAAAATATTACAACTCCAAGGTCCGAGTGTGCACCTTCAACCCGGGAGAGTACGTCTTAAGAGACAATGAGGCTTCCAACGCAGAAAAACCCGGGAAACTGGCTCCCAAATGGGAGGATCCATATGTCATCGATACAGTGCTCGGCAAAGGAGCGTACAAACTCCGCACCATCGACGACAAGGAGGTTCCACGAACTTGGAACGCTCAGCAGCTTAGAAAGTGCTATATGTAAAACAGCTATGTAACCGCAAAGGCTGAATCGCCAACACATTTACTATAATACAAGAAGTGTTTGGCTACTTTTATTTCATGCAAATTTCTTGTCACAACTGCATTTATTACTTTGGGCGTACACGAAAACATCAATGGCTCGACCATAGGAAACGTTGTAGACCTCCAAGGCTCGTCACAACCAAGTGCACAGCCGGGTCAAAAACACAACTAAAGCCTATAAAACGCCAAAGCAAAAACTTCGTGCCCACACAAACACGAAAACATCGATAGCAAGGTAAATAAACATTGTAATGCTCCCAAAGCTGAACACAGCTGAGTTCACACAATAACCTGCAACTCGATCACTTCGTAATCGCAAATTAACTCACGCGCAAATACGACAGAATAAACGTTGTAACTAACACAACATAACCTGTCAGCGCCATCATTCATTCACGACACCTGATCAAAGTAATTTC
Source organism: Helianthus annuus (assembly GCF_002127325.2). Lineage (NCBI taxonomy): Eukaryota > Viridiplantae > Streptophyta > Magnoliopsida > Asterales > Asteraceae > Helianthus > Helianthus annuus. The sequence goes on along the minus strand of NC_035434.2, from coordinate 28,072,036 downwards.
ACATGCACAAATTATGACGATAACAAAATTCGCATAACAAAAAGCGCGTACAAACATAAGAAATTACTAAAAAGAAGACGATTAGCTGTCCACAACCATAACATGTAAAACAAATTAAACTTGTTCACAGGTCATCAAAATTACAAGGCCACCAAAGGCCATACGCGGCTCGTAGGCCGGAGCGCTCCAATCAAGAATGGCTAGTACCAGCACCTCCTGTCGCACTTCCATCATCCCCGAGAGCTTTTTTCAACAAAGCTACATCATTCCCCTTCCTTGCTAACTTCTCCACAGCCTTCACAACAGCAAACTCCAAGGATGCAAAATCCTTACATTTTGCAGCATATTTACCATCACAATCTTCTTTGTAAAGCTCAAAATGGTAGTCTTTTTCCTTATTTACAGCTGCAGCCTTACCCTCTGAATAGCCAGACTTCTGACCGCTGTTATATCCCGCTTGGCCCAACACGAACATATACGTAGCAAGCTCGGTAGAATTTAAGATACGGTCAGCAAGCTGCACAAGGCAAACGCCAAGATAAGAAGGACATTACCAAAAACAACAAAGACGAAAACAGGGAAGAAAAGCTTACCAAGGGAACGGCACGAGAAAGCAGCCATTTGCAATCGGCAGATGTTTCCTCAGCCAGGAGCTAAGAAGCCTGACACTCAGAAGTTTTTTCTTCAAGAAGGCGCTGAACAGCTTCACACTCAGAAACCTTCTGCTGCGCAAGGAGTTCCAATTTATCAATCCGGTCGACGTACTCCTTCTCCTTCTTCTCAGCTGCAAGGCGCGCCTTATTAGCTTCATCAGCTAACTCCTTCTTCTCGTTAGACAATCGAATAACCGTATCACGCTGAGATTGCATCTCAACATTGGTGTGCTCACAAGCAATTTCCCAATCTTTCTGCTTTTGAAGATTAAGTTCTTTCTGTTCCTCAAGCTTCCGCTCAACATCAGAAACTCTCCACTGTAAACCCTTCTTTTCAGCATTAAACTTCTCCTTTTCCTCAGCCAACGCTCTCTTCGCATTCTCAAACTCAGCTGTCTCTTCCCCCATAGATTTCCAATCCCGGACAATTTCTTGCGTAGAAGCAAAGAAGTTAACCCCAGCTCGAACATGGTCATCTAACAAATCAAAGCGATTACGTCGTTTCTGGAACATCCTCTCAGCAGGAGGAAGAGACATCGAGAAGAAATCATGACAGTTAGCCAAGTTATTCATCCGAGAGCCTTGAGTGAGGTTCCAGCGAGGAGCGTGCGGAAGGTCGTCACAAGCAGGGTTGTGAGTATCCCAAGAATCAGCATGAACATTCTCGAACTGCGGGCTCCGCACCACACCAGAAGTAGCACCACCACCTAAAGGGCGCTTGGTATAGATGGTCTGACGAGGGGTGGCCTCACTAGACTCCACCTCAGCCTCAACACCCTTACCCCTATCACCAGCACCCGCATCACCCGCAGTATCACCACCACCTTCACCCAAGTTCTCAACTACAGTTTCATCCTCTTTCTTCTCCTTTTCAGCATCATCCCGAGGAGGGGTCAAGCCAATCGTCCTTGACGGAGGAGTAGGGGGAGTATTCTGTGAAATATCCACCTTACGCGGTTTTTTGCCAGCCTTGACCTCTGTTATAAAGTACGCTCAACAGTTAAAAGAAACTCGAAGAAACATGAAAGAAAAATGCAACTATAAAACCATTACCAGGAGGGGCGGAAGCAGCAAAAATCTCCTCCAAAAGATTTCCGCGGTTCTCACTAAAAATGCCCATGTCAATTTCAGATTCAGAAGGCGCGGGAGGAGCCTCCTTGCAGAGTTTAGCTTTTTTCGCTGCAAGAAGAGAAGCAGCCTGCTCATCAAGCTTGCGCTTTTTATCTTCAAGCGCTTTTTTCCTCATATGATCAGTCAAAGTAGAATGATCATCCGGGTCAGATTCCCGAGTTTTCTCACCAACTCCTAGACCAGACAACGTGTCAGAGACAACCACATAATCTAGACAAGGAAGAGTAGAGGGTCGCTTACGAGAAGTACCAGCAGCTTTGCCCTCCGCCTTTTCCTGTTTCCTTTCAGACTTATCAGTCTTCGCCTTTTTCCTTGTCTCCAACTGTGCAGAAGGATCAACAGGCATCTCTGCATCAGCAGCATCATCAACAACCTCATGCACAGGTTCTGCAACACCAGCCTGCGCGGTACCTGCACGCGCGCAACGAGAGGTTAGACCTTCAGGGGTTTGGTCAGAACTTCCACTCGAAAGAACAACGACTTCCTCTCGAACAGGATCGATAGGGTCATCCTCATCATCTTCACCTAGAACAACGTTGGCATATTTACTAAAGCTTTCATCAGTTGGGTGCAGGAAGCGGCCTCGAATCTGGTTTAGCCATGTTGGTTTTCCATCCTCCTGAATAGCTTCAACCATGGCACCCGCCGCCTTCGGGTCCAAAACATTTATCAAACTGTAACCAACTGCAAAAGGACAAGAGGATAAGAGAAAAACACATAAAAATATAATAAACAGAAAGAAGGATAATTCAGAAGTAACTTATGAAAATAACATACATTTGCCTTGATAGCTATAAATGGGAACACCCAGAGGATTCTTTGGTACCCACAGCCAAAATCCACCCGCGGAGTACCACCGCTTGGAGGCGTGACATGACCAGGATCAAGCCACCAATCATATCGAACATAATAAGTAATAAATGTAAATCAACCATCAATATGAAAGGTGTTCAAAACAAGACATATTAAGTGTTTAGCGGAAGCATAAATGTAAACCCAATGTAAGTAGTAAGTTCAAATGTTTAAATGTTTTAGCATGGCATCCACGATCCATGTCCCACAACGAGGCCTCCCGTGCAAGCTCCATGTATACCTAAGGTCCTGCAAGGCATGTAACAGAGAGTCAACAACTAGTTGAGCGAGTTCACAGTGGTTTGTTCAGTTATAGTAATAGTATTGTAAATTGTATGTTCGTTTAGTAATCCATGAATCGTTTGCATTTGTATCGCAGCCCTCTAGGCATGTGTGCGAAGATTAGTGGGAGTTTCCCAAGTATTCTAGACTAGGTATATTTGTATCGCAGCCCACCCGACATGTGTGTGAAGTTTAGTGTATGGTTCACAGCCATTCTAGGCATGTGTGCGAAGATTAGTTCTATTATCGCAACCATTCCCGGCGTGTGTGCGAAGAGAAGTATTTGTATCACTAGTCTAGCAGTATCAATCAATATACCTTCCTCTCCCGAGGCCCATAGTACGTAATCCTGTTAATAACTTAAGTACAAGAAATCTTCCAAACCCATTCCCGACCCTGGGAACCCATGCCTTGGTAAGAGTGTGAACTCACCTTGGTTTTGCTCGGCAGATACACAGAAAAGTTCAATTAAGCTATATGGCGGTCAACCACGTCCTACCTTGGTTACCATACAAGTTAGGTTCGTACTCAAGTAGTGCACGTATGTTCTACACGTATTGTACACAAGTAACGATCATAGCATACACGTATAATCATGGTAGTTCAACAACAGTGCTAGTTCAACAGTACAGTCACATAAACAAAGTCCAAGTATACGGCCCAAATGGTTGGGCTCGTAACAGTGTGCAAGTCCAACAGTGTGCACGTGTATATGGTCTCGAGTCGAGACATTGCGGTCTCGAGTTGTGCTGGCCTCAAGGTCTCGAGTCGCAACCAAAGAGGTCTCGAGTCATGCATGTACTAGTCGAGACTAGACGGTCTCGAGTCGCAACCGGACCCGCAACCGTGGTCTCGAGTTGTGCTGTTTGTGTCGGTGTTGTGGTCTCGAGTCGAGGCAGTGAGTTCTCGACTCGCAATCTGTGTCGAGACTAGGTGATGTAACAGACTGCCTGATTTGTAGCTCATGATTTCCGTAACAATTGCTAACAGTTTTGGCAGTTTCACAATTCAGATCAAATCACAATTAATTCAGCAATCAATCATATTCATATCATTAACAATTCAAGAACACTAATCAATATCATATGAACTTACAACCGGATCATCCGACTAACAACTCAAAGAATAACACGAAATCCTAAGTCATGATCTAAGCAAGAATAATCAATCCATTATCATGTGGAACATACAATCGGTTGGTTAAACCAGCCGATTCTAAACTAGCATGCACCCTAGTTTATGTGTACATCAAATCTGTTAAATGTTTTCAATCCGTTCGAGTTATATAAACATTAACCAATATATGTATATGAACCGATTTCAAGCACATCATCATTAACAGTTTATAATACTATTATCATGTAGAGCACGTATAAATATCACAACATCATGTAGTACAACCAACCATAAACACTAACCGGATTAGAGAATGCAACAAGAGTTAATCCGAGAGCTTCAAGGGATGAGGGTGGGATCGCCGGTTTTGAGAGAGAAAAGTGTAGGGTTTGTTTGTGAGTAAAGTGTTTTGCAAGCAATGAGAAACTACACCCCCTAATGGTTCATGTATGCGTAATGGGTGAGTGGGTCGAACCCAATCATCGGGCTGCCCTTGAGGTCTCGAGTCCAAAAGAGTGAGTCGAGAGGGAGAAGTGCACGGCCCAAAAGGCTTGTGCGACCGAGCAAGTGTTGTGCAACCAAGCTTATAATATTTATATGCAACTACGTAACACATAGCATAACAAAACATAGTTTTCCATTACAATCAAACACGTCGACTAGTCACGTATAGTCCAAACAAGTTACATCGAGGCACACAAATAGAGGTTTGAAATTCGAGTTGTCACATTATCCCCAACTTAAAAGAAATTTCGTCCCGAAATTTGGTACATACTCACTGAGGAAGCTAGGTAAGTTGTATCGTTTACTGGTTTTCCTGGGGTGTCACATCCTCCCCCCGTTGATCTGGAATTTCGTCCCGAAATTCCGTGGTAGCTTCAGCCTCAGTAGTGGTTGTACTGTTCGCGAACAATTGAGGGTACTTTTCTTTTATTTGATCTTCTCGTTCCCAGGTGAACTCTGGGCCACGACGGGAGTTCCAACGAACTCGAACAAGAGGGATTCTCGTATTCTTGAGGACCTTGACATCCCGGTCCGTGATTTCAACTGGTTCCTTGACGAAATGTAACTGTTCGTCGATAGTGAGTTCCTTCAGAGGAAATATGAGGGTCTCATCTGACAGACACTTCTTCAGATTCGACACGTGAAAGACGTTGTGAACTGCACCGAGTTCTGCTGGCAGGTTCAGCTTATAGGCCACTTTGCCTATTTTCTCTATGATCTCGAATGGTCCGACATACCGCGGATTGAGTTTACCTCGTTTGCCAAAACGAACTACACCCTTCCAGGGTGAGACTTTGAGTAGCACTCGATCCCCAACTTGGAACTCGAGTGGTTTCCTGCGCTTATCAGCGTAACTTTTCTGACAGTCACGTGCCGCCGCCATGCGTTGTCGTATCTGTGAAATCCGTTCAGTAGCATCAACTACCATTTCTGGACCTGTGATTTGACTATCCCCCACCTCTGCCCAACAGAGAGGTGACCGGCATTTACGTCCGTACAATGCCTCGAATGGAGCGGCTTGGATGCTGGTATGGTAACTATTATTGTATGAAAACTCCACTAGAGGGAGGTGCTTTTCCCAGCTGTTGCCAAAATCAATAACACATGCCCGAAGCATGTCTTCTAGGGTTTGAATCGTGCGCTCAGACTGCCCATCCGTCTGAGGGTGATATGCTGTGCTCATGTCTAATCGAGAGCCAAAAGATTTGTGCATCGCTTGCCACAGTTCTGAAGTAAATCGTGCATCGCGATCCGAAATAATAGAGGTTGGCACCCCGTGCCTTGAGACAACTTCCTTGAGATATACGTCTGCTAGAGTGGAGAACTTGTCCGTTTCCTTAATAGCCAGGAAGTGTGCAGACTTTGTGAGTCGATCCACGATCACCCAAATGGTATCATTCCCACGCTGTGATCTAGGCAGGCCAGTAACAAATCCATGGAAATTTCCTCCCATTTCCACTGTGGTATCTTGGGTTGCTGAAGTAGGCCTGATGGTTTCTGGTATTCCGTCTTGACCCTCGCGTAGGTCAAACACTTGCCGACGTAAGTTGCTATGTGGGCCTTCATGCTACGCCACCAATACGTTGTTCTGATATCGTGGTACATCTTATCCGAACCTGGATGTACCGAGTATCGAGACTTATGAGCTTCGTCCATTACCAGCTCGCGTAAGTTTCCATAATGTGGGACCCAAATACGCCCCGTTACATAATAGGCACCGTCTTCCTTCTGTTCTAATCGTTGCCTTGAGCCGCGTAAGGCTTCTACCCTGACGTTTTCTAGTTTCAATGCTTCTACCTGAGCATCTCGTATCTGTGCAGGAAGACTAGACTGAATAGTAAGCTGTAGTGCTCGTACGCGTCTAGGTAGAGTGTCCTTTCGACTGAGAGCGTCAGCCACAACATTGGCTTTGCCTGGATGGTACTTGATGGCACATTCGTAATCGTTCAGTAGTTCAACTCATCGACGTTAACGCATCTTCAATTCCTTCTGCTTGAAGATATGCTCGAGACTCCTGTGATCGGCAGTAAACTTTGAAATCGGCAGTCTAAAGTTACCCTCCCGGAAGAAGGCAGCATACAAAGTTATGTAACCGAGAGGTGCGTCCACGGCGGTAGAACCAGCAGTAGGGTATTGAGCCCCCCACTCAGGGCGAAAACCCATACCTTGAACAAGGTTATGGAATTCTTCCCCTTTCCACCCAATAACCGCTTGATCAGGACCAGGAGGACCTTTGCCTTTATTCTTCCTCTTTCTTTGAGAAGGATTAGTACTAGACATGGTGAAGATAAGGACCAACCAAAAGAAAATATCCAAACAAGGTATGGAAACAAAGGAGAAGAAATGAAGGAGATAGAGAAATCACACTTCGAATTTGAAAAAGTGAGGAGAAAGGAAGTAACCCGCCTCCTATTTATACCCATCGCATTTAATGCGATGGGTAGTGGGCCGTCAGAATCCAGGAAAAGCAACCAACAGAAGAAAGACACGTCAGAGGAGAGAGAAGACGTCACCTCTTTTTTCGGGAGCATGGGTAACAGGGCCTGACGACGTGATAGAAAGTAACTGAAAAGGCGCCTGTTCATCTCCGACAAGACAGGGACATCAGACAGTCACATCAACATCCTCCCCAAGACACCAAAACTTCCATCAGAAGGAAACAATAAGTGCCATGCGCGATGCGCCATGCGTCCATTTGGCTCAACTTCTTCAAGTTGCCAAAACCCATGCGCCATGCGTCCATTTGGCTCAACTTCTTCAAGTTGCCAAAACCCATGCGCCATGCGTCCATTTGGCTCAACTTTTACAAGTTGCCAAAACCCATGCGCCATGCGTCCCTTTGGCTCAACTTCTTCAAGTTGCCAAAACCCATGCGCCATGCGTCCATTTGGCTCAACTTTTTCAAGTCGCCAAAACCCACGCGCCATGCGTCCATTTAGCTCAATTTTTTCAAGTTGCCAAAACCCATGCGCCATGCGTCCGTTTGGCACAGATATTTATAAGTTACCAAAATTCATACGCCACAAAAGCCACTAAACTTATAAGTCCAGAATCCCTCCTAGACGATCAACTCAACTAGAAGGCACACTGGACTGGGGGACTTGAAGAGGTATGGTCCCAATTCCCTGCCTACATGGCAGGGACCACACCTCCTTTTCAAAGCACACATTGCGCCTACATCAGCAACATAATCCACAAGCTTCTAGAAGCTTCTGGACAATGTCAAGGTGGCACCGAAGATGCTTTATCCGACAAAAGGATGAATACGTGTCACCAGTCGCAGAGCTCCACATAGGCCTGTGGCAAATCAGGGAGCAGAGCTGACAACACCAGTACGAGGTTTCCAGCATGGACAAAGGCAGGCGCGCCACGTGTACCACTACACCGGCTATGACAGAGGAGACCAAGAGGATATTCCCCTTGGTCGGATAGCTGGCGCGCAACCACAGCTGGCACAACTGCTCCTCCCTTCTTCACCCTCCGGCTATAAATAAGACCCTTCATCATCCAGGTTGAATCATCTTGCTCTCCCATTTCACACACTCAACACACACTGTTATTTCTCCTCAAAACAGTACTTATTCTCATGCCGGAGCCTGGTTAAGAGGGAAACCCCCATATTCCCCTCTTAACGAGACTAACGGTGTTGCTGTTTTGCAGGATCTTGGTCATTTCCAGCGAGTAGAAAGGAGATTGAACCCACAGAGGAAACAACCCCACAGATTAACCTCGGTGTTAACCTGTGTTTCATCATTTAGGTTTTAATTTCATGTTTTATTGTTGTAGTACATGTATTATGTTTTGCTTTTTGTCATGTTGTTTAAGGGTGAGAGGTTTCAAGATGCATACAAAGTGCTCGATGAAATGCTTCAACCATGTTTATAAGGTAAGTATATTTGGCAATTTTTGTTTCAATGCGATTTGGAATGTGCGGAATCCTTGATACTTGTAGTCTACTCTTATTGAGGATATGCGGATAGTTATGCAGCAACAAAGGCAAGTCCATGTTTTTATTGGGTATACTTTCAAACAACTAAGAGTTAACTGTCATTTTCGTCCTTCTGGTTTGTTCACTTTTGCCATTTCAGGCCAATTTTCAAAAATGCATCAGTTTCCACTTCAGTCCAAAAATTAAAACCCAGTTAAGTTAGACAGGTTAAATGAAGGGTATTATTGTCAATTCATATCTTTTTTTTGCACCTTATTTTATGAATTGACAACAATACCCTTCATTTAACTTATCTGGCTTAATTGGGTTTTAGTTTTTGGACTGAAGTGGCACGTTTCCAGTATGTGTATGTTAGAGAGGAAACTGGTACATTTTTAAAAATTGGCCTGGAATGGCAAAAGTGAACAAACAAGAAAATGACCTTAACTCAAAAACTAATGTTTTAATATATTTCAATGAATTTTGAATGATTTTTACAAGTAGTTTTATATTGTGGGATCTAATTGGTGTTAAGCACTTTATATTAATACCGATCTAAATAGAGTTAGGATTATATTAAAATAAGTTTGGTTACCGGCTGGTGGTAGAAGGGGCTGAAAGGCTTGATGGGTGCAAACCTTACCGTATTTATAATTCAAGCTTATGTTATGGTGAGGGGGTAACTTTGTAGAATAGTAACCAAGTTTTAAAAGTGTTCCAATTATGTCACTCAAGTTTCAAAAGTGTTCCAATCATATCACTCAACATTCATTTTCATTAAAATTAAGGGTTTTTTCATCCATTTCATAGGTAATCATGGTGATATGGATTTTTGTTTCTTTTTTCCCTTAGGCTAGTGGGTATGGTGACATCCCATCCTTGGAGGACTATCCGCCACGTAGGCGCCACGTCTTATATTAAAATAATCCGACCCCAACATTTTTTGTTTCTTTTTTCCCTTAACTTGTTTTTTTTTAATTTTTAATGTAATTAAAGTTTTTTTTGAATAAATATAATTTCATATATTAAAATAATCCGACCCCAACATCTTATGCTCTTTTTCTTCTTAACATATGGAAAAAAGGACATGGCTCGATTTGAATGTTAAGCTATCTAATTGGGACAAAAACGATACGAGTGACCTAATTAGAAACTTTTAAAACTTGGTTACTATTCTGTAACATTTTCCCAATTTATAATTAATATAAATAAAGCTAGGAAAAGGTAAAAAGAATACATAATTCCATCATAGGAAGAACTCGTGGTCTGATGAAGAACTTACGAATAGAACTACTCTGCTACTGGTGAGTTTTTTAAATCATGTTTATGTTTTTGTTATTTTTTATTTAATTTTGTGAGTTCTGCAAATCCAAGAATCTTGGACCTGGATCAATGGATGTGTGTTCTTAATTTTGGTAGAATTTTGTACTTAACTGTTGGTGCAACTCAAAATTATGTCACAACGAGCTCTTTATATTGATACCAAGCTAAATGGAGTTTGACTGATGTTAAAAATGATTTTATGGTATTGCATACAGATTCTCAAACCTTTTTGCACTGCATCCTGAATTTCAAACCCATCTAAACCAAATTGTAATCTCAAACTTTCCATTTTACTCATATTTGCGATTTTTTTTTTTATTTTGAGTTCAGAAAAACAAGATTGTAATAGACAATTTATTAGACCTACTATTTGAATTAGTCTGAAGATGTCCTCTAGATTTTTCTTCCTTCCCTTTTAAGCAAATTCAAGGCTTCGAAATGGAGACTGGGAGAAAAAGAGATAGTTGGCAACAATCTTTGTCTTCTTTCAACCAATTTTTTGAAACCAATAAATATTGTTGTTGAGTCCATTTGGGTTGGTAATTATAACTACCATGTTTAACATATTGGTTTGGCTGATGTAAACATAAAACTTTTGAGCTTTTTGTTGGTTTAAAACGATATAGGACATACGAAGCTTGCTGGTGTTAAAACCTTCTTATAGTTAACATTTGGCTGTTGAGACTAGCGACCACGGAGCACTCTATTAGAATCACTAGCTTGATGATGGTAAGAAGAAGCAGCGATTTAGGGTGGAAAGGAGTTAACAGATATGGCTATCCAGGGAAAAGAAAAGCCAAGTGGCAATGGTAAGAAGAAGGTAACGATCTTTCCCCTCTTTATAATTATTCTCTTAACTGTTTTGCTAGTAAAAAGGTTAGTTTGGCCTATCGATTACTCTTTTACGATGTTAAGCATTAAACCAAAAATTAGGTGTAATACTTTAAATATATTCAAAATAAATTTAAGAAAATAACCTCATGATTCTGTTTAAATACATGATTTACTTCATCATAAAAAAACAGAAATTTAAAGATTTAATGTCTGGAAAATGTATGAAAGATTTAATGTTTTATTTGACTATAGCTTTTATTTCTAGTGAGGCTGCAGGGTATGGGGACGTCCCCATCCCGTCTCGGTCCGGCGACGCTAGAAACACCATCCCCCCCCCCCCCCCCCCCGCGGCCCGTCCTAATCGTCTCAGTCTCGACGATGGCGACGCAGCAAAAAATGTGGGCCCCCTCCATAAAGTAGCCGTTAGGAAAATTAAAAAAAAAGATAATTTGAATTTCCCAAAAAAGGCAACGGTCAAAAGCAACAATTTATATAAATTTCAAATCTATTTTCACCTCCATTCACCATTTTAACCCCATTTTCTCATCCCTCTCACTTTATTTTTATAAATCTTCTTCCACTTTTATAACCTTATACTCTATCATGGATCCCTTCAACAACCCGAACAATCCGAACAACCCGAACAATCCCTACAACCCGACCCAACCGAATGTTTTCTCGGTTCCGGGATATTATCCGACGCTAGAACCGAACCAATTCTCGCAATATTCATCAAATGCGTTTGCATCATTCCAACACTCACCAAACCAATTCGCTTAATTCTCTCAAAATCAAGCCCTTCAACAAATGATGATGCGGGGTGCTTTTAATTTCCCACCAAACCCGACACCACCCGTTCAACCCCAACCGATCCCGACGCAACCCGTTCAACCCCAATCCGAACCCGACGACGATGTTGAGGTTGTTCTCGAAACCCAACCGCTTATAGAAAAAGGCAAACGATAAAAAGGCAAGCAAGTGGTGGGTGACAAACCCGACAAACCGAAGCCGAAACCGTGGACGCCAATCGAAGAAGAAGCCTTAGCTAAGGCTTACATAGGCACGTCTACACACCCGACAAAAGGTTGGTATTTTTTTTAAAGTTTATCTTTTTTTTAAGTTTATCCTTTTTTTAAAGTTTATATATTTTTTTAAAGTTTATATTTTTTTGTAATTTTTGTAACAGTTTATAATTTTTTTAAGGTTTATCTTTTTTTTTTATAAAAGATTATATATATTGTAACAGTTTATAAGTTTATGTAATAATTTTTTAAGGTTTATGTTTTTTATATTTTGGTAACTGTTTATATATTTGTTTGTTTTTTTATAGGTAATAATCAAACGGGTGACGGGTTTTGGACGAAGGTTTTGGCGAAGTTCCTCGAGCTTATGGACCAAGGCCCGTATCGAGATATCGATTCGGTGTCATTGAAGTGGCGGAAAATGAACGGGTTCGTCAATAAATTTTGCGAGGAGTATAATAAAATATATACAAGTGGGCGTCGTAGCGGCATGAGCGACGAGGATGTGTTCAAACAAGCGTTGGAGAAGTATAAGTCGAACAATGGTAATACCAACTTTGCACACGTCCGCGCGTGGGAAATTTTGAAAACGCACCCAAAATGGGCGCCGATTCCCAACGAGGTGGAGATGGCGAAACGACAAAAAACATCGGAAACGGGTAGTTTTAGCACCGGTGGATCGGACGCGAGATGTCACATTAACTTAAATGATGACACCGAGTTTGACGAAGAGGAATACGTCGTACATGAAGCGGAGCGTCCACCGGGCCGAGACAAATCAAAGAAAGAGCGGGCCAAGGGGAAAGAAAAGGAAAAGGTGGATCTGAAGATGGAAGAGTTTATGGTACACCTTAAAACGTACACGGACGTCTCGGCCCAAAAGGCGAAGGCGAAGGAGCGGGCCGTCGAAGAAAAACTCGTGTAGCGGAAGAAAAGTTACGCGAAAAGGTCCGGTTGTCTAATGAGAAAATCCGAATTTCCGATGAAAAGATTCGGCTCAAGGAATGGGAAATAATAACGATGGATGTCGATGAGTATCCCGAGCCGAAACGTTCGATGTTGAAAAAACTACAAACCGACATCATGAAGAAACATCAAATTATTTAAGTCTACGTTTTTTTATTATGTTTATGTTTTTTTTATTAAGTTTATGTTTTTTTATGTTTATGTAATGTGTTTTTAATATTAATGAAAATATTGTGTTAGTTTATTTGTTAAATGTTAAAAAAATGTAGAAGATTAAAAAAAAAACATAAAAGTGGTGGGGAGGACTATGAGTCATAGTCCTCCCAAGGATGGTCCATCCCACAAAACTAGAGGGTATGGAGGATGGTCCTAGTCATAGTCTAGTCATAGTCTATGACTAGGATCATCCTCCCATTTCCACTAGTTTTGTGGGATGCACCATTCTTGGAAGAACTATGACGTAACGTCTACGTGACGGATTATCCTCCCTTGAAGGACCATCACCATACCCTTGATATTTATCCCTTTTACCCTAAAAAAACTCAGGTAATGCAGTTAGTTGGATTACTTTATCTCAACTTATCCATGTTGACTCTCCTACAATAGTTGTTTTTTGTATGGCATGTAGTCAGGTTCGTGCTTAATTATTTTAACGATTCTAATTAGATTCTGAAATTCCCAATAATTAAGCTATATTCTTATTCTAAATATTGAAAAAACATAATGTTTGGGTTGGTTATTGTTGAAGCAACAAATAATAGACCAAATGTAGTAGCGAGGATGGTTAGGCAAAAGGGTTAAAGGGTTTAACCTTACCTAACGCAGGTCGTGGGGTCCTCCCACGTTTGCAAGACGTGGAAGGAGGTTCACTAGTTTATTTCTGTTGTTTACTGAGGATCCTTCTCTGAAGTGTGTTCAGTTTCGGATGAAGAAACAAATAGAATATGTGTGAGTTGGATGTGAAAGGGAGTAACTTGCATGAAGCAAGTACACGATGTGAATGACCAGAGTTTTAAGGAAACAGGGCTGGTCCGGAATGTCTCAACTCAGTAAATGAAGTGTCAATTATACAGGAGAAGACATCTCCCAAAGAGGCATTCATTTGCCTAGTGACCTAGCTTGCAGCAAGGGGCTTGCCCTTTCGGGGGTTGAAGCCTTTTGACCCCTGGATAATAGCATGTGCTCTGCAGACCTGCGTTGCCTTTGCGGCTGTGTTTGGTGAAGCAATCCCTGGATGTGACTGGCTACTGTTTCCGCATTGCTTTTCCCCACTTCACAGCTTTTTTAACCTTCGAACCATTTAACCTTTCGGTCGTTTATGTACTTCAGTCATTTTATTTGGTCTTGGGCTACCCCCGTCATCAGCCCCCCAAGTCAGAGGTTTTTGTGGGATGAGCTCAAAGACGTCTGACTTTTGTACATGTATTTTATTGCCTGAAGGTTTCAAGGGTTTAATGCTTGAAGGCTTGAAAGGTTGTAGGCAGTTAATTTTTGAATTTTAAATAACTGACAATCGATTTGATTGATGTGTGACAGTTCATAGGGTGGCGGTTTTTGCAGTAGTTACTGTTTGCAATTATCACCCCTATTTAGGTTATTTTCTTTTTATATTTACATTATTTCCTTCACTTTTTACATATTTCCTCAAGTTCCTTCCTGCGATTTCTTTCCTCCTTTCCAAGGTTAGTTTCAGTTTCCTTTGCATTTTCCTTATATTCTTCGTTTATTTCGAAAATGGGTGCTTGTAAGGATTTAGCAAAATCCTTTTCCTGATTAACACAAGAAGAGGTAGACTTATTTTGTATGGAATATGGTATTGATAGAAAGTTTAAACCCATTGCTCCTGCTTGTGATGTTCCTGTTGATAAACCGATTTCTGGTTCGATTGCTCTTTATTGTCTCCATTTTGAGTTTTCGAACCTTCGTTATCCCTTTTCTCTCTTTGTTTTGAATCTGTTAGAGTATTATCGGATTTCCTTTGGGCAAGTTCATCCGAAGGGCATGGCTAGGGTTTTGCATTTTGAGGTTTTGTGCCGTGCCCTCGGATATGATCCTTCATTATTGCTTTTTCGCCGTTTTTTCCGTTTGGCCAAAAATGGCGATTGGTTTACCTTTGAAACATCCAAGGTTGATTCTTGCCTTATTTCGTCTATGGTTACAACACTTGGGACTTGGAAGGATCGTTTTTTCTGGGTTTCCGATACTATTATTCCATTTAAGATGGTGTGGAGGCACCCAGATGCCGTTCTCAATGATCCGGAGCCCTCTGAATCGGAGTTGAATGATGTTTTTCTCAAAGCCATCCGGGAGTGCCCTTCGAGGGTTCGTCCCTTTCCTGAACATTTACTAGTTCATTTAGGGGTTAGTAAAATCTGGCGAAATGCCGATCAGGATCCGGTTCTAATGAGAGGTAGCATGGGTATGCATTTTCCTTTTTTGCCCTCTTTGCTTTTTCTTGGCTTATGCCTTATGTGCTTTTGTTTTGCTATTTGCAGTTATGTCTACTCTGGATTTCATTAAGAGTGACGACACCTCTGATGTTGTGTTTGGGGATACTCCATCTGTTCCGGGTGAAAATGTTGTTGTTAGAACTGCTGAGCAAAGGTTTGAGGGTTCCGGTTATATTAGTGCTTCCAATGTCAAAGGGTTTTCTAAGCCTAGTGCTCCCAAGCCCTCATCCCGTCGATCTACCCGTCGTTTGCTGAAGGCTGCTCCTCAATCCACTTCTACTGAACCAGTGGAATTGAGTGATGATGTTGAAGTTTCTGAAGATCAAGGTGTTGAGGCAGGTGTTGAAAAGGAGAAGGGATTGGTTGTTCATGGCAAGAAGGCTTCGAGCAAAAAGGTTGTTGTGACCCCTGTTCAGGGTTCTTCGAGCAGGGATGTTGAAGGGTTGGATCCCGAAGAGGTTTATGTGCCTGGTTGGTCAGTGAAAAATGATGACAGCTTTAAGGATGCTGCTCTTTGTGAAGATGCTCTGAGTCATCTTGCTCCTCCTTCGCAATACTATTGCTGGAATGGACGATGACTTAATGTTATGCCGTATGATTTTGAGCACCTGTAACCTTGCTTCTATGCTTCCTCAAGGGATTGCTCGTTTTCGTAAGAGGATGCAGGAATATGAGGAATTTTCTAAGAAGAAGGATAAAATGAAATCCTCCACGGCTGTGATGAAAAAGGAGATAGCTGGTTTTGCTGAGAAGGAAGAGGCGTGGGACAAAAAGGTTAGTGAGCTTACCAGGGTGCATGAGATTGAGATGGGTAACTTGAAGAAAAGCTTTGAGGCTGATCGGTTGAAGCTTAAAGCTGATAGGGAAGCCTTATTTGTTCAGCAATGGGTTTTTGATGAGGAAAAGGAGGGGTTAAAGGCTTCAGTTGCTCGATTCACCCTTGATAATCAATGGTTAATTGAGCAGGGTTTTCATCAGGTTGTTACTTACCTTCTTCATTCCAAGGAGTTTAATTCTGCCCTTGGTGAAGTTTATACTAAGTTGCTCAACCTGGGGAAACACCAAGGCCTCATCGCTGGTTATAAGCTTCATGAATCCGGCCAACCTTTGGAGAAGTCTCCTTTGTTTCATCCCGAGGCTTCCGATGTTTTCAAAGGCTCCGTTGAGCAGATGGAGAAGCCGACCTACCCTTACATTCATCAAGTTTCTGCTTGTTTTGGTAAGCCTCTTGCTGTATTGCAAGACTTGAAGCCGGAAGGCCTTAATGAACAGGTCTGTGCTTAAATCTTGGGTTCCCTTTCAAGGAAAAGGCCCTACTCGGGGGATAGTGATGACACTTTTTTAGCAGAACAAGGTGTTCCAAAGGATGCAAGCTTGGAGGCTTCAGCGGTAGGCGGTGATGGTGATGCAAAGACTAAGAAGTCTAAAAAAGCGAAGAAGGTGAAGGGTGAAGGTTCCGGGGTTTCTAAGTCCTCTGCTGATGCTTGATTCGTAGCTTTCTTAGCATCAAAAACAATTCGTGGTTTGTAATGTTATCTTGAACAATATTAGGTTTCCAGGAACCCTTAAGGTTCCTGTTTGTTGTGTCTTAGGCCTGTATGACCGTTTGAACAGTATCTAAACTTGCAAGTTACTAGGACTTGCCTTAACTCTTGTTTGAAAGTCTTTCAGGGCTTTCTTTGATATGGTATGATGTTTAACTATTTTATTTGTGTTATGTTTTTATACTTATGCCCGTTTTGTTAAGGCAGTTTGGTTGGCTTTAACCCTTCAAGCCTTTTGGCTACCCGTAGGTAGGTTGAAGCCTTCGGGGTTTCGAGCTGTCACGTAGGTGGCTTGAAGCCTTGACGGTTCTTTATGACTTGATTTGGTTTGTATTTTTGCAAAAAAAAAAATTTTCTTTTTGCTTGTATCCTTCCTTAGATAATTTTCGTCTTCTTGTAACTTTGTCTTTGTCGAGTTTGTGTTGCCTTTATGTTTTTTACACCTTAAAGGGTTCAGTGCTGCAGACACTTAGCCTTGGTGTTTTTTAACAAGAAGACATAGCACCTATCCTTTTTATCATTTCTTTGTTATTTTTTTTGACTTCGTAAGCCTGTTTGTTGGTTATATTTCTAAGGCTTAAGGAACGTTTGGTGTAGGTTGTTCAGACCTGTCTATGAGACAATTTTGCTTTGGCTTAGTAAGTCTCATGGAGTTGTATTGATTTAGGAACTCACCCCTTATATAGGTTCATTCAATCCTTGAACCTATTGAGCGATGTGGCCTGGGAGCTCACCCCCTTTCATGGCCCTTGCCATGGAGTTTTTTGCTAGGTTCTCAACCTGATTTTAGGATAGAAAGAAAAGTTTGATAAAACAACTTCATTCATTCAAGCAATACTTGCTTTTTACAAAAGGTATTCATAGTGTTGTTCAAAATACATTGTGATACAAACCAAACTTTCCTGTCTAGACATGGAACCTTTTCAGGGTTTTGCCATTCCAATGCCTTGGAAGCTTTTTGCCTTCTCTGCTAGCTTGTAGGATCCACCCTTGTGTGCTTCAAGGATGGTATATGGACCTTCCCATTTTGGGCCAAGCTTTCCTTGATTTTCTTTTTTGCTAGCTTCATTGTTTCTAAGGACTAGGTCCCCCAGCTTGAATCGTTCATTCTTGACTTTCTTGTTGTAGTAGGCTTCCATTTGTTGCTTATATTTGGCTTCTTGAATTGCGGTTTGATCTCGGGCTTCCTCTAGGAGTTGTAAATTCAACATGGTCTCTTTTTGGTGTGTTTCGGGATCCATGTTGACAATTCGTTGGGTTACAACTCCTATTTCAGCGGGGATTACAGCCTCGGATCCAAATACGAAGCTATAAGGTATTTTCTTGTGGCTTGTTTTTTCGGTTGTCCTAATTGCCCATAGAACACTAGGCAATTCTTCAAGCCAGTTGCTTTCGTATCTTCCCAATCTTGTCTTGATACCTTCCACTATGCTTCGATTTGCCCTTTCAACCTGGCCATTTGATTGCGGGTAAGCCACTGAGTTGAAGATCTGATTGATCCTGTACTCTTTACACCAAACGCTGAAAGGCTTCTCAGCAAATTGCTTCCCGTTGTCGGTGACAATTACTCCCGGCAATCCATAACGGCAGATGATGTTTTCCCAAACGAAGTCAATGACATGTTTGCCTGTGATCTTTGCGAATGGTTTAACCTCGGGCCACTTGGTGAAATAATCTATTGCCACTAGCAAGAATTTTACTCCTCCTTTGCTTGGAGGGAATGGTCCAACAATGTCCATTCCCCATTTATGGAATGGCCATGCCGAGGTTATTGGGACAAGATCATGCTTGTGATTTTTTGGGATTGGTGCATGAATCTGGCAAGCATCACATTTCTTCAATTGCTCAGTGGTGTCACGGTGCATTGAGGGCCAGAAATATCCAAGGTTCATGAGTTTTGCAACCACCGACCTAGCTCCAAAATGAGCTCCACATATGCCTTCGTGAACCTCTTTGATCAAATACTTACTTTGCTCAGGACCGACACATCTTAGCAATGGGGCAAGGTAACCCTTTTTGTAAAGGTTTTCTCCTTGCAGCACATATTGCCTTGCTTTGATTTTAACCCTTTCAGCTTCTACTTGATCATCGGGTAGTTCACCATTTTTAAGGAACTTTTTGATAGGAGTCATCCAGTTTGGATCTTCCTCGGTGACTACGTCTTGAACTTCCAATTCATCAATTGATGGAGCCTTCAGCACTTCTACCAACACCTTCTTAGTGAGGTGGGCAAAGGTGAGAGATGCTAGCTTACTTAAGGGATCAGCCTTTTTGTTTTGGGATCTGGGGATTTGTTTGATGCAGCATGCTTGGAAGGTATTCATCAACTCCTTGGATTTTTCCTTATATCTTCTCATGTTGGGTTCTTTGGCAACATAGCTATCGTTTAATTGGCTTGAGACTAGTAATGAATATGTGAACACTTCAAGCTTTTGGACTTTCATCTCTTTGGCCAGCCTTAAACCGGCGATCAGTGCCTCATATTCAGCCTCGTTATTGGTGGTATGAAAGTCAAAACGAAGAGCATATGTGAATTCCAACCCTTCTGGGTTGATCAAAATTAGCCCAGCCCCTGACCCTTCAACGCTTGAAGCTCCGTCGGTAAAAAGCTTCCAGGCTTCAGGGTTGGAGGGTTCAGTGGTGGTAGTGTTTACTTCATTGATTATTTGGTTCGGGACTTCCACGATGAAATCAGCCAAGACTTGGGCTTTGATAGCTTTTCGTGGGACGTAGGTTATGTTGTGTTCACCTAGTTCCACTGCCCATTTTGCCAACCTTCACGAATTCTCTGGTTTTTCAAGCACATTCTTAATAGGTTGGTCAGTGACCACTTGTATAGGATATGCCTGGAAATACCTCTGAAGCCTTCTAGCTGTTTGAACTAGGGCTAGGGCAAGCTTTTCAACGGGAGGATATTTGGTCTCAGCCAATTTTAAAGTTTTGCTGAAGAAATAAACGGGTACCTAAGCCGTGTCCCGTTCGATGGTGAGGACTGCACTTATGGCCTCTTCAGCAATTGATAGGATACTGAAATTAATTCCCCCGTTTTAGGAGCTGCAATGTCTGGCAAGGAAGCGAGATGTTGTTTCATCTGGTTGAAGGCTTCTTCAGCTTCATCAGTCCACTTGAAATCCTTCTTATCAGAACAATTTTTGAGTGTTTTGTAGAAGGGTAGAGACCTTTCAGCCAACTTTGAGGTGAAACGCTTCAAGGCTGCAAGCTTCCCGTTTAAGCTTTCCACCTCCTTTTTGGTTTTTGGTGGTTTGGTTTCGAGGACAGCTTTTACTTTGTTTGGGTTAGCCTTGATGCTTTGCTTCCCGACAATGTGACCCAAGAATTTTCCTTCTTCAAATCCAAATGAGCATTTTTCAGGGTTAAGTTTCATGTTAACCTTTCTGAGATTCTTCAAAGTTTCTTGGATGTCGTCAAGCATTTGATACTCCGTCTTGCTTTTGATCACCAAGTCATCGACGTATGCCTCCATGTTTTTACCAATTTGGTTTGCAAAGGCTTTGTCTACTAGACGTTGGTAGGTTGCTCCCGCGTTCTTGAGTCCAAAGGGTATCTTCTTGTAGCAGAAGATCCCTTTATCGGTGTGGAACGCCGTTTTCTCTTCGTCTTCTTCTTTCATGAGTATTTGGTGATACCCTTTGTAAGCATCAAGAAAGCATTTGAAGGGTAACCGGTGAGCGAGTCAACCTTGAGATCGATTTCCGGTAGTGGATAGCAGTCCTTAGGACAAGCCTTGTTGAGATCCTTGAAATGTATGCACATCCTCCAAGAGTTGTCTGGTTTCTTGACCATAACCGGGTTTGCAACCCATGATTGGTACTTGACTTCTCGGAGAATGTCGGCCGATACGAGCTTTTCAACCTCTTGGCAAGCAGCCAGGCTTCTCTCGGGTGCTAAGCTTCTTTTCTTTTGGACCACGGGCTTAACATCGGGTGGTATTCTTAACTCATGTTCAGCAATGTTTCAGGGGATCCTGTCATATCTTCTGGACACCAAGCGAAGACATCGCTGTAATGTGTCAACAACTTTTCTAGATAAGAGAGTGTTTCCGGTGAAAGGCTTGGATTGCCCTTATTCTTTTTTCAGGGTACTTAGGATTTATGATTAGCCTTTGCTTGTCTTCTTCACTTCTAGGACTTTCACCTTCAACCAGGTAGGCCTCTTGAGAGGGTTGAAGGGTTGCTATCCCCCTCTCAGTTGGAAATTTTACTATGCCATGTCCAGCAGACACGGCCATGTAGAAGGCACACTGTCCTGGTCTTCCTATGATCACATCATAGTTTGAAGTTATGTTGATAACCACAAAGGTGAGTGGTTAGATTCTTTCCTTCTGACCTTCGTTAAAATAAACATTTAGTGTCAGTTTCCCTAAAGGCTTGAGGGGGATATCAGCAATACCTTTTATGGAGGTTCTAGAGGGTTGAAGCCTTGAACGCTCTTCATTACTCAAATGGTTAAACAACTTCTCGAACATGATTTCAGTGGCCGCCCCAGTGTCTATGTATGCCCTATATGTTTTCAACATTCCCACAGTAGCTTCTACAAAAGAGGGCTTGAAAGAGGGCCTTTTTCTGTTGGGGGAAAGTAAACACACTGAAGCTCCCAAGCTTCCAACCGTTGTCTTTTATGAGGAACCCTTTCATCAGAGTCCACCATATTGACTTCCTTACCCTTTCCTTCAGCCATTTTGTCCCGAACCCCTTTTACCAAATGAGCGAGTTCCCGGGACTTAACAGCCTCTTCAATTCTTTTCTTGAGCTGGAAGCAATCATTGGTGTGGTGACCTTTTCTTCATGGAACTCACAATACTGTGTGGAGTTTTCATTTTTCCTGCTTTTGGGGAGAGGCCTAGGAGGCCTAAAGTTCTGCTTGACTTCTTCTGTTGCAAGGATTTCTTGAGGAGTCTTTGTGAGGGGTGTGAAGCTCATGCCTTTCTCCCTGGTTGGAGGGTTCCGACCTTCGATGGTCTGAACCCTTCTGTCATAGGAGTTACAGTTCCCTCTTTTTCTGGCTAGGCTGTTACTTCGCCAACTAGACCCTCTTTTCCTTTGTTCTTTAATATCAACAGCCTCCTCTCCCCGAACATGGGCTTCTGCCCTTTCGAGAGCTTCTTCCAAGGTCTTGGGCAGGGATTTGTTGAAATCTCTTGTGAGATATTTCGAGGTGATAGCGTTCATGAAACCGGCTACCCTCATTTTTTCATCTGCCCCTACATAGGTCAGACCTTCCTTCTTGTATCGTTCAATAAACTCGCGAAGACTTTCATTGTCACGTTGTTTTATTTGAAAAATCATGGTCGCATCTTTGACATATCGTCTTTGTTGGGAGAAGTTGGCCAGAAAACCCTTGCTAAGATCATCGAAGCTTCGAATGCTTCGAGCAGGTAAATCGTTGAACCAGATCCTGGCAGATCCGATAAGGGTTTGCATAAACATTAGACAACATTCAGCATTTGAACACTTCTCAATCCTTGCTGCACCGGTGAAGATTTGAAGATGGTCCTCTGGGTCCTCAGACCCATCATACGTTCTGATGTGGGACAGCATCTTGATCTTTGTTTGAAAATCATAATCGGCTATTTGCTGTGAAAAGCATGAAAGGTTACTTGGCTTATAGGGTTTGGCCAAGTCTTCTTCGATCCTTGTACCCACGTTGTTATTACCATTGTTGTTCCCCTGAGTGGCTAGCACTTGATTGATGAAGTGTTGCCACGGGAAGCTGGCCATTATCTGGGTCATCATCTGGGACATAGGGTTGAAGCCTTGGAGGCTTCCAGGTGCAACTGGGCAGCTAACTCCAAGGGGGGTGCTCATAACCGCACTTCGTGCCAATGGAAGCACAGACAGGGCTTGTTCCCATGAAGTTGTTGTAGAAGCTGGAAAGCTTGTTACTGGGGACTATAGGAGCTGATCTAAGGTCAGCTCATGGCCCAGAGGAGCACCACTCATAACTGGCTGAGATGAAAAGAGAGGATGTATTGTAGGGTTTGCCATTGTAGACAAATATGGAACAGGATTTGGAGGATTACTGGGGCCAGCCTCATTCCTGGTTGTAAAAGGTGGAATGGGAGGTCCGGGAGACAACGTTGGTTCAGGCTCATCATAGTCTAGATGAATCCTCACTCCCTTATCCTTTTCCTTGTTCACATACTGGTTGAGGAGAGACCTCAACTTAAGGAAATTGTTGGCAACCCCCTCGGGGGTAAGTTCAATACGCGTTGGAGTGTCAGTGACGCCAACATTAGGGGAAAGAACTCCGGATCTGGAAGGAGTTGGAGTGTTAAAGGTAAGAAACTCGGGTGTGCTCCCCGGAGTTGAGAAAGATGTTGGTATAGCCACATCAGCTTGGCTGCTACCCGGGATTGAAGTGTTTGGAACCTGATTTACTTCACCCGGGGATCC
This sequence comes from Helianthus annuus, assembly GCF_002127325.2. Taxonomy (NCBI): domain Eukaryota; kingdom Viridiplantae; phylum Streptophyta; class Magnoliopsida; order Asterales; family Asteraceae; genus Helianthus; species Helianthus annuus. The sequence continues at coordinate 28,049,018 of NC_035434.2, read as the reverse complement.
ACTTTCAGACATGGTGATTTCAAGAGAAAAGAGCTACACTACTAGGTCTTTTTGAGGAGAAATGGCGGCGTAGCCCCACGGTGGGCGCCAACTTGTTGAAGCAACAAATAATAGACCAAATGTAGTAGTGAGGATGGTTAGGCAAAAGGGTTAAAGGGTTTAACCTTGCCTAACGCAGGTCGTGGGGTCCCCTCACGTTTGCAAGACGTGGAAGGAGGTTCACTAGTTTATTTCTGTTGTTTGCTGAGGATCCTTCTCTGAAGTGTGTTTAGATTCGGATGAAGAAACAAATAGAATATGTGTGAGTTGGATGTGAAAGTGAGTACACGATGTGAATGACCAGAGTTTTAAGGAAACAGGGTTGGTCTGGAATGTCTCAACTCAGTAAATGAAGTGTCAATTATATAGGAGAAGACATCTCTCAAAGAGGCATTCATTTGACTAGTGACCTAGCTTGCAGCGAGGGGCTTGCCCTTTCGGGGGTTGAAGCCTTTTGACCCCTGGATAATAGCATGTGCTCTGCAGACCTGCATTGCTTTTGCGGCTGTGGTTGGTGAAGCAATCCCTGGATGTGACTGGCTACTGTTTCCGCATTGCTTTTCCCCACTTCACAGCTTTTTTAACCTTCGAACCATTTAACCTTTGGGTCGTTTATGTACTTAAGTCATTTTATTTGGTCTTGGTGTACCCCCGTCATCAGTTATAAATTCTGTAAAGTTAGTCATTTAATCCATTTAACCAACTTTGGATTTTTACAGTCTTGCTTGAGTAAGAATCATCATGATATTGCCCCTCGATACCCTTTGAGCATCTACACTGGCTCTACCATAACTGATACAAGGAACAAGTGGTTGAAATTTGTTGATCTTTATGTTTATTATGTTAAATAATAGGGGGTGTTGCTTGGTTTGTCTAATACCGTGGGAGTCCTAGCTGGTGTATTTGGCAACAGGGGTGTAGCATTTAAGGGGCCGGGAGGGGCGCCCGACCCCCCGAACTTTTCGCTCAGTAGTGTTGTACATGTAGTTTTCGTATAGAAAGTTTTGGGTATATACGTTTTCGACCCCCGGTTCTATAGAAATTTTTGGGTATATACATTTTCGACCCCCCGACAAAAACTTCAAGCTTCGCCACTGTTTGGCAATGCAGCCACTGGTTACATCTTGCAACATAGTACACTTTTATCCCTCATTACAATGAAAGTATAGTTAATAGGTGCCGATCTCGGCCCATTTTCTTTTGAACGAGTCTCCTCGGGTTATGTATTATCTCTAACAAGTCAAATAGGTACATTGAAAAATAAACCTTGGATGGAATAGGATTAAATGGGTTGAAAGTCGTCCCAAGTCTTATGCAAACAAAGATTGTCAAAGAAAGATTGTCCTCAAACAGATTACAAGATAACTTTGCTCACTCTTCCATTCCATAATTCTTCAACACTTTCTCAATATAAGAAGATTGAGACAGTGTTAACACCTTTTCTGCCCTGTTTCTATGGATTTCCATACCAAGTATCTTCCTGGCTTTCCCCAAATCCTTCATTTCAAACTCTCTCATCAACAGTTGCTTGGTTTCTTCTATTTGGCTTTTGCTTTCATAAGCTATTAGCATATCATCAACATACAAGATCAAATAGACAAATTTACCCCTGTCATACTCCCTATGATACACACAATTGTCATAAGGACTTCTGCTGAAACCACTGCCCACTATGTATTCATCAAATCTTTTGTACCACTGTCTAGGAGACTGCTTCAGTCCATACAAGGACCTCTTCAGTAAACATGCCTTATCTTCTTGGCCTTTGACTTCATATCCCTTTGGTTGTGCCATGTAGATCTTCTCATCCAAATTACCATGCAAAAATGCAGTTTTCACATCCATTTGTTCCAACTCCAGATCTAACGATGCAACCAATGACAAGACAACTCTAATTGAGACATGTTTGACTACAGGAGAAAAGATCTCATTGTAATCAACACCTGCCTTTTGAGTAAATCCCTTAGCCACCAGTCTTGCTTTGTATCTTGGACCTTCTCCTGGTTTGACACCTTCTTTAATTTTGTAGATCCACTTGCAAGACACCAACTTCTGGTCTTTTGGCTTGTTTACCAACTCCCACGTACCATTCTTGTACAGAGAATCCATCTCTTCATCCATTGCTTTATACCACTTTTGATTATCTTCTGAATTAACAGCTTCTTCAAAAGTCAGCGGTTCATAGATTCTTTCATTCTCTGCTGCTACAAAAGCAACTGCAGAAATCTCGTCTTGATCTCTGTACCTCAGTGGTTTCACAACTTTCCTTTTTGACCGGTCTCTCACCAAAATGTAATCCTCCAAATTTGGTACACTTTGACTTGTCTCATCCTGACTTGAACCAGAACTTCCACTTTGACTTGTTTCACCCTGAGTTGCACCAGACCTTTCAACATTCACCTTTGGTCTGTTTAACACTGGCTCCACCTCAAACTGAAGATTATCTTTCTTGGATACACTTCTGTTTATTGACTCCATAACATCTTTGTACAGGACATTCTCCCTGCACTGAACATTTCTGCTCACTATCACCTTTGGATTTTGCAACCTCCAAAGCCTGTATCCTTTTACACCTTCAGTATATCCCAGCATTACACTTTTGAGATCTTGGATCCAACTTATCATCACTCACATGAGAGTACACCAAAGACCCAAAAACTTCTAAATCTTCATACTCAGGTTTAGTACCAGACCACATTTCCATAGGTGTCTTCATCTGAATTGCTGATGAAGGACATCTATTGATCAAATAAGCTGCAGTAGATACAGCTTCACCCCAGAACTTCTTTGGCATTCCTGAGGTTGCCAACATACACCTCACTCTTTCTAACAAAGTTCTGTTCATTCTTTCAGCCAAACCATTCTGTTGTGGAGTAATAAGTGTCTGGCTATACCATTTTCATTGCAAAATTTATCAAACTCATGATTACAAAACTCCAGCCCATTATCTGTTCTGAGTTTCTTCACTTTCTTCTCAGTTTGATTCTCCACCAATACTTTCCATTCTTGAAACTTCTTGAAAGTATCACTCTTGTGTTTAAGCACATAAACCCACACTCTTCTTGAGTAATCATCTATGATGGACAAGAAGTATCTACCTCCTCCCAAGGTTTCTGTTCTGGCAGGCCCCCACAGATCAGAGTGAACATAGTCTAAGACTCCCTTAGAACTATGTTTTCCTTTGCTGAACTTTACTCTTTTCTGTTTGCCCAACACACAGCTTTCACAAACGCTTATATCACAGTTCTTTAGATCACCAAGAACTTGTTGTTTGGACAACTCAATCAGGCCTTGTTGACTTATATGACCAAATCTTTTATGCCACTTCAGGGCTTCATCATCACCTTCTTCACTTGCCACAGCAGCCACTCCATCAACAACTTTACAATCCAACATGTAAATGTTGTTCTTGATTCTAGTACCACTGAGCACCACCATAGACCCTTTTATAACCCTGGCCTTTCCGTCTCTAAGACTAACATGATATCCCATTTTCTCTAAAGTACCAAGAGACAATAAACTTCTCTTAAGATCAGGGATGTACCTCACATCTTTGAGATCAAACGTGATGCCAGCATCCGTCTTCATTGTGACTGTACCAATGCCAAGGATCTGACAAGGCCTGTCATCTCCTAGCTTTACAGATCCCATGTCCACCATCTTTAATTCTTTGAAGGCTTCTTTCAGGGGTGTCATATGGAATGAACACCCTGAATCCATTACCCATTTTTCTTGACCACATTCACTTGTGACCACAAGAACATCAGCACTGTCATAACCTCCTTCTGACTGATCATCAGAATCTACATGACTACTCTGCCCCTTTGAGTAATTACTACTTTGACCTCTTGAATAACTGCCTTCAGCTTTTCTTTTCTTGAATTCTGGACAGTCTTTCTTGAAGTGCTTTTCTGAATTACAAACAAAACATCTCCTCTTGAATCTTGACTTGGATTTTGACCTGGAATTTCTGTTGCCACTGCTGTAATTCCTTTGATCCGACCTTCCTCTCACATACAAGCCATCTCCACCTTCTTCTTTAGAATCTGACCTCTTCTTCAATTCTTTTGAATTCAAGGCAGATAATACATCTTCCATAGATAGAGAATCTCTACCATACATCAATGTATCCACAAAGTGTTCATATGATGATGGTAAAGAAATGAGAAATATTATGGCCTGATCTTCATCATCCAATGCCACCTCTATATTTTCAAGATCCAAAATCAACTTGTTGAATTCATCTGTATGATCTTCAAGACTCTTTCCAGATGACATGTGAAACGTATACAACCTCTTCTTCAAATACAACCGATTTGCCAAAGATTTTGTCATATACAATGACTCCAACTTTGCCCAAATCCCTGCAGCAGACGTCTCCTTTGATACTTCACGAAGAACTCGATCACCAAGACTCAATATGATTGCACTATGAGCCTTCTCGAGCATATCCTTCTTCTCTTTATCAGTTAAGCCTTCAGGAAGTTTATCTTCTCCTTTCAGTGCATCTACCACACCATTATGAACCAGAAGAGCCCTCATCTTCACACGCCATAGACTGAAATCATTCCTCCCATCAAATTTCTCCAATTCAAACTTCGTTGACACCATCTTTGATCTCTGATTGCGGAATTGAACGTCAATTTCTTTTAATCGAGCCACCAATGGCTCTGATACCACTTGTTATAAAAAAACAACCCAGAAATTGACCCAGAGAATCAACGATTAACGATTGAATCTTATTGAATACGAAAATGAATTACAAGAAAAGAAATTACAAAGAACTTGAAAGTAATTAATTCACTACAAACTACTGCAAACCCCTATTTATACTAATAGCCCCAAGTTCAGTTACAACTATCCGTTGTAAGAATTTCCACAAACAACCCCTGAACTTACAAGAATGTAAGTATCAGACCTTTTATCTAAACAGCTGCTCTCCAACACCTCAACCACTGACTCACTCTACAACAGTATTTCAATCCACTGATTTTCTATATACTGCTTATATCAACAGCAGTTGCTTACCATCATCAGTAGTTATTATCATCTGTTAACCACCATCAGTGTTTGATCACAAGCAGTGCTTAGAATTCCATCGGTTGTTTGTCTTGTTTAGCCTCAAACAGTGGTTTGCTTATTTAATCAGAACTCATCAGTGGTTATAACTGAAATGTTACTTTTCTCAACAATACCCGTGAAAGAGCGAGAGAACCCGCCGCTGCCGAAGCCAATGCTGGAAGTTCCTGTGAGAAAGACCCATTGCGTTTTATACTGTTGTTTATATTATTTTTTTATACTACTCTTTTGGTGGACTTGATTCTATTGACCTCTGAAAGTGTTATAGAGAACCAAAGTTTGGCTAAGAACTGATGATATGCACTGTGCATTTGTGTGTTTATTGAAAAGTGTATTGATTTTTCGGTAACATAGTAAAATGCAATTGATTCAATTATATATTTTTATGCACATGTCAAAACACCACATGCTACCCTTTTATATTGTTCTTTTCCTAAAAAGTGGGTTGGTTTTTTTTGGTAACTAGATATTATCCCGCGTGCGCGTTGCGCCGCGCTTCATGAATATGATTACTAACACGATTCACCAAGAGTAGCTAAATAGAGCTATTTTCCAGGAACATGATTACCGATATTATTCATTAGCTGTAGTTAGGTAGACTCATTTGCATACCAATTGCCAACATGACAAATCAACTAAAACAACCCAACTCGTTTATTATATCTAATTACTGTAGTGTTTGTTCTTAAACACACCTAATACAGGAACATGTGTATAATCATGACTTTTTTTAGCAAAAAGAGCTAAAGTTGACCTATAAACTTAGCTATAGTGATTAGTGGTGTGATGAATTATGTGGTACCCTGCACCCATTACTGGCCATAACTTCCCATAAATGCAGTCGTGAATGTTTGCTGTCTGGATAGCTTCCATCAATAATAACGCAATGTGCCGTCTATAGGGCGGAATGCCATTCCTAATAAAAAAAGTATAACCATGATTAAATATCTATATCTTGAAGCTTTCTTGTTTACAAATAAAGAAAGAAAGGGAAAGGTATTTTGATTATTGTAGATATGATGAGTGGCATGAAGCCACTTGTATAGAGGTTTGACATCATGTGACTCTATGTGCATCCAGTAGATGCCCAACTCGACAAAAACTAAATAAAGACCCAAGTACCAAACTTATGAAGTCCATCCAACATAGCCTGTCGCTGCTAAACATCTAGTCCATCCATTTTCTGCAATATATATTTGCAAGTACATTGCTTTTCTAGTAGGGATGCCATCTGCAAGAGTGCAATGCAAGCCCATGAAGATTTGAGTAAGACACTACAAAAAACATAAATTATTTTTACGTTTTTGTTATTTTGTGTAAGAAAAAGTTATAATTACATATGAGTAGTGTGTTCAACGAAAGAGCTAAGTTAAACCAAATCTAACATGGGCTCAAGGTTGAAACTATGTTTTCTTACCCAACTTATGTACAACTCGAGTTAACTCGTTTATCTTTAATTAATTAATTAAATACTATCACAAAAGGAAAACACATATTCATTTACTTGACAATCTGAAACATATAAAGGACCCAACGAAATGGTTGCTTCGTGACATATGATATAACTAATAAAAATAAAATAAAAGCCAACATGCATAATGTATGTGTTATAAAGAGCCTACAAGATATATAAGTTACCTTATAGTCGATGTTAAACTTTCCATTCGACATGTGCGGCTCACTTTGATAGCAGCAGGTTCGGGTCATTCGAAACGGGTGGGCCAATGACCATGGGTTACGGTTGGAGAAAAATGAAGCCCCATTATACTTTATGGAGGTTAAAATTATCATACATATGGAGAACCCCACGTTCACATGTTCATTTAAAACAGTTAGCACTTTGTTTTTTTAGTTTAATTTGCATGCTTTCTTAGTTGTACTTCCTGCATACTAGCTAGTACTTTAGGTCCATAATTAGTATACGTGGGTATGGTAGGTTTCTATCTCTTTGTTCATATATGTATTCACCAAAACTTAATGAATGAAGTCAGTGAGTTTTAGAATGAAAATCTTTGTATTAATTATCTCATGTGTGTGGGTTAATTAATGGTCTATGCTAGCTCAATCGTGGCACGTTGGGTGGTGAACTTGTACACGATTCTCTAACCATAGTGGTGTATCTGTATCTTCGGTTGGAAATCGCAGCCCTACAGTTTCGTTTGGTGGTGAATCTGCATCCAAATGAGTCGTAGTTCTATCTTTTTTTTATCGTTTGATTTGAACCAGTGATTCGAGGGTCATATTCCTATCATTTGGTATCAGAGCCGAAACGATCCGTTTTGACTCTTATCTTCTACATATCAATCTAGTTTCAAAAAAAAAGTTGTCGCATCAAATTTGGCAATTGTTGTGTTGTCATCTTCTTGCATCAGTTGCTTACACTACTCCATATCCGGGTGCAAGTCAACAATGTTCACCATGCTGGTACAAAGAACTCTAAACGGGACTGTTGCACATGAAGAGAGTTTACAACGTGAGAATATCTTTAAGACGCGGTGTACTGTTGCACATAAGGTATGTACCTTGATTATTGACAGCGGTTGTTGTACTAATGTGGTTTCCGAAACTACGGTGTCAAAGCTCAATCTTGACACAGTTCCTCATCCAACCCCGTATGTTATGAAATGGCTAAATCAAGGAGATGGTATCTATGTTTCTCAACAAGTTTTATTATCATTTAGTATCAGAGCCGACGCGATCTGTTTCGACTCCTACTCTTTCTACATTCAAAAAAAAGCACCCTCTTGATTTGATTCATTCCATATATAACCGATTCTGTTATCCTCCGTGTCCAAAAAAAAAACCATGTTCATTACTTTTCTCATTAAATTAAATCTGATTTCTATGAGTTCAAAGGGTCCGAAGAGTTCACTACTACACAACATAATGAGGAGCCTCGGTACGATGAAGACGGATCACTTCCCGATGAAGAAGAATGTTTATTTGTGCGTATGGCTCTCGGTACCTTGGAGAATTCTGATGTAACAACTGTGACAAAAGAACATTTTGATGAACGTGTGCGTACAAAAAATGTTCCTGATAGAAGTTTTGAATCAGTTGATGTAGCAAATCCACATTTAGATGATGGCGAACGTATAACTGAAGTTGCCCTTGAAAAGTTAAGATCAAAGGATCAGGGCCGGCTCTGGGCCTGGCAAACCCGTGCCGACGCCCGAGGCCTAAAATTTCAAAGGGCCCAAAAAATCGTTATAAGCTTGTATATATTTATTAAATTATACATTTAGTATATTTATACATTTATTATGCAAAAAAAATATTGGTGGTGTAGTGGCAAAAACCATCTCAAAATAATATAAAGGTCTCTAGTTCAAGTCTTTGCTCGATCACTAAGTTTTTATTTTTATAATTCATTTACCCTTAACCATAATCTTGGGCCCAATTCTTTTCGCCGCCCGAGGCCTAAATTTTTTCAAGAGTTTTCGGAGACAGCTCTGCAAAGGATGTTGCAGATATGCGTTCTAATGAGGATGCAATGGTAATTAATTTTGTTGTTAAAGGTGACGACTCGAAAGCTTTTGCCTCAACAGTGGAGAGTGTTCTCAAGGTGCTAGTTTCCAAATTCAAAAAGAGTATAGCTAGTGAAGTCGGCTTGCTAGTGGAATAACGGATCATCTTTGGAGGCAAAGTCCACACCATGGTTGACAAGGATCATCGAGATATTCCTTTCGACCCTGGCGACTTGGAGTGGATTCATTTCTGTAACGGATATGTGGTCGATGCCATGTTCAACGTCTCCGCTCTGCAGCCATACTTCGATCCGAACGAGATCATCCCAAGTTTAATTTGCATGCTTTCTTAGTTGTACTTCCTGCATACTAGCTAGTACTTTAGGTCCATAATTAGTATACGTGGGTATGGTAGGTTTCTATCTCTTTGTTCATATATGTATTCACCAAAACTTAATGAATGAAAATCTTTGTATTAATTATCTTATGTGTGTGGGTTAATTAATGGTCTATGCTAGCTCAACCGTGGTGTCACACCCCAAACGATGGCGGAATCATCGGGGCATGGCACTTAGCAAAACAGATTGTCCAGAAGTTTCGATAACAATTATCATTACTATTCAATTTATATAATACGTCCCATACCGTACCTCAAATAGCAAACAAATTATTACAGATAAAATCCAGTCAAATATTCTGTTCCGACAACTCAGATTTAAATATAAATATAAATATTGTTTATCTATGTCTAGAGACTCAAGCTGCAAGATCTACAGACAACTATACTCTAGACTTTTATTCTAGCTTCGCCTTCCTAGCAGATAAGCATCTTAAACACCTGTCACATACGTTAAAATAAAGTCAATACATAGAATGTAAAGGTGAGCATAAAAGTTTGATAATAGCATATAGAGTTCGAAATATTTTACGCATAACCAGCACGTTCACAGAGGAAAACGAAGCATGTTAATTATCGACATGGATCTATCGATACCAATGACTGCGGCTTGACTGCCTGAGGCAGTTCGCAATACATGATTACCACCGTAATCCATGCAAGTAATTGTCCTTAACAACCCCCGTGTGAACGGGTGCTGAGTCCAAACTATAGTACTATTGTCATTAAGGCAGGTAGACAACATTCCACGTGTAAATATAACAACAAGCATTCATTTAGTTACATAATACATGAGGTAATGGTTAGCGTTCAAATAATTGAGTAGTGTGTTCGATTGTGATTTAGAATAAGTAACGTATGTAACACCCAAAAGTGCTAAAGCAAAAGGGTTCGAGTATACTCACAGTGATTGAGGGATTGAAGGGAGCACTTGAGAGTAGGGTTAGCCTTAATAGTTCGATAGCATAACGATAAGCAACGTGTAAAACGGAAAACAAGTGTTGGAGGGTCGGACAGCTGGTCGATCCGACGGTAGTCCGATCGGACGGCTGACCGTTCGGTTTGCAGTCCGTTCGGACAGCTGTCCGGTCGGTCGGCAGGCCGATCGGATGGCTGTTCGAGTGGATTGTTTCTTCCTTTGAGAAGGATGTGTTTGTGTATGATGGTTTGACTTTTGAAGTTTTTGTTGTAGCATTTGAAAACATTGAAGTATCTTTACCTTTCAGGTAGATCGATCGAACGGTCGTTTGATCGATCGGCTATCCGATCGGTTAGGTACTTCAGTAAACAAGTCCTCAGTAGGGTGTCATCCGATTGGACGGCTGTTCGATCGGGTGGCACTCCTAGTGCATCGAACATGTTGAAAATCGATTAAGTGTTGAAGCATAGTATCTCATGATCCGAAGAGTAATCAGATCGGAAGGCAGTTCGTTCAATACTAGACTTCAAGGAATTGTTCAAGTGTGGGACCATGTGCTAGCCGATTGGCTGGCTTGGTCGATCGAGTGAGTCATCCTATCGGCTGGCTGTCCGTTCGGACAGCAGTCCGATCGGTCAGCATTCTAACCTGATCAGCCTGTTCTTCTAACACTTGGCTGTTCTGATTGTTTGCCATTATATCGAGGTGTTTTGACAACAAATTGAACCATAGAACCCTCGTTCTTACTTAATCCTCCTGATCGGACATGAATCACCCAAATCCGGCCGGCGAACTGCTCGGAACAGAGTTCAACGTTCAACCCGAAATCGGTGAACCTCATGGAAAGAATCCGAATCTTAAGTCCTGCAACCACCGGAATGGTCTGCAAGTCGGCACAAGCTCCGTTTCTATCGGTTTTGAAGCCATTGAGTGTAAAAGAGTTGAAAGAAAGTTGGGAAACCATCTTTCGATCCTTTTCACCGTGTTAAATGTTTAGATCTATGAAAGATCTGTGTTTGTTTATGTGGAAATCGGTTAGATCTAAGTTATTCTTGGTGGATTGAAGCCAAAACATGAAGTTCTTCAAGAACACCATGATGACATCATCCTAGAACACTTGAATCTTGATGATTTCATGGTTAGAAATTAAGATTCGAAAGATAGAAAGGTGTAGGAGTGCGTGTAGATCAAGAAAGTACAAGATTAGGATGAAATCTTACCGGAATCGAGAGAAATTTGAGAAAAAGAGGGGAGCACGAGCTGGTCGGTCAGAGCTTTCCAAAAATGGTAAGTATAACAATGACAGGGGGTATTTATAGGCTGCCATAAGAGGAAAGGGCTGGCTGATCGGCCAGGCCTCCCGATCGGACAGTAGTCCGATCGGCTGGGCTGTTCGATCGGCTGAGAGCCTAATCGTTCAGCTGCCTGATTCGACTGTTTGGTGCGACGATTTTTGATAATTCGATTCCGATTTCGATAGACGAGGATACGATGGAGTTACCTATTCAAATTACTTTTAATCCCAACCACTATATCTACATACAAGCATTCCTATATCGCACTGTCTTTTCGCCACCAATTATCATAATTCGATTTCGGTTGAGTTTCGATTCGATTGATCCACACATAACATAAAGTAATCACGCACAAGTAACCCATAAAGCACACACACACGTATATTAACACCAAAATTTGTGTAATTCGAGTCTCGAGTTTGATGATGATTAGATTAGTTTGATTACTGGTTAATTGACTTTATCGCATTGTTACTTCCTGCTATTCAATGTCGTAAATCGGTGATAAATAAACTTTGATTAATTCGATTGTAATTAATTACTCCACATAATACAACTAACATAAACATAAAATAGACTATATACAGTCAAAGAAGTCAAAACAGGGATTGGTCAAGGAGAGACAGATTGCAATTAGCAATCTTTTCTCCCTTCGACTTCAATCTTAACTTTGACTTTGACTTTCGAAAACATGGGGTGTTACAGCCTCCCCTTGTTTAGGGAATTTCGTCCCGAAATTAGGTCGAAGGTGTACAACTCCATGAGTTACGCTTGAGAACTTTCTCTCTAGACTTTTATTTAAACAACTGCACGTACTTTGCCTTCATGTCGCTTTCGAGTTCCCAAGTGAACTCTGCGCCTCGTTTTCCTTCCCATCGGACTTTCACGATAGGAATGCGCGAGCGTCTGAGTTGCTTGGTTTGGCGATCCATGATTTCAACAGGCTTTTCCACGAAGTGTAGCGTTTCGTTTATTTGAAGGTCATCGTGAGGTACGATTAGATCATGCTCAGCCAGGCACTTTCGGAGGTTCGACACATGGAAAGTTGGGTGGACATTACTGAGTTCCTCCGGTAATTCGAGTCTGTAGGCGACTTTGCCGATCCTTTCCAGAATCTTAAAAGGTCCAACATATCGAGGTGCTAGTTTCCCTTTCTTGCCGAATCTGACCACACCCTTCCAATGTGATACCTTTAGGAGCACGTAGTCACCAACGTCAAATTCAAGGGGCTTGCGTCGTCTATCGGCCTACCTTTTCTGTCTATCCCGAGCTTTCAATAAGTTGTATCGAATTTGGAGGACTTTGTCTGTCGTTTCTTGTAATAGCTCAGGACCGGTTAATTGCGAGTGACCGATCTCGTGCCATACAATAGGCGATCGACATCTTCTTCCATATAGGGCCTCGAATGGTGCCATCTGGATGCTGGCATGATAACTGTTATTGTACGAGAATTCGACTAGCGGCAGGTATTTATTCCAATTGCCATCGAAGTCTATAACACACGAATGGAGCATGTCTTCAAGAGTACGGATCGTTCTTTCAGTCTGTCCGTCGGTCTGAGGATGGAATGCGGTACTCAGGTTAAGCGTCGTACCAAAAGCTGCTTGAAACGTTTCCCACAATCGCGACGTAAACCGAGTATCACGGTCAGAGATGATGTCACGAGGCATACCATGATTACAAATGATCTCGTCGGTGTAGATTTGGGCTAATCGTTCTACCTTTTAGTCTTCCCGTATTGGCAAAAAGTGGGCTGATTTGGTCAGACGATCAACGACAACCCAAATGCTGTCGTGACCTGATGACGTGGGTGGGAGCTTGGTTATGAAATCCATAGCTATACTCTCCTACTTCCATATAGGGATTGGAGGTTGTTCGAGTAAGCCAGAGGGTCTTTGATGTTCAGCCTTGACCCTTGCAGAAGTCAGGCATCTTCCGACATAGAGAGCAATATCCCTTTTCATGCCCGGCCACCAGTACTTGTAGCGAAGATCCTGGTACATTTTGTCGGTACCAGGATGAATAGAATACCGGGATTTGTGGGCTTCGTCCATTAAAATCTTTCACAATTCGGTTCACTTGGGGATCCAAATTCGGTCCAGAAAATAGAAGATCCCGTTCGATTTTCTTACAAGCTGAGCTCCATTGTGATAGATTCTCTCCTTCTTAAAAGTGCGTTCATTAAAGCATGCATGTTGGGCTTCTCGGATGAGGGTTTCGAGATCGTGTTGGGCTTGAGTATTACGAATGCTGAGCAAATAACTCCGTCTGCTGAGTGCGTCGGCAACGACATTTGCCTTGCCTGGGTGATAACGAATCTCACAGTCGTAATCGTTGAGGAGTTCTACCCATCGGCGTTGACGCATATTGAGTTCTTTCTGATCAAAGATGTGTTGTAAGCTCCTGTGATCGGTGAAGATCGTACACTTGGTACCATACAGGTAGTGTCGCCAAATCTTTAATGAAAAAACAACCACGCCTAGCTCGAGATCATGGGTTGTATAGTTCTTCTCATGGATTTTGAGCTGTCGAGAAGCATAAGCTATAACCTTGTCCCGTTGCATGAGAACACAACCAAGACCAAGGTTAGAAGCGTCACAATAGACAATGAAACTGTGGTTCCCATCGGGCAACGTGAGAACAGGAGCATTGCAAAGCTTATGCTTGAGGGTTCGGAAAGCAGACTCTTGTTCGGTTCCCCAAACAAAAGACCTGTCTTTACGAGTAAGAGCGGTAAGCGGCACAGCGATCTTGGAGAATCCTTCGATAAATCGTCGATAATAGCCCGCTAATCCGAGAAAAGAACGAACTTCAGACAGGTTCTTAGGCGTAATCTAACTCTTAACTGCTTCAATCTTCGCAGGATCGACATGAATTCCTTGACTATTCACGATGTGACCCAGAAACTGAACCTCTTCTAACCAGAATTCGCACTTGGAGAACTTGGCATAGAGTTGGTTCCCCTGGAGTAACTCGAGAACCAAACGTAGATGTTGTGCGTGTTCGGATTTTGTTTTGGAATAGATCAAGACGTCGTCGATGAACACGATGACGAAACGGTCAAGATATGGCTTACACACGCGATTCATCAGATCCATGAAAATCGCGGGTGCGTTGGTTAAACCAAAAGGCATAACAACGAACTCATAGTGGCCGTAACGAGTGTGAAAAGTGGTTTTAGGTATATCTTCTTCCTGAATGCGTACTTGATGATAGCCTGAGCGTAGATCGATCTTTGAGAAACATGTAGCACCTTGTAGCTGATCAAACAAATCATCGATGCGAGGTAGGGGATAGCGGTTCTTGATGGTTAACTTATTCAATTCCTGGTAATCGATACACATCCTGAACGACCCATCCTTCTTTTTAACGAAGAGGAATGGTGCGCCCCAAGGAGAGGTGCTCGGGCGAATAAAGCCTTTTTCAAGTAATTCCTGGAGTTGGCTCGAGAGTTCACGCAATTCGGACGGCGCTAATCGGTAAGGAGCTTTGGCAACAGGGTTGGTTCCAGGAATGAGGTCGATGCGAAAGTCTATATCACGACTTGGCAGTAGTCCGGGAAGGTCATCAGGGAACACCTGAGGAAATTCACGGACCACAGGGACGTCTTTGATTTCTATCTTCCTTTTCTTTCATTCTCCGCTACCACGATGTTGGCCAAGAAAGCTCAGTATTCCTTGCAGAGATACTTGCTAGCTTAGACACATGACATGAGCTTGAGACCTTTCGAAGTAGTTTCACCATACACACATAGTAAATCACCATTCGCGAGCGAGAATCGAATCATCTTGTCGAAGCACACAACTTCAGCATGGTTTTCACGAAGAAAGTCCATGCCTACTATGATGTCGAAACTTCCAAGGTGCATCGGGATGAGATCAATTAGGAAGATGTGATTGTTGAGCTCGATAGTACAATCACGAAGAACAGAATTTACGGTGACAGTTCTTCCAGTAGCGACTTCAACTTCGAACGATGAGGGAAGATAAGAGCGTTTACGACTAAGGAGCTTCTCGAATTCAAACGACACAAAGCAGTTATCGGCTCTAGTATCAAACAAACATGATGCATAAATACCATTCACAAGGAACGTACCATTAACCACGTTGTTGTCAGCCTGGGCTTGACGAGCATTGATGTTGAAGGTTCTGGCGCGTGCTACTTGTTGTTGTTGTTGCTGCTGCTGGGGCTCTTGCTTCACGACCCTGTTCGGGCACATGTTTGCAAAGTGGTTAGGGTCACCACATGCGAAGCAGACTCGAGCATTGAACGCGGGTGCCTGAGCTGCGTGTTGGCCTTCCGGGGCTGGGAGCAGAGCTTGATGAGCAGTGCAGGAGTTGCGGTGTTACGGGGACCATAGCGACAGTTGGTAGTGAAATGACCGTACAAATTGCAATGAGCGCAGAAACGACAGGCAAGACCCACCGGATGATGATATGAGCATGTCGGGCAGAGCGGGTGGGGACCTGTGTAAGCACGCTTTGCTGGCGGTGCTTGGGTAACTGGTGCTGGTCGATGATGAGACTGCTGCTGATCCGGTACGGCTTGCAGAGGGGCAGCAGTGGTAGTGACCGCACAGTTCTTGTTGCTGGAGGTGCTGTTGGTGTGCTTCTTCTTGCGGCGTGATGACTTGGATGGTTGAGTAGTAGCGGTTTCGGCGGTCGATGTGGTGGTAACTTGGTGCAGAGACTTGGAGGGCTTATCCTAGAAACCAGCTCTTACTCGCTTGTCGTTGATTTCGGCGGCAAGAAAGTAAGTTTCTTCAATTGTTGAGGTCTTTGCGGCATGATCAAAATCGGCAACACAATCGGGTAGAGCTCGAATGTACTTCTTGATGGCCATATCTGACGTCTTGACTTGATCGGGACAGATGATGCTGAGCTGTTTAAAGCGAGCAGTTAGGGCTGTGTTATCTCCATCCTTCTGCTTAATGTTCCAAAACTCGTCCTCCAGCTTTTGGCGTTCATGGGGAGGGAAGAATTCGTCCATCATAATGGATTTCAGCTCTTCCCAAGTCAACTCATAAGCTGCATCATTTCCGCGTTTGTTTCGTTCGGCCGTCCACTAGTCTAGAGCCCGGGACTGGAAGACGCCGGTTGCGTTTAGGGTACGGAGATTTGCTGGACAGCCGCTTTGGCGCAGAGTGACTTCGATGGAATCAAACCATTGAAACATAGCTGTTGGGCCATCTTCTCCGGTGAATTCCTTTGGTCCGCATGCCTTGAACTGTTTGAAGCTAAAGACAGTCTTGGCAGCGTCCTTGGGAGCTTCAGTTCTCGACTCCTCAGAAGATTTGCTGACATTTTCATAGACATCGCTCATAGCTTTTGCTACTTGCATGGCGATGATAGCAGCAAGACGTCTGTCTCTCTTCTCTTAGCGGGTAAGTGGGGTTCGGTGTCCAGATGACGACATGGTCTGCAACAGACAACGTCGTAGGTCTCAGACACATCAAAATCAAATCTCACCTCACACGTCTACTACTTACTAAAGCTTAGGAACACGTCGAGACAAGTATCACACAAACACATAGGCAAATAACCACGGATTCATGAAATCACAGTAGCACATAAGCACGTAGGCACGTAGAGCACAGAGACACATAAACACAGAAGCACATACACATTTAGTCACAGAGGCAGTCAGAATACAGAAACCTATCATTCAAAGCTCGCGTGTCGTTCGTATATATCGGTCGCGCTTAGTATATCGAGTAGTATGGTATAATCGTATAGCATGTCGAGTATAGTACAAGCGTATAGTGTAGGGAGCATGGTTGCAGAAATCGGCCTAGGTGGCCGATTAATCGCCGCCTAGGCGCTAGGCGGTTGACTACTGACTAATTTTTACCTAGTCGGTGGTAGTAATCGGTTTTGGTCAAAGTCAGTACTAGTCGGTCGTAATCGGTAAAAATCTGTCTTAGGCGGAAGTAATCGGACTAATCGGTCCACTCTTTTGCAGCCCATTAAACCCATTTTTTGACCCTTAACCCATATTTTAAAGCAGGCTCAATATATTACAAGCCCATTATACCTATTTTGACCTTTTTATCCTATTTGAACTTCAGCCGACATATGTTTTGAGTCTTTGTCTCTTTGACCGTCGACCACAAGCAGCTCCGAGTCCGAGTTCATCCACAACACCACCGCACACCACCGCACACCACCAGCAGCTCCGAGTTCATCCACAGCTCCGCCGCACACCACCAGCAGCTCCGAGTTCATCCACAGCTCCGCCTTCAAGGTAAGTTTCTGATTCACAGCAACAGTAGGTTATAAATTAGTTATAAATTATAATGCGGCTTCGAATCTTTGATTGTTTCGATTGTTTGTTATCATTTGTTTTCAATTAGTTATAAATTATAATGCGGGTTCGAATCTTTGATTGTTTCTGATTTACAGCAACAGTAGGTTTCATTGTTTGATGTTTCAGCAACAGTAGGTTTCATTGTTCCAATTTTTCGATTGTTTGATTGTTTGATGTTTCAGCAACAGTAGGAAATTAATGTGAACTTGATGATTGTTCTGTGCTTAGTTACATGACATCAATGGAATCAATGGAATCAACCGCTAATGCTAGTCAAAATCTTAAACGAAAGTCGGATGATATTGGATGGGAATTTGGAAAGTTGGTGGATGCAACTAATTTAGACAAAACTCAATGTAATTTATGTGGCAAACTTATGTCCAGGGGAGTTTATAGATTAAAGCAACATATTGCGGGCGTAGGGGGAAATGTTGCATGTTGTAAAAAAGCAACCAAAGATGATCAAATGAGGGTTCAGAATGCTCTTAATGAAGTCAAAAACAAAAAAAAAAGTCAAAAGAAAAGGATGATGAATCTTTGCGAGCCGAGGTGGACATTGGTAAGAATGAAACTATCGACCTCGATGATTGTTTTGGAGACTTAAAGGAACCTCGTACTTTTGGTGCATTTGATAGATATTCAACTTCGAAAAGCAAACAAAGTAATCTCAACAATGTTATTCGAAAAGAACAATTGATCAAGGTAAAAGAATACATTTGTAGTTGGGCGTATGAATGTGCGATTCCATTTCATGCCTTTGAAAGAGATAGCTTCAAAAAAGTAATGGAGGCGATTGGTCAATTTGGAGCTAATGCAATGCCTCCTACTAGGTATGAGATGGGAGATAGTTATTTAAAAAAGGAGGTCGAAAAGACTAAAAATTCTTTGAAAAAATACCAAGAAGAATGGAAATTTATAGGATGCTCTATTATGACCGATGCTTGGTCCGATAGACAAAGAAGAAGCATCATGAATTTATGTGTAAATTCAAAGTTAGGTACTGTTTTCTTGTCTTCTAAAGAATGTTCTAACGAGGCACACACAAGTGAAATGATATTTGAGTATGTGGATAAATGCATTGAAGAAGTTGGTCCGGAAAATGTCGTTCAAGTTGTGACCGATAATGCATATAACAATATGGGTGCCTCAAAATTGTTGAAGGAGAAAAGACCAACAATCTTTTGGACATCGTGTGCGCGCATACCATTAATCTCATGCTTGAAGGTAATAACTTTAAACGTGTTATATACTTTTATTATATATTTCTACTTTGTTAGTTGTCTAAGAAAATTATACTTTTTTTTTATTTGAAGCTATTGGTGGATTAACAAGGTATAAGAAAATTATTGATCAAGCAAAAAAGCTAACGGTGTTTATCTACTCTCACCACAAATCATTGGCTTTGATGAGAAAATATACAAAGAAAAGAAATATTATAAGACCGGGAGTTACAAGATTTGCTTCCACATTCCTTATTTTGCAAAGTTTGTCGGAAAAAAGGGTTCAACTTAGGCATGTGTTTACTAGCAAAGAATGGGAAGATTGCAAGTTAGCTAAAATGGTGAAAGGGACATCCTCTTATGCAACGGTTGTGTCTCCTACTTTTTGGACCGGTGTGACAATATGTTTGAGAATTTTTACACCATTGTTCAAAGTCCTCCGAATGGTCGATGCCGATTGGAAGCCTTCAATGGTTTTTATATATGGTGAGCTTCAAAGGGCAAAAAAAGAAATTATCAATGCTTTGAATGATAATAAAAATGCATACGGGCCTATTATTGATATTATCTCTAAAAAGTCATCCAAAAGGCTTGATACGTGCCTACATTTGACGGCTTACATCTTAAACCCGTATTATTTTTATAATAATCCGGATGTTCGAGATGATCTAGAAGCCAATGATGCGGTAGAGGATTTTATTGGTGTTTTGTTTCCAAAAGATTTTTATATGCAAAAAGAAATCTTGTCAGTTGAGTTGCCGATGTACAAGCGTAAGCAAGGAAACTTTGATCGTCCAGTCGCACTTAAATCATGTGAGGTCAACGACGATAATTTCGATCCGGGTAATGCAAATTTTAATATTCAAGAATATTCTTGTTTTAAGATTTCATAAATGCCAAATTAATATATTATGTTTATATTAACGTTATAGCAAATTGGTGGGAAACGTATGGTAACTCAACTCCAAATTTGAAAAGGATTGCAATGAGAATAGTTTCTTTGACTACTAGTTCGTCAGGATGTGAAAGAAATTGGAGCATGTTTGAAGGGGTTAGTGACTTTAATACAATTTAATAAATATATTATAAACTTGTTATATAATTTATTGTTTATTTTGAACTTCTTAGGTACATACAAAAAGAAGAAATAGACTAGAGGCGAGTAGAATGAACGATCTTGTTTTTGTTCAGTTTAATAAAAATTTGATGGAGCAAAACAAGAAAAGAAAGTTGAGAAATCGTGAAGTACTTGTGGTGGAAGATGGTAGTAGGGCTAAAGAATGGCTTGTCGATGAAGAAGTTGAACCGGGACTAACTTCGAAAGTGGTTAGTGAAGCCGCAGGTGTTGACGAAGTGTTACAAGCTCGAACAAGTGCTAGGACAAGTACAACAGAACTTATTGATGAAGAATTTGAGTCAGAGCCTGAGGAGCAACTAGATGAGGATGTTGAATACGAGTCAGATGGTGTTCAAATCATTGACCAATATGGAGAAGATGATGTGAATTGTGACTTGCTTGATGATCTTTGAAGTATTTGAAATATATGTTAGTTTTTGAATTTCTAAGTACTTGATTTGTTATGTTTAAGTTTAATTGCTTATGTTTGAACCTTGAAATTTGAAGTATTTATGTGAATTTTGAAGTATTATTTTTATATTATTGTGTGTGTATATATAAATTTGAAAAATTACATATAAAAATTCCCATTCCGATTAATCCGATTAATCCCTATTAATCCCGATTAATCCCTAGGCTGTACCTCCCGCCCGACTAGCGCCTAGCGCCTTCTACAACATTGATAGGGAGTATCATAGCGTACAGCGTTTCCTCTTAGTAGTGACGATTTGTTACTGTTTTGAGATAGAAGAGCAATGCGGGTCGTGTGTGTCGATTGAAATGAGGGTAAAAATCGAATAAATCTCAAAATTTTAAACATGCAAACAGTTAAACACATATGAATTCATAAAATCAATGAGTCATCAGAGTCAGCAGTTGCGGGCTCAGAATCGAAACACATAGAAATCGAGAAGTAGGTTGTCTGCGGCTACTAGACATTGACTACCCAAAGCGATCCGACTATTCTCAATAGACTTGTCGTCACATTTCGTCCTTCGGATCGTGTTCCTGCCTCGATTCTTGGGCATTCGGAACACATTCCCTAGGGCATATTCATGAGTTCAGGTCATTGGAGTCCATCGACGCTTTGGTGAGAGTTTTGGGTAAAATCACGAGCAAGTCGGCAAGGTTAGGGTTTCACCCCTAGGGCATATTCATCAAAATACGGATTTCACTCCTGATTTGGTATAATTCCTCGTTGAACAAGCATTCGTTATTGAAAAGAATGAAGAAATCATTGGTAGGTGGATGAAACAGCATGGATCCAGCAATTTAGTTGAGAGTTTGCGGTTTTCACACCTAGTCTTGACCAAATCGCCTTCTCATTATTGAAAATTCGAGTGCGGGGATAGTGTAGTGCAGGCGAGTTCTGCTATTTCTCGCTCGGTCTGTTGGTTTCTAACTATAGTCTAGGTCTCTAAGACATCGACCCGGACTAGGTCGTGTCTAGCCTAATTCCCTATAGACATCGACCCGGACTAGGTCGTGTCTAGCCTAATTCCCTATAGTTATGGCTCTGATACCAATCTGTCACACCCCAACCGATGGCGGAATCATCGGGGCATGGCACTGAGCGAAACAGATTGTCCAGAAGTTTCCATAACAATTATCATTACTATTCAATTTATATAATACGTCCCATACCGTACCTCAAATAGCAAACAAATTATTACAGATAAAATCCAGTCAAATATTCTGTTCCGACAACTCAGATTTAAATATAAATATAAATATTGTTTATCTATGTCTAGAGACTCAAGCTGCAAGATCTACAGACAACTATACTCTAGACTTTTATTCTAGCTTCGCCTTCCTAGCAGATAAGCATCTTAAACACCTGTTACATACGTTAAAATAAAGTCAATACATAGAATGTAAAGGTGAGCATACAAGTTTGATAATAGCATATAGAGTTCGAAATAGTTTACGCATAACCAGCACGTACACAGAGGAAAACGAAGCATGTTAATTATCGACATGGATCTGTCGATACCAATGACTGCGGGTTGACTGCCCGAGGCAGTTCGCAATACATGATTACCACCATAATCCATGCAAGTAATTGTCCTTAAAAACCCCCATGTGAACGGGTGCTGAGTCTAAACTATAGTACTATCGTCGTAAAGGCAGGTAGACAGCATTCCACGTGTAAACATAACAACAAGCATTCATTTAGTCACGTAATACATGCGGTAACGGCTAGCGTTCAAATAATTGAGTAGTGTTTTCGATTGTGATTTAGAATAAGTAACGTATGTAACACCCAAAAGTGCTAAAGCAAAAAGGGTTCGAGTATACTTACAGTGATTGATGGATTGAAGGGAGCACTTGAGAGTAGGGTTAGCCTGAATAGTTCGATAGCATAACGATAAGCAACATGTAAAACGGAAAACAAGTGTTGGAGGGTCGGACAGCTGGTCGATCGGACGGTAGTCCGATCGGACGGCTGACCGTTCGGTTTGCAGTCCGTTCGGACAGTTGTCTGGTCGGTCGGCAGGCCGATCGGATGGCTGTTCGAGTGGATTGTTTCTTCCTTTGAGAAGGATGTGTTTCTGTATGATGGTTTGACTTTTGAAGTTTTCGTTGTAGCATTTGAAAACATTGAAGTATCTTTACGTTTCAGGTCGATCGATCGAACGGTCGTTCGATCAGTCAGCTATCCGATCGGTTAGGTACTTCAGTAAACAAGTCCTCAGCTGGGTGTCATCCGATCGGACGGCTGTTCGATCGGGTGGCACTCCTAGTGCATCGAACATGTTGAAAATCGATTAAGTGTTGAAGCATAGTATCTCATGATCCGAAGAGTAATCTGATCGGACGACAGTCCGATCGAACGGCAGTTCGTTCAATACTAGACTTCAAGGAATTGTTCAAGTGTGGGACCATGTGCTAGCCGATCGGCTGGCCTGTTCGATCGGCTAAGTCATCCGATCGGCTGGCTGTCCGTTCGGACAGCAGTCCGATCGGTCAGCATTCTGACCTGATCTGCCTGCTCGTCTAACACTTGGTTGTTTTGATTGTTTGTCGTTATATCGAGGTGTTTTGACAACAAATTGAACCATAGAACCCTCGTTCTTACTTAATCCTCCTGATCGGACAGGAATCACCCAAATCCGGCCGGCGAACTGCTCGGAACGGAGTTCAACGTTCAACCCGAAATCGGTGAACCTCGTGGATAGAATCCGAATCTTGAGTCCTGCAACCACCGGAATGGTCTGCAAGTCGGCACAAGCTCCGTTTCTATCGGTTTTGAAGGCATTGACTGTAAAAGAGTTGAAAGAAAGTTGGGAAACCATCTTTCAATCCTTTTCACCGTGTTAAACGTTTAGATCTAGGAAAGATCCGTGTTTGTTTATGTGGAAATCGGTTAGATCCAAGTTATTCTTGGTGGATTGAAGCCAAAACATGAAGTTCTTCAAGAACACCATGATGACATCATCCTAGAACACTTGAATCTTGATGATTTCACGGTTAGAAATCAAGATTCGAAAGATAGAAAGGTGTAGGAGTGCGTGTAGATCAAGAAGGTACAAGATTTAGGATGAAATCTTACCGGAATCGAGAGAAATCTAAGAAAAGGAGGGGAGCACGAGCTGGTCAGTCAGAGCTTTCCAAAAATGGTAAGTATGACAATGACAGGGGGTATTTATAGGCTGCCAAAAGAGGAAAGAGCTGGTCGATCGGACAGCAGTCCGATCAGCTGGGCTGTTCGATCGGCTAAGAGCCTGATCGTTCAGCTGCCTGATTCGAGCGTTTGGTGCGACGGTTTTTGATATTTCGATTCCGATTTCGATAGACGAGGATACGATGGAGTTACCTATTTAAATTACTTTTAATCCCAACCACTATATCTACATACAAGCATTCCTATCTCGCGCTGTCTTTTCGCCACCAATTATCATAATTCGATTTCGATTGAGTTCGATTGAGTTTCGAGTTTCGATTCGATTGATCCACACATAACATAAAGTAATCACGCACAAGTAACACATAAAGCACACACACGTATATTAACACCAAAATTCACGTAATTCGAGTCTCGAGTTCGATGATGATTAGATTAGTTTGATTACTGGTTAATTTACTTTATCGCATTGTTACTTCCTGCTATTCTGTCGTAAATCGGTTTGCATTGATAAATAAACTTCGATTAATTCGATTGTAATTAATTACTCCACATAATACAACTAACGTAAACATAAAATAGACTATATACAGTCAAAGAAGTCAAAACAGGGATTGGTCAAGGAGAGACAGATTGCAATTAGCAATCTTTTCTCCCTTTGACTTCAACCTTCACTTTGACTTTCGAAAACACGGGGTGTTACACGTGGCACGTTGGGTGGTGAACTTAGACACGATTCTCTAACCATAGTAGTGGTAAATCTGTATCCAAATGAGTCGTAGTTCTATCTTTTCTTTTTATCGTTTGATTTGAACCGGTGATTTGAGGGTCATATTCCTATCACAGTTGTTAGCTGAGCAGAAGGGAAAAAAAAGAAAAAAATGTTACATTTATTCACCCAAAACAATGCTAGATAATAAAGCAATTATGTAAATACTTGTAACCAATCTACCTGAGCATCGGCATTCATGCTAAGATTATCCGATAAGTCACATTTGACTCCAGAGTTGACCCGCACATCGGTCAAAACCCTTCCAAAAAGCATCAACTACCGCCCATCAAACAGCGTTATCAGGGTCAGATCATTAGATCGACGGTTAAGATTGAGATCGATAAGATGGGATTGTAAAATGTAAATAACTCACCTTTGGATGCATAAAGTTAGCACCAAAAGCATAGTGTGCAATCGGAATTTTTATTATTTCAGCATATTCAGAAGGAATCTCCGTGGGTCCCATGAGGGTGCTCTAACATTAAAATTAGCTTGTCGAATTAAAGCGTTGTGAGATGGGGTTTGGGGGGGTTGTTTTAGTTAGGTTGACCCACACACACTATTTTGTCACACCCCTTTCTAAGGCGGAAGCACGAGGTGTGATCTTGAAAGGTTCTCATTGCATACGATTGGTAAACATACTACATGCTCGTAAAAATAACTCCAGATGCCAATAACATTACGTAATTGAAAAACATAAGTTGAGTATTTACATCACAAGACAACATAAGACATTGTTGAAAAGTTTACAACATTATTCGAAGTCAAACATAAAGGTTTTGGTCCTTATATCGCCACATGGAGTGGGACATAACAACCAAACCCGGCAAAACGGCATAGGAGTCTTGACACACATAGCTAACAACATAAACAACATCCAAGAGCAAGAGTATGACCGCGCGCACATCCACTTTAGTTACCTGAAATACATGTGAGTTTTTGGAAAATCGTCAACATAATGTTGGTGTGAATTCATGCAGTTTTTGTATTGAACGTTTGTATACTTTGTAAGAAAACATGGTATGTAATTTGTATGAATCAAGTATTTCTGTAAATGTAAGGAAATCGAGATCGCTAATGGTTTGCAAGGCCATTAACATGTGACACGACATAGGAAGCATCCAAACCATAGGCATTTAGTAGTCGATTCACAACTGAGACACAAAAGCACTACTTGATACTAGTTATCACCAAGAGTGTGACTACCCGAAACCCATTAGATCTAACCTTTTGTTCTGCGGTCTTAGTATATACACGATTAATGGTGCTTCTGGTACCCTATTCGTGACATGATCTAAAGTATCATTCCTTAGTTTTTGTATCCAACATACCATAACACATGTATTTTCTCCAAGTTTAAAAAGCATGTAAAAGATTAAAAGTGGGGACATGAACTCACAACTTTGCGTTCCTTGTGCCGTAAACTTCACCGGGTTTTGCTTATATAGCGTCGTGACCTATACGTGTTTTATTAACCTTAGTCACTAGACTTGTATCGCACAAGTACAAGTCACCATCTTTTATGTATTTGTTCTTTGTTGTTAAAAATAATTTATATTTTTAACTATGTATCTTACTTATATTATTTTCTCAAAATAAATATAAGTATCTTGTATTTTTCACCCGAGTTATATATTTTTGTCCAAAACTTCATTTTAAGTTCATAACTTGTCCAAGTTACGTAATCTTTTAAGAAATATATTTTCATAAATATATTCTCTTGTATTTGTCTATGCATGTTGTATGTGTCTTTTGTATTTTTACTCCTTAGGAGTATTTAGTATATTTTTAAGTCCTAATACATTATTACATGTAATACATACTACATACACTTAGCACAAAATTTGGTGATCAATAAATATATATATTTTCCTCAAAAATATACATACTTAATATCAATTTTTATCTTGAAGAAATCATCATTTCTTAACTTGAAGTTTACATAAAAATTAAGGAAACCTTGGTAATTACTTTTAGGTGAATTTTTAGGGAATAAGTTTCACCAAAACTTATATTTTTCTAAGTGTCAAAATTTTATTGAAATTTTGACATGGTTTCCCCTAAAAATGGAGGTTTCCCATGTTTTCAAAACATGTTTTTATTTAATTTTAAAATCATCACAAACAATCATCAACTCATTCAGCACTTACCAAGTGCCAAAATCAAGTAATTTACACTACATCATGAACTTGAAGTTTTTTGTAAAAACTTGTAGTAACTTACCATGTTATTTAGTAGGTTGAGTTACCCTTAAAAACATATTTATTTGTTCCTAAATCACATTCTTGAAAGATTTAGTCATTTACAACTTGTAAGATGATTTGTTTAAAAATATTACTTTTGTATTTTTCTTGTTAGAAACATGTTTCTAGTCTTGTTTAAACACTAAAAATATGATTGGTTTACTTAGAAATCATGACTTTGCAAATCTTGAAAATAAACTTGGTTTCTTGAGAAAATTATTTTGTAATCATCTATTTACAAGATTTGTATTTTGTTTAAATCATCTTTACATGTGAAAACAAATTTCATCACTCAAGTTCATGTATATAAAGTATGATCATCTTGGTCTTCACAAGATCATCACTTTAACTTACTAGGTCATGTGTTTAATCACAATCTAGTAGGTTTCTTATGATGTCTAACATCACTAACACCAATAATCAATCATCAAGAAGCAAATAACACAAATCAACATGTATTCTTAGGTTATTAAGCTTATGTTAAAGTATCATGATCATGTTTTTTAGTGTTCTTCAAGATTAACAATGTTTATCATCTTTTAATCATCAAAATATGAAGTAACAAAGGGTTATGAGGGTCTTACTACTAGCACAAGGCTAGGGAAGAACACAAGAGGTTGAAGATGACAAATGGGTTGGTTAATAGCAAGTGAAGAAGGTCCTTCAAGATCCACAAGCTCCACACTTCTCAAAACACCTTGTGAGGACTTGAGATTGCATGAAAGTGGAATGAAGGTGGTGGTGATGTGGGTGGTGGCTCACGGCCGTAAGGAAGAAAAGAGGAGGGAGAGGTGTGGTGATGAAGATGAAGTGAGCTCTTGTATTCTTATATCCATTCCAAACTATTAACCTATGTGTATAATGTCTCACAAGTACAAGACATATCCAAGATTATGATCTTTAAGAGATCTTAAAAGATTATATAGAATCAAGGGAGATCTAAGTAAGATTATGCAAGATCAAGAAGGATATTAGTGGGGGCCACTCCCATGACCGTCCACTTTTAAGGGGGGGGGGTAAAGTGTAAATTTCAATGGTAAGTTAGATAGTTTAGTTGGAAATTAAGTGTAAAGTTTAGTGTTTAAGTGTATGATGCATTATATAGTGTGTTAGGGTGTTCGGGGACCATAACTAGCTTAGAAACATTAAGATAATGTTTCTAGTATAATTTTGGTGTTTCGGGTAATGTCCGGTTGTTCGGTTAAATACCGGTTCGTTAAAGTTGTCAAACTATTCCGATTAGTGGTCTTTAAGTATCCTCTTGTGACCAATTCAATTCCCGACACTTAGGAGGGTATTTTGGATAATAAAACATGAATTCTGCATGATATTTATGTGTTAAAAAGCTTATTATAGCTGATTTGTGCAGAATTCTACATTTAAAGTGCGTTTCGGGTGCTTTTTAGTGCATATTCTAGCTTCCGGAAAGTCTATATGTTAACCCTTGTATACATTCTTGGGTTTTAATGTATTTTAGACGTTGGGCCTACTCCTAGGCCCCAATTCTATTGTCTGGCTGCTTTCTGTAGAATTGTTGACACAATGTGTCTTACCGGTGAGTTTACTAGTATTTCTGACGCAACGCTATCATTAATGCACAAAGCAATATTTGTAGTATAAAACGTGCATGAATTCACATGTATAGCATGAAATCAGACAATGTTAACAATTAAGCACATAATTGCAGTTATTAAGTAATAATTAAATTGTACGGAAGTTACCGCTGTACCAGTTGTCACATATTTAGTTGTCACATATTTACTGCATTATTAACTAATGCGTTATTAAACAAAATCTTAAATAGAAACAATTCAAATTTAAGAAGGTTGTATGTATTTTTCAACCCGTTTGACATGTTATAATTATATGACCCGTTTGAAATTGAACACAACAGAAACAGACCCATTTTTAAGTAAACGGGTCAAAATGTCTACCTGTAGTTTTGCGCCAATTTAATGAACACTTTATTTTATGTTTTAGTCCATTGCGTTTAAAAAAAGACAATTCTTTGTGTTTTTTTTACCATTGTGTTTTAGAAATAAGACATTTCTTTGTGGCTTTCAGCTATTGTGTTTTAGAAATAATACATTTCTTTTGTGTTTTTTTATTGCGTTTTAGAAGCAAGACATTTCTTTGTGTTTTTTTGTCAATTGCGTTTTAGAAAAAAGTCACTTTTATGCTTTTTGTTCATTGCGTTTTACGCAACTGAGTTTTCAAAAAAAAAATCGAAAATATAGCAATAGTATACTCGTTTTAAAGATAAAAAAAAACGCTTGTTTTTTTGGTGTAATTTATAAAAAAAATAATGTCGTATGAAATGAAAGAGTTGTTAACGTTTAAAAAATGGGGGGAATTGGTGGAGAGAGAAACTATTGCCTTGTATTGACTAGAATGCCCCCTAAACAAACCCACGCGCCTCCTTTTTTTTTCTTTAATTTCACTTATTCAATCTTAGCTCTTGATTAATAAATAGATGGTCAAGATTACTTCCTAACCTTCCTACACTAATACATCTTTCTATTATATCGGGACTCTATATAAAATTGTGTTCTTACGATATCATTTTTCTGAGTCAGTTGGCTATATAAACTTTTGAGATAAATAATCTTCTAACAATAGTTTATATTTGTGCTAGAATCAATAAAACTAAATAAAATTAGATAAAAATGTAAACCTTATTTATATATTATACTATATAACATTTTGCATACGTTGTTAGCTACAATTTCGGTTTCCAAGTTATCATGACCTACATCCAGTGTTGTAAAAAAGGTTAAATTGTTAATAGTTTCACAATTAAGGACACAAATAATTTGTGTTCGTTAAAAGATAAATACCTAATTGTCTTTAATTTTGTCATCGATATTTTGGCATACATTTATTGAAAAAGAAGTAAGAGTTTTTGTTTTTGTCGTAACCTATACGAGTGAAATACCTTGATGAACCTAACAACATAAGTCGATATTATGATAAGCGGTACCAGTATATAGCTATTTTGAAGTAAAATATGGTTTTCAGTTATCGTAAAACATGTTTTCGGGCATACAAGGACTTTGTTTTTTTTTATTTATTTTTTTGGTTGCTACAGAGGGTGTTGGTACCGTAACGACCCAAGTTAGTATCGGCTGAGTTACCGAAAATACCACTAGTTATATGAATTAATCATTGGGTAATAACTTTAAAAAAATAAATAGTTACACTCGGTAATAAATCTACAAAGTGCCAGCCTTTCCATATCTCTTTTGATTTGACTAGTTCCTGTTGTCACCGGTAACTTAGGATTTTAATGGATTTTTATCTTAAATAAACACACATGAGCATATTTTCATGTATTTTCCTTCTCCATATTCTCTGCTCATACACAAACAACTTCTGGAGTCTGGACGACCGCAACTGGATATTTTTTTTATCATACTCCATCACTTAAACAACTCTACAAGTCTACAGGTAATATCTACATGTATTAATGATGGGTGCTACTTTCTACACCCCTCTAATTACTTTTTACACCCCCTCCTCTCACATACTTACAGGTGGGGCCCGCGTGGGACCGGCAGTTTTCCTCTCACAAGGGGGGTATAATCAGGAGGGGGTGGGGGTGTGTTTAGAATCAGCCTTATGATGGTCGAAACAAAAGAAAACCATTATGTAAGAGGCACGTGTCAACAATCCGACAAGTACTACGCATATCCGGCGAGTCCATACTGATCCAACGAGTTCAAGGGGGCGATTGAATAATTTTAAGGGGTGCGCCCGGGAATCTCACGGCCGTATAACACTAAAAATTTTAGTTTTAAGGGGTGCGGCCGCCATTCTACGACATCAGAACAAAACTGGCCACAGGGAACAGGAACGACGTCTAGGAACAAAACCCTAACCGGCTTCAAAGCCTCCACCCGAACCGGTGACAACTGTTGACTGACCCTAACAGGAACAGAAATGCCAACAAGCATGCACAAGTGTTTTGTATGGTTTAGGAGTTGACTATGGTGACAGATAAGTAGGAATTGTAATTTGTAAGATTCAAGTTTGTTTGATTTAGTATGGATTCGTGTTTAAATTGTTGTGTACACAGTTAGCAAGAGAGTTGTTGTTTGATAGTCTCAATATACATAATTAATGAGATAACTACCAAGTCATCATTTGACTTGCTGGGAGCATTGCCTGCGACTTTGGCGAGACGACGAGGTGCGAGTCCAACCTTTAAGTCCTTCGGCTGAGCAAACAAATTAGTCTTTCATTTGATTAAAATAAGAAGTAATATACAACAAAGTACACTTACAAAGCCCCAAAAAAGTTTCACAAAGTCAATGTACTGATTGACTTTGAAAAGTCAACTGACTTGAGGTCTGGTAGTATTATTATTTTGAAGATAATGTCGGTGTGCTTTGTTTTAAGCTTAGTTAGATGTTTTGATCATCGCTTTGGTCTTTCTAATCTTGTTTATAATTAGGGACACTTATAATTGGTATTTAAGTAACGAATTCTCAATTGCCAATCAACTTGCTATCCCTGAAATCGCTAAACATTTCAACAAAACTACATATGCATTACGAAAATCAAACCAAAATAAAGCAAGATTATTCGCCAGCTCAAATCGTACCAACCAGCAACACAACAGACACACAAACAGCAGAATGAATACAACATTAGCATTATACACAAACACAACATGATTTACCAACAACCTCAAAAGGAAACCGATTCGGCTCAGATTTGGCTATTGGACCATTTTGGCTGTAACACGGGTTGCAAGAGAAAATATCAGACTTGTCGTCCTCGTTTATGACACACCAGGAAACGCCGTTTACCACAAGCATAATAGCCTTCAGGAACAACAACGAACAGTTCTAAAATTGTAACTTGTGAATCCAAGACTGAAACCAGAAACATATTTTATTTGAGTTTTCAATACAAATGACATCAAAAGCAGCAATGACGCAAAGGATATACCACAAACAACTGAAACACGAACATCAAAGGATACCACAAACACATTAGCTCATAACAAGTCTCTCTCTATACATGTAGAAAGGCCCAAGTGAAACAACAACCAAAGCTTTATCACTTGTACGTCATGTTTTAACATGAGTAAAACACTATTCCTTCCCCAAGAGAAATCATATAGAGTTAATCATTAATATAAAACAGGGTCAATGTGTAACGGGGTCGGATCAACATGGCTGCAATGGAGGTTGCAAGTGAGCACCTGCCAACCTTTTTAGCTGCCACGTCATCTTTTTTGGTCATCACCTTCACCTAACATACATACACAAACAAAGAGACATTAGTCACCATTACTGAATCTTGTAGTTAATGATCATTTGGCTTGAATGGGTGATAATACTTACTTTGGCGGATGACATCCTGTTCATCTGTCTCACTGTCATACAAGCCGTCGTTGACGCCCTCGTGCATGAGAAATCGTAGCTTGAATTGCTCAAAGGTCATGTCAGAAAATGGGTTCAACCCCTTGGTATAATATGCTGCGTCTAGACCCGAATTATGAGCCTCTATTTCACGGAGATGTTGCTGAAAGGTTTCGAATCTCCTCTTCTCCTCGTCAGCAGTAGGGTATGATTTGCCGTACTCTACCTTCCACTCTCTGAATATCTTCCAGTCTTTCTCAGCAGCCATGTCTTTCTCAGCCATTATTGCTTGCAACCTCTCTCTCTGTATTGTATTTAACCAAGTGTTTAGAAGCTATTTATTTATAACAAAACTAGCAAGAATCAAAGCAGATGCATGCATATGTAACCTATAATCGACAACAAGAATATAATCCCCCATATTCAAACCCTAATAACTTGATTTTGAGAAACAATATACAAAAACCC
Organism: Helianthus annuus; assembly: GCF_002127325.2. Lineage (NCBI taxonomy): Eukaryota > Viridiplantae > Streptophyta > Magnoliopsida > Asterales > Asteraceae > Helianthus > Helianthus annuus. The sequence continues at coordinate 28,016,702 of NC_035434.2, read as the reverse complement.
AAACATAAAATAATAAAACGAATTAAAGCAACCTTAATAACAATCCAATCAGACTCTAATAACTACTTTTGACAAATAATCGGTAAACAGATTTTTTGTATACAAAAACACCGAATCGAAACAAAAACCATCAAAGAGTACATCCAGAAACCCTACCTTTCGTCCCAAGCTCAACAAAGGTGGTGCGTTAAAGCGTGCGTGATGGCCGATTATGTTTAGGTTTTATGTCTATATATCTATACTATCTATAATAAGAGATTATGAGCTGATGTAAATCTGCCTATGTGTCAACTTCTAAGGTATGCCACATGTCAATGATGATGTCATAATTCCGGTTTACAATTTACAACCACAAATAATCTATAAATCAGATATAATTATTTTTATTAGAATTAATTAGTGGTTTTTTTAGACGGGCCAATTTAAAATTCAAAATTTAAACAACTGATCCATAAAAACCTCTCTCTAAAATTCAAAATTAGAGCTTCACTTTCAGAAATCAATCCATTTCTCTCTGATGGAGTTGGTTCTCCTGTTCACTCCACCCTCTCTGCTTCTCTACTGCAACCCCTCAACGCCGTCGTGCTCCGCCGCTGCCGGCATCTGATTGCCGTATCTATAGCCGTAAACTTATCATCGATTCAGGTCACAATGTCATCTACGACCCGTGATTTTCAACTACTCAAAACAAAAACAACAAGATTGATTATCGTTCTCTAGGGTTTTCATTCTTCCAATCATTTTAGTGGCTAAATTTTCAATATCTTTTGCAGGTGTCTTCTTTATTCTTTGGTTCAACCCATGTGCACAACTCACTATCACTTATTCTTTTCATTTGTGGATTTCTGCCTTTGACATAGGTACGTAGAACTAATTTTCTTGCAGTTTGATTATAATATGTTCGATAATTACATTATCTGTTTGTGGTTTCTCTTCATATGTTTGCTTTAGACTTAGTTTTAAGGACGAGCACAAGCTCAAAAACACCTAAATTTTTAACTACTAAATTTAGTGAAGTGGATGTTGATTTATAATTTTAATTAACCAGGTGGATACGATAAGGAAGACAAAGCAGCTAGAGCTTATGAATTAGCAGCCCTCAAGTATTGGGGTCCCACCACTACCACAAACTATCCGGTAGTAATCTTTATCTTATATGACCTAAATTAATTGAAAGTAAGGATGGGCTTGCTAAAAGCTTATACACCGACTCTGATCATATTTTATATAAATTTGGATGATTTAGGTTTGCAACTATGAGAAAGAGCTTGAAGAAATGAACAACATGACTAGGCAAGAATTTATTGCTTCACTTAGAAGGTATATATAAGTTGTGTCGGTTTCACTTTGTGAATTAAGTGCAATTGTGAGTGCATTAGGTTATATATAGATAGTGTCTAATTAACCTTTAAATTTGTAGGAAAAGCAGTGGTTTTTGTAGAGTAGCCTCAATTTATAGAGGTGCGACAAGGTAACAAATGTTAGTTATCATATAACCGGATGTTCACCGTCCAGTTCGCCAAGTTTTTGTCAAAAATATGGATTAAACTGCTAATAATGGTTTTAGATTAAGAAAACCGAACCGACCAGGTTGGTAATTGGTTGGGCTGCCAGTCACTATCACAATGCAGTATACTCTCATTTTAATGGCTAAATTTTCAATATCTTTTGCAGGTGTCCTCTTTATTCTTTGGTTCAACCCATGTGCACCACTCACTAGCACTTATTATTTTCACTTGTGGATTTCTGCCTTTGACATAGGTATGTAGAACTAATTTTCTTGCAATTTGATTATAATATGTTCGATAATTACATTATCTGTTTGTGGTTTCTCTTCATATGTTTGCTTTAGACTTAGTTTTAAGGACGAGCTCAAGCTCAAAAACACCTAAATTTATAACTACTAAATTCCATAAACAAGTGTATATTTTCTAATTTATTTAATTTTTCTGCAGCTTCTATTTGTCTTGGTATACCGAATTACATTGTTGAAATTGAACCTTAACAGAGGAACAGTTGACTAAGGCCAAAACCGGTTCAGAGCAGTGGAACCAGAATAATCAGTTGTTAGGCTTCAGACTTTCCCCTTGACAGTGGTTCAAACAACTGCTGATCTATAATTCTGATTTGTTTTATCCACTCGCTGATGTGAAGACTAAAAGAATGCCAAATACTAAGTACTGCTATTCGAACTATTGCCTTCAGTCAAGCATTGCTGAGAAGACCAAAGCCCTACTTGGAATAAAGCAGTGGAATAAAGAAACAGTTGTTTACTTTGTCTTATTGTAATAGGATAAGTTGTTAGATAACAATTGATGTATAGATCAGTACTTAGAGTTAGTTAGTTGTTAGATGTCACGTTCATGGTGATGTCAGCCAAGATGCTTCTGTGGTTTGACATGCTCTATAAATGGCCCAGTACCCTGTACTGTTTCACTTGATGGACTGACTGTGTTTATCTCCTCTAATCTAATCCTTTCTTCTTGTGTGATCGACCAAGTAGCATCAGGCTGAGGGGAAGTTTTAGTTTGTAAGCATGCAATGTAATCTTTTGATTTGATTACAAATCTTTCGATTAATGAAAAGCATATGTTTATCAAAACTATTTTCCTCCTTGATTGTGTTTACAAAGTTTGTGTTCATTTCCACTGCATAAATCATTGAATCATATTCATTCATTGTTTATCTATTACAAAAAACACAATCAATTTAACAATCAATTCATCTATTACAAAAAACACAATCATGACGGCATCTGAGCAGCAGATGTACAAAACAGATGTTAAAGCTCATCTACTGATATACCAACAGTTGCTGATCAAATTAAACTTCAAATCCACTAAAAGACGGAAAGTTGGGTAGTGTCATATAAGAGGAGCTTCAACAGTTTAGGGAAAACAAGTTTGAAAACTTGCACACTTACCAAAGGATGAGAATCTTTTGGGCAAAAAGTGGACCCTCAAAAACATTGTATATGTTGGAGTATAGTTGTCATGATTTATACTCATCAAAATAAGCACAAACAGCAGATGTTTCCACAACCACTGTTTTGAAGAAGACTATGTTGCTGCTGCATATTGAGAAAATCAAAGTCTGTCGTAACCACTGATTGGTTCAAACATCTGTTGGTTTGTAGCTATCCACTGTTGAAAGTCAACCTCCGTTCCATCATTTTCATTGTTTTCCACTGTTACCAAACTTCAGTGCTTTAAACCACTGACACATCTATCCACTGATAGTTAAAGTTACCCACTGTCCTCATTTTCATTTGTAATCCACTGATATTCATCCATCAGTGGTTTCCTTAACAACAACTGCCTTCCATTATCCTTCATTTCATTAGAGGTTGGCATATGGTCAGTTCTTATCCGTCAGATCTTTGTAACCGTTGCCACATCAGCAATTACCTTTTCCCTATAAAAACCTGATCAAAAACCCCAAACAGGGGTTTTACTGTCGATTCGAATTCACAAAAAAACTGTTCTCAAAGCAGTTTCCATCTTCTTATCTCAAATTCATTCTTCGATTTTCTTCATCAAAATGATGAAATCAAAGCCATCTGCAACATCCACTTCGAAATCATCTAAAAAGGCCTCTCAAAAGGCTACTACACCCATCGAAATCCCATACAAATCCCCTCACAATTATCTGGGTATTCTTACAAAACCAGGCAGCACCGATGTTTTCGATTCCATCATTGATACCATGACTGCATCAAAGTACAAAACTTTGTTAACAGCAGATGCTCCGATTTACCAGAAAACCCAGAGAGAATTTTGGGAAAATGCCACTCTTGACAAACAAGGAGAAGACATCATAGCCATTAATTCCTCCTTAATGGGTAAACCAGTCAAAATCACACCACACTCCATCTCGGAAGTCTTTGAACTCAATGATCAGCAAGGTAAAACTTCTTTTTCCAAAAATGAGTTAAAAACTGATTTCCTTGAAAGGGGTATGCTGAACAAATAAAGAGGGATACGTTAGAAAAAGGTTATTTCCCTCCTGCAACAAGATTTTTATTTCATACCCTGTTAATGTGTGTTTCAAATAAAACAACTGCCTTCAATGAGATACCATTAAAGATTCAATCCTTGGGGTTTGCTATTTTACAAAATGAAGATTTTAATTATTCCCAGGAAATCTTTGATGATTTGGCCAAAAATGTTTTAACAAAATCTTTTCTATTATTTCCAAGGTTTTTAAGTTATTACTTTACAAAGAAATTTGCAAAGGATGATATTCATGTATACCAACAAGGTGAATCTTTTCAAATTAAAAGTTTAACAGCTGCAACTTTCACTAGAATGTCAGCACCTTCCAAAACACAAGCAGAGGTGCCTGAGCAGAATTTAGCAGCTACCACTGCTCCTTAGGTATCTGCTGCTGAGCCCACTGCTCCAGGTGATCATAGTAGCACAACCACTGCAATGAAACCCACACCTGCCATTACCAAATAGACCAAAAAGAAATCATCCAAAAAGCCACCCAAACCCAGTAAAACGGCAACTCTGGAAGATGAGATCCTAGAGCAATTGCCAGTGACAAAACAAAAGTCACCAATAACCACTGCTGCTACTTCCTCACAGCAGATGGAAGAAAGATCTCCACCATTGCCTCAAACTCCTCAGACATCCTCACAAAAGGATTCGGTTGTAAACACAGGGACCCAAGATTATGAAGTTCTGGATCCAATCGACTCCATCTTCCTCAGTCTTGATCCAAAGGACATGTCTCTTTCTACACCTATTCCTTCACCCGTCACATTACCACAATCAATGTTACCTTTGTTGCATGCAGTTGCTCTAGCTCAAACACAAACCAGTTCCTCTCAATCACCTATCACTGAGAGTATACTCCCACAAGTGACTGGGTCTGATGTTCATACCTCTGCTAGCCCGGCAACAACTGAGGAGGTTACACTGCAGGAATTACCAGTAATTCCTGTCAGTAGTTCAAGTGGAGCAGAAACTACTAATGTTGGACCCACTGGTCTACATTGGGTCAGTTGTTCTATAAATAAGACTCCCTTGAAGGCAATTTCTTCAGAGACAACCAAGGCAACCACTGGTGTGTTTACTTTAACAACTGGTGAGTTGTTCAAGGTGTCTACAAATGAAGAAAGAAGTCCCTAGTACCAAGAAAAAGGGGCATCAGTAGATGACTTTTGTGACATATTCCCTAAGTCTGCTACTGATACAACCACTGTTGGTGGGAAATCAGATGATCCCACTAAGTTGGGTGATGGTTTAAAATACCAAGAACTGGTGGACAGAATTGACACACTTGACACATCTGTTGCTGAACTAAAAAATATAATGCAACAGCTGTTGGAAATTCAAAAGGTACCACCCACTGTTGTTCCAGCTCAAGCACCTGCACAACCTGCACCTGCTGCAAATGAGTTATGGAACTTATTTCAACCCCTGCTCCAACAACAAAGACAGTTGACTGATCAGCAGCTTGACATAGATGTTTAAAAGCTGAGGAACATGATGGAGTCCAGATTTAAAGACACCCAAGCTGACATCAAAGCCATAAAGGGCCATATCTTGAACACCGCTGGCAAAGCACCTCCCACTGTTCTCTTCCTTGATAATCCACCACCAGATAATGCCAAAAAGGGGGAGAAGATCAACCTGTGGAAGAAGAAAGGGATTTAAGATGGTCTCTACATTGAGCCACAAAAAGATTGTATGACTAAAGACATTCCCTTTCCAGATGGAAGCAAAAAGATTGATTTTACCACAAATGCACTTGCTGAAGCAAAAGCAAGTGTAAAAAGGGATAGAGAGGCAAAGGATAAATCAAGGTGGAATGAGGAGAAGAGAGCTTACATGGAGCTGGATGCACAGGGTTGTTCTGAGCCAAAGGATGTTAAAAATCCTGACCCAAAAAGAAAAAATCCCACTAGAAATGTGAGGGAACCCAAATCCACACCATCCATACTCACAAAGCATACTCCAAAACCACCATCTAAAAGCCCTCAACATCAATCTTCCACCCAAACAGCTGTTGTATCAACAACTGTTGATACCTTAGTGGTTTCAGCAGTTGTTAAACCAACAACCACCACCTCAATGACAACAACTGCTACTTCAACATACACCACTCAAACACCTGATCTCACTAAATCATCCACCACCACTTCAACCACATCATCAACCATCAAATCATCACTTGCCACTGTGCAGAAGACTTCTACTGACACATCAGTAGTTGTAATGACACCTCAATCTTCCATCCAAACAGTTGTTGTAACTCCTTTTGTATCAACAATTGTTGGTACCTCAGTGGTTTCAGCAGTTGTTAAACCAACAACCACCACCTCAATCACAACAACTGCTACTTCAACACACACCACTCAAACACCTGATTTGACTAAATCATCCACCACCACTACAACCACATCACCAACCATCAAATCACCACCTGCCACTGTGCAGAAGACTTCTACTGACACATCAGGAGTTGTAATGACAACGGTGGTTGAAACACCTGTTGTTTCAATAACTGTTAGTCAAACACTTCTCACTTCAAACACAACCACTGATCCACCCAAAACATCATCAGTCTCTCCTCAACCAAAAAGGAGAAGGTTAATTTTGATTGATGATGAGCCTTCACCTTCACCAACATCTTCACAACCTCTACCACTTGTCACTTTACCAAACCTTGTACCTCTCTCTTAATTACAGATACAAAAGCCAATCACTGATATTGCTCCTGCAGGTGTTCAATTTCCTCTAGAACTTATTGCTGTCAGAGCAGAGATCAAATCCTTCTACTATGAGGATGATCCTGCAAAAAGGAGTTTACCATCTGTTGAAGGATATCCTAGGCCTAATAATATTGATGAATATTTAAAATTAAAGGCCAAACAAGCAGAGGATATTGCTAAAAGAGAATCAACAGGGAAGACTGACAAAGAATATCAAAGGCACTACCAATTTTTGCTTACTCAAGTCAGTTCCCTGGAACAATTTGCAAAGAATGTTTGTCAAAAATTATCAGAAAGAGCAGATGAATCTCAGAGAAAAGACTATGTTGAGAATATCATGGCTCACAAGAAGTATAAGGGAGAGAAGCATATGTACAAAGATTGGACCATTCCTGAGCTTGAAAGTGAAGCAGCCGGGATCCAAGAGATGCTTAAAAATAAGGTTAAACACACTCCTCCTGACTGGAAAAAATTCAAAAAGAATGTACCTGACAAGGCTTTAGAGTTAAAGAGAATGAAAGAAGAGCTGATAGCAGCTGACTATGGGTCAAAGAATTCAGTGTCAAAGTGGAGAGAAGATAGGGTCAGGTCCACTTACAAAATGTTGGAGGAACTAAGGAAGAAAGATCCAAATGTTCCACAAAAACCTGACTATCCTAAAACTGAAGGTTCAAAAAGACCACCAAAGTTACAAATCAAGAGATGCACTGATCCAGCAGGTGCTGCTATTTATCAAAGAAAAAGACAAAAGCAGATGGATACTGAAACCTTGAAGGAACTTATGGCTGGTAATGAACTTGTAAAAGAAGGTATCAAGAGAATGGTGATAGAAAGGCTTGAAGTGAATCAATCTGCAGGCACAGATCAGATCTGATGGTGATGTGATTCTCCTTGATCTTCAACTGTGCAGGAATGAGGAAGATACAGATTCTGTTTAGCCAATTCTACTTTTTTGCTATATAGTTTTTTTTTCTTTTTGAGGTTGAATTACATGTTAAACTCACGAAAAATTATTAGTTGGTTTTCAATGTTGATGACACTGATGGCCAGGTACATTATGTTATCATGACGATAACTGGAATAGGTTGATCAATTCTTCTTTTTTTGCTTTTTGTAAATTTTTATCATTTAGTTATATTGTATAGAAAAGTAAAATATACTAAAGCTTCTTGCTAATAAAGGAGAGCTAAAACAAAAGTTTCATTGACGATAACTGGAATAGGTTGATAAATTTTTATCATTTAGTTATGTTGTATAGAAAAGTAAAATAGTGCACATGTTACTCCATTACACATGCCTATCAAAATTTAAATGATATATTATAATCTGTTTTTTAGTATTTGATTTCGATCATTACTAAACCTACCCGTGTGGTTACACGGGTCCTACACCTAGTAATATATAATAGAGTTAAATGTCTCGTTGGTCCTGGTGCTTTGCGATTTTTGTAAAGTTGGTACTCATACTTCAATAATTATATATCTGATTTCAATGGTTGTAATTTTTAAATTCACTCAATCTTTATCACTAACCTATGTTAGATTTCTAAGCTAAATAAATATAGAAGGTCTGTTTTACCCCTTAGCCATATAAGCTCCTTGTCTTCTTTGATTTCCACACCACACAACCAAACATTATCCATTCCTCTCTCTAAGAACTGGTTGGCCGACCACCACCATGGGCGACAGAGCCATAGCGGTGGCGCTGCATTCTGGGTGGAGGGCAACAACAATAATGGTAGCTGGAAGGGAGGTCCCACTGTCCCATTGTATCAGTCACCTAATTTTCTACTCAAAATACTTAAATAGCATAACAAAAGTTAAATACAAATACCTGTCGAGATGGTGGTGTACAAGGGCGGTTATGACATCTAAATGCGTTAAGAAATGACGTCAAAAACACTCTGATGGCCTCGGGTTTTTCAAAGCTTCTAGAGCTTTACATCAGCTTCGGGATTACGCCATGTTGTGGAGAATTTGGAAAGCCATGAACGACTTGTTGTTTAACATCGCTCCTTTTTTGTTTTGAAGATTGTGATGGGGTTTGCGAAGATTCGTTTCTTTGGCTCAAATACAGGTCCCCCTTTAGTGATCTTAACGTGTGGGCATTCCCACCAATAATCTAATATATCTTAGGGGCTGTTTGGTAGCCTCTTAATGACCATTCAGATGCTACCTCTTAATTGTTTAAAACCTCTGAATGAATAAGAGATAACCTCAAGTCTGAATGGTTAAGAGGTAACCTCTGAATGGTAAATCATCACATGTCACATTCTTCTACCTTCTCATTGGTAAAATTCTTAATGGTTCCATTAAGAGGTAGCCTCTTAATGACCATTCAAGGCTACCAAACAGCCCCTTAATCTAATGTATTTAAAAATTCATATCTTTGAAAAAAAAACCATTAAGAGTTTGGCCAACTTAGAAACATATAAATAAATACTTCAACATATTACAATCATTTAGATAAATATTTAAAAAGACATATTTATCTCAAAGTATTATCTTTTTATTTTTATGATTAAACTAGTATTAGCACCCTGCGTCGCGACGGGGGCCTAAAACGCGAAAAAACAATCATGACGAATGCGTTATTTAATTGAGTAATTCAGTCGTAACAAATAAACCGATATTTATAAATAGGTCACACACTTAAAACTAAGATATGAGGTCAACATCTATATTCTTTATCTTTTAGCAAACAGGCCCCAAGACCAAAAAAAAAATAATAAAAAAAAAAATAAACAACAGATTACTTGAACAACAAAGTTACTATAGTACATTTGACCCTATACACCATCCATTTGTAAGAGCACTCCTTGATGTCTTCCAATAGTTTTGGAAACTCTCATTTCTCCTATTCCAAGGCTTCTAGATAGCCAGCAAAAAGATCACCTATAATTTGTAGGTTCATGAATGCATCACATGAACAATTTACAACATAATAGCTAAAGGCACACGGGGTGGTCTGTTATACCACCCCGATCACGCGTTATTTTATAACGCTACACCGCCGCCGCCGTTAATTTAACGTGTTATTTTTTAAACGCATGGAATTGTTAACGCGTTATATTTCGAAGTTGTTGTTGTGAAGTCTGACAATCATTTATCCAAATGGAATTTAAAGCACTATTTTATCCAAATGGCCGACAATATTTAAAGCTTCTATTTTCTAATTGGACCAATCTTGTATGTGAGTTGACAATCTTTTATTCAAATGGAATTTAAAATAAAAAATTAAAAAAATTTGGGAGTGATAGAAATCCATCACTAGTGATACTATCCCGCCTACATTTCTATCACTAGTGATAGAAATTTGGTTGATGACATGGCATGATGTGATTGGACAATGGGAGTGATAGTTTCTATCACTAGTGAACCACCCCGTGTCCCCTAAAAGGTCTCGCCTTACTTAGCCCGATTCCCAAACCTGCATATCCATCCTCCTTAATCCTTAACCTCGGTTCAGCGACTTCAGTCGAAGGCATAATTCCTAATTCAATTTTATGATTAAGCCTATTACTTAACAGAAAAAAAAGGAACATGAATTCCTTTACATGGTTACCTCCGAGATGAAACTTCCATTCTTTTTAGATGATGCAAAACTTTTGAGTAGTAACTTTATGAATATCATCTCGTGCTTAGCTGACTGGGCTTTTTTTTTAGATCACAATTGTCTTAATCAAGCACTACATCCCATCTTCAAAGGACTCCACTACTCAAGCTCGAGCTCTTATAAATTAATCAAGTTCGAGCTTGAGCCTGGTCGAGTTCTGGCTCAACTCGTTTACAACCCTACCTTCAACCCTTACCCTTAGGGGTGGCGACGATGTTGTATGAGGGGTGAAACCCTCAATCAACCCTCTACCCGTGAGTAGAGGTGTATAAATCGGTGTTTTTTTTTTAAATTAGTCCGGTTTTTAACCGAACCGGTTTTTTCTTCAAAAACAAAAACCGGTTTTTTTAATAATTGGTTTCGATTACTAACCGGTTTTTAAACCCAAAACAGTAACCGGTCTAACCGGTTTGGTTTTTAACCAGTTTTTAAACACACGAATTGAGGGCACAAAACCTATATGCGGCTGTTTCGACATTGACTAGGCCATGTCACTAACGAATCGCTTATCTCCACTTCAACGGTTTTTATTCCCATATCTGATCCAACGGACTATCAACCCTCTTCCAGACTCTTCCAAACCAAAGATCAAAGAAGATTAATAGAAACCAAAGAATCAAAGATCCTTTCAAAAACAGGCCTAAGAAATAACAAATATGAATTATTTTTCTGAAAACCACAGATACAAAGTTTAATTCCTAAACAGATATTTTATAATTATTTTATGCATACGATTGATCAAAATCAACTTGGGTAGTAGTAGTAGTTTAGCTTTTCTTAAATATATCATTAAATTTTTCAATATACAATTTAGTCACAAAAGTTTTTGTATAAATTCTTATACAATTGATCAAAAATCAAAATCAACTTGGGAAAAAAAAAAACATCAAAAAACCTTCCACTATAGGTGGTCTTAAAAAGCCGTTCAAAAAAAAAAAATAAAATAAAATAAAATAAAAAATAACGGGTGGTCTTAGAGCATTCACATTCTATCCATCAAAATATGTGAGGGGGGTTTTTATATTATAAAGGGTATAAAAAGTGGTTGTGAGTGGAGGAGAGAGAAAATGTTACTGTTCATCTGTATATTTGAGGAGACACTGTTCACCCACTATAATTTTTTTAATATATATTGAAAGTGGTTGTGAGTGAAGGAGAGAGAAAAATGTAATGATAATATTATTTAAACTATTATTATTTTTTAAACTAATATTAATATAATAAAAGCTTTTAAGTTTACCCCCTACACTTTATTTAAACTATTATTATTTTTTAAACTAATTTTCTTTGCTATCCCTAAACATTAAAAACATTACAATAAAACCCCTGACTAATAAAGTTACGAGTATTTTTTTAAACCCACCCTAAGCTTTTCTCTTTTTAGAATTTAGCAATAAAATTTTACATTTTATTTTCTTTTACCAATTCTTGTGCTTTGAGGTTTTTTTTATATATATGTTTTCAACCCGTCACGAAGCGCGAACAGTTACCCACTGCTGATTTACTTTATTGTCTCTAAATTGTAATGAACCTATCATACCATCCGTAAACTATTGTTGGTAATATGTATTTTGCAGATGTTGGAGACTAGCTAGTTTAACTAAAAAACTGACACATTATTTTTTTTCACCAACAATACATACATACTTGTATCTTTTCCTTTAGGGTGGACGGGGTGTACGCGGGGAGTGGGTGCGGTGATGGTTGTCCCCGATCGGGAACACCGCCGCCATCAATGCGGGGACCCGAATCGGGGGGTGGTTTAGGCATGGATTCACCGCGTGAAAATGCACGAGAAACGAGGAACGGTCAAAAAGCAACGGTCCGATTTAAAAAAAAAAAAGAAATTCACTTTTTTTAAACATATATAAATAACCATCTCATTCACTCCATTTTTTTATACTCAAACCATATCATTCTCACACATTTTTTAAACTCTCCAACCACACCCACTTCACTTTTTATTTTTTATACTCTCAAACCACACCCCCTTTACACCGAGCAATGGAGAACCAACCCCGCGAGGCCAAGAAAAAATCTAAGGGACGGGTCTCGAAACCGTCTCGAGATGGTTCGAGCGGTGCAAATGCTCAACCACAACCCCCTTTCGGATACACTTCACAACCCCGTTTTTTTTCCAACAACCTATACACCCCTCGTTTTACAACACCCAACAACCCAATTTCGGCTATTTTCAAAATTTGTTATCAATGGACGCTCCTCCTCAATCCCCCGCCTTCGACCCATATGGTTTTCGTTCCCCACAAGTTCCATCTACACGAGGAAATGTCGAACGTCCTCTACCTGTTTACGACGACGAGGACGATGAGGTAGTGCCCGAAACTCAAAATTTGGGCGACGAGGACGAGGACGATGAATATAATGTGGATGAAGACGCGGGCAACGAAGAAGATGATGCTCGGGATAAAAAGGGAAAAATGGTGAGCGAAAAATGGACAAATGACCAAGAAGAGGCGTTGGCGAAGGCGTGGGTACATTGTTCTACCAACAAAAAAAGGGCAATCAACAAAACCGGGAAAGTTTTTGGCGTAAGATTTTAGAGCATTTTAACAAAACTGTCGGTGGAAGTAACCGGACCGTTCATCAAGTACGGTCTAAATGGAACCCGATGATGACGAAAATAAACTTTTTCAACGGCCTATACCAACAAGCGGTAAAAATTATATTTTTTAACATTGTATATTTTTAATTTTTTTTTCTAAGTTCATATTTTTTATAACATGTAGGATCGCACACGAGGAAGCGGATGTAAGGATCTCGACGTGATGAAAGTCGCGTTAAAAGAATTTAAAGATAGATTTCCGAACGGTTTTCAACACATCGAGGCGTGGGAGGTCGTTCGAAGAACGAGAAATGGGCCCAAGTCCCATTGATGGGTGAGGAAGGTGAAGGTTCGGCACATAAAAGAAAGCCCGTTGACGTGGACCCTTCGATACCGGATATGAACGAAGACCCCTCGCCACAAAGACCACAATGGCGAGACAAGCGTCAAGCTACATCGTCCGAGGGAAGCTCGGCCGAGTTGGCGGCACAATTCAAAGTGTACACTGCCATGAAAGAATCGAAGCAAGCGGTAGAATTGGAGGCGATCGAATTGAGGAAAAAAAGAGAGTCGGAGGCTCGCGAGCTCATATCGGAACAACGCGAGACGATGAAAAACTACAATTACGATCGAGATATGAAAACATTCCTTAAGCCGCACGACGATGTTCCGCCAAGTATGTTGCCGTTCATCCTCGCCCGAAAGCGCGAAATCGCTAACAAGTACGGGTGGCCATGCGATTTCTAAAATTTTAATTTTCTAGTTTTAATGTAATTTTTATTTTCTACTTTGAATGTGTTTTTTATTTTCTAGTTTGAATGTATTTTTTTTAAATTTAATGAAATGTCTTTTATTTAATTTATAAACATGCATAATTTTACAAAAAAAAAAAAAATCGAACTCACCTAAGAGGGGAGTGCCGCCATCAAAAAGGGGTATTAGGAGAGTATTAGAGGAGAGTTGACGTGGCACTATTTGGTTGGTTATGTGTAAGAGAGGGGACTCACCTCTCAGGTGAGCACCCCTTACACCCTTAACTAATGCATTGTTAAGAAAATAATTATATTTTTGGTTTATATTTAAAGTTAAGTATATTTCCCAAAAATGAAATATATTTTAATTATGCTTTTATTTTAAAAGTAGATTATCATAGGTTGGTAAGGAAATTAATATATATTGAATGACCGTAGGTAGATAATTAATTTCTTTCATAAATTGTAACATGAATAGATTTTTCTGTAATCGAATTGAAAAATTAAATGTACATTGTATTGTATTAAGTTAATATTGAACAAAAAAAAAATGGTTAAATCAACGACTTTGTTCTCTAGAGTATTTATAAAGAGAATAAACTAATAAAATTTCCGCAATATTCAACGGAAAGCACTAAAACTTTTTTCTTCATAAGAAAACCACCTAGATTTCAATATTCAATGTTGTTCGTTTTTTTCTAGATTCAAATATACAACCTTGTATGCAATAGATGTGAATTTTGGTTAAATCAAAGGGATTATTTTTTTCTTATTTAATTTGAGAGTAAACTGTATGGTCTCTTAGATTTGATCATTTTTTGTTACTTTAGTCCAAAACTCAAATCTTTTGAATCTGGATCTCTGTGGTTTCAATTTTGTTGTCATTTTCATCTAAAATCAAAATGTGATAAGATTTTTCAGTTAACATCCAGTTTTTTGTCCTTTTCCTCCCTTTTAGTGAAGGGCAAAATGGTCTTTTAACGTTTTATTATAACCAGATTTTGCTTTTGTATTAAAATGGCAACAAAATTGAAACCGCAGGAATCCAGATTTAAAAAGTTTGAATTTTGGACTAAAGTGCCAAAAGTGAGCAAACCTCAGCGACCATTTTACCAGTTTACTCTAAATTTGAAGTAGAAGGTCATAATGGAAAAAAATCAGTAAATCATAATCAAGTTTAATTTGATGTGAATTTGAAGTAAATCTATTTCTTAAACCTGTGACTAAAATAAGGTGTTACCAATCACCCTTTGTCCATCTCGGATAGATAGTGGTGTGGTGATAAGATACTTTTCCTACAAGAAAAATATAAGTATCTTTAAAAGTAGATTAGTTTCTCACTAGACTATCTATTGTGAGATCACATCCCATGCCACCTTAACCCGTTAACAAACCAAACACCAAGCCATAATGGGCGTTAAAGGGGGGCGTCAAGGTTGGAGACGTACCCCCTCAACACTCGTTAACACAAAGATGATGGGGTCCACTACCCTCCACCAATCACATGTAGTCACATATTTACTATTTTTTCATTTATTTAATTTGTTAGTTAAACCACATATCACTTGCCAGCACCAACAGCACCAACACTGATGTAACATCTACGTTTTGTTGTAAATTTGATACGGCTTCATTTTTTTATAAAATTTAGGGTAAATTACTTTTTAAGTCACTGTGTTTTATGAGTTTTAACCACTTGAGTCCAAAAGCAAAAAGTTTAAGTGTTTAACGACCCGAGTCCCCATAAGCATTTTCTTTAACCATTTGAGTCCAAATTTCTAGTCCAGTTAGAATTTTGTTGTTAAGTTTTGTTAAATGACCAAATTACCCCTATAAATATATATAAATGCGGCAGGGATTCATTAGTTATATATCATGTTAGATGAAAGGCAAGTGTTTCTCACATGACCACGAGTCTGTGTGTAAAACCGAGAAAAAATAACTAAGTCGATCTCTAACTCGCACGCTGCGACAGACCTATCAAACGGGGAAAAATAGACGTGCTGCGATGGACATGTCAAACAGGAAAAATAGATGAAAAAACGTTGAACCCCACACGCACGTTGCGGCGTGTTAAGTCGGAAATTTAGAAAGACACGTTAAACAGAGAACTTATGAAAGATGAAAAGTATATAAGATAAAGTTGAAAGTAAAAAAAAAGTGTTGAGATTAAATTGCAAAAGATGAAAAGCTTTGGATTGAAAGTAAAAAAATTAAAGGGGTTAAATTGAAAAAGATGAAAACTTTTGAATTAGAAGTGAAAAATCAAATTAATCAAAGGGGTTAAAATACCAAAGATTAAAACTATAGACTTAAATTGCCAAAGATTAAAATTTTAGAGTTAAAAAAGAAATCAATTAAACAAAAGAGATAAATAGATTTAATTAAATTGATGTTTAATATTATTATTATTATTTAATAAAAGAGTTAAATAAAAAATAAGGGTGAGAAATTACCAGAGAATGACAAGTGTCCAAAAAGGATTTTTGTTTATTAATATAGAAAGATCACTCTACAGAGACTCGTAGTTGAAGTTGTGGAAGTGGTCTGCAACCAAACTTAAACTTGAATTTTAGAAATCATATGACCAAATATTGCTAAAACATTAAAAGTTATCAAACAAATATCAACCCTCAACGTGGCATTTTTATTTACGACTTTAACTAGGTTCAAGATTGAATGACGAAATTCATGATTCAAGAAGGTTTGCCATTCAACCACAGACAACCCTAACTTGACAAAGATGATTGGAGACACACCCTAACCTCGTTACAAACACGTAAGTCGCACTACTCTAAAACGTTATTGTATGAATTTTTCGAAACAAGCAAAAAGATATTTAATTATATCTTTTTAAAACATACAGACCGGTGTGAATGTAACTACAGATGTTTGATCGGCTCAACACGGTTTACCGGAATCGTACCTTTGCGTCATCGCTCCTTTGGTAGATCCCAATACGTGGAAAATGATAAAACATATGATTGCGTTTGAAATGTTCACGTATCCACATTTTAGAGAAAATTTATTTCAAAATTTTGAATTTGTAATAGAAGCTTTTAAATCAGAAAACAAATATTTTCAATGTAATTCGATAATGCCTCAAACAATACAAACGCGGTTGAAAAATAAAAAATAAAATATAAAATATAAACCTACTTGTATCAGTGATTTTTCCATAGTTGATGTGTCACCCATGTTATTAATTTGGTTATGTAAGACAACCTCTCCATTGTTGATATATTCAAACGATTTAGACTTATCTATACTTCTATATCTATATCTATATCTATATCTATACTACTATATAATACATATTGAAAGGATACAATTGGAATTTTACAACTCAATCTAACAACTTCATTCAATAATCTCTATTTATTAACCTTCATTTAATAAAACATAAGACATTATCTATAACTCTATTTATTAAACTTCATGATTTAATAAAACACTAAGACATGCATACGTCTAAACAAATCCGTAACATGTGAACGGTAAAGTCATTGGCGCTCACTCCGTTCACCCTAACTCCACTTTTTTGCCTTCTAAGTTAAATAAATTAATCCTTTCATTTTTTTATTTACAAAATTTTTATTCAAATAAGTTGTTTTTATTGTAACCATAATTAATAAATCAAACATATCAACAACATGAGCAACTTGGGTGATGCATACGTTTAATCTATATAATAATAATTAACACAACAAAAAGATACCAAAAAATGATATAAAAAGTTAAGATGGTAGTATTCAAAATAACTGAAATCCATTAGTATTCATGTAATTCAATCATGTGGCAAAATAACTGAAATCCATAAATGAAATGATACTTAATCGCCCAAAATAAATAGAGAGGGATTTGAAATGAACACCTTATCTCAATGAACAATCACTTGCACAAGTAACTAAAACAAATCACTTGCACAAGTAACTGAAACAAATAAATGAAATGAGAGTTAATTAAATAGTCATTATAACGAGAATTTGAAACCTACCATTAAATAATTTGCTAGCTTATTATATTTTAGTAAGTACCACCGTATTCTTGGAAAAATAAACCAAAACTCTATTGCCTCTATATCTCTCACTCAAATTGTACCGAAATCAGGAGGTTCACTCACATCCGCCTTCAGTACATGAGACATCCATTGCCAACGTTGCGTTGCGTCTGCTCATCATTTGCTACATTGTTGTTTCAGTCGTTCTCAAACTGTATCAGACTCAGGAGGCTCAACCAGAAAGGTAGTAGTTGATTATGCGTGAGATGATGTAATGAAATATATGTTTAATTCATCCTTTAGTTTAACAAAAATCTTGATTTTATGTTTTACTTCAGTATTGATTTATAATCAATTTATGCTTCAGTGATAATAATAGCTTTAAAATTTATGCCTCACTATGTGAATAGCTTATTCAAAACAAAGATATCCAACATCACCTTTGTTTAAGTGCTTTTGCCATCAGATGTACACACACTTGGATGTAACATTCGAAACAAAATACTAACACTTCCTATGACTGCCATTCTATTTAATTATTTTTATATCAGATTTTCATCTCATAATTTTTACCTTTTTAATAATGCATATAGAAACGGGGTTTTCATCTCAAATGTCGTGTACCAAGAGGTTTTACGCGACTAAAAACAAAGGTACATCACTTTAACCTAACATATACCATCATTTGCTACTCTTATCCGGAACATTTGATTTTATTTCCAAAACATAATAACATTCTTCATTTATTGCAAACCATACAATACTAACCTCATGTCCCATATACTACAAATCTTGCAGTTCACCAACGGAGGAGACAACATGTATACCGAAATATACCTTAGCTACTAATTCAACATCAAAACTACATTTGCTCCAGTGTATTTACAAGCAAACGATTTTCCTTTTGGTAATAAATATAACATTGTTACATTTCAGCACGCTACATTTGTTTTCCGGAGTACTATTAGAATGCACATATAGAAGGGAAGAAACTAAGAATAATCCAAAATTTTCAAATAATTCAAATTAACAAATCATATGCGCAGTGTCTACAATACGTATCAGCAAAAATTTTGATCCCGCCTCGTAGCGCGGGTTTCCCACTAGTGTTACGTAATGTTTTTAAGCAAAGTCGAGAAAGATATACAAAATATAGAAAACTTTGTGTCAATTTAAGTTTGTAAGTGCTTTACCACAAAACACACTTTACAACCTTTTCATAATCGGCTTGCCTCGCTTGGTCGAGCTATATCGTGTCCCGATGAGGGTTGGGAATGTGTTGAATATCTCAATCAATATCTTGAGGTTGTAAAAAAACGCAAGTATAAGATTATCGAGGGTTTATTATCCCACGAGTTCGGAAGTAATGAACAAATTATATTTAATGGCTGACACAATAAGTGAGTTTGAAAGTAAAAATGACTTGTTTAAAGAAATGATAACACCCATGAAACTCAAATTAAAAAGATATTTTGACAAGCTACTACTCGCTTTTACTTGTGTAGCGACTTTAACCCCGTGCTTAATTACTATGGCGGTTGATACTAAATCGATGAAATAAATTTCCAATTTACGTTTGTATAAAATTGAACCGAATTGGGCAACCATTTAATAATATATGGTCCTAACATACACACACCACTTGGAAATGGCATCAATGGAATTGGGTTTAATTCGGGGTAGTTCGCTTAGGGGTAACCTAAAAGTTAATTTATTTAATAGTGTGAGAAATGAGATGGCTAAACGAGAAAGGGGTAGCACCCTAAGCAGTGACCGGGGGGGGGGGGGGTTATAAAGGCTCTAATTCTCTTATGGAAACTTTGGTATTTTGGCTTGTTGGAAAGGAATCCCAATATCCAATCTTAACCGCTATGGGTCTTGATTTACTAACCGTCTAAGCTTCTACGGTAGCTTCGGAATCTATTTTTTCTTTTCTTTTAGTGGCAGAGTTATACTGATAAGAAGAACATGAATCACTCCTTCAATATTAGAAATGTGCATTTGTTTAAAATATCACCTTGGCGCAGAGGATCGTTTGCAACGCCAAACAACTCTCGAAGACGAAATAGCAGTTGAAGAACATATACACGACGAATAGGTGCAAGAGGGACTAGGTGATCCCCTTTCCAAAGAAAAACTTGACTATGATCCATGTATTCGCATAAACACTGGTTTCTTCAAAGAATGAACACCAAAAATAAACAAATGCATTTTTAAAAATTATAATTTTTAGAATTATGTTTTCGTATTTTTTTTTAATTTTCTTGGTTCGAAAACCATAAAACTAATAAAAGTTGAATTTTATATATTTTTGTGTCTTAAAAAATATTAAAATATGTGCGCATGAACTAGTTTACGAACAAAAACCAAATTGAAATCAGTCTTTCAAACCAACAAAATCTAGTCGGAAACGAACTCCTTGGATAAAAAAAATTGGTTTGAAACGAGTTCGAGTTTAAAAGAATAAATTGATTTGTGCAGGTGCACATAAGAGCCAGGTTGGACGCGTACCCAAAAGAAACCTGAGGTTATCAATAATTGGTTTCGTAGGCTACCCTATCCGTAAGGTATGCATAGGGTACATTTTATTAGTGTAAAATTCAGGGCTGGCCCGAAGAGTGTGCGGGATGGGCGACGTCTCAGAGCCCTAATCCATCGAAGGCCCAATTTTTTGTTTATATATTAGTTTTATATTGTAAAGTTAGAATATATAAATAATGAATCGGAAAAATACCATCCTGAAGAACTTGGTTTGGTAGTTTTAAAGTCACTTTAATAATAAGAAGACTTGGGTTCTAATTCCGGCGTCCTCAGTATTGTTTTTCCTTTTGTTTCTTATCTATTTATTAAATGCAAATGATATTAGTTGCCTAATTTTGTCAAGTTACATCAAATGATCGGTGTTGATTCAATTAACATTAATTCATATTTAAATATTTTTATATATATTCTTTTAAAAATTTGTATTTAAGGGGCCCGTATTTTCTGTTCGCACAGTGCCTAAAGATTTTCGAACATTTTTGAAGATGGCCCTGGTAAAATCGATCCCGAAACTGGTTTTTTAATAGTCGGTTATAATACCCGAACCCATGTTTTTTTCAATACCCAAACTGCGTTTTCCGTTCCTAGTTAGTGTTAGAACCCATTCTAGTTGTTTCTTAACGGCTATAATAAGGTTTATAAGAGCATCCACAATAATAACCATTAAAAACATTTAAAAACATGTCCAGTCAGCTGTCACATCAGAAAAATACTCACCCTTCAAAAACATCAAAAACCCACCAAATAAAAAACACAAAAACACCTAAAAACATTGTCATATCATCACCACCTTTTACATTTAATTTATCACCCAACCCCCACCCTTTGGTCCCACCACCTAACAACATACTCGTTTTTATTCATTCTTCAACAAATATGTATCCCAAATACACATAGAAAAAATGATGCTCACAATAGGAAAGAATGGATGAGGTGGAAAAATGATAAAAAAAAACAACCTCTAAATATGAGCTATTGTGAATGCTGTAAGTGTTTTTTGTTCTTTCGACTATATTAGCCCACATTTGATATTTATAAATAGGTAGTAGATGTTTTGGTTTAATCAGAACACTAAAAACACTTAAAATCTCCCAAATCGCTATATACACACCCTAAAAATCTTTCTAAAATGGCTTTTTGAGAGTGCTACTTCTTTCGATGGTGTGGGTTCTTCGTCAAGCACCAATAACGTTGTCAAAATAATTGCTACAACGTGGAAGCAATAAATTTGGGTGCATTTTAATTTATGTAGCATGTCAAAGGGTTCGAACAAAGCCCGATGCAAACGTTGTGGTTCGTTTGTAAAGTTAGATTCAAACACGAGTTTGAAAAAAACATTTATCAACGTTTTGAAGCGCATACCAATGGGGTGGTGGTCCATTGGCAAAGACAAAGCCTTTAAACACCTTAGGAGGGGAAGGTCTTGGGTTCAAGTCCCACATACGACACGAATAAAAGAAAATTGTCGTTCAAAGAAATAAACGTTTTGAAACGCATTGAGAAGCGTTCCAGATTGAGGCCAAGTAACAAGGTCAAACGAAAAAATATTTGAAATTTCGATGCATAATGTCTTTAGGATTGCATGACAAATTTCATTACTCAAGAGGGTTTGTCGTTCGACCACTTCTCATCCGAAATATCTTTACATTGAGAAGCGTTCCAGATTGAGGCCAAGTAACAACGTCAAACGACAAAATATTTGAAATTTCGATGCATAATGTGTTTACGATGGGATGACAAATTTCATTATTCAAGAGGGTTTGTCGTTCGACTACTTCTCATCCGAAATATCTTTAGACGCAGTATTATCATGTAAGTTACACTACCTTAGACATGAACATATTAAATTGTGGGAAAAATACAAAATATGAATTAATTTTAGGAATTTTAAAAATTAGAAACCGATGTACATTTTAGTCATTTTCGGTTTCTATATTTTTGTTCGTTGAAATTTCAACATAATGTTCAGAGTACTAGTACTCTATTAAAAAATCAACTAATATTGACCAAACAACTATATGTACTCTATTAAAACCAACTAATATTGACCAAACAACTTTAGTACTGTATCACTACTGTACCGATATCTATTTTATGGTTTTCAGTTTTTTTATGAGTTAAGTTTTGATATTTTCCTGTACTTTTGCACTATTGGTACGATATCGCTATAATCGATATGGTGTTCAGTTTGTGTTATTATTAATTTCTTTTCGTTGCAATTACCGACTAATTTTTTTAAATTCCAATATAATTTTATTAAAAATCTAGTTGTATTTAAACTGAAGTAATTTTTGGATATTACAAACTATGCTCAGTACCAAACAATATTGGTACGGATATGGTATTTTTATGGTTGTCGATCAATGTAAAACCTTGTTGATATCCTTTTTGCATTCCTTAGTTTTATTTATTTATTTACTAGGTTACAACCCCGTGTATTACACGGGTTTAAGTTAATAACATATTAAATTATTAAATAAGACACTCATTATGCTGCACTTCCTTTAGGCACGGTAAAGTTCAGCTGCCAACTTGAATCAATAAAACTTGACCCGCATTCTGTTAGAAATAACCAGTTGATGTGGCCTCACGGATCATTTGGTAACATTACCAATATGACATAACTAGTCCCCGACAATTACTTGATGGTAGTAATTGTAAATATTGATTAGTTTAAGGCGCAATTATGATTTCCCTTTAGGTACCATTAATAGAGAATAAATAGAGTTTTTATAACGGATCACTATTGATGACCATTAATCATTGATCTTTATATATTGATAATAATTGGTGATCAAAAACTCTAGTAGAACACCAATACTAAAAATACTAAAATTATCTCTAAGGTGATCCATCAACCTAAGGTACCATAACGGGAATCATGGCTTCATCTTTATTCTCAAAGATAATCATCCCTACAAGTAAGTATCTCTATCTTGGTATCTATATTTGGATTATGATTGAATAAACATGATTAGGGTTCTGTGGTTTTAACCCATGTTTATAGATATAATCAACATGTGGTATCAGAGCAATGTTGATTGTATCAAATTCGATCATGAAATCCAATATTGATGATTCGCTGTTGATGATGGAGTTGAGTTCCTTAGTCGTAAAAAAAATCAACTAAAAACATTTTAATATGATAATCAATTCAAATTGTTTTTTAGCAAATGATTTTGACATCATCGTAAATTAATTTTTGTTTGCGGTGATATTTATCCAAGTTTTTCCATAAATTGTACTTACAATTTAAAGCCTTGCTCATAAGAAATTATTTTAATATTATGTTTGGTAAACTTGGATGGAACAATCTAGTTTGCTGAATTCTTTCTATCAATTTATCCATTCATGAATATTTTATTTCAAGTATAGGTTCCATCAGTTACAAATTTGATTATGTATTCAAGTATAGGTTCCATCAGTTACAAATTTGATTATGTATTCATGAATATTTTAGAGTTGTATTTAATACAATTTGTGAATGCTATTTAGAATTTATTATGATGATTAATGGATGAATTTATAATACATGATTTTGCAATCAGTTACAAACTTGATTATGTATTCATGCATTCTTGAAATAATCGGTTACAAAGTCCTCATGAATTAATATTTGAATTTAATGATTGCAATTAATGAATTGATTATAGAAATTCTAGACTATAATCCATGAACTGAATAGTTGATTTTGTGCCTAAATGTTTGTACACTTAAAGCCCTTTATATGCAACTTTTATGTGAGATTCTTATTTTGCGAATGGCCCAACTTTAATTTATACCATTTTATGTGATTATGTGTATTGTTGAATAATGAAACCAACAACGAATTGTTTGATGATGCACATAATAAATTATCAGCCTAATTTACATAAATATTTCATTTCTGGCCCAAAGGTGTTATGTTATATTTATGTGCTTTACTTTATTATTTATGTGTGTTCATAATACATGAATTTTGGTCAAAGACAAAGCGAAGCTAGAGTTCATGTAGAACATTGAGACAGTCTATATTTATGTGTGTTTATAATATGTGAATTATGGTCAAAGCCAAAGCGAAGCCAGAGTTCATGTAGAACACTAAAGACGGTCTATTATTTATATCGTTCATAATGCTGAATTTTGGTCAAAGCCAAAGCGAAGCCAAAATTTAGGTAGAACATTAAGCCGAGGTTTATTATTTTATATGGTTCATAATGCGTGAATTTTGGTCAAAGCCAAAGCGAAGCCAAAATTCAGGCAGAACATTAAGTTGGTTTTATTTATTTATGTTCATAATACATGTAATTTTGGTCAAAGCCAAAGCGAAGCCAAATTTATTTAGAACATCAAGACAATCTGTTATTTATGTACGTTCATAATGTCTGAATTTTGGTCAAAGCCAAAGCGAAGCCAAAATTCAGGTAGAACCTTATATTAGTCTGTTATTTTGGTGTTATAGTAGACTATATCTTCAATATAATAATTTGTGTCTGCCTTACTTGATTACCCCATAATGCAAATCACTCCAAGTTTCTTCCTAAGTTTGTATCTCATCTGTTTTATCCACTCTAATTTCAAAACCTAAAATGTTTTGCTTACTAAAGAGTTTTTACAAAATTTTCTCTTGTTGGATTGTTGATTATTTCTTAAGATATGATAATTCTACTGCTCTTTTCTGATAAAAGTTATACAGAAGAAAACTAGAGCATGACTAGTGGGATAAGTCAAACATTATATCTCTTATGATAATCAAGAACCCACTTAATTATTGCTATCATGTGAGCTATTCTAGATTCTAAATTTCCTAAGACTAATTTATTTTCTTTAGAAGAATCAAAATAACTCCTAAGACGCATGCATTACTCTAGATTCTTACTATAAAGTTAGTGGCATATGTGAATACATCATGATGTACAATACCATGACCCATAATTTAAAGGTTTACACATGAAAATCAGTACACTTTTCTGGTGCATTACATATAACTTTTCCACTAATATCATAAGTTGCCTTAAGAATCAACTATTACACTCAAGAGTACCAAAGGAAAATGAGTGTGTTGATTAGCAGCATATATACAGGAAAAGGAATGCATGAAACTAGAAAATTAGATGTTGTTCATCTCATCGCCACTAAGCCTGAAAGGATGATACTTTTAAGATTCAGAGATAGTGTACAAGTACTACTTCCAGCTATAAGTTTCTTCAAAGGAAAGTCTCACTACAGGTTTATGCCATTAAACTAGGCATGAGCATCGAGACTATCCATAATTCAATGGAACAGCTGGCTAAGTAGTAAGATATTTATGATATTTAAGTCTGCTAATGGTAATATTCTAACCAACACATGACCGGTTGACTCTAGTTCTATGTGTTTCCTTACTAGAAATAAACAAATAATTAATATGAGAGTTAGTGGCAAAATTTTATGTTAAGACTATAAGAAGCATAATAAACTGTTTTATAATTGGGCTTAATGATACCTTATATATTCTATAGATTATTCAGAATTTAGTATCAATATAAAAGCTGCATTATGACAGTTGTGAGGTTTGCATGGTTACAACAAAGTCACTTTTACCTTAAACTCTCATATTATTTGTTATCTCAATCTGGATAGAAACCTTATAAGATAGAACTTGATGATGCTACATTTTTCACAACCTTTTGTTATCATGAAAATGAAAATTTAACAAAAGAAAAATGAGACTTACAAATTCCATCCATTAAGACCAAATTTCATGAGAAATCATGACTAGTTTAATGAAGGATGAAATATTATCAAATCTCATTCTTAGAGACTTATGAGCATGTGTATAAGCCTTAATATTTAATGGCTAAGGGAATAAATTAAGTTCCATTAGAAATTATATTTCATTGGAACTTATCCCAAAATGGAATATTCAGACATAATTCATTTATCATAATATTTACTTGTATTGTCTTATATGAATTAAGGTATTAAAGAAATTAATTCATATATACTATGATTCCTTCTAAATATGTCCCCAAAATTTTTATAACATATGGACATTAAGGAAATCAAGTCTAACATATATGACATGTTCCCACAGCACATACATCATTGAAACTTATCTTGTAGCATTCCTATAGATCTAAAAGGTTAGTGAGAGTATTAAGTGTCTTAATTTTAATTTGCGAAAGTTGCAAGAGGTGGGGGAGTGAAAACTTGTTATTACCTCAATTTGCACCTCTTGTACAAGACATTGCTCCTTCACAACTTTTCTCTTTAAGAATATACTGCTACTCTAACAAAAGTTTCATTGTTGCTTAAACGTGGTCACACTCAGATTTCTTGCCAAAATTGTAATCCTCAAACAGAGAAACTACAATGAGTAACTTCTTTAATTTGTTTCTCTATTAGAATTTATTGGTCTTCTAATGTTGACCATAAGCATGCTAAATTGTTAAAGATTTCTAAGTCAGTGGGAGCAGTCCTTATCAGGATTTGCCAGAAGTGCAAGAG
Organism: Helianthus annuus; assembly: GCF_002127325.2. NCBI lineage: Eukaryota > Viridiplantae > Streptophyta > Magnoliopsida > Asterales > Asteraceae > Helianthus > Helianthus annuus. The sequence goes on along the minus strand of NC_035434.2, from coordinate 27,990,042 downwards.
GCGGGGGGAAGAGACCTATTAAATTTTACTCCGATTACACCTCTTGCACACCATACTGCAACAACTCTTACACACTTAGAATCTTGAAAGTGATAGCAACTTAATCAAGAGTTAATCCATAAAACTGAAACTCTTAATAAACCTAATAATCAACTAAGGAGGCCATCTAGGTTTAAAAGCCTACTAACTTTGATGATTATGTATCCTCCTTGACTGAAGTTGAAATGGATTTTAGAAAGTTTACTGATCCTACCTCTTCTAATTAAGCCATTAGCATCAATCAAATTTCTAAATGTAATAAAATTGTTATTAGCAAATTTGATTTTAACGTTTGGGATTTGGTTGAATTACCTAAGGGTGTTCATCATTAAACAAAATCTGAATGCAAACGTTAAGACGCTAAAAATATGATTGATTGTTAAAGGCTATGCTCAGAAGAGAATTATTTATCAAATAATCATCTTACCTTTCTTACAAAATGTTTCTTTGAGGATCATTGTTGTTCTAGTGGCTTATAATCATTTAGAGCTACATTATATGAACATTAAAACAACTTTCCTTAAACAAAGATTTACATGTTCATAAAACAACCTGAAAGTTCTAAACTGAAGGTCAAGAACACTTACTTTGTAAGTCAATTAATTCCATGTATGGGTTTAAGGCAAACATCAAAATGTGATGAAATCTTAATGCATTCTTTTCATCAAGAATTAAGTGGATTTATGTGCCTACCTCAAGATGAGTGGGAGCAACTAATGTAAACTTATCCTTATATAGATAGCACTTTTTTGGATAAGTATATGTTACACAAGTCAAATAATTTTTCACACATATTTTGATATAATGAATCTCGGAGATACCACTTACGTGAGAGATATCAAAATATACCGAGATAGACCCAACAGGACATTAGTTTCGTCCCATAAGCTTTACTCTAAAGCGGGCTCTTACATGTGTAACAAACAATATAGCTCTCCTTTAGAGGATAAAATGATAAATGAGATTATTTCCTTATGCTTCATTAATTAGAAGCCTTACGAAGGTTCAAGTCTATACTCGTTCAGATATTGCTCACATTGATGAAAATTAGACCACTATAGATTATCGTGAAGCATCTTACAATATCTTTAAGAAACGAGAAAGACTATAAGAAGAGGTTGATTACTCTTACCTTGATTTTGTAATATTCAGAAGAAACTAAAAGTCAATTTGGGGTGATCCTTATGTCTGCGGACAAATTTGTCTCATGGAGTAGTCATAAGAAACTGATAAAACAAAATAAGTTATATTGACATAATATGTTGTTAATTAACAACGCAGTTGTCAATAAATGTGTTGAAGATTTATTAGTGGGCTCATAAACTTGTTAACTCCATATAAATACTATATTGAAGACTTATTGTAAAAAGTCAGCTACCTTATTTCCTCAAGCAGTAACAGTTCGAGAGGTGCTGCATTAAACTTCGATACAAAATTATTGTTCGTTTATGAACAAGAAGAGGAACCTATATACTTGTATCGAATACATTTACATTCATGATATGCTTGCGGATCCGATAACTAAGGTCTACACCCAAAGTCTTTTTAAGAGCTCATAATAAAGACGGGTTTTACTTAAGGCCTTACATAATAGCATATCATACATATGAATGATTAGTTATTATTTTCCTCAATTATACAATTTGTTTGTCTATAAATACGTATGTGCACCTAATGACGTATAGACAAGAATTATACAAATTAATTTTAAAGGGCTTACCTCAGTCATTTTGGTCTTAAATTTACGTATGTTTAGATTTGGGGTTGTAACATGATTAATGGGGGTCTTGAGTTGAAAATAACTCAATGACTGTATTTTTCTGTTGCAATTTCAATTTGAAACATTGATTAATGTTTTAACTTGGCCAAACTTACTTATACTTATCACAAATGATCACTCGGCCAAGTGGGAGAATGTTAGAAATAACCTGTTGATGTGGCCTCACGGATCATTTGGTAACATTACCAATATGACATAACTAGTCCCCGACAATTACTTGATGGTAGTAATTGTAAATATTGATTAGTTTAAGGGGCAATTATGATTTCCCTTTAGGTACCATTAATAGAGAATACATAGAGTTTTTATAACGGATCACTATTGATGACCATTAATCATTGATCTTTATATATTGATAATAATTGGTGATCAAAAACTCTAGTAGAACACCAATACTAAAAATACTAAAATTATCTCTAAGGTGATCCATCAACCTAAGGTACCATAACGGGAATCATGGCTTCATCTTTATTCTCAAAGATAATCATCCCTACAAGTAAGTATCTCTATCTTGGTATCTATATTTGGATTATGATTGAATAAACATGATTAGGGTTCTGTGGTTTTAACCCATGTTTATAGATATAATCAACACATTCTACCAAACCAATTCTTCGCTTCATCGATGGAAGCTCCGTTAGAGCTAAGGTATTTACTTGATCGAGCACAAAAGCGTTCTACAAGTTATGAATCACCTTTTTTTGCCTTTTACTTTGCAATTTCAATAGAACAATGACAGTTAGTTGTGCTTGTAGGTAGTAATTGGTTGTGATGGTGGCAAATCTATAATTGCAAACTTCCTTAACCTCAAGCCTACAAAGATGTTCCCGTCAAGCGCCATAAGAGGTCTAACAAACTACCCAAATGGTCATTCATTCGAGCATGAGTTTGCTCGTTTTTGGAAAGATAACATTCTTGTGGGAATAATTCCAGTTGATTGATGATGATAACATGGTTCACTGGTTTTGTTTGCTACCATACATTCCTAAAGGTTGTTATCAATTAACACCATATTTGTGTAGATATAGCTTCAACAGTTACGTGGCTTATTTCATTTTTTGACTATAATTAACAGATGAAAAAATTTGGGTAGATCCCGGTGTGATACAACAAGTAACACTAGAGTTGGTAAGCGACCATCCACAGGAAATTCGCAAAATGATATAAAACACAGACATGGAATCATTATCTATTACACACATGAGATATCGTGCACCATGGGACTTGTTAACTGGCTCGTTTTGTAAAGGAACAGTAACAGTTGCCGGTGACGCTATGCATGTCATGGGCCCATTTTTGGGTCAAGGTGGTTCAGCTGGGTTAGAAGATTCAGTTGTGTTGGCTAGAACAATGGCTCAGTTGGGTTTGAATTGTTTTAAAAGCGGGAGTAAGCTAACGGTCCATGGAGTTGAGGAAGCGTTTAGTCGGTTCGTGAAACAACGAAGGATGAGGGTAGTCCGATTATCGTTGCAAACTTACCTCACTGGCATGCTATGGGGTACTTCTTCATTTTTAAATAAGATTATGTATATTGTGTTATTGATTCTTCTTTTTCACAACCAAAATGGTCATACTGATTATGATTGTGGTGATCTTTGATATGTTCAAAGATCATTAAACATGGTTCATTAGTATAATACTAAGTTTATTTTTAACATGTTTAAATGTATAGCAATGATTCAAAGATACAAACTCAAAATAAGTTGTGTAATATAAGTTTGGTTAACGTTATTTACGAATAAATATTCTTGTATTAGAGAGTAGTTACTTTAATGTTTATCAGTTGTATTCCACTTACGGTGTTTACTTAATCCTACCCGCATGGGTTTGGCACTTAGTTTTAAAATTCATGTTATCATAATCATAGACAAAGAATGACATTCATCCATTAATCAATTGATCATGTTAATTAACTAGTGCTTTTCAATGGCATGCGTTGGGCGAGAGGCAATGAGGGATTCCTGTTGTTACGTTTTTGACTTCGTGGGATCCGGTCGGGGTAAAGCAAGACGAAACAACATTGAGTATTTAACCAAACCGATTCAACTAGATCAAGGGTATAAAAAACATAATATACCAACATAAAATCAAATCGACATTCAACCATTTCTTTACATAATGACATTTGAAGATCAATGAAGGTGCAAAAGACTCCTTAGCAGGTCGGGCGACGGCACAAGGCCCAAATTGCTAGTCTGTCTATATTGATTCTTACTCGGCCTTAATTTCTGCCAACCAAAAAAGCAAATTAGTTTGTTTGCCTGTTATAAGTCATTTTAAATGCTTCCGAAGTCTATTTTAAATGCATAAAACCCCTCAATATCATTTTATTATATGATTTTGAAATCTTTCTGAAATGGCTTTTTGAGAGTGCTACTTCTTTCGATGGTGTGGGTTCTTCGTCAAGCACCAATAACTTTGTCAAAATAATTGCTACAACGTGGAACCAATAAATTTGGGTGCATTTTGATTTATGTAGCATGTCAAAGGGTTCGAACAAAGCCCGATGCAAACGTTGTGGTTCGTTTGTAAAGTTAGCTTCAAACACGAGTTTGAAAAAACATTTATAAACGTTTTGAAGCGCATACCAATGGGGCGGTGGTCCATTGGAAAAGACAAAGCCTTTAAACACCTTAGAAGGGGAAGGTCTTGGGTTCAAGTCCCACATACGACATGAATAAAATAAATTTGCCGTTCAAAGAAATAAACGTTTTGAAACGCATTGAGAAGCGTTCCAGATTGAGGCCAAGTAACAAGGTCAAACAACAAAATATTTGAAATTTCGATGCATAATGTGTTTAGGATTGCATGACAAATTTCATTACTCAAGAGGATTTGACGTTCGACCACTTCTCATCCGAAATATCTTTACATTGAGAAGCGTTCCAGATTGAGGCCAAGTAACAAGGTCAAACGACAAAATATTTGAAATTTCGATGCATAATGTGTTTAGGATTGCATGACAAATTTCATTATTCAAGAGGGTTTGTCGTTCGACTACTTCTCCTCTGAAATATCTTTAGATGCAATATTATCATGTAAGTTACACTACCTTAGACATGAACATATTAAATTGTGGGAAAAATACAAAATATGAATTAATTTTAGGAATTTTAAAAATTAGAAACCGATGTACATTTTAGTCATTTTCGATTTCTGTATTTTTGTTCGTTGAAATTTCAACATACTGTTCAGAGTACTAGTACTCTATTAAAATCAACTAATATTGACCAAACAACTTTAGTACGATATCACTACTGTACCGATATCTATTTTATGGTTTTTAGTTTTTTTATGAGTTAAATTTTGATATTTTTCCTGTACTTTTGCACTATTGGTACGATATCGCTATAATCGATATGGTGTTCAGTTTGTGTTATTATTAATTTCTTTTCGTTGCAATTACCGACTATTTTTTTTTAAATTACAATATAATTTTATTAAAAATCTAGTTGTATTTAAACTGAAGTATTTTTTGGATATTACAAACTATGCTCAGTACCAAACAACATTGGTACGGATATGATATTTTTATGGTTGTCGATCAATGTAAAACCTTGTTGATATCTTTTTGCATTATTTAGTTATTTAATTTTTGGTCAGATAAGACAACATTTTTGTAAGTAACGTAGATATTATAGTAACAGTGTAATTTGATATTATAGTAAATAATTTTTTGAGTTAATTGCTCGGATGGTCCCTGTGGTTTCAAGTTTTTTCACGTTTAGTCCCCACCTTTTGAAAATAGCAGGTATGCTCCCTATGGTTTGTCATTTTGTTACTCGGATAGTCCCTGAGTAGATGTCAGTTAGTTTGAAAATAGCAGGTATGCTCCCTATGGTTTGTCATTTTGTTACTCGGATAGTCCCCAGAGTAAATGTTGGGGGACTATCCGAGTAACAAAATGACAAACCATATGGAGCATACATGCTATTTTCAAAAGGTGGGGACTAAACGTGAAAAAACGTGAAACCACAGGGACCATCCGAGCAATTAACTCTAATTTTTTTATGTTGCTATGTGTATCGTAAGTTGCGCTTCATCAATATTGTTTTGGTCAAAAATCACACAAGGATAATGTAACCAAACTTTATGTAAACGGGGTATGATGCTTGGTTAATTATGAAAGTAAAGGATCACTTTTGTGATAAAGATGCAAAGACACGATGATTTATACGAGGAAAAAGCCCTTGATCAATGAATGATCTCCGGCATAAAAAACCTCGGGTGATGGCAACTACCGATCACCAACTTCAATATAACAAAAATATGATTACAACTTTGGATGATAATGAGCTGAGTACAAGGATCACTGAGTGTCTAAGTGTTTGAGAGTTGTGTCGTATGTCGTGTGTGTTCTTCCTAATGAGGAAGAGTGGTCTTTATACTAGTGTAGGTGATCTATTTAAGGTAGGTAAACTATTAATCAGCTCATTACCCCTTTAGAAATAAAGATAATCTAGCCTAAATTGCTGCCCTTAGATCAAGCCAAGTTTCCATATCCGGTACAACGTCTATCTTCAATTTAGCTTTTGCCATAATTGTGAAAACGCGTCCCTGGATCATGGTCTTTAGAGCATATCCTGCTAGATGTTCCTGCAAAACAATATTGTATTAAGCGGAAGTGGCCGTTAGTATGAGGATCACCATAATGTCCCATGATCCTGATCCTGAAGTTCTGCTGAGGATCACTGTCTGCCAAAGAAACAAGGATCACTGGTTAGGATCATGTGTAAGGATCACCTATAAAAATCCAGCCCTAACAATTGCCCCCAAAATATAAGGAGTTAATTGTAAATAGACGAGTTATATTTTGTTTCGATCTTATCTCTAACGGGCGACTCCAAGAAACTAGCCGTTATGCTCGGACTAGCCGTTGTGATCATTACGTCAGAGATGTGACAATCCTGCAGATCATGATTATAAATAGGAGATAGGGTGAGGATCAGTTTGTATTTAAATTCGAGATACACTCCCTTCATATTCTACACCGAAGATCGATCAGGTATTCTCCTCTTCTCTTTCTTCTTCTCTCTATTCTTCTTTGCTCTGTTTCTTTTTACTCGATCACAATCATGCTGCTGCGGAACTCCCCACACAAGGATTCCAAGAAGGATAGTCCTTTAAAAAGCCAGGGGATTATCAAGGATTCTCCTATGGAGAGGTGCTGCTTTACTGATGTCCACATAGACATGATTCGCCATTGCTTTCCGGCGAATGTTGTTTTTAAATCCTTTGATCCTACTGCTTTGAGCGACTTTGTCTCAGATGTCTGGGTGGCTTTTCCTGCTACTCCGTTTGCTATAGGTTACTCATATCCTTTTCCAGACTTTACCCAGTCTTTCTTTTCCTTAACCGGCATCTCTTACATCCAAGCTATGCCGATGATCTGGAGGGTTCTTTATACCTTCGAGAGGATCATTGAGCAGGAAGGAATTGACCTGGGGATGGCGGAGCTAGCTCAGCTCTATGATCTTACTACGTTTGGATCATATCGGTATCTGCTGAAACGGAAAGCTGGGGAGGATCACCCAATCTTCAAAGTTACCAAGAATGATACAAACTGGAAACGCCGGTTTTTCTTTGTTAAGAGGGATTCCATCCCGGATGGGAAGGATCTGCCCAAGGAATGGGCCACTCATGGTAGGGTAGAGGATCCTCGAAGGATCACTATTAGTCCTGTCTCATATGATGAGGATCACTGATGTCTTTTTTTTTCTTTGTCTTTTATGCAGCTATTTCCATTGCTCGTCTGAAATTAACCCCTGCTGCAAAAGAGAGAGTGTTAGCTTTCAAAAAGCTTGATCCTGAAGTTAGAAGCTTCCAAATCACTATCCAAGATTCTCAAGAGATATCCTCTGCATCTGCCACAATGTCAAGTAAGTATCCTTATAGAAAATAAGTTTTATGTAAAAGTATTTAATTTAACAAGGGGACTTATCTTGTTTTTGAATTGTGTAGGTGCTGGAAAATCTGCCAGGTCTGTTAAATCTGCCTCCAAATTTGGGATAAGTGATCTTGCCAATGTCACGTCTTCAAAGAAGAAGGCCCCTGCTGCCAGTCCTTCAGCATCAGCTCCCAAAATGTCTATCCGGGGCAAGGGAAAAAAGAGGAAAACCTCTGAAGATCTCCAAGGATTTCCCCTCCTCCGTCAGCAATTCCTTGACTACGTGAATGAGGTAAGGATCACTGCCCCTGTTGGCTATCCGTCTCGCATATCCTGTTTGTGTATCCTGTTTCTGATCTTACCTTATTTCCTTCTTTGCAGAAACTTGCCGAGATCGAGACCTATCTTGGCCATGTTGAGGATCAAGAGAGCCAGATTGCTGACCTCCAACAAATGGGCGTGCTTAAGGATCTCAAGATAGGAGATCTTGAGAAGGAACTCCGGGTCATGAAGGCTGAGGCTGCTCAGAGGTTGATCGACATGGATAACGAGAAGCAGGAGATCACCCAAGATGCTAAGGTCTCCGCGGCAATTGCTATGTATAAGATACAACTTCAGATGGCCGAGGAGGCTCAGGATCCTACCTTTGACAAAAGCTCGTGGGATGTTGAAGGTTGGAAGGCAAGGCTGGCAGACCTGGAGGACGAGGATGAGGCTGAGGAGATCCCCATGCTGGAAGGTGGTGGTGCTGAGAAGGATCAAGGTGGAGATGCTGGTGGTGACAAAGCAGCGAAGGAGTAGGCTGCATGATTGGGCGATGATGGATATTGTTGACTAGGCCGGAGCCCAATTTTTTAGGTTTGGTAGTGTTTTTCGTGGTTGTTGATGGTTTGAGACAATTATGGTCTGTAATCTCTGAACAATAGTTTCTTAGGGTTAAGGATCCTGGATCCTTTGAACAATAGGTAGGATTACAAAAGGTGGAGGGATCCTCTGTTTGGGGGATGAAGCCTTTGTGATCCTGCCGCTTTTATTTCCTGCAAAATGCTAAGACCGCATAGACAATGGACACCCTTTGCCAACCCATGTGGACGGGCCACGTTTTGCTGGTAGAAATGTGGGTTGGCAATTTTGACAATCTTTTGAAAGGGTTAATGATCCTTTTGTTTAATAATATAACTTAACTTTTCTGGCTTATCTTGTGTTGTTATCCTTCAATAATCCTCTTATTTCTTAATTGCTATATTTGTTAAAATAACAAGAGTTGACAAAGTGTTTAATAAACTTAGGATATGATCCTGGATCAAATATCCTCATATTGAAAATTCTCAAAGTGTTTTAGTTCAAGGATCATGGGTTCGGTTGTCAAAGTATAAGGGTTGGTTAGGATAAAGAGTATAATCAAAAATAGTCAAGGATCATACCTGAGGATCCACGTTAGGATCCTATCCTACAATCAAGACAGTCATAGATAAGACCTTGATAGTGAATAAGGATTAAGGACCCTTATATGTTTAGACTTCCAAAACCTGAAAAGTGAGATATAACTTGGGACTAAGCCAATGTTAAAGATAAATTAGTAACTGGGGACATGCCCAAAGTATAACTGAGAATGATCCCAGAGGATCACTGGGGACAAGCCCATAGGATAACTGGGGACAAGCCCGAAGGATAACTGGGGACAAGCCCAAAGGATCGTATGTAAACTGGAGTATGGCCCTTTCTGGCAACTATCCAAACTTAGTGACATGAAAATGTCAAAACCTTAGCTAACGTGAAAACGTTAGAAACCTTAGGAACGGATGTATGGTGCGTCCACCATTATACGTAGGATCCTAAATATAGCCAGTACGATGAGGTTGTCAGCCCCGAAAGTGGGTACTGGTCCCAAAGACGTGAACTATACCAGGATCATCGTGCGCTGCTGGCGGAAACTGGGGATAATCCCAAGGATAACTGGGGTTGTACCCAAGGATCTGTGGTGCTTTTGGAGATCTTTGACGATTTGCTGAAGATACCTGAACTATCATAACTCAAATGGTTTGTGAGTAGAGGATGAAGGATACATGATCCTTATCCTTAGGCAAAAAGTAAGAAAATGCAATAGTTTTAGGATAAGCATATTACCAGAGTAAGGATCACCGATATCTCCAGGATCCTTCAAGGATACTTCATTGTAAGGATCACATGCAGGAAGGATCATGTTCACATGAAATATTTCTTTAAGTGAACAGCATTCCAGGCTCTTGGTAACAAGTTTCCTTCCATGGTTAGCAACCTGTATGCCCCCTTTCCTGCTTCAGCTTCAATCAAGTAGGGACCTTCCCATTTTGGTGCTAGCTTCCCGTCAGCAGGATTGATAGTATTTTGAAATGCTTTTCTCAACACCATATCTCCGACTTGGAACTTCCTTATCCTGACATTTTTGTTGTAGGTACCAGCCATTCTTTGTTGGTAGCTTGCCATCCTTATTCTGGCTAGATCCCTGATTTCTTCAATAGTATCCAAATCCTGAGCTAGGATTGCAGCATTTTCTTCAGGATCACGAGCAATTGTTCTAGCAGTTGGGATCACCATCTCTGTTGGGATCACTGCTTCTGCCCCAAATACTAAAGAGAAAGGTGTTTGGCCAGTGGCATTCTTGGGAGTTGTCCTATCAGCCCATAGCACATAAGGTAATTCCTCTGCCCATTTTCCTTTCTTGGATCCTAGCTTCTTCTTCAGATTGTTGATGATGATCTTGTTGGATGATTCTGCTTGACCATTGGCTTGTGGATGAACTGGTGTTGATGTGATCATCTTGATTCCCCAACTGTCACAAAAGTTAGTGGTTCTGCTTCCAATGAATTGGGAGCCATTATCACATACAATTTCAGAGGGAATGCCAAATCTAGTTATAATATTTCTTTTGATAAAGGATATAACTTCTTTTTCTCTGACTTGAGCAAAGGCTTCAGCTTCTATCCATTTAGAGAAGTAGTCAGTCATGGCAAGCATAAATACTTTTCCACCAGGTGCTTTAGGGAGCTTGCCAACTATATCCATTCCCCATCTCATGAATGGCCAAGAGGATGGAATGGGGTGTAGTAATTCAGCTGGTTGGTGAAGGATATTGCTATGCCTTTGGCAAGGATCACATTTCTTAGCATACTCTATTGCATCCCTTTTCATGGTTGGCCAGTAGTATCCTGTTCTAAGGATCCTTGAGAATAGTGCCCTGCCCCCAGTGTGGTTTCCACAATCTCCTTCATGGAAATCTCTCAACACTTCTTCAATTTCAGGATCCTCAATACATCTCAAATATGGTCCTGCAAGGGATCGTTTATATAGCATATTATTTAAGATTGTAAATTGAGATACCTTGATCCTGAAAGCTCTAGGATTTTCTCCCGTCGGGATCTCCCCATGTTGCAAGTATCTCATGATTGGTGAGATCCATGATCCTGAGTAAGATTGGGCTTCTTCACTAGGGATCATTGCAGTATCCTCTACTATTTCCATGGCCATCTGATTTTTAATAGCAGGAGCCAGGATATGGATGATAGGGATACTTATATCTTCTGGAATTTTCAAGGATGATCCTAGGTTGGCCAATGCATCAGCCCCTGTGTTCTCCTCCCTTGGTACCTGTGTCAAGCTGAAAGAAACAAAAGAGAGTGCCAATTCTTTGACTATCTCTAAATATTTGGTTAGTTTTTCACCTTTAACAGCATAGGATCCATTAAAGTGATTAGTGATCAATAATGAATCTACATATACTTTAAGATACTTTACCCCCATATCCTTAGCAATTTGTAAGCCAGCAATTAAGGCTTCATATTCAGCATCATTGTTAGTTGCTTGGAATTCACAAGCTATGGAGTGGGGTATTATGTCCCCCTGTGGCGATTTTAGTAGGATCCCTAGCCCTGTGCCTTTGATATTTGAGGATCCGTCAGTGTGTAGTATCCAAGGATCCTTGGTCTCATCCAGCTGTTGGACCTCCAATTCTGCTTCTCTTTGTAGATCACTACTGAAATCAGCCACAAAGTCAGCTAGTGCTTGAGATTTGATAGCTGTTCTTGGTTCGTATCTTATATCATGGGCACTAAGCTTTACTGCCCACTTAGCCATTCTCCCTGACATCTCCGGTTTCCTGAGAACATTCTTAATTGGAAAATTAGTTTTAACAACAATAGTATGGGTTTCAAAATAATGCCTTAACTTAGTGGATGCCATGATTAATGCAAGAATAAGTTTTTCGAGGTGTGAGTACCTGGATTCGGCATCAAGTAAACTTTTACTTACATAGTAGATAGGATATTGTATACCTTCATGATCCTTGACAAGGACTGCACTTACAGCGGTTGAGGATACCGCCAGGTATAAGGATAACACATCTCCTTTTTCTGGTTTTGCTAATGCTGGTGCTGAGGACATATATTCTTTGAGGGCTTGTAAAGCATTCTCATGTTTCTCAGTCCATTCAAACTTCTTATTCTTTCTTAGGATATCGTAGAATTCTTTGCATTTTTCTGAGGATTTCGATATGAACCTGTTCAATGCTGCTATCCTGCCTGTCAATCTTTGTACATCCTTGGCGTTGGCAGGAGATTTGATATTTATTAATGCTTTGATTTGTTCCGGGCTTGCTTCAATGCCCCTCTGGGTTACCATGTATCCTAAGAACTTTCCTGCCTTAACACCAAAATGGCATTTTGAAGGATTAAGCTTCATGTTGTAATTATCCAGGATATCGAATGCTTCTTCCAAGTCCCTTAGGTGATCCTCAGCTTTCTTTGACTTGACCACCATATCATCTATGTACACCTCCATAGTTTTTCCAATTTGATCTTTGAACATCATATTTACCAGCCTTTGATATGTTGCACCTGCATTTCTCAATCCAAAAGGCATGGCAATATAACAATACAAACCTGTTGGGGTCATAAAGGCTGTATCCTCTTGGTCCGATGGTTCCATCTGAATTTGTTGGAATCCAGATGATGCATCCATAAAGGTTAACAGTTCATGTCCCGCCGTTGCATCCACCATGGAGTCAATGTGGGGTAATGGGAAAGGATCCTTGGGACATGCCTTATTCAGATCAGTGAAGTCGACACATACCCTCCACTTTCCGTTTTTCTTTTGGACAACAACCACATTGGCTAACCATTTTGGATACTTTACCTCTCTGATCATACCTGCTCGAAGTAGTCTCTCTACTTCTTCTTGGATAATGGCATTCCTTTCTGGTGCAAACTTCCTCCTTTTTTGATGGATTGGCTTGATAGACCTGTCAATGCCAAGTTTGTGAGTAATAATATCCTTAGATATACCTGTCATATCTTCATGTTTCCAAGCAAAGGTAGATTTTCTTCTTTTGAGGAAGGATATCATGTCTTCTTTCATCTTGCCAAGGATCCCTGATCCGATATAGATTTTTGATTCAGGATCACTAGGATCCAAGAGGATTTCATCTACATCTTGTTCCCTTGCCTCCAAGACATTCCTCGGAGGATACTGTAATTGCTATTGCTCCCTTGGCTTCGAGGTTGGCTTCATGGATGAGGTATAGCAATCCTTAGCCTCTTGCTGATCACTGTCGATCTTGATTATCCCCCATGGGCTAGGGAGCTTCACACATTGATGGTAGGTAGATGGAACTGCTTTCATGTCATGTATCCAAGGCCTGCCAAGGATAACGTTGCAACAAGATAAACAGTCAATAACACAAAATTTTTGGTAATTATGTAATCCTTCCACGTAGATTGGGAGTTTGATGTCCCCCAGAGTTTTCTTCGTTTCTCCACTGAATCCTACAAGCACGGAGGATCTTGGTGTGATGTCTGATTCTGGGATTCCCATCTTCTTCAAGACATCAAGCTGGATAATGTTCACTGAGCTCCCTCCGTCAATAAGGATCCTGCGGACAAAATGGTTAGAGATAAAGAGAGTGATAACTAAACTATCATGGTGAGGATCCTGAATGTTAATGCGATCATCCTCATCAAATGTTATCATCTTCCCTTCTAAGACACTTGAGGTTCTAATAGGCCTTTCTCCATTATCCATTTTTGATTCTTTTGCATGTCTTTTGGCCGCTGAAAAGGATGTACCACAGATGTCTGATCCTCCGGATATAAAGTTAATCACTTGTGCGTTTGCCGGAGGTGCTGGAGCCTTTTCAGGGATCCTTTCAGGATCCTGGGTCCTTTGCTTTTTTCTCCCCAACAATTCTTTTAGATGCCCCTTGCTTAGCAGGTATCCAATTTCTTTTCTTAAGGCTATGCAATCTTCAGTTAGGTGTCCGAAATCCTCATGGTATGCACACCATTTGGACTTATCCTTAGTCCCGGATGGTTTATCATTCTTCCTGGGCCATCTGGCTTTTTCACCTAGATTCTGCATTGCAAGGATCAGTTCATGATTATCGACGGAAAAACAATATTCTGAGATTGGAGGATATTCTTCATCATCCTCTTCTTGGTCAACAGCATGCACATTCTTGTTCTCGTTTCTATGGTAGGATTTGAACTTGTTGCTTTTGAAGGAGGATCCTTGCTTATCTTGTTTTGAGGATCCTACTTGTCTTTCCTGGATTCTCTTGTCATCCTCTAGCCGGATAAACCTGAGTGCTCGAGTTCTTACTTCATCTAAATTCCTGCATGGTGTCATAACAAGATCATCATAGAATAATGAATCCTTAAGCAGTCCCATTTTGAAGGCTTCAACAGCCGTAGCCATATCCAAGTTGGGAATGTCCAAGGATTCTTTACTAAATTTAGTTATATAATCCCTTAATGATTCGTTATGATTTTGAGTTATCCTGTATAAATCGCTAGTTAATTTTTCAAATTTTCTACTACAAGAGAATTGGTTATTGAATAAATTAACTAAATTAGCAAATGAAGTAATAGAGTAGGGGGGAAGACTTAGCAGCCACTTAAGAGCTGATCCGGTAAGAGTAGATCCAAATCCTTTACATAGGCATGCTTCCTTCAATTTTTCTGGGATAGGATTGATCTCCATCCTCTCCCTGTATTGTGCTATATGCTCCTCTGGATCCGTTGTGCCATCATACAGCTTCATGGTAGGGATATGGAACCTTTTGGGTACCTCTGCATCACAAATTGGTGGTGCAAAACGGGATACCTTGTGGCTTCCATCCGCAATCTCTGGGATAGGCTTGACTACCCCTGGAACACTTGAGATCATGTCCTTTAGTTTCTGTAATTCCCTGGCCATAGCATGATTGGTACCTGTATCCTGCATGAATCCAAGGTTAGTAGTAGGATAATTATTTAAAGTGTTACCTCCCATTGGGTTCAAGTTAGGGAATCCATATTGCTGGGATTCTGGAACAACGGAGGGACCAGTGGAAGCAATGGTCTGCATTGGAATGAAGTCCCCTTGATGGACATCTAGACTTCCTGTTTGCAAACTTTTCAGGGATCCTGGCATCTGTAAGGATCCTGGTGTCTGGGATGATCCTGGAACGAAGGAGGATCCGTGAACCTGGGACGATCCTGGAACAAAGGAGGATCCTTGGCCCTGGAATGATTCTGGAACTAAGTAGGATCCTCGAAACTGCTGTGCCCCCGGATAGGCTCCCGGATTCATGAAGGATCCCATGTATTGAGGATAGGATCCTACAGGCTGAAAATGTGAGTCTGATGTCTGAGTCATTGCTGCCGAGTTGAGATGTGATCCTCTTGACTCCCCTATGATTTGCACGTCCGGGATCCCTGATGGCTGGGAAGTGATTATTGGAGTATCAAAGCTCAAGGATTTGGGCATCAGTGGAGAATGATCCTCTGCCGCTTTCTTTTGTCTTTTGAGATCTCCAATTTCCCTGAGGATCCTTTCGTTAGTTTCATCTTGCCGCTGCATACGATCCTTCATCTGCAAAATTAAAGCAAATACATCACTAGTACTGGGAATAGAAGAATTCATAGCAGAAGAAGATAGAGGTTTAGAGAAAGTGGGAGTTGATCTCTTCTCAGTATTTTTCTGAGATCCTGCCGGTGGAGGAGGCAAGGTGATCTGTGATGAAGTGACTGCAGACATCGCCGTGGACGTGTTCTTCAATGATGAAGCCATGTAACTCTTTGAAGTGATTTCGAACAAAAGATTTTCTTATGAATGAAGCACCAATTGCCCCACGGTGGGCGCCAAACTGTTTTGGTCAAAAATCACACAAGGATAATGTAACCAAACTTTATGTAAACGGGGTATGATGCTTGGTTAATTATGAAAGTAAAGGATCACTTTTGTGATAAAGATGCAAAGACACGATGATTTATACGAGGAAAAAGCCCTTGATCAATGAATGATCTCCGGCATAAAAAACCTCGGGTGATGGCAACTACCGATCACCAACTTCAATATAACAAAAATATGATTACAACTTTGGATGATAATGAGCTGAGTACAAGGATCACTGAGTGTCTAAGTGTTTGAGAGTTGTGTCGTATGTCGTGTGTGTTCTTCCTAATGAGGAAGAGTGGTCTTTATACTAGTGTAGGTGATCTATTTAAGGTAGGTAAACTATTAATCAGCTCATTACCCCTTTAGAAATAAAGATAATCTAGCCTAAATTGCTGCCCTTAGATCAAGCCAAGTTTCCATATCCGGTACAACGTCTATCTTCAATTTAGCTCTTGCCATAATTGTGAAAACGCGTCCCTGGATCATGGTCTTTAGAGCATATCCTGCTAGATGTTCCTGCAAAACAATATTGTATTAAGCGGAAGTGGCCGTTAGTATGAGGATCACCATAATGTCCCATGATCCTGATCCTGAAGTTCTGCTGAGGATCACTGTCTGCCAAAGAAACAAGGATCACTGGTTAGGATCATGTGTAAGGATCACCTATAAAAATCCAGCCCTAACAAATATCATCTTAGATATTGTCATGTACCCATCGTTTTTAATACATCACCTTCCTTTCTTAAATGCCGACTTACATCCACTACGACCCACCGATTGACTCTCTCTCTCAAATAATTATTAGCAATGGATGATGATGAAGAAGTAGTGATAATTGGAGCAGGAATTTGTGGATTAGCGACGACCCTTGCTCTTCACAAGAAGGGGATAAAATGCTTAGTAATGGAGAGGGCTGAAAGTCTGAGGAACGTTGCCGGAGCAGCAATCGGAATCCGCCCAAACGGATGGCGAGCTCTTGATCAACTCGGCATCGGCGATAACCTACGTCACACTGCTGTCCGTCTCAAGAGGTACCTTATCTCATCTTCTTGTATTAGCTTATAGTTACATGATTATATATACACACTAGAGTAGTGAATTACTTAACACACACATATATATTCAGGGTGTAGCTTAGTTGATACCCGGGGATGCACCCATCCTCTTAATATTTCGATTAGAAGTATAAAATTTCTGATTTTTCGTCCAAAAATTTTAAAATTATAAAGGATCTTTTAAATTATTTTGCTTAAATATTTATATAATATATAAAAAATTAGGTCCCATTACTTTCTGCCCCCTCCCCCTCCCAAAACTTTTGGTCAAGCTCCGCTGCTTCATATATTAATTGTTAGTTTTACGCAAATACATGGTTTTGTTTTTAGAAGATACAACACGTGTGTACACGAATAGAGGTTATCTTTCTCCGTGTATGTATATAACATATATATGTGGTGATTGATTAATATATTGTGGATATGATCAGCCCACTTAAAACATAAAAAGGAAAAGTAAAAAAAAAAAAAGAAAACCTTAGATATTAATTATTTAATATGTTGAACCAATTATTAGTTATACTTGTACGCCAAAATTGTTTTGAGACGTTACCATCTCACAATATATACATTAAACTAGTTAGAAAATTAAAAACTTGATCTAGTGTGTAACTGCTTTACAGGAATATATACATTAAGTTCCAAGTTTTATTATCTCTCTTTCCTACGTGTTTAGAAAAGTAATTTATTTAAGAAAAATTATTTATCAACAACTTTTGATTATGAGAGAGTATTACTCTTTAATTTTCTTACACATTTTACCCTTACACTTTTCTTTTCTTACAACTTTATCAAAAACCATTTTTCATTTTTTACCCTAACACTTTTCCACTTTCATATTTGGTCTCTTATATTTTTCGTCTTTTACAAATTTGTCATTCTAGGTTCCGTGCTAAATTTTGCGAGTTAGCATGCTGCAACGCGCATGTGTGGTTCGACATTTATACGTTATGTTTTAAGCAGTTTAACGGCCCTGTCGCAATGCGCGGATTCTAAGTCGACTTAGTTGTTCTTTTCTATGTTTTACGTTTCGATTTACCTTTTGCGAGTTAACACATTGCAACGCTTCAAGGGGTGGTGGTCCATTGGCAAAGGCAAAGCCTTTAAACACTTTGGGAGGGGGAGGTCTCGGGTTCAAGTCTCACAGACAACAGGAATAAAAGAAATTTGCCGTTAAAAAGAAAACACATTCCAACGCGCGTATGTAGTTCAACATTTTTGCGTATACTTTTTATTTGGTTTAGCCACAATATACGGGTTCTAAATACTAGTTTAAGAAAAAATAGTAAGAAGTTGTGCTCACTATAACTCTCTTTCGAGAAACCTTTTTATCCTTATATATTTAGAAGTTAACTACGAGTTTTGAAAGTCATGTATTATTAGTAGGTTGTTGTCTCATATTGTTACCATAATAGAAATGTAAAAATACCTTTTTTTTAAGCTGTCTCATGTTGTTACTATAAAAATATTGTAAAAATACATATTTTTGATTATTTTAGACATTTGTTAGACCGTTTAAGTTTATATGTTTCGCAACCTTTAACCTCAAATTATCATGTTCGTAACCTAATAGTATTCTAAGCTAACGAGTTTGTGATGTTGTCATGATACGTTTTTGCTATGTTTAGGGCCCGAGAAATATCGCTTGATGGAGGGAAGAAAAAAGAATTATCATTGTAAGTTGATGTATATTTTTGTATATGAGAGAAGATCATACCGTTTCAATTGGACTGAAACGTTCAAATGACAATATAAGTTAAAAATGTGACAAGTTATTTAAAATAGAGACGATTACAGATTAATGACAGGTAGACGAGCAACAAGTTACGAGTTAATCTATATATTTTTTTTTTGTTCATTGCAAGTTAATGTATATTTTTTTTTATAGAGAATTCAGTAAGTACTTGTATTCTATCCATATAATTCCCGTATTGGCCAATTTATCCGCTTTGACAGGAATTGGCAACTTACATCGCATTTCTTCTATATTTGTCTAAATATGACACAAGATTAAAAAAAAAGTCTTATTTTTTCTAAAAATAATAATGAACATCCAAGAGAAATTTATTTGAATATAATAAGAAATTAATTATTTTTCTTAAAAATCAATTTATCCATTTATTTTATTAGAAAATCTAGTCATTTAAAAAAATTCAAATAAGAAAAGGATGTTTAAGAATTAACTTGTTAAAAGAAGATTAATGCAAGTTTATATAAGAAGCATGCATCTTATGAATTAATAATTTTATACAAGTCACTCCTTTTCACATTCAACACACACATTTTATTTGCCCACACTTCCGAATCTGAGTATATTTTAGAGAAGGAATCTTCAGCAAATAATAACAATAAACTAGTAAACCTCCTTCCACGTCTTGCAAACGTGGGGGGACCCCGCGACCTGCGTTAGGCAAAGTTGAACCCTTCAACCGTTTTGCCTGACCAACCCAGCTACTACCGTTGGTCTTCTATTTGTTGCATCAACAAGTTGGCGCCCACCGTGGGGCTACGCCGCTATTTCTTCTCAAAAAAGACATAGTAGTGTAGCTCTCTTCACTTAAAGTCACCATGTGTGAAAGTGGATCTCCGGGAGAAGTAAATCAGATTCCAAACACTTCCACCCCGGGTAGTAGCCAAGCTCACGTGGCTATACCAACATCTTTCTCAACTCTGGGGAGCACACCCGAGTTCCTCACCTTCAACACGCCAACTCCGTCCAGATCCGGGGTTCCATCTCCCAATGTCGGTGTCTCTGACACCCCAGCACGCGTTGAACTTACCCCCGAGGGGGTTGCAAATAATTTCCTTGAATTAAGGTCACTTCTCAACCAGCATGTGAGTAAAGAAAGAGAAAAAGGTATAAGGATTCGTTTAGACTATGACAAACCTGAACCAACACTGTCTCTCGGACCACCCCTACCTCCTTTTACCACAAGAAGTGAGGCTGGTCCCAGCAACCCTCCAAACCCTCATCCTTATCTGTCCACTATGACAAATCCTACGGTGCATCCTATCTTCTCTTCCCAACCGATTACTAGTGGTGCCCCTTTGGGACACGAACTAACACTTGACCAGCTCCTACAGTCCCCAGTAACAAGCTATCCAGCTTCTGTAACAACCCGTGGGAACAAACTCTGTCCGTGCTCCCTTTAGCACGAAGTGCTGTTATGAGCACCCCTCTCAGAATAAACTGCTCGGTTGGTCCAGGAAGCCTTCAAGGCTTCAACCTCGTACCCAATATGATGACCCAGATGATGGCCAACTTCCTGTGGCAACACTTCATTAATCAAGTGCTAGCCACTCAGGGGAATCACGGCAATGGCAACAATGTAGATGCAAGGGCTGAAGAAGACTTGGCTAAACCTTATAAGCCAAGTAACCTTTCATGCTTCTCAAGGCAGATAGCCGATTATGATTTCCAATCAAAGATAAGATGCCGTCCCACATCAGAACGTATGATGGGACTGAGGATCCTGAGGACCATCTCCAGATCTTCACTGGTGCAGCCCGAATAGAGAAATGGTCAAACGCTGAATGCTGCCTAATGTTCATGCAAACTCTTGTTGGATCCGCCAGAATCTGGTTCAACGACCTACCTGCTCAAAGCATTCGAAGCTTTGACGATTTAAGCAAGGGTTTTCTGGCAAACTTCTCCCAACAAAGGCGATATGTCAAAGACGCGACAGTGATCTTCCAGATAAAAGAACGTGATGATGAAAGTCTTCGAGCGTTCATTAAACGATACAAAAAGGAAGGTCTGACTTATGTAGGGGCAGACGAGAAAATGAGAGTGGCTGGTTTTATGAATGCCATAACCTCTAAATATCTCACAAGAGATTTCAACAAATCTCTGCCCAAAACACTGGAAGAGGCCCTTGAAAGGGCCGAAGCTCACATCCGGGGAGAGGAGGCTGTAGACATTAAGGAACAAAGGAAAAGAGGATCCGGCTGGCGAAGCAATAGCCCAGCTAGAAAAAGGGGAAACTTCAACTCCTATGACAGGCGGCCAAAGGGTTCAGACCCTCGAAGGTCTGAAGGCCGGAACCCTTCAAGCAGAGAAAACGGCATAAGTTTCACACCCCTCACAAAGACCCCTCAAGAAATCCTTGCAACAGAAGAAGTTAAACAAAACTTTCGGCCTCCCAGGCCTCTCCCCAAAAGCAGAAAAAACGAGAACTCCACCCAATACTGTGAGTTCCACGAAGAAAAAGGTCACCACACCAATGATTGCTTCCAACTCAAGAAAAGAATAGAAGAGGCTGTCAAGTCCGGGGAACTCGCTCATTTGGTAAAAGGAGTCCGGGACAAAATGGCTGAAGGAAAGGGTAAGGAAGTCAATATGGTGAATTTCGATGGAAGGGTTCCTCATAAAAGACAGCGGTTGGAAGCTTGGGAGCTTCAGTGTGTCTGCTTCCCCCCTACGGAGAAGGACTCACTTTCCAGTCCTCTTGTGGTAGAAGCCACCGTGGGAACGCTGCAAACATGTAAGGCATACATAGATACTGGGGCAGCCACTGAAATCATGTTCAAAAAGTTTTTCAACCGTTTAAGCAATGAAGAACGTTTAAGGCTTCAACCTTCTGGAACCTCTATAAAAGGTATCGCTGACATACCCCTCAAACCTTTAGGGCAACTAACCCTTAATGTTCGTTTCAGCGAAGGATTAAAAGAAAGAACCCAACCATTAACCTTTGTGGTTATCAACATCCCCTCAAGCTATGACGTGATCATCGGGAGACCAGGACAGTGTGCATTTTACATGGCAGTGTCTGTTGGCCATGGCACGGTTAAATTTCCTACCGAAAGGGGCATAGCAACCCTTCAACCCTCTCAGGAAGCTTACATGATTGAGGGTGAAAACTCAAACAGCGAAGAAGACAGGCAAAGGTTGGTCATAAACCCTAAGTACCCTGAACAACGGATAAGGGTCAACCCAAACCTTTCTCAAGAGACCCTTTCATACCTTGAAAAGCTGCTAACACATTACAGCGATGTATTCGCTTGGTGTCCAGAGGATATGACCGGAATCCCTCGGAACATTGCCGAGCACGAATTAAGAATACCACCGGATGTCAAGCTGGTGGTCCAAAAGAAAAGAAGCATGGCACCCGAGAGAAGTCTGGCAGCCTGCCAAGAGGTTGAAAAGCTTGTGTCGGCCGGTATTCTCCGAGAAGTCAAGTACCAATCATGGGTTGCAAACCCGGTTATGGTCAAGAAACCTGACAACTCTTGGAGAATGTGCATAGATTTCAAGGATCTTAACAAAGCTTGTCCTAAAGATTGTTACCCACTACCGGAAATTGATCTCAAGGTCGATTCCCTCACAGGTTACTCGTTTAAATGCTTTCTTGATGCATACAAAGGCTATCACCAAATCCTCATGAAGAAAGAGGATGAGGAAAAAACAGCCTTTCACACGGACAAAGGGATCTTTTGTTATCAAAAGATGCCTTTTGGCCTCAAAAATGCAGGAGCTACCTATCAACGGCTCGTCGACAAAGCCTTCGAAAGCCAAATTGGCAAAAACATGGAGGCATACGTTGACAACTTGGTGATTAAAAGCAAGACGGAACATCAAATGCTTGACGATATTCAAGAAACTTTCAAGAACCTCAGAAAGGTTAACATGAAGCTTAATCCAGAAAAATGCTCATTTGGATTCGAGGAAGGAAAATTCTTGGGTCACATTGTTGGAAAGCAAAGCATCAAAGCCAACCCTAACAAAGTGAAAGCCGTCCTCGAAGCTAAACCACCAAGAACCAAGAAGGAGGTTGAAAGCTTAAACGGGAAGCTTGCAGCCTTGAAACGTTTTACCTCAAAATTGGTTGAAAGATCTCCGCCCTTCTACAAAACGCTCAAGAACTGCTCAGACAAGAAGGATTTCAAATGGACTGAAGAAGCTGAAGAAGCTTTCAACCAAATGAAGCAACATTTAGTTTCCCTACCAGATATCACAGCACCAAAAACCGGGGAGTTAATATCGGTGTACCTCTCAATCGCTGACGAGGCCATCAGTGCAGTCCTCACCATTGAGCGAGACAAGGCCCAGGTACCCGTTTATTTTTTCAGCAAAACTCTAAAATTAGCTGAAACAAAATAAACCTCATGAATCATTTTATTAAAAAAAAACAAACAATTATTGATAAATAGTGTTTGCACTCAGCACAACTTGATGTGCACAAATAATGATTAATTAAGATGCATGTTTAATTTCAAAAGGAGATTCCTGTTTAATTAGTTAAAAGTGAAATGGGTCAGAATGGCACATTAATTATACACAGTTCTTGTTTATTTTTCTGTAAAAGATGTAAAAAAATAAGTGTTTAAAAGAAGTCAGTCAATCACCCTTTTGACTATGTCTTAACATTACCCATTTAGACCATTATCCAACCCGAACAACACGCCTATTTTTTAACCTCTAACAAGTACATAACACTAATGATAGAATGATATTAGGTATGAAGAAAAGATTAAAATTTAGGATTGATAATGTGACAAATATGTTGGTGATGGAGACATGATAATCAACAGGAAAGAACATCATGAAGAAGGAATAGACACCGAAAGGTTTTATGGATGAATTAAAAAAACATATAAAAAGGATCAGATCTCTACGTGGCAGCGATTTTGGCTGAATGATATATTGGAATAACTAAGCATAGCAAGTAGAGGTTAAAGCTGGCAGAATCAATTAGAACTCTCAAAGGTGAATATGAAATTGAGGAAAAAATTCAATAGGTATAATGCTATATATTATGTGGCATGGCCGATTTGTGTGTGATGTTGTTGATCCACATGTTAAACTATTTTGAGCATTTGATTAACAGGGATTATTTTGGTTTCTTCATTTTATATATGGATATTTTTATTTTTGTTTTACTAACTTATTATGTTATAGGATTAGTATGTTCATCAACAAATTTTAAATATAGATATTTTTATTAAAAATAGTGATTCAAGTAGTATTTTAAAGTTGTTAATTTATAAGAAGTATGTTTTATATTTTCACAACATAATGTTGTTCTGTTCCGTGAAATTCACGGGAATTAGAACTAGTTAATTAAGATAGAAACATACTGAGCTAGGTGTCCCCGTCACCCGCTCCCAACACTCAGTGAGTTGATCGCCTCCTGTGTGTTGCCTTTGTGGCATGAGTGTCGCAGACTGGTCAGGGATACGATTTACTCATTTTTTAGCAAAAAAAAAAAAAAACAAAGAACAAAGGGTGTTGAATAAAAAACCAAATTAAAAAGAAAATGGAAAGCGAGAAATATTGATACTTTATGTTAACACATATGTCACGATACGGTTAAATACAAAACTTTTCTTGCGAGTTCCGGATGCTTCCGAAACACTGCGTCTAGGGCTGTCCGGACATTGCTGGAACAGATTGGTACCTCGAACAGGTGCGAAATCAGCCGACAAAACCGTGCGGAGCTGCTGGAAGTCGCAGGAAAATGCCGCCCAAATCTGGATAGAACAACAGCCCTGGAACGTTCTAGAACAGCCCTGAAAAGGCTAGAAACGTGTTGGAAAAGTGTTGTAAAAATCAAGGATCATCCAGGCCATGGAATTTTCTAGAAAACCTACATTCAAATATCTAGATATTATGTATAGAATTTTCTAAATAGAGAATTATAAATAGGTGATAAAGGTCACATTTGGAGATCACACAACAAACTCACAAGTTCTTGTACTTGTAAAACACCTTTGTAAACTTATCTTGTAATCAATGCAAAGTTGTTTTCTTATACAACCCTTGCAACTTCTTCTTGACTCGCTTTAATAACTAATATCGTTGGGGCACAAGCTTAATATAGAGCAAATCTAAGTCGCATCATGTGAGTCAAGAATTTACTACGTGTCACATAGCCCTTTAATTGATTTTTTATTTATTAATTCTAGTTAAGATATTACCTTACGATCTTCAAATTAAGATTACGATCCTATGTTGGTTGGATGACAAATATGGTGTAAATATTTTAAAATTTCTATAACTTTGAACAAAATGGCCTGGTATCTTGCTAGGTTGGTTGTCACAGAATTAAAATTTAAGGCTGTTAAAAAGATAAGATAACATAAGATTAAGATTGTAAATAAGATTATACAGTTACCTAGTTGTAGAGGTACCCTCCCAAATAGCCCAAAGTATAATATAGTAAGTTAAGCCCAATCCATTTTAACTCGATCTTGGAAGGCCCAGTTGAAGGTGGCCTATTAGGGTTAAGTCAATCATACCCCTATAAATAGAAGTCCCTTCCTCAACATATGCAAGGTGTTTTTCCTCCCCAAATCTCTCTTTACAAGCTTTCATACTTATACACACACATCATACATGTCGATGCTTTTGAATCCTACACTGACTTGAGCATTGGAGGCTAGTTCAGAGACTCCAGTCTCTGACCCATTTTAACGTTGGATGGCGGTCCAGAGACTCCGGTCTCTGAGTCATTTTAAGTGTTCTAATTATCACTCTCATTGTATAATGATTCTTTTCAACTTTCACAGTTGTGATACAATTGTCCTTTTCATTAAACTTGAACAAACAACGAATCTCTTTGTCAACCTGACCACGTGTTAAACCATTGTCCTAAAAAGTAGGTAGATGACGTTTCATAACAAGCTCCCGGGGCATGATGAAGGCCATAGAGTGCTTTGTTCAACTTATACATGCAATGGGGATAATCGGGAGTGCCGAATTCCCTAGGTTGTCTGACATATACTTCTTCTTTGACGATTTTGTAAAAGGAATGCACTCTTTATGTCAACTTGGTACACTTTGAAATTATGATAAGAAGCAAACACTAGAAGCAATTAAATAGATTCAAGCCTTGCCACTAGAGCGTACATGTTATTGTAGTCAATTCCTTCCTGCTGATGAAAATCCTGAATGACCAACCGAGCTTTTATCAGGTGAGTTTGCTAAAGAAGTTTAAATTGAAAAATTAATCACAATTCCCCAGTCATGATGCCACCTCCAACGGAAATTACGATGATACTTCCGACGTCGAATCTTGATTCTTTTACATACATGAATTCTGAAGTGATTCGTAGGATTTGGATGAAGTCTGCTGTGAAATTCGATCTACAAGCAAAACCGTATGTAAAGAATGGTTTAACATCATTGCTACTAATCGTGGCTTTACCGACCAGTATAGTTCTTGTTCAGAACCCAAAGGAATATTAACTCTTCAGTCTTATCCAAAAGAATCAGAACGCGTGGCTCATCTACATTGGTCGTTATGGAACAATGTGACACTTTTTAGAGGGCTTCTTGATTTTGGTCAACAACTCAGTTGAAAGAAATTTTACCAAAGCCTGTTTGGTCCGTAAATGGTATGGTATTGTTTGTAAGAGAGCCTGGTTTTACATTTTTTTTGTGAATCCGCTCAGAAGAAAGATGCTTTGTTTATCAAGATCATCTTGTTATAGTAATTTTAGGTCTTATGGTTTTGGTTTTCATGGAGGTAAGTACAAAATTGTGAGAGACAGTTACTCACTTTTTACCATATGTCGATGCTTTTGAATCATACACTAACTTGAGCTTTGGAGGCTGGTCCAGAGACTCAGATCTCTGACCCATTTTAACGTTGGATGGCGGTCCAGAGACTCCGGTCTCTAACTCATTTTAAGTGTTTTAATTGTCACTCTCATTGTATAATGATATTTTCAACTGTAACAGTTGTGATAAAATTGTCCTTTTCATTAAATCTTTAATTTAAAGAATTTAGTTAATTCTAGTTTTTAATGGTTGGCTTCGATGTAAGTATGATACGCGCAAAATGCAACATATAAATTATATCAATTGTGGCATATTACTAACCATTTTTTAGTACTAATGTTGGAAAAAGTGTGTTTTTGTCTTCCTTTTGTATTTTCTGGATTAAACGAGCTCAAATTAGCAAAAGAAGCAAAAAGACAGCAAAATCTAACATAAATACAAGAAAAGGGACAAAAGTGGATTGCCCGACCCCTCGACAACTTCCTCCCAAGCAAAACAGAGAAGGCAGGAGACTGAACACGCCCCGTGCTCAGCGAGCACGGGGCCGTGCCCAAGAAGCAGTAGAAAAGACAAACTAATAGAAGCTTCTATTGCCCACCACGGGGCCGTGCCCAACGGACACGGGGGCGTGGTCAGAGTACTACAGGCGCATTTATTGTAATTGCGAATTACAATTAATGAAGAGAGAGAGTGTGTCAGACGGCCACGGGGCCGTGCCCAGCGGGCACGAGGCCGTGTCCAGGCCTCTGTTCAGCCTATAAATAGGAGTGCTTGGAGCCATTTCAACTCATCCCTTGGCACACCACCTCTCTCACACTTCACCCACCACCCACCACCACCATAACACCATCATCCACCACCATCATCCATTGTCCATCATAGAGTGTGTGAGTCGTCTCGGGATCCATGACTGATCGTAAGAGTTCTTGACAATCAAAGGCCATGTTTGCCTAAGTCTCTTACATCACTTGGTGAAGACAAGTGTCTAGTGTAATACTTTTTATTTTTAATCTTTTGCACTTTTTATTTGGTTTTGTATTGTTGACTTTAATAACTAGTTTCTTATGTTGAAGGTGATTCTTCCTTATCGTTTGTCCGTGGTGTCTTGACATTATTTTACTGTCTACATAAAATAAAAGATTTTCACCATTAATATCTCCACGGTCTATATGGAGGTATGTTGGCTACCTGGTCGGGGGTTAAGGGAACGGTTTGGTAAGAGTCTTGCCCTTGTTTAGCGTTTAGAGGTCCTGCAAGGGACCTGGGTCAAATTTAGTAGGATCTCCTTCAATACCCAAAGGTATTGGATGGCGGGGATCCAAACTCTTTGACCCCCTCATAAGTTAAACTACTATTAATACTATAACCCGGCTATTTAGGACAGTATCCCTGCTGACTCAGACTACTTAGTCAAGGGTAACGTCACCTTCAAAAGAGGGGCCTACCATAATTTGCATTAATAACTTAATTAATTATCTTTCAATAATCCGACCCTTTAGGATTGTATCCTTGCTGACTCAAACTACTGGGTTGAGGGTAACGTCACCTTCAAAAAAGGGGCCTACTACAATAACTAAGATAATCTCTTAAACAAGTGCAAAAGTGCGAAAATAATCAAAGGTTACACTATACACGAGTCGGATCCAAGTGATTCATCTTGTCTATCTGTTTTTATTTTTATTTTTATTTTTATTTTTCAGCATTTAGTTAGTTTTATTTTCTTAGTTTTAAAAATCTTTTCTAACATTTTGATTTGATTAGACGTTGAGGATAAACCGGTACTAAAAGCTCTTGTGTCCTTGGACGACCTCGGTATCTTACCAACACTATACTACGTCCACGATGGGTGCACTTGCCCATATATGTGTGTAGTGTTAGTAAATATCGTGTTTTATAAATTTAAAACTTGGCTAAAAGGTGTAAAAAGGGGCTTAAAATATATACCTAAAACATATACACACTAGCACGCATCAAGTTTTTGGCGCCGTTGCCGGGGACTCAAGGATTTTAAGAAAGCTTAAAATCGACGGCCTAATTAGTTTTTCAAAACCTTTTTAAAACGCGCGCACAGTTTTTTGCATTTTTAGTTTAGTTTGCATTTACAGTAGCCTGAACACGGGGCCGTGTTCACTGAACACGGGGCCGTGCTGCATATTTTTAGTTAGATACCCAGATACAGAGTCTGAACACGGGGCCGTGCTCACTTAACACGCCCCCGTGCTCAACGAGACCAGTAACTTTAATTAAAACGCCCAGATACAGACCCTGAACACGGGGCCGTGTCCAGCCTCTGTTTCCGTCTTTGTTTCTGTTTTCTGGTCCCGAGACTCAGCTGTGGTCTGCTAAGTGATTCTTATGGATCAATACTCAGGAGGTTACAACTACATCTATGATGAGGATGATTATATGAGAGAATATTGCACTAATTGTGATAACCCGCACTCGGTACAATGTTGTAACTTATTTCAACCATCCACTTCTTACAACTATCATGAGGAGCCCAGGTACGAGCTATCAACTTCATACACACCCTATGAAGACCAAAGGTATGAACCTATCCCCTCATACTCATATTTTGATGAACCAAGGTATGAACCTTCATACTCATACTTTGAAGAGTCAAGATATGAGCCACCACCTTCATATACTTATTATGAGGAACCATGGTGTGAACAACCCACCTCATATGAGTACTATGAAGAACAAAATTACGACCCTTATCCATCATATGCTTACAATGAAGAACAATGGTGTGAACCATCTACTTCATATGGGTACTATGAGGAACCAAGGATCGAACAACCGGATTCAAGCTTTGAGGATCCCAATCCTTTCTCTATCACCGAAGTGACCGATAGGATATTAGAACACATTAAAACTATCGAACGTTGCATAAAAGAATCTCGCGCAGGGGAAGAGGAGTCCCGCGCAAGAGAAGAATTAAATTGTAATAATAACGTAGAGATAGTTGAAAATGTAAAAATGGAAGAACAAGAAAATGAAAAACCGACACATGAGTTAGACAACGAAAAAGGTGAGGCCGCTAATGCTAAAATTCAAGGAGAGTCTAATTTTGAAGAAATTAATCTCTTGTCACCTTCTTTCGAAAATCACTGTTTAGTACCGACTCATGCTAAGTTTTTAAAAGAGTTAAACACTAACACTAAAATTGAAGAAATGGTAAGTGTTAAGTTAACTAATGATCAAACTTCACTAATAAAAGAAGATCCTTTTGAAATTAACATTACACCGGTTCCATGTTTTTTTTCAAAATTCATTTATTAGTAATGTCACTATTGATAAAGATCTTTGTGTTAACATAATGCCTAATTACATTTTCGAAAAATTAAGTATTAGTGATTTTGCTCCACTTCAAATACCCATTTTTCTATCTAATCGGAGAGTAATAAAATCAATTGGTGTAGTGGAGGATGTCTTGGTTAAAACAAATCAAATGCTAATCCCAACCGACTTTGTCATCCTCGATGACGCTCCTCTAGTGTTGGGACGACCTTTTGTAAAAACTCATGAAGCTTTGAAAAGCCGGAAGTTTAATAATCTACCTCTTCAGTTAGGGGCATTCAAAAGGAGCATAGATCTTGAGCGTTCAATGAAATATCCTTTTGGTAATAACGACCCCCTAATTGAAGATGAAGATGAACCACCCGATACAAGTGAAGAAATTGACCACTTTGTTGAAGAAGAGGTCGCCATAGAACAAACCTTTAAAGTTCTTGATCTAGATGAGCCACGTAATAAGGAGTCTCCTAAGAACCCACCCATTGAGCTCAAGGAACTTCCGAAAGGTTTGGAATATGCTTTTCTAGACAAAGATGGTAAATTACCTGTAATTATTTCGTCTAAATTAAGTAGTGTAGAAAAAGAAAAATTAATTAATCTTCTTAAAAAACACAAAAATGCGATCGCTTGGAAGCTTGTAGATATTAAAGGAATAAGTCCTTCCATGTGCACGCACAAAATTTTAATGAATGATGACTACAAAACGGTAATACAACCACAACGTAGAGTAAATCTCAATGTGCAAGAAGTGGTTAAAAATGAGGTCATCAAACTGCTTGACGCCGGACTAATTTATCCTATCTCCGATAGTCCATGGGTAAGTCCCGTCCAAGTAGTCCCAAAGAAAGGAGGTATGAAGGTAATAACTAATGAAAAGAATGAATTAATACCAACAAGAACCGTCACATGATGGAGAGTTTGTATAGATTACAGACGATTAAATGAAGCAACAAGGAAAGACCACTTTCCTTTGCCCTTCATTGATCAAATGTTAGAACGACTATCCGGTCATAAATTTTACTGTTTCTTGGATGGTTTTTCAGGGTACTTCAAAATTCCAATAGCACCTGAAGACCAAGAAAAGACGACTTTCACATGCCCCTATGGAACTTTTGCTTATCGACGCATGCCATTCGGTCTATGTAATGCCCCCGCAACTTTCCAATTGCATGGTGGCCATTTTCCATGATATGATAGAAAAGACAATGGAAGTCTTTATAGACGACTTTTCTATCTTTGGAGATTCATATGACCAATGCCTCGATAACCTTGAACGAATGCTATCCCGATGTGAGGAAACTAACCTCGCCCTTAACTGGGAAAAATGCCATTTCATGGTAACGGAGGGAATAGTACTCGGTCACAAAATCTCGAACGAAGGAATGGAAGTTGATCGAGCAAAAGTAGACACTATTTCTCGATTACCTCCACCCTCCTCTGTTAGAGCAATCAGAAGTTTCCTAGGGCATGCCGGATTTTATAGAAGGTTTATCAAGGACTTTTCAAAAATTTCAAGACCTCTAACAAAATTACTTGAAAAGATGCGCCTTTCATCTTTGACAAGGATTGCAATCAAGCATTTCTAACCCTCAAGGAAATGCTAGTCAATGCACCTATCATGATAGCGCCCGATTGGAAACTACCTTTCGAAATCATGTGTGATGCAAGTGACTTTGCTGTTGGAGCAGTCTTGGGACAAAGAAAAGAAAAACATTTCCACCCAATTTATTATGCTAGTAAAACACTTAATGATGCACAAGAGAATTACACAACTACTGAAAAAGAATTACTAGCCGTGGTATTTGCTTTTGATAAATTTCGTTCTTACCTTGTTCTTTCTAAAACTGTAGTCTATACAGATCATGCAGCTATCCGGTACCTTTTCAAGAAACAAGACGCCAAACCACGTTTGAACAAGAATTTGATATTGAAATCAAAGACAAAAGAGGAGCAGAAAACACTGCGGCAGATCATCTTTCACGCCTAGAAGACCCAGCTTTGGAAGCAACCAGGGACGAGCAAATCAATGAAAAATTTCCAACAGAATCCCTGGAAATGGTGGAAAGTAGACAAGAACCATGGTATGCCGACTACGCTAACTACTTAGCTAGCGGTATAGTCACCAAAGGATGGCCACATCACCAAAGAAAAAAGTTCTTTGCCGATGTGAAGCATTACTTTTGGGAAGACCCCTATCTTTTCAAAATGTGTGCTGACCAACTCATCCGAAGGTGCGTAGATGGCAGCGAAGCACGAAGAATTCTCCGCCATTGTCATGAAAGTCCATATGGGGGACATCATGGTGCCGCTAGTACCGCACGAAAGGTATTTGATTCAGGATTTTATTGGCCGACCATTTACAAAGATGCGCAAAATCTTGTAAAGACATGTGATGCTTGCCAAAGATCAGGTAATATTTCTTCCAAAAATGAAATGCCTCAAAATGGCATTCTCGTTTGTGAAATTTTTGATGTGTGGGGACTCGATTTCATGGGACCCTTCCCACCGTCAAAAGGAAATAAATATATACTTGTGGCGGTTGATTACTTGTCTAAATGGGCCGAGGCCGAAGCACTTCCAACAAACGATGGAAGAGTAGTGGTGAGATTTCTGAAAAAATTATTCTCTCGTTTTGGAACACCCAAAGCATTAATAAGTGATAGAGGTTCCCATTTTTGTAACCATCAACTCGAAAAAATCTTAACAAGATATGGGGTCTATCATCGGGTCTCAACAGCATATCACCCTCAAACAAACGGACAAGCCGAAGTGACTAACAGAGGTTTAAAGCGAAACCACTATAGGCACAACCCCGTATAAGCTCGTCTATGGAAAAAGTTGTCATTTTCCAGTAGAAATAGCTCACAAAGCCTATTGGGCAATAAAAAGTGTAAAACTAGATTTAGAAATTGCTGGTAAAAATCGATTTTGTCAAATAAATGAATTAGACGAACTAAGGAATTATGCATACTCTAACTCAGAAATTTATAAGGAAAGAATGAAAAATTTACACGACAAATACATTAAGCCTAATGAATTTCGAGTAGGAGACCAAGTTCTATTGTTTAATTCACGACTTCGATTATTTCCGGGTAAACTAAAATCTAGGTGGTCAGGACCTTTTTCCATCACCCATATTTTTCCTCACGGTGCAGCGGAAATTAAATCTCGAAATGGAATTCCATTCAAAGTCAATGGCCAACGGCTAAAGCTCTATCAAGGATCCATTGAGGATGAGGAAGAAGAGATCTCGTTTCAAACGGTCGACGAATAAAAGTCACCCACATCATACCTGGTATGTTACGAACAAGTGAGTATACATCGAAACCGGTAAGTCCTCTCACCATATTTTTGGGAAAAACGGGCACTCACACGAGCACTAAAAAAAAAAAAAAACCTTGCTCGGCACGGGGCCGTGTCCGCGCGACTGTCGGGATAAAACCCTCTTTTCACAACAGTTACATCATTCCACACGCCCCGTTTCCCCGAAAAAACTCTGGTCCGAGGCGATTTTCTGCAGATTTTCGACGTTACCTCTAGATCTAACAACATCAAGGTATGATTCTATCATCATTAGTAGTTAGATTAGTTACTTGCATGTAGTTAAAACATCAAAAATTTGGGGAAAAATCTAGGGTTCTTGAAGTTCATCCGGATCGAACCTCAAATTTCTTAAATAATTTGCTAGCATTAGTTTAGATTAGTATAATGGGAAGTAATTACACTTGTATTGTTGATAGATTTGCCCAATTTCTCACAAAAACCTAAAAAACGGCACTTGAGGTTTCATTTTCGGGGGAAACCGCTACTACTTGACCAAAAATTTTTAGATTTTCGGGACCGGGTCGAAAAATGAAGTTTTTGGGTAACAGACGCCTGGACACGGGGACGTGCCTGCTGAGCACGGGGCCGTGTCCAGCTCACTGTTTGCAGTTTCTTCCGAAAATCTCATTGTTTCGTGCTAACTTTTGGTGTATTCTTTCAGATGTCGAAGAAGTTTACGAGATTCAACGCTAATGAGCTCGATGCTAGGGCCAGATATGATACGCTTCAAACAAGACCCGAGGAATACCCAAGGCAAGCATGCACGGACCTGTTGCTCATGGTGAACCAACTTGACCGCTTCAACAACCTCATTACCGGACCGCTCAGGGTTGCTTTGACCACCCGACTCAGGTCAGTACACGAGTGCACTTTGGAGTTCTACAGTACCTTCACCTTCACTTCAAGGTGTGACCCGTTCGACAATGAGGGGGTTGCATTCTGATGTGGTGGAACAAGGTATTCGATCTCTATGGCACAATTCGGGGCAATAGTGGGGCTGTATTCAGAAGAAGATTCGGGAAATGAAGAAAACACCGGGGGAATGCGAGAGTTGGATGAAAATGAACGCCAGGCTGCATGGGCTCAGATTGGTGATGGGTTTTACAATCCGAGCAGTACCAAGAGCACTAAGCTAAGGGATCCGCTCTATCGCTACATTCACAGGCTCATTACTTACTCTCTTAGTCAGAGACACGACAACAGCGGCGTAGTTGGGTTGAGAGATTTGGTAGTCCTACACTGCATTCACACCCGAAGAGCCCTCGATGTTCCATTCCTCCTACTCCGGAACATGCATCTGAACCGGCTTGCTCATGCACCAACCCCTATCTTCTATGGGGGATGCGTGTACCGCCTCTTCAAGCACTTCACGAACATCCCTAGGTCCTTCCAGAGAAACCCATGGTCGGGACAGGTCGATGTGCACATTTGTCGTGCTATGAACCTAATTTATGAGGCGGAAGATGGGTCGGTAAGCTTTCAGAGAATGCAAGGCCATGCATGGAACCCGCAAGAGGCGCTAGTCCTTCACGCTCCACCTCCCCAATACCAGTACCAACCCCACGGTGATCCGGGGCAGTCCTCCTCACAAGGAGGTGGTTTTCCTAACCTTCAAAGTTTACATGATCTTTTGCAGGAAAACCTTATGTGCACTAGGAACACCTACAACCTCGCCAACAACACATACCACCGGGTCGGAGCCATTGAAAGAAACATCACCGATATCCAAGATGACATCGGAAGCATCCGGGAGTATATGGCGGGTCATGGGGGAGGAGGTGATGACAGTGACGAAGACATGGACTAGGAGGATGAACAAGGAGTAGGAGTAGACGGTTGGCGAGCCCACAAGTTAATTTCCCTTTCTATCAGACAATTTCTGGCATGCGTCCCGAAGTGTTGAACAATTTACTTTCCCTAACTCTTTTTATTTCTGCTTTTGCTTTTACTTTTAACTTGATGGTTTGATGTTTGACTTGGTAATTTAGGACGTTTGGTATTGTTTGGTGTGGTGTTTATTGATAGAACAGGTACAAACGAGGCTTAGAGTACTAAACATTAGTACTACTAAAGCCAGGACAGGAAAACCGAAGAAAGAAACCTGTTTTTTCAGCCTTATAGACTGTCCACACAGGGTCGTGTCCAGCAAACACGCCCCCGTGCCCACCTTCCAGACCTGCTGTTTGCAGAATTTTTGCCAGACACGGGGTCGTGCCCAGCGAACACGCCCCCGTGTCCAACTTCTGTAAGTTTTCGTTACTGGCACTTGAACACGGGGTCGTGTCCAACGAACACGGGGCCGTGTCCAGACTGCCAGTAACATAAAATTATGCTTTTTAGACCATTTTACACATTCAATCAACCTAAAAACTTATTTTTGGGACACATTGAGGACAATGTGTAATTTAAGTGTGGGTGGGATGCTAAAACCTTGAATTTTGCAAGTCCTAATAACAAGGCTTACACAAAACTCTATTTGGAATCGCTAATCACCCCAAATTTTTTCCAAAAATTTGCATTTTTTTACTTGTCTAAGTTTAAGTTGGGAATTCTAACTCTAAGAAGGTTATATTTTTACAAATTTACAACCGATAGCGTCGTGATAAAAAGAACCAACATAAGAAAATTATGAAACGGCATGACAAACTTAGTTAAAATTTGATTTTATATACTTGATCACGTAAAAACCATTCCCACAAAAGTGAGTTTTGAGCCTTTAAAGAGCATACAAATACATATCTTTACACTAAATGCTCATTTTTCGTTTCTTGTGTGAATAGCCGCTTGGTTCTTACGACTCTAGAACTTGCCACGATAATTCATTCCCGGTCCTTACCAACTTAAACCCAAGTAAGTAAATGATGGAGGCATTAGGACTAACCATTTTTCTTTCAACACCATTATTTTCATTTTTCTTTTTACATACCCAAAAATTCCCCCTAGTTAACCCCTTTGAGCCTAAACCTTTTCATTTCTTAACCCAAAACCCTTTTTACCCACCAAAATCCCTTTTTTCATTTTTTACCCCTTATTTTAGTAACAAAGTTTGGTTTTCGTGTGACTCTTGAAGGTAAAAAAAAATTATGAATGATGATGAAGTTGGAAATAAACAAACAAAGCTCCTCAAACAAAATCTTGTTTGAATAAATACTTAACTGAAAATAAAAAGTCACAAAAACAAAATGTTTTACGAAAACCAACGCTTTTTACGCCTTTCGCCTTTTTCAACTAACCACTAACCCAACCACCCACCTTTAATCCAAGCCTAACCCTTCACCCAAAAAGTTCTCTTGATATTTACAAAGGTATAAAGTTAAAAAGGAGGAGGATTGATTGCTTGGCAAGCTTATGGTAGAAATAAGTTCCACGCCGCTCTCGAGTGATTCACTAAAAATACACCTTCGGCCGAGTGTGAGTGATTTCCCCCGTGAGGTATGTGAACTTATATATAAATGGAATTTAAAAAAAAAGGTATGTTATGCCTTAATAATTAATTTATCTTATGAAATGTTTTTAATAAATCATGACGAATAGGATTGTAAATAAATAAAAATAAAACCTAAACGATCATGGAAAATCCCGACACTCTATGACAAGCCCAAAAACCTTCTCTTCTACCCATTCCATTTGGGAGTGAATAAAGCCACATTATAAAGAGTTTTGCTTGAGGACAAGCAAAGATTCAAGTGTGGGGGTATTTGATACGCGCAAAATGCAACATATAAATTATATCAATTGTGGCATAAAACTAACCCTTTTTTAGTACTAATGTTGGAAAAAGTGTGTTTTTGTCTTCCTTTTGTATTTTCAGGATTAAATGAGCTCAAATTAGCAAAAGAAGCAAAAAGACAGCAAAATCTAATATAAATACAAGAAAAGGGACAAAAGTGGATTGCCCGACCCCTCGACAGCATCCTCCCAAGCAAAACAGAGAAGGCAGAAGACTGAACACGCCCCGTGCTCAGCGAGCACGGGGCCGTGCCCAAGAAGCAGCAGAAAAGACAAACTAATAGAAGCTTCTATTACCCACCACGGGGCCGTGCCCAGCGGATACGGGAGGGTGGTCAGAGTACTGCAGGCGCATTTATTGTAATTTCGAATTACAATTAATGAAGGGAGAGAGTGTCAGACGGCCACGGGGCCGTGCCCAGGCCTGTGTCCAGCCTATAAATAGGAGTGCTTGGAGCCATTTCAACTCATCCATTGGCACACCACCTCTCTCACACTTCACCCACCACCCACCACCACCATAACACCATCATCCACCACCATCATCCATTGTCCATCATAGAGTGTGTGAGTCGTCTCGGGATCCTAGATTAATCGTAAGAGTTCTTGACAATCAAAGGCCATGTTTGCCTAAGTCTCTTACATCACTTGGTGAAGACAAGTGTCTAGTGTAATACTTTTTATTTTTAATCTTTTGCACTTTTTATTTGGTTTTGTATTATTGACTTTAATAACTAGTTTCTTATGTTGAAGGTGATTCTTCCTTATCGTTTGTCCGTGGTGTCTTGACATTATTTTACTGTCTATATAAAATAAAAGATTTTCACCATTCATATCTCCACAGTCTATATGGAGGTATGTTGGCTACCTGGTTGGGGGTTAAGGGAACGGTTTGGTAAGAGTCTTGCCCTTGTTCAGCATTTAGAGGTCCTGCAAGGGACCTGGGTCAAATTTAGTAGGATCTCCTTCAATACCCAAAGGTATTGGATGGCGGGGATCCAAACTCTTTGACCCCCTCATAAGTTAAACTACTATTAATACTATAACCCGGCTATTTAGGACTGTATCCCTGCTGATTCAGACTACTTAGTCGAGGGTAACGTCACCTTCAAAAGAGGGGCCTACCATAATTTGCATTAATAACTTAATTAATTATCTTTCAATAATCCGACCCTTTAGGATTGTATCCTTGCTGACTCAAACTACTGGGTTGAGGGTAACGTCACCTTCAAAAGAGGGGCCTACTACAATAACTAAGATAATCTCTTAAACAAGTGCAAAAGTGCGAAAATAATCAAAGGTTACACTATACACGAGTCGGATCCAAGTCATTCATCTTGTCTATCTGTTTTTATTTTTATTTTTATTTTTCAGCATTTAGTTAGTTTTATTTTCTTAGTTTTAAAAATCTTTTCTAACATTTTTATTTGATTAGATGTTGAGGATAAACCGGTACTAAAAGCTCTTGTGTCCTTGGACGAACTCGGTATCTTACCAACACTATACTACGTCCACGATGGGTGCACTTGCCCATATGTGTGTGTAGTGTTAGTAAATATCGTGTTTTATAAATTTAAAACTTGGCTAAAAAGTGTAAAAAGGGGCTTAAAATATATACCTTAAACATATACACACTAGCACGCATCAAAATGCCTAGAGCTGCACAATCGGACACCTTGAACAGGCTCAAGATATCTCACACATACTTTTTTTGATGCATGTAAATTCGTTCCTTTGATTGTTGAATTCGTAAGCCGAAGAAAAATGAAAATTATCCTATAGCACTCATCTCGAACTTTGACTTCATGATTCCCTCGAAATCCTTGCAAAATCCATCATTTGTGGACGCGAAGATAATGTCGTCCACATACACCTGAACAAACAACGAATCTCTTTGTCAACTTGACCACGTGTAAAACCATTGTCCTAAAAAGTAGGTAGAAAATGTTGCATACCAAGCTCTCGGAGCTTGATGAATGCCATAGAGTGTTTTTTTCAACTTATACATGCAACTGGGATAATCGGGATTGCCGAATTTCCTAGGTTGGCTGACATATACTTCTTCTTTGACGATTTCGTTAAAGGAATGCACTCTTTATGTCAACTTGGTACACTTTGAAATTCTGATAAGAAGCAAATGCTAGAAGCAATTAAATAGATTCTAGCCTTGCCACTACAGCGTACACGTCATTGTAGTTGATTCCTTGCTGTTGATGAAAATCCTGAATGACCAACCGAGCTTTTATCAAGTGAGTTTGCTAAACAAGTCTAAATCGAAAAATTAGTAACAATTCCCCAGTCACGACGCCACCTCTGGCAGAACTTACTAAATTACTTCTACTGTCGAATCTTGATTCTTCTATATACATGAATTCTGAAGTGATTTGTAGGATTTGGATAAAGTCTGCTGTGAAATTCAATCTAAAAGCAAAACCGTATGTAAAGAATGATTCAACATCATTGCTACTAATCGCGGCTTTACCGACCAGTACAGTTCTCGTTCAGAATCCAAATGAATCTTAACTTTTCAGTCTTATCCTAAAGGATCAGAACGCATGGCTCATCTACATTGGTCGTTATGGAACAATGTGACACTTCTTAGAAGGCTTCTTGATTTTGGTTCAACAACTCAGTTGAAAGAAATGTTACCAAAGCCTGTTTGGTCCGTAAATGGTATGGTTTTGTTTATAAGAGAACCTGGTTTTATATTTTTTTGTGAATCCGCTCAGAAGAGAGATGCTTTGTTTGCCAAGATCATCTTGTTATGGTAATATTAGGTCTTATGGTTTTGGTGTTCATTTAGGTAAGTACAAAATTGTGAGAGACTTGAGCAATGGAGGCTGGTCCAGAGACTCCGGTCTCTGACGCATTTTAACGTTGAAAGACGGTCCAGAGACTCTGGTCTCTGACTCATTTTAAGTGTTTTAATTGTTACTCTCATTGTATAATGATTCTTTTCAACTTTCACAGTTGTGATACAGTTGTCCTTTTCATTAAATCTTTAACTTAAAGAGTTTAGTTAATTCTAGTTTTTCATGGTTGGCTTCGATGGAAGTTCCTAGAGCTGCACAATCGGACATCCTGAACCGGCTCAAGATATCAGACACACACTTAGTTTGATGTATGTAAATTCCTTCCTTTGATTGTTGAATTCGTAAGCCGAAGAAAAATGACAATTCTCCTATAGCACTCATCTCGAACTTTGACTTCATGATTCCCTCGAAATCCTTGCATAATGCATCATTTGTGGACGCGAAGTTAATGTCATCCACATACACTTGAACAAACAACGAAACTCTTTGTCAACCTGACCACGTGTAAAACCATTGTCCTAAAAAGTAGGTAGACAATGATTCATACCAAGCTCTCGGGGCTTGATGAAGGCCATAGAGTGTTTTGTTTAACTTATACATGCAATTGGGATAATCGGGATAGCCGAATTCCCTAGGTTGGCTGACATATACTTCTTCTTTGACGATTTCGTAAAAGGAATACACTCTTTTTGTCAACTTGGTACACTTTGAAATTCTGATAAGAAGCAAATGCTAGAAGCAATTAAATAGATTCTAGCCTTGCCACTAGAGCGTACACATCATTTTAGTTGATTCTTTGCTGTTGATGAAAATACTGAATGACCAGCCGAGCTTTTATCAGGTGAGTTTACTAAACAAGTCTAAATCGAAAAATTAATAACAATTCCCCAGTCACGACGCCACCTCCGGCGGAACTTACGATGATACTTCCGACATCGAATCTTGATTCTTCTACATACACGAATTCTGAAGTGATTCGTAGGATTTGGATGAAGTCTGCTGTGAAATTCAATCTAAAAGCAAAACCGTACGTAAAAATGATTCAACATCATTGCTAATAATCACGGCTTTACCGACCAGTACAGTTCTCGTTCAAAATCCAAAGGAATCTTAACTCTTCAGTCTTATCTTAAAGGATCAGAATGCATGGCTCATCTAAATTGGTTGTTATGGAACAATGTGACAGTTCTTAGAAGGCTTCTTGATTTT
The DNA here is from genome assembly GCF_002127325.2 of Helianthus annuus. NCBI lineage: Eukaryota > Viridiplantae > Streptophyta > Magnoliopsida > Asterales > Asteraceae > Helianthus > Helianthus annuus. The sequence goes on along the minus strand of NC_035434.2, from coordinate 27,949,214 downwards.
GGTTCAACAACTCAGTTGAAAGAAATGTTACCAAAGCCTGTTTGGTCCGTAAATGGTATGGTTTTGTTTGTAAGAGAGCCTGGTTTTACATTTTTTGGTGAATCCGCTTCGAAGAGAGATGCTTTGTTTACCAAGATCATCTTGTTATGATAATTTTAGGTCTTATGGTTTTGGTGTTCATGGAGGTAAGTACAAAATTGTGAGAGACTTGAGCATTGGAGGCTGGTCTAGAGACTCCGGTCTCTAACCCATTTTAACGTTGGATGACGGTCTAGAGACTCCGGTCTTTGACTTATTTTAACTATTTTAATTGTCACTCTCATTGTATAATAATTCTTTTCAACTTTCACAGTTGTGATACAATTGTCCTTTTCATTAAATCTTGAACTGGCTCAAGATATCACACAAATACCTTGTTTGATGTATGAAAATTCCTTCTTTTGATTGTTGAATTCTTAAGTCGAAGAAAATAAGAATTCTCCTCAAGCACTCATCTCGAACTTTGACTTCATGATTCCGTCGAAATCCTTGCAAAATGCATCATTTGTGGACGTGAAGATAAAGTCGTCCACATACACTTGAACAAACAACGAATCTCTTTGTGAACCTGACCACGTGTAAAACCATTGTCCTAAAAAGTAGGTAGACAATGTTTCAGACCAAGCTCTCGGGGCTTGATAAAGGCCATAGAGTGCTTTGTTCAAGTTATACATGCAATTGGGATAATCAGGATTGTCGAATTCGACACGTGAAAGACGTTGTGAAAGACGTTGTGAACTGCACCGAGTTCTGCTGGCAGGTTCAGCTTATAGGCCACTTTGCCTATTTTCTCTATGATCTCGAATGGTCCGACATACCGCGGATTGAGTTTACCTCGTTTGCCAAAACGAACTACACCCTTCCAGGGTGAGACTTTGAGTAGCACTCGATCCCCAACTTGGAACTCGAGTGGTTTCCTGCGCTTATCAGCGTAACTTTTCTGACAGTCACGAGCCGCCGCCATGCGTTGCCGTATCTGTGAAATCCGTTCAGTAGCATCAACTACCATTTCTGGACCTGTGATTTGACTATCCCCCACTTCTGCCCAACAGAGAGGTGACTGGCATTTACGTCCGTACAATGCCTCGAATGGAGTGGCTTGGATGCTGGTATGGTAACTATTATTGTATGAAAACTCCACTAGAGGGAGGTGCTTTTCCCAGCTGTTGCCAAAATCAATAACACATGCCCGAAGCATGTCTTCTAGGGTTTGAATCGTGCGCTCAGACTGCCCATCCGTCTGAGGGTGATATGCTGTGCTCATGTCTAATCGAGAGCCAAAAGATTTGTGCATCGCTTGCCACAGTTCTGAAGTAAATCGTGCATCGCGATCCGAAATAATAGAGGTTGGCACCCCGTGCCTTGAGACAATTTCCTTGAGATATACGTCTGCTAGAGTGGAGAACTTGTCCGTTTCCTTAATAGCCAGGAAGTGTGCAGACTTTGTGAGTCGATCCACGATCACCCAAATGGTATCATTCCCACGCTGTGACCTAGGCAGGCCAGTAACAAATCCATGGAAATTTCCTCCCATTTCCACTGTGGTATCTTGGGTTGCTGAAGTAGGCCTGATGGTTTCTGGTATTCCGTCTTGACCCTCGCGTAGGTCAAACACTTGCCGACGTAAGTTGCTATGTGGGCCTTCATGCTACGCCACCAATACGTTGTTCTGATATCGTGGTACATCTTATCCGAACCTGGATGTACCGAGTATCGAGACTTATGAGCTTCGTCCATTACCAGCTCGCGTAAGTTTCCATAATGTGGGACCCAAATACGCCCCGTTACATAATAGGCACCGTCTTCCTTCTGTTCTAATCGTTACCTTGAGCCGCGTATGTCACACCCCAACCGATGGCGGAATCATCGGGGCGCGGCACTGAGCGAAACAGATTGTTCAGAAGTTTCCACAACAACTATCATACAATTCAGTTATATAACACGTCCCATACCGTGTCCCAAATAATAACAAGTTATCATAGAAATCAACTAAACAATATGGGAACTGTTCCGACAACTCAGATTCTTAATTATTACAGACCGAATTTAAATATTGTTTTAAGACTTCTAGACGGCTAACTATAGATCTTACTGACTACAGGTGCCAGTACCAGATCTACAGATAATTATGGCCCTAGAGCAGGTATGTGGACACTGTCCTAAGGTCACAGGCTCCTAGAAGCTTATTATTGCCTCGCTTCCCTAGCACGCTAGTAGCTTAAACACCTGTCACATACGTTAAAATAAAAGTCAATACATATAATGTAAAGGTGAGTACACAAGTTTGATATAGCATATAAAGTTCGAAAAGTTTACGCATAACCAAACACGTACACAAGGGCAAACGATGCATGTAAATTATCAACATGGGACCATCGATACCAATGACTTTGAGTTGACTGTCCGAGACAGTTCGCAATACATGATTACCACCGTAATCCATGCAGGTAATTGTCCTTAGCAACCCCCGTGTGAACGGGTGCTGAGTCCAAACTATAGTACTACGTTGCTAAAGCAGGTAGATAGCACTCCACGTGTAAACATAATAAACAGCAATCATTTAGACAAGTAATACATGCAAGTAGGTTAGCGTTCAGATAGTTTGTGTTGTTTGTGAATTTGATAGATTACGTATGTAACACCCAAAAGTGCTGAAAGCAAAAAGGGATCGAGTATACTCACAGTGATTGATGTGGATTGGAGGGAGCACTGAGAATAGGTTAGCCTGAATAGTTCGATAACAATACAGTGAGTAATGCGGAAAAGTGAACAGTGGAAACTGGATCGGATGGACCAATCGATCGGACAGCTGTTCGATCGAGTGGGCTGTTCGATTGGTTTGAAAGTCCGTTCGAACATCCATTCGATCGGCCGGCTGGCTCGATCGGCTGGTTCCTTCAAGTGGATTGTTTCTTCCCTTGGTGAGAAGGATGTGTTTGTGTATGATGGTTTGTACTCTTGGAGTTCTTGCAGCATTACCTTTCAAGTTGGCCGATCGAACAGCTGTTCGATCGGTTAGCCCAACCGATCGGTTAGCAGCAAGGGCTTGACAAGATGTCACTCGATCGGGTGGCATGCTCGATCGGGTGACATTCCAATGTTTTGAAAAGGTTAAGTGTTTTGAAGTGTAGTATCTCATGATTCGAGTAGTAATGATTACAATCGAGTGGCTCGATCGATCGAATAGAACTCTGTCAATATTACACTTCATGAGTTTGTGGGACTAAGTGCTAGTCGATCGGTTAGCCTAGTCGATCGGCTGGCATAGTCGTTCGGTTGGGCTGTTCGATCGAACAGCCTAGCCGTTCGGCCAGCTTCTCGATTCGGTTAACCTTTCACTTAACACTTGGTTATTCCCGTTAATTGTTGATGTTTTAGAGATAGTTTGACTACGAGTTGAACCACAAAGCTGAAGTCCCTTCTTAGTCTACTGACTCGAGCAGGAATCACCCAAACTTGGTCAGAGGCGGTTTGGAACTTAAGTTCAACGTTTAACCCGAAATCGGTATATCTCTCGATAGAAACCGAATCTTGAACCATGTGTTTGTTTAGATTGATTTGTAAATCGGTTCAAGTCTCGTTTTCACCTTTTTGAGTGTAAAAGAGTTGAAAGATAGATGAAAACCCATCTTCCAATCCTTTTCCACCGTGAAATGTTAAGATCTTTGGAAGATTTTAGGTTATTTATGTGGAAATCGGTTAGATCTAAGTTATTCATGGTGGAATGATGCCAAAACTTAGTGTTCTTGAAGAACACATGATGACATCACCCAAGAACACCTAGATCTTGGTGATTTCATGGATGAAATCCAAGTTTTGAAAGATAGAAAGATGGAGAATCGATTAATGAACAAAAACGTACAAGGATTAGAGCGAAATACTTACCGGTTTGAGAGAAATCTGAGATTTAGTGAGAAGAAGAGGCTGGTCGGTCAGAGCTTTTCCAAAAGTGGAAAGTTTGACAAGGACAGCCCTATTTATAGGCTTCCAAAAGAGGAAAGGGTCAGCTGATCGAACAGCATCCCTGATCGAGCAGCTGTCCGATCGAACAGCCTGTTCGATCGGCTAGCCTGTTCGATCAGGTTGCCCTGTTCGATCGGCTTGCCTGGTTTTGAGTGTTTCGCGACGATTTTTGATATTTCGAGTTCGATAAACGATGATTTGAGAATGATAGAATTCCTAATCAAATTACTTTTAGTCTCAACTACTATATCTAACATACAAGCATCCTTACAACCATTTCGGGTTCGATTTCCATTGAGTTTGATTCACCTTTGAGTCTTGATTGATTTGATTGATTCACCACACACTTTAACATAAAGTAAACATGCACAAGTAACACATAAGGCACACACACACGTATAGAAGTACTAAAATTCCCACACTTGAGTTCGATGATTGATTTGATTAGCTTGATTATTGATTGACTAGCTTTATTGCATTGTTACTTCCTATCATTCACAGTCGGTCGTTGATTCATAGTTCGATTATCCGCCGATTAGTTTGATTATACAACACTTACTCCAAATAATATGAAAATCAAAATGAAACTAAAATGAAATTAATCTTTATTGATCTTTAATTCCAATAACAGTCAACTCTTGACTTTGACTTTGACTTTTTGGGAAAACACGGGGTGTTACAGTCTCCCCTCCTTTAGGGAATTTCGTCCCGAAATTAGGCCGAGAACCGTACATCGCCGTGTGATTTTACCAATTTGATGCTTCAGATCTATCTGAACAACTGCGGGTACTTGGCCTTCATGTCACTTTCGAGTTCCCAAGTGAACTCCGCGCCTCGTTTGCCTTCCCATCGTACCTTATCAATAGGAATGCGAGAGCGTCTGAGTTGCTTGGTCTGTCGGTCCATGATCTCGACAGGCTTTTCCACGAAGTGTAGCGTCTCATTGACCTGAAGATCATCGAGTGGTATTATTGCGTCGTGGTCGGCTACGCATTTTCGAAGGTTTGAAATATGGAAAGTCGGGTGGACATTGCTGAGTTCCTCCGGTAATTCGAGTTTGTAGGCAACTTTACCGATCCTTTCCAGAATCTTAAAAGGTCCCACAAATCGAGGCGCAAGTTTTCCTCTTTTGCCGAATCGGACTACTCCCTTCCAAGGTGATACCTTTAGGAGTACGTAGTCGCCAACAGCAAATTCGCGGGGCTTGCGTCGTTTATCGGCGTACATCTTTTGTCTGTCCCGGGCCTTCACCAAATTTTCCCTTATCTGGTGGATCTTGTCAGTCGTTTCTTGCAGAATCTCGGGCCCAGTCAATTGTGAATGACCGACCTCGTGCCATACAATAGGCGAGCGACATCTCCTACCATACAGGGCTTCGAAAGGTGCCATTTCGATGCTGGAGTGATAGCTATTATTGTACGAAAATTCGACCAACGGTAGGTGTTTGCTCCAACTACCACCAAAATCGATAACACACGCACGGAGCATGTCTTCAATAGTACGAATCGTTCTTTCAGTCTGCCCGTCGGTTTGCGGGTGGAATGCGGTACTCAAATTCAGCGTCGTACCAAGAGCTGCTTGAAAAGTTTCCCACAATCTCGATGTAAACCGAGCATCGCGATCAGAAATGATGTCTCGAGGCGTACCATGATTCTTAATGATCTCGTCGGTGTAGATTTGGGCTAGCTTGGCCACCTTATAGTCTTCTCGTATTGGCAGAAAGTGGGCTGATTTGGTTAGACGGTCGACTATAACCCAAATACTGTCGTGACCTGATGGCGTGGTCGGAAGCTTAGTTATGAAATCCATAGCTATGCTTTCCCACTTCCATACGGGTATCGGCGGTTGTTCGAGTAAGCCTGAAGGTCTTTGGTGTTCAGCCTTGACTCTTGCACAAGTTAAACAGCTACCAACATATAGAGCAATATCCCTTTTCATCCCAGGCCACCAGTACTTGTAGCGAAGGTCCTGGTACATTTTGTCCGCACCGGGATGAATGGAATATCGGGATTTGTGGGCTTCGTTCATGATGATCTTTCGCAAATCTGTCCTCCTCGGAACCCAGATTCGGTCCAGATAATAGAATATCCCGTTGGCCTTGCTCACGAGCTGAGTTCCATCGTGATAGATTCGTTCTTTCTTCAACGTACGCTCGTTAAAGCAAGCGTGTTGTGCTTCGCGGATGAGAGCTTCGAGGTTATACTGAGCCTGGATGTTTCGAACACCTATCACGTAATTCTTTCTGCTGAGGGCGTCTGCAACTACATTCGCCTTGCCTGGGTGATAACGGATCTCACAGTCGTAATCGTTGAGAAGTTCTACCCATCGGCGTTGACGCATATTGAGTTCTCTCTGGTTAAAGATATGTTGTAGGCTCTTGTGATCGGTGAAGATCGTACACCTTGTACCATACAGGTAGTGTCGCCAAATCTTTAAGGCAAAGACAACTGCGCCTAGCTTGAGGTCATGGGTTGTATAGTTCTTCTCGTGGATTTTGAGCTGTCGAGATGCGTAAGCTATAACCTTGTCTCGTTGCATGAGAACACAGCCAAGTCCAAGGTTTGAAGCATCACAATAGACAACGAAGTCATCGCTTCCGTCCGGCAGTGTAAGAACTGGTGCATGGCACAGCATGTGTTTGAGGGTTTGGAAAGCAGTCTCCTGCGCGGTTCCCCACACAAAAGGCTTGTCTTTATGAGTAAGGGAGGTAAGCGGTACAGCAATCTTTGAGAATCCTTCGATGAATCGCCGATAGTATCCGGCTAATCCGAGAAAAGAGCGAACTTCTGACGGATTCTTTGGTGTAACCCATCCCTTGACTGCCTCAATCTTTGCAGGATCAACGTGTATACCCCGACTATTCACAATGTGACCCAGAAATTGAACCTCCTCCAACCAGAACTCACACTTGGAGAATTTGGCGTAGAGTTGGTTTCCCTGAAGCAACTCGAGAACCAATCGCAAATGCTGCGCATGTTCGGCCCTCGATCTGGAATAGATCAGGACATCGTCGATAAATACAATGACGAAACGGTCTAAGAACGGTTTACACACGCGATTCATCAGATCCATAAAGACCGCGGGTGCGTTGGTCAGACCAAAAGGCATGACAACAAATTCGTAGTGGCCGTATCGGGTTCGAAAAGCGGTTTTGGGTATGTCTTCCTCTTGAATCCGCAACTGATGGTAGCCTGAACGTAGATCAATCTTGGAGAAACACTGAGCACCTTGTAATTGGTCAAACAGATCATCGATTCTTGGTAAGGGGTATCGGTTCTTGATGGTCAGCTTGTTCAATTCCCGGTAATCGATGCACATTCGGAACGACCCGTCCTTCTTTTTGACGAAAAGGACTGGTGCGCCCCATGGAGAAGTGCTCGGGCGAATGAAGCCTTTTTCAAGTAACTCTTGGAGTTGGTTTGAGAGTTCTCGCATTTCAGATGGAGCGAGTCGATACGGAGCTTTGGCCACTGGGTTGGCTCCTGGAATAAGGTCGATTCGAAAGTCGATATCACGACTTGGAGGTAATCCAGGAAGATCATCAGGGAACACCTGAGGAAATTCTCGGACAACGGGGACATCCTTGACTTCAACTTTCCTTTTCTTGTCCGTCTCAGCTACAACAATGTTGGCCAAGAAGGCTCGATATTCCTTGCGGAGATATTTGCGAGCTTGAAGACATGACATGAGCTTGAGATCTTTTGCAGTAGTTTCACCATAAACACATAGAATATCACCACTAGCTAGCACAAAACGAATCATCTTATCGGAGCACACAACTTCAGCATGGTTTTCACGAAGAAAGTCCATGCCTACTATGACATCGAAACTTCCGAGCTGCATTGGAATGAGATTTATCGGGAATATATGATTGTTGAGCTCGAGAGTACAATCACGGAGCACAGAATTGACAGCAATGGTTCTTCCGGTAGCGACTTCTACTTCGAAGGGTGACGAAAGATAAGAGCGCTTACGTCTAAGAAGTTTCTCAAACTCAAATGACACAAAGCAGTTATCGGCTCCAGTATCAAACAAACATGATGCATATATACCATTCACAAGGAACGTACCATTGACCACGTTGTTATCAGCTTGAGCCTGGCGTGCGTTGATGTTGAAAGTTCTGGCGTGAGCGGCTTGTTGTTGAGGCTGCTGTTGTTGTTGCTGGGGTTGTTGAGCTTCTTGTTTCACCACTCTGTTCGGGCACCGGTTTGCGAAGTGGTTAGGGTCACCACATGCAAAGCAGGTCCGAACATTGTTTGCCGGGGCCTGTGCAGCTTGAGGAGCTTGAGGAACAGGTAGCAGGGCTTGGTTAACAGCGGCTTGAGCTTGCGTTTGACGAGGACCATAGCGGCAATTCGCAGTGAAATGCCCGTAAACGTTGCAGTGGGCACAGAAACGGCAGGCCACACCCACCGGGTGATGATAAGAACATGTAGCACAGAGTGGGTGGGGGCCGGTGTACGCACGCTTAGCCGGCGGCGCATTGATCACTGGCGCAGTGCGCTGTGGTTGTTGCTGTTGTGGCGGTACTGACTGTAGAGGAGCAGCATTGGTTGCGGCGGCGCAATTCTTGTTCTTCTTTCTTCTTCTCGAGGACTTGGAGGCTTGAGCAGTAGGGTTGTCGGTTGATGCGGCAGTAACTTGATGCAACGACTTGGATGGCTTATCCCAGACACCAGCCTTAACTCGCTTGTCGTTAATCTCGGCAGCGAGTAGGTAGGTTTCCTCGATTGATGCGGGTTTGGCGGCGAACACATAATCTGCAACACAATCCGGAAGAGCACGGATGTATTTCTTGATGGTCATCTCGGGAGTCTTGACCTGGTCTGGACAGATAATGCTCAGTTGTTTGAAACGGGCGGTGAGACCAGCGTTGTCGCCCTCCTTCTGCTTGATGGTCCAGAACTCATCCTCCAACTTTTGGCGTTCGTGGGGAGGACAGAACTCGTCCAGCATGATAGCCTTCAGTTCCTCCCACGTCAGCTCGTAGGCAGCGTCGTTCCCGCGCTTATTCCTTTCGGCTGTCCACCAGTCCAATGCCCGCGACTGGAAGACACCGGTAGCATTGAGAGTTCGAAGATGATCCGGGCATCCGCTTTGACGAAGGGTAACTTCCACAGAGTCAAACCAGTGAAATAAGCCTGTAGGGCCCTCTTCACCGGTGAACTCCTTGGGTCCACATGCCTTAAATTGCTTGAAACTGAACGGAGCTTTGCTGGGTTCAGTGAGGGTTCGGGATTCTTCCGACGACTTGCTGGTGTTTTCGTACACCTCACTGACAGCTTTCGCTACAGACCTTGAGATGAGCTTGGCGAGACGTCGGTCTCTCTTTTCCTGACGAGAAAGGTTTTGGCGAATTCTTGATGATGACGACATGGTCTGCAATAGACATCGCCATAGGGCTCAACACAACGAATTCGAATCTCGCACGTCTTATCTTACTAAAGCTTAGAATCACGTCGCATCTCACGTCACGTAGCACATATAATCACATAAGCACATAATCATAGAGGCACATAAGCACAGAAACAATTAGAGCACATAAGCAATTAAGCAAATAGAGCACTTAATTTCCTAACCACGTACGCATTTTTATCACCGAGGCGGTCAGAAAACAGAAACCTATAACCACAAGTCGAGTGCCGTTCGTTTTGCATATCGGATAGCATCACATTGTATCGTCCAACTTAGTCGTATAGCGTAGCATAGCACACTGGTTTTGTTTAGATCACATCAACAGGGGTTCGAATCGAGATAGGATAGCAACAAAAGTCACGCAGATCGATAAACAATGGAGCAATCAACGAATCTTTAAAACACATAAACAGGTAAATCATATAAAATCAACGAAGCAACACTCAAAATCGGAAAATGGATTGTCTGCGGCTACTAGACTTTGACTAACCATGGCAATTTAACTATTCGCAGTTGACTTGTCGTCACTTTCGGCTCTAGGGGACATGTTTCTGCCTCGATTCTTGGGCATTATGCACGCGCATTCTAGGCCATACTCGTGAGTTCAGGTCGTTGGAGTCCGTCAATTGCCTTGGCGAGATAAAATGAAGTTGGAGTAACTGCCAAGGTTAGGGTTTCACCCCTAGCTCAGCAATTTCTTCCTTGTTTTAAGAAAATCTAGAGGAAAATTTTCATCAAATTACGGGTTTCAGCCCTGATTTGGTATAATTCTCCCCCGTTTGTTGATAGAAAATCGCACAGAATAATTGGCAAAATTTGTAATTTAGGCAGGAATTCGCGGGTTTCACTCCTAATCCCGTCCAAATTACGAAATTTGGCTCGGAGTTCGGATGTAATGATAGAATAGAAGGGAACAACATAAAATAAGCACATAAACTTGGTCTCTTGGTTCCTAGCTATAGTCTAGGTCTCTAAGACAGCGATCCGGACTAGATCGTGTCTAATCCTAATTCCCTATAGTTATGGCTCTGATACCAATCTGTCACACCCCAACCGATGGCGGAATCATCGGGGCGCGGCACTGAGCGAAACAGATTGTTCAGAAGTTTCCACAACAACTATCATACAATTCAGTTATATAACACGTCCCATACCGTGTCCCAAATAATAACAAGTTATCATAGAAATCAACTAAACAATATGGGAACTGTTCCGACAACTCAGATTCTTAATTATTACAGACCGAATTTAAATATTGTTTTAAGACTTCTAGACGGCTAACTATAGATCTTACTGACTACAGGTGCCAGTACCAGATCTACAGATAATTATGGCCCTGGAGCAGGTATGTGGACACTGTCCTAAGGTCACAGGCTCCTAGAAGCTTATTATTGCCTCGCTTCCCTAGCACGCTAGTAGCTTAAACACCTGTCACATACGTTAAAATAAAAGTCAATACATATAATGTAAAGGTGAGTACACAAGTTTGATATAGCATATAAAGTTCGAAAAGTTTACGCATAACCAAACACGTACACAAGGGCAAACGATGCATGTAAATTATCAACATGGGACCATCGATACCAATGACTTCGAGTTGACTGTCCGAGACAGTTCGCAATACATGATTACCACCGTAATCCATGCAGGTAATTGTCCTTAGCAACCCCCGTGTGAACGGGTGCTGAGTCCAAACTATAGTACTACGTTGCTAAAGCAGGTAGATAGCACTCCACGTGTAAACATAATAAACAGCAATCATTTAGACAAGTAATACATGCAAGTAGGTTAGCGTTCAGATAGTTTGTGTTGTTTGTGAATTTGATAGATTACGTATGTAACACCCAAAAGTGCTGAAAGCAAAAAGGGATCGAGTATACTCACAGTGATTGATGTGGATTGGAGGGAGCACTGAGAATAGGTTAGCCTGAATAGTTCGATAACAATACAGTGAGTAATGCGGAAAAGTGAACAGTGGAAACTGGATCGGATGGACCAATCGATCGGACAGCTGTTCGATCGAGTGGGCTGTTCGATTGGTTTGAAAGTCCGTTCGAACATCCATTCGATCGGCCGGCTGGCTCGATCGGCTGGTTCCTTCAAGTGGATTGTTTCTTCCCTTGGTGAGAAGGATGTGTTTGTGTATGATGGTTTGTACTCTTGGAGTTCTTGCAGCATTACCTTTCAAGTTGGCCGATCGAACAGCTGTTCGATCGGTTAGCCCAACCGATCGGTTAGCAGCAAGGGCTTGACAAGATGTCACTCGATCGGGTGGCATGCTCGATCGGGTGACATTCCAATGTTTTGAAAAGGTTAAGTGTTTTGAAGTGTAGTATCTCATGATTCGAGTAGTAATGATTACAATCGAGTGGCTCGATCGATCGAATAGAACTCTGTCAATATTACACTTCATGAGTTTGTGGGACTAAGTGCTAGTCGATCGGTTAGCCTAGTCGATCGGCTGGCATAGTCGTTCGGTTGGGCTGTTCGATCGAACAGCCTAGCCGTTCGGCCAGCTTCTCGATTCGGTTAACCTTTCACTTAACACTTGGTTATTCCCGTTAATTGTTGATGTTTTAGAGATAGTTTGACTACGAGTTGAACCACAAAGCTGAAGTCCCTTCTTAGTCTACTGACTCGAGCAGGAATCACCCAAACTTGGTCAGAGGCGGTTTGGAACTTAAGTTCAACGTTTAACCCGAAATCGGTATATCTCTCGATAGAAACCGAATCTTGAACCATGTGTTTGTTTAGATTGATTTGTAAATCGGTTCAAGTCTCGTTTTCACCTTTTTGAGTGTAAAAGAGTTGAAAGATAGATGAAAACCCATCTTCCAATCCTTTTCCACCGTGAAATGTTAAGATCTTTGGAAGATTTTAGGTTATTTATGTGGAAATCGGTTAGATCTAAGTTATTCATGGTGGAATGATGCCAAAACTTAGTGTTCTTGAAGAACACATGATGACATCACCCAAGAACACCTAGATCTTGGTGATTTCATGGATGAAATCCAAGTTTTGAAAGATAGAAAGATGGAGAATCGATTAATGAACAAAAACGTACAAGGATTAGAGCGAAATACTTACCGGTTTGAGAGAAATCTGAGATTTAGTGAGAAGAAGAGGCTGGTCGGTCAGAGCTTTTCCAAAAGTGGAAAGTTTGACAAGGATAGCCCTATTTATAGGCTTCCAAAAGAGGAAAGGGTCAGCTGATCGAACAGCATCCCTGATCGAGCAGCTGTCCGATCGAACAGCCTGTTCGATCGGCTAGCCTGTTCGATCAGGTTGCCCTGTTCGATCGGCTTGCCTGGTTTTGAGTGTTTCGCGACGATTTTTGATATTTCGAGTTCGATAAACGATGATTTGAGAATGATAGAATTCCTAATCAAATTACTTTTAGTCTCAACTACTATATCTAACATACAAGCATCCTTACAACCATTTCGGGTTCGATTTCCATTGAGTTTGATTCACCTTTGAGTCTTGATTGATTTGATTGATTCACCACACACTTTAACATAAAGTAAACATGCACAAGTAACACATAAGGCACACACACACGTATAGAAGTACTAAAATTCCCACACTTGAGTTCGATGATTGATTTGATTAGCTTGATTATTGATTGACTAGCTTTATTGCATTGTTACTTCCTATCATTCACAGTCGGTCGTTGATTCATAGTTCGATTATCAGCCGATTAGTTTGATTATACAACACTTACTCCAAATAATATGAAAATCAAAATGAAACTAAAATGAAATTAATCTTTATTGATCTTTAATTCCAATAACAGTCAACTCTTGACTTTGACTTTGACTTTTTGGGAAAACACGGGGTGTTACAGCGTAAGGCTTCTACCCTGACGTTTTCTAGTTTCAATGCTTCTACCTGAGCATCTCGTATCTGTGCAGGAAGACTAGACTGAATAGTAAGCTGTAGTGCTCGTACGCGTCTAGGTAGAGTGTCCTTTCGACTTAGAGCGTCAGCCACAACATTGGCTTTGCCTGGATGGTACTTGATGGCACATTCGTAATCGTTCAGTAGTTCAACTCATCGACGTTGACGCATCTTCAATTCCTTCTGCTTGAAGATATGCTCGAGACTCCTGTGATCGGCAGTAAACTTTGAAATCGGCAGTCTAAAGTTACCCTCCCGGAAGAAGGCAGCATACAAAGTTATGTAACCGAGAGGTGCGTCCACGGCGGTAGAACCAGCAGTAGGGTATTGAGCCCCCCACTCAGGGCGAAAACCCATACCTTGAACAAGGTTATGGAATTCTTCCCCTTTCCACCCAATAACCGCTTGATCAGGACTAGGAGGACCTTTGCCTTTATTCTTCCTCTTTCTTTGAGAAGGATTAGTACTAGAGATGGTGAAGATAAGGACCAACCAAAAGAAAATATCCAAACAAGGTATGGAAACAAAGGAGAAGAAATGAAGGAGATAGAGAAATCACACTTCGAATTTGAAAAAGTGAGGAGAAAGGAAGTAACCCGCCTCCTATTTATACCCATCACATTTAATGCGATGGGTAGTGGGCCGTCAGAATCCAGGAAAAGCAACCAACAGAAGAAAGACACGTCAGAGGAGAGAGAAGACGTCACCTCTTTTTTCGGGAGCATGGGTAACAGGGCCTGACGACGTGATAGAAAGTAACTGAAAAGGCGCCTGTTCATCTCCGACAAGACAGGGACATCAGACAGTCACATCAACATCCTCCCCAAGACACCAAAACTTCCATCAGAAGGAAACAATAAGTGCCATGCGCGATGCGCCATGCGTCCATTTGGCTCAACTTCTTCAAGTTGCCAAAACCCATGCGCCATTCGTCCATTTGGCTCAACTTCTTCAAGTTGCCAAAACCCATGCGCCATGCGTCCATTTGGCTCAACTTTTACAAGTTGCCAAAACCCATGTGCCATGCGTCCCTTTGGCTCAACTTCTTCAAGTTGCCAAAACCCATGCGCCATGCGTCCATTTGGCTCAACTTTTTCAAGTCGCCAAAACCCACGCGCCATGCGTCCATTTAGCTCAACTTTTTCAAGTTGCCAAAACCCATGCGCCATGCTTCCGTTTGGCATATTTATAAGTTACCAAAATTCATACGCCACAAAAGCCACTAAACTTATAAGTCCAGAATCCCTCCTAGACGATCAACTCAACTAGAAGGCACACTGGACTGGGGGGACTTGAAGAGGTATGGTCCCAATTCCCTGCCTACATGGCAGGGACCACACCTCCTTTTCAAAGCACACATTGCGCCTACATCAGCAACATAATCCACAAGCTTCTAGAAGCTTCTGGAAAATGTCAAGGTGGCACCGAAGATGCTTTATCCGACAAAAGGATGAATACGTGTCACCAGTCGCAGAGCTCCACATAGGCCTGTGGCAAATCAGGGAGCAGAGCTGACAGCACCAGTACGAGGTTTCCAGCATGGACAAAGGCAGGCGAGCCACGTGTACCACTACACCGGCTATGACAGAGGAGACCAAGAGGATATTCCCCTTGGTCGGATAGCTGGCGCGCAACCACAGCTGGCACAACTGCTCCTCCCTTCTTCACCCTCCGGCTATAAATAAGACCCTTCATCATCCAGGTTGTAACAGCCCGCCCAGACTAGGGCTGACGTGTCACTATAACAGTAATCAGAATCAAACGTCATTCCATTAAATAGCTTAAAACGTTACAATAGTTTACAATAATTACAAAAAAAAAAATTATTAACTTTATAAAAATCCTGTGAGTGATTCATCCCCTAAGCTCTCTTCCCCAGTCTTCTCAAAGATAAACCTGTAACCTAACGTACATAAAACACATATGCACGCCTGAGTAAACTTACTCAGTGGGACAACAACTATAAAGCGTATAAATCCTTAACTATATCTATATAACAACCAATATACGTAACACATTGAGTTAGCCACATTCGGTGAGTCACATTCGGTAGTTCGGTGCGTAGTTAGTTCACATTCGGTGCGTCACATAATCACATTCGGTAATTCGGTGCGTCATATTCTATAACTCGGTGCGTCATATACGGTAATTCGGGGCGTCAAATTCATATTTGCTATAAACAATATTACTATATCCATATACATATATCACACCACATAATCTTAAAGACCATAAAAGCATATAAAAACGACTTTAAATTTCTGACAACGAGGTTGCAAAAATCTATATCCGTACACATAAGTTGTTTAGAATCCATACCTTATTTTCAAAAAGCGAAACCATAAAGAATTCGTGCGTGTGGAATAAACGTTGTCAAAGCCTACAATTTATTTCCGTCGTAAGTTTAAATCTAATAATTTGGTGGCAGTGATTTAAAATCAAAACATTATATAATGTTTTGATACTAAAGGTAAGTTTTCTCAACAAGTCAATGATTAGTAAAACAAAATATTAAAAACAATTCCAACAGTTTAGTTTCAAAAGAAATATCTATATATGAAAAGAAACTAGTTTCCCTCATTCTTATAAAAAAAAATATATGTATATATATGCATAGTTTCTTAAAAATACATTTAAATTAAAAAAAAAATTACATGATGCTGGTCAACGCAGTTTTCAATATACAACTTACAAGTTTTAACTACCAAATTTGATATGAACTTATTTAGAGAACCGATATATACCATTTGAAACAATTCGTCAAATATGAAATTTACTATATAATAAATTTGTTTAAAAAAAATGCATCATTGCAAGAAGAAATGGATTTGGCAAAACATAGACATAATAAGAAATCTGTTGAGGTTCTAAGTGCCATGCATCTTCCCCACTAAAGAACCTTAGAACAACCCCTTTTTGTTCCATAATTTGTTGCCAAAGATAACATGATACTAATCAATATGATACGGATTTTAAACAGTAAGACAAGACGATTAGATTGGTATGAAGATTACCTCGATCGATGCCCGTCTCGACACCGACGGCTTGACCGGAATAGCGTGCGGTGGTGGCGGCGAGTTTCCAAAAGCCGGTGCTCGATAAGTAAGGGACGATTTGGTGAGAGATGTGTGCTAGAAACAAGTAGAGCATCATAATATAGGGTTTAGTCGTGTGCTTTATTTTTGTAAACTCGCATAATTTGGGCCGAAGATATGAACTTAGAAGGGAATGTTTCTGCCAGCTCGATACGCGCTTAAGATCCCGTGATTTATGGTGAGAGATTTCGAGATAACAAGGTAAGTGATCGTGATTCGTTTGGGTGATTTGAGGGCCGTAGGAACCGGTGGAGTTTGGCCGGATTATGGGCCAGAAAATAAAATATTGCTGGAAGGTAGATAAATGGATTTTAAAAACTTTTTCATTTAGGCTACATACTTTAACTTAATTACAATCACCCCCTTAAACTTTCATTCTAAAAAAATAATCAATCTCTTCTCATTTCTTTTAAATAATACTTTAAACTTATACTAATCAAAATAAGTTTACATAATAACTATACTAGGATTTATAAATACAACTTTTCAGAAATAACAAATCTTTTATAAGCTCTTAGATGTGACCATTAAATGACATTTAATAACATATGTTTTAGGGTTTAAAAAAAAATCGGGTTGTTACACAGGTTGAATCATCTTGCTCTCCCATTTCACACACTCAACACACACTGTTATTTCTCCTCAAAACAGTACTTATTCTCACGCCGGAGCCTGGTTAAGAGGGAAACCCCCATATTCCCCTCTTAACGAGACTAACGGTGTTGCTGTTTTGCAGGATCTTGGTCATTTCCAGCGAGTAGAAAGGAGATTGAACCCACAGAGGAAACAACCCCACAGATTAACCTCGGTGTTAACCTGTGTTTCAACATTTAGGTTTTAATTTCATGTTTTATTGTTGTAGTACATGTATTATGTTTTGCTTTTTGTCATGTTGTTTAAGGGTGAGAGGTTTCAAGATGCATACAAAGTGCTCGATGAAATGCTTCAACCATGTTTATAAGGTAAGTATATTTGGCAATTTTTGTTTCAATGCGATTTGGAATGTGCGGAATCCTTGATACTTGTAGTCTACTCTTATTGAGGATATGCGGATAGTTATGCAGCAACAAAGGCAAGTCCATGTTTTTATTGGGTATACTTTCAAACAACTAAGAGTTAACTGTCATTTTCGTCCTTCTGGTTTGTTCACTTTTGCCATTTCAGGCCAATTTTCAAAAATGCATCAGTTTCCACTTCAGTCCAAAAATTAAAACCCAGTTAAGTTAGACAGGTTAAATGAAGGGTATTATTGTCAATTCATATCTTTTTTTTTGCACCTTATTTTATGAATTGACAATAATACCCTTCATTTAACTTATCTGGCTTAATTGGGTTTTAGTTTTTAGACTGAAGTGGCACGTTTCCAGTATGTGTATGTTAGAGAGGAAACTGGTACATTTTTAAAAATTGGCCTGGAATGGCAAAAGACCTTAACTCAAAAACTAATGTTTTAATATATTTCAATGAATTTTGAATGATTTTTACAAGTAGTTTTATATTGTGGGATCTAATTGGTGTTAAGCACTTTATATTAATACCGATCTAAATAGAGTTAGGATTATATTAAAATAAGTTTGGTTACCGGCTGGTGGTAGAAGGGGCTGAAAGGCTTGATGGGTGCAAACCTTACCGTATTTATAATTCAAGCTTATGTTATGGTGAGGGGGTAACTTTGTAGAATAGTAACCAAGTTTTAAAAGTGTTCCAATTATGTCACTCAAGTTTCAAAAGTGTTCCAATCATATCACTCAACATTCATTTTCATTAAAATTAAGGGTTTTTTCATCCATTTCATAGGTAATCATGGTGATATGGATTTTTGTTTCTTTTTTCCCTTAGGCTAGTGGGTATGGTGACATCCCATCCTTGGAGGACTATCCGCCACGTAGGCGCCACGTCTTATATTAAAATAATCCGACCCCAACATTTTTTGTTTCTTTTTTCCCTTAACTTGTTTTTTTTTAATTTTTAATGTAATTAAAGTTTTTTTTGAATAAATATAATTTCATATATTAAAATAATCCGACCCCAACATCTTATGCTCTTTTTCTTCTTGACATATGGAAAAAAGGACATGGCTCGATTTGAATGTTAAGCTATCTAATTGGGACAAAAACGATACGAGTGACCTAATTAGAAACTTTTAAAACTTGGTTACTATTCTGTAACATTTTCCCAATTTATAATTAATATAAATAAAGCTAGGAAAAGGTAAAAAGAATACATAATTCCATCATAGGAAGAACTCGTGGTCTGATGAAGAACTTACGAATAGAACTACTCTGCTACTGGTGAGTTTTTTAAATCATGTTTATGTTTTTGTTATTTTTTATTTAATTTTGTGAGTTCTGCAAATCCAAGAATCTTGGACCTGGATCAATGGATGTGTGTTCTTAATTTTGGTAGAATTTTGTACTTAACTGTTGGTGCAACTCAAAATTATGTCACAACGAGCTCTTTATATTGATACCAAGCTAAATGGAGTTTGACTGATGTTAAAAATGATTTTATGGTATTGCATACAGATTCTCAAACCTTTTTGCACTGCATCCTGAATTTCAAACCCATCTAAACCAAATTGTAATCTCAAACTTTCCATTTTACTCATATTTGCGATTTTTTTTTTTATTTTGAGTTCAGAAAAACAAGATTGTAATAGACAATTTATTAGACCTACTATTTGAATTAGTCTGAAGATGTCCTCTAGATTTTTCTTCCTTCCCTTTTAAGCAAATTCAAGGCTTCGAAATGGAGACTGGGAGAAAAAGAGATAGTTGGCAACAATCTTTGTCTTCTTTCAACCAATTTTTTGAAACCAATAAATATTGTTGTTGAGTCCATTTGGGTTGGTAATTATAACTACCATGTTTAACATATTGGTTTGGCTGATGTAAACATAAAACTTTTGAGCTTTTTGTTGGTTTAAAACGATATAGGACATACGAAGCTTGCTGGTGTTAAAACCTTCTTATAGTTAACATTTGGCTGTTGAGACTAGCGACCACGGAGCACTCTATTAGAATCACTAGCTTGATGATGGTAAGAAGAAGCAGCGATTTAGGGTGGAAAGGAGTTAACAGATATGGCTATCCAGGGAAAAGAAAAGCCAAGTGGCAATGGTAAGAAGAAGGTAACGATCTTTCCCCTCTTTATAATTATTCTCTTAACTGTTTTGCTAGTAAAAAGGTTAGTTTGGCCTATCGATTACTCTTTTACGATGTTAAGCATTAAACCAAAAATTAGGTGTAATACTTTAAATATATTCAAAATAAATTTAAGAAAATAACCTCATGATTCTGTTTAAATACATGATTTACTTCATCATAAAAAAACAGAAATTTAAAGATTTAATGTCTGGAAAATGTATGAAAGATTTAATGTTTTATTTGACTATAGCTTTTATTTCTAGTGAGGCTGCAGGGTATGGGGACGTCCCCATCCCGTCTCGGTCCGGCGACGCTAGAAACACCATCCCCCCCCCCCCCCGCGGCCCGTCCTAATCGTCTCAGTCTCGACGATGGCGACGCAGCAAAAAATGTGGGCCCCCTCCATAAAGTAGCCGTTAGGAAAATTAAAAAAAAAAAGATAATTTGAATTTCCCAAAAAAGGCAACGGTCAAAAGCAACAATTTATATAAATTTCAAATCTATTTTCACCTCCATTCACCATTTTAACCCCATTTTCTCATCCCTCTCACTTTATTTTTATAAATCTTCTTCCACTTTTATAACCTTATACTCTATCATGGATCCCTTCAACAACCCGAACAATCCGAACAACCCGAACAATCCCTACAACCCGACCCAACCGAATGTTTTCTCGGTTCCGGGATATTATCCGACGCTAGAACCGAAGCAATTCTCGCAATATTCATCAAATGCGTTTGCATCATTCCAACACTCACCAAACCAATTCGCTTAATTCTCTCAAAATCAAGCCCTTCAACAAATGATGATGCGGGGTGCTTTTAATTTCCCACCAAACCCGACACCACCCGTTCAACCCCAACCGATCCCGACGCAACCCGTTCAACCCCAATCCGAACCCGACGACGATGTTGAGGTTGTTCTCGAAACCCAACCGCTTATAGAAAAAGGCAAACGATAAAAAGGCAAGCAAGTGGTGGGTGACAAACCCGACAAACCGAAGCCGAAACCGTGGACGCCAATCGAAGAAGAAGCCTTAGCTAAGGCTTACATAGGCACGTCTACACACCCGACAAAAGGTTGGTATTTTTTTTAAAGTTTATCTTTTTTTTAAGTTTATCCTTTTTTTAAAGTTTATATATTTTTTTAAAGTTTATATTTTTTTGTAATTTTTGTAACAGTTTATAATTTTTTTAAGGTTTATCTTTTTTTTTATAAAAGATTATATATATTGTAACAGTTTATAAGTTTATGTAATAATTTTTTAAGGTTTATGTTTTTTATATTTTGGTAACAGTTTATATATTTGTTTGGTTTTTTATAGGTAATAATCAAACGGGTGACGGGTTTTGGACGAAGGTTTTGGCGAAGTTCCTCGAGCTTATGGACAAAGGCCCATATCGAGATATCGATTCGGTGTCATTGAAGTGGCGGAAAATGAACGGGTTCGTCAATAAATTTTGCGAGGAGTATAATAAAATATATACAAGTGGGCGTCGTAGCGGCATGAGCGACGAGGATGTGTTCAAACAAGCGTTGGAGAAGTATAAGTCGAACAATGGTAATACCAACTTTGCACACGTCCGCGCGTGGGAAATTTTGAAAACGCACCCAAAATGGGCGCCGATTCCCAACGAGGTGGAGATGGCGAAACGACAAAAAACATCGGAAACGGGTAGTTTTAGCACCGGTGGATCGGACGCGAGATGTCACATTAACTTAAATGATGACACCGAGTTTGACGAAGAGGAATACGTCGTACATGAAGCGGAGCGTCCACCGGGCCGAGACAAATCAAAGAAAGAGCGAGCCAAGGGGAAAGAAAAGGAAAAGGTGGATCTGAAGATGGAAGAGTTTATGGTACACCTTAAAACGTACACGGACGTCTCGGCCCAAAAGGCGAAGGCGAAGGAGCGGGCCGTCGAAGAAAAACTCGTGTAGCGGAAGAAAAGTTACGCGAAAAGGTCCGGTTGTCTAATGAGAAAATCCGAATTTCCGATGAAAAGATTCGGCTCAAGGAATGGGAAATAATAACGATGGATGTCGATGAGTATCCCGAGCCGAAACGTTCGATGTTGAAAAAACTACAAACCGACATCATGAAGAAACATCAAATTATTTAAGTCTACGTTTTTTTTATTATGTTTATGTTTTTTTTATTAAGTTTATGTTTTTTTATGTTTATGTAATGTGTTTTTAATATTAATGAAAATATTGTGTTAGTTTATTTGTTAAATGTTAAAAAAATGTAGAAGATTAAAAAAAAACATAAAAGTGGTGGGGAGGACTATGAGTCATAGTCCTCCCAAGGATGGTCCATCCCACAAAACTAGAGGGTATGGAGGATGGTCCTAGTCATAGTCTAGTCATAGTCTATGACTAGGACCATCCTCCCATTTCCACTAGTTTTGTGGGATGCACCATTCTTGGAAGAACTATGACGTAACGCCTACGTGGCGGATCATCCTCCCTTGGAGAACCATCACCATACCCTTGATATTTATCCCTTTTACCCTAAAAAAACTCAGGTAATGCAGTTAGTTGGATTACTTTATCTCAACTTATCCATGTTAACTCTCCTACAATAGTTGTTTTTTGCATGGCATGTAGTCAGGTTCGTGCTTAATTATTTTAACGATTCTAATTAGATTCTGAAATTCCCAATAATTAAGCTATATTCTTATTCTAAATATTGAAAAAACATAATGTTTGGGTTGGTTATTGTTGAAGCAACAAATAATAGACCAAATGTAGTAGCGAGGATGGTTAGGCAAAAGGGTTAAAGGGTTTAACCTTGCCTAACGCAGGTCGTGGGGTCCTCCCACGTTTGCAAGACGTGGAAGGAGGTTCACTAGTTTATTTCTGTTGTTTACTGAGGATCCTTCTCTGAAGTGTGTTCAGATTCGGATGAAGAAACAAATAGAATATGTGTGAGTTGGATGTGAAAGGGAGTAACTTGCATGAAGCAAGTACACGATGTGAATGACCCGAGTTTTAAGGAAACAGGGCTGGTCCGGAATGTCTCAACTCAGTAAATGAAGTGTCAATTATATAGGAGAAGACATCTCCCAAAGAGGCATTCATTTGCCTAGTGACCTAGCTTGCAGCGAGGGGCTTGCCCTTTCGGGGGTTGAAGCCTTTTGACCCCTGGATAATAGCATGTGCTCTGCAGACCTGCGTTGCCTTTACGGCTGTGTTTGGTGAAGCAATCCCTGGATGTGACTGGCTACTTTTTCCGCATTGCTTTTCCCCACTTCACAGCTTTTTTCACCTTCGAACCATTTAACCTTTCGGTCGTTTATGTACTTCAGTCATTTTATTTGGTCTTGGGCTACCCCCGTCATCAGCCCCCCAAGTCAGAGGTTTTTGTGGGATGAGCTCAAAGACGTCTGACTTTTGTACATGTATTTTATTGCCTGAAGGTTTCAAGGGTTTAATGCTTGAAGGCTTGAAAGGTTGTAGGCAGTTAATTTTTGAATTTTAAATAACTAACAATCGATTTGATTGATGTGTGACAGTTCATAGGGTGGCGGTTTTTGCAGTAGTTACTGTTTGCAATTATCACCCCTATTTAGGTTATTTTCTTTTTATATTTACATTATTTCCTTCACTTTTTACATATTTCCTCAAGTTCCTTCCTGTGATTTCTTTCCTCCTTTCCAAGGTTAGTTTCAGTTTCCTTTGCATTTTCCTTATATTCTTCGTTTATTTCGAAAATGGGTGCTCGTAAGGATTTAGCAAAATCCTTTTCCCGATTAACACAAGAAGAGGTAGACTTATTTTGTATGGAATATGGTATTGATAGAAAGTTTAAACCCATTGCTCCTGCTTGTGATGTTCCTGTTGATAAACCGATTTCTGGTTCGATTGCTCTTTATTGTCTCCACTTTGAGTTTTCGAACCTTCGTTATCCTTTTTCTCTCTTTGTTTTGAATCTGTTAGAGTATTATCAGATTTCCTTTGGGCAAGTTCATCCGAAGGGCATGGCTAGGGTTTTGCATTTTGAGGTTTTGTGCCGTGCCCTCGGATATGATCCTTCATTATTGCTTTTTCGCCGTTTTTTCCGTTTGGCCAAAAATGGCGATTGGTTTACCTTTGAAACATCCAAGGTTGATTCTTGCCTTATTTCGTCTATGGTTACAACACTTGGGACTTGGAAGGATCGTTTTTTCTGGGTTTCCGATACTATTATTCCATTTAAGATGGTGTGGAGGCACCCAGATGCCGTTCTCAATGATCCGGAGCCCTCTGAATCGGAGTTGAATGATGTTTTTCTCAAAGCCATCCGGGAGTGCCCTTCGAGGGTTCGTCCCTTTCCTGAACATTTACTAGTTCATTTAGGGGTTAGTAAAATCTGGCGAAATGCCGATCGGGATCCGGTTCTAATGAGAGGTAGCATGGGTATGCATTTTCCTTTTTTGCCCTCTTTGCTTTTTCTTGGCTTATGCCTTATGTACTTTTGTTTTGCTATTTGCAGTTATGTCTGCTCTGGATTTCATTAAGAGTGACGACACCTCTGATGTTGTGTTTGGGGATACTCCATCTGTTCCGGGTGAAAATGTTGTTGTTAGAACTGCTGAGCAAAGGTTTGAGGGTTCCGGTTATATTAGTGCTTCCAATGTCAAAGGGTTTTCTAAGCCTAGTGCTCCCAAGCCCTCATCCCGTCGATCTACCCGCCGTTTGCTGAAGGCTGCTCCTCAATCCACTTCTACTGAACTAGTGGAATTGAGTGATGATGTTGAAGTTTCTTTGAAGATCAAGGTGTTGAGGCAGGTGTTGAAAAGGAGAAGGGATTGGTTGTTCATGGCAAGAAGGCTTCGAGCAAAAAGGTTGTTGTGACCCCTGTTCAGGGTTCTTCGAGCAGGGATGTTGAAGGGTTGGATCCCGAAGAGGTTTATGTGCCTGGTTGGTCGGTGAAAAATGATGACAGCTTTAAGGATGCTGCTCTTTGTGAAGATGCTCTGAGTCATCTTGCTCCTCCTTTGGTTCACAATACTATTGCTGGAATGGACGATGACTTAATGTTATCCCGTATGATTTTGAGCACCTGTGACCTTGCTTCTATGCTTCCTCAAGGGATTGCTCGTTTTCGTAAGAGGATGCAGGAATATGAGAAATTTTCTAAGAAGAAGGATAAAATGAAATCCTCCACGGCTGTGATGAAAAAGGAGATAGCTGGTTTTGCTGAGAAGGAAGAGGCGTGGGACAAAAAGGTTAGTGAGCTTACCAGGGTGCATGAGATTGAGATAGGTAACTTGAAGAAAAGCTTTGAGGCTGATCGGTTGAAGCTTAAAGCTGATAGGGAAGCCTTATTTGTTCAGCAATGGGTTTTTGATGAGGAAAAGGAGGGGTTAAAGGCTTCGGTTGCTCGATCCACCCTTGATAATCAATGGTTAATTGAGCAGGGTTTTCATCAGGTTGTTACTTACCTTCTTCATTCCAAGGAGTTTAATTCTGCCCTTGGTGAAGTTTATACTAAGTTGCTCAACCTGGGGAAACACCAAGGCCTCATCGCTGGTTATAAGCTTCATGAATCCGGCCAACCTTTGGAGAAGTCTCCTTTGTTTCATCCCGAGGCTTCCGATGTTTTCAAAGGCTCAATTGAGCAGATGGAGAAGCCGACCTACCCTTACATTCATCAAGTTTCTGCTTGTTTTGGTAAGCCTCTTGCTGTATTGCAAGACTTGAAGCCGGAAGGCCTTAATGAAAAGGTCTGTGCTTAAATCTTGGGTTCCCTTTCAAGGAAAAGGTCCTACTCGGGTGATAGTGATGACACTTTTTTAGCAGAACAAGGTGTTCCAAAGGATGCAAGCTTGGAGGCTTCAGCGGTAGGCGGTGATGGTGATGCAAAGACTAAGAAGTCTAAAAAAGCGAAGAAGGTGAAGGGTGAAGGTTCCGGGGTTTCTAAGTCCTCTGCTGATGCTTGATTCGTAGCTTTCTTAGCATCAAAAACAATTCGTGGTTTGTAATGTTATCTTGAACAATATTAGGTTTCCAGGAACCCTTAAGGTTCCTGTTTGTTGTGTCTTAGGCCTGTATGACCGTTTGAACAGTATCTAAACTTGCAAGTTACTAGGACTTGCCTTAACTCTTGTTTGAAAGTCTTTCAGGGCTTTCTTTGATATGGTATGATGTTTAACTATTTTATTTGTGTTATGTTTTTATACTTATGCCCGTTTTGTTAAGGCAGTTTGGTTGGCTTTAACCCTTCAAGCCTTTTGGCTACCCGTAGGTAGGTTGAAGCCTTCGGGGTTTCGAGCTGTCACGTAGGTGGCTTGAAGCCTTGACGGTTCTTTATGACTTGATTTGGTTTGTATTTTTGCAAAAAAAAAAAATTTCTTTTTGCTTGTATCCTTCCTTAGATAATTTTCGTCTTCTTGTAACTTTGTCTTTGTCGAGTTTGTGTTGCCTTTATGTTTTTTACACCTTAAAGGGTTCAGTGCTGCAGACACTTATCCTTGGTGTTTTTTAACAAGAAGACATAGCACCTATCCTTTTTATCATTTCTTTGTTATTTTTTTTGACTTCGTAAGCCTGTTTGTTGGTTATATTTCTAAGGCTTAAGGAACGTTTGGTGTAGGTTGTTCAGACCTGTCTATGAGACAATTTTACTTTGGCTTAGTAAGTCTCATGGAGTTGTATTGATTTAGGAACTCACCCCTTATATAGGTTCATTCAATCCTTGAACCTATTGAGCGATGTGGCCTGGGAGCTCACCCCCTTTCATGGCCCTTGCCATGGAGTTTTTTGCTAGGTTCTCAACCTGATTTTAGGATAGAAAGAAAAGTTTGATAAAACAACTTCATTCATTCAAGCAATACTTGCTTTTTACAAAAGGTATTCATAGTGTTGTTCAAAATACATTGTGATACAAACCAAACTTTCCTGTCTAGACATGGAACCTTTTCAGGGTTTTGCCATTCCAATGCCTTGGAAGCTTTTTGCCTTCTCTGCTAGCTTGTAGGATCCACCCTTGTGTGCTTCAAGGATGGTATATGGACCTTCCCATTTTGGGCCAAGCTTTCCTTGATTTTCTTTTTTGCTAGCTTCATTGTTTCTAAGGACTAGGTCCCCCAGCTTGAATCGTTCATTCTTGACTTTCTTGTTGTAGTAGGCTTCCATTTGTTGCTTATATTTGGCTTCTTGAATTGCGGTTTGATCTCGGGCTTCCTCTAGGAGTTGTAAATTCAACATGGTCTCTTTTTGGTGTGTTTCGGGATCAATGTTGACAATTCGTTGGGTTACAACTCCTATTTCAGCGGGGATTACAGCCTCGGATCCAAATACCAAGCTATAAGGTGTTTTCTTGTGGCTTGTTTTTTCGGTTGTCCTAATTGCCCATAGAACACTAGGCAATTCTTAAAGCCAGTAGCTTTCGTATCTTTCCAATCTTGTCTTGATACCTTCCACTATGCTTCGATTTGCCCTTTCAACCTGGCCATTTGATTGCGGGTAAGCCACTGAGCTGAAGATCTGATTGATCATGTACTCTTTACACCAAACGCTGAAAGGCTTCTCAGCAAATTGCTTCCCGTTGTCGGTGACAATTACTCCCGGCAATCCATAACGGCAGATGATGTTTTCCCAAACGAAGTCAATGACATGTTTGCCTGTGATCTTTGCGAATGGTTTAACCTCGGGCCACTTGGTGAAATAATCTATTGCCACTAGCAAGAATTTTACTCCTCCTTTGCTTGGAGGGAATGGTCCAACAATGTCCATTCCCCATTTATGGAATGGCCATGCCGAGGTTATTGGGACAAGATCATGCTTGTGATTTTTTGGGATTGGTGCATGAATCTGGCAAGCATCACATTTCTTCAATTGCTCAGTGGTGTCACGGTGCATTGAGGGCCAGAAATATCCAAGGTTCATGAGTTTTGCAACCACCGACCTAGCTCCAAAATGAGCTCCACATATGCCTTCGTGAACCTCTTTGATCAAATACTTACTTTGCTCAGGACCGACACATCTTAGCAATGGGGCAAGGTAACCCTTTTTGTAAAGGTTTTCTCCTTGTCTACTAGACGTTGGTAGGTTGCTCCCGCGTTCTTGAGTCCAAAGGGTATCTTCTTGTAGCAGAAGATCCCTTTATCGATGTGGAACGCCGTTTTCTCTTCCTCTTCTTCTTTCATGAGTATTTGGTGATACCCTTTGTAAGCATCAAGAAAGCATTTTAAAGGGTAACCGGTGAGCGAGTCAACCTTGAGATCGATTTCCGGTAGTGGATAGCAGTCCTTAGGACAAGCCTTGTTGAGATCCTTGAAATGTATGCACATCCTCCAAGAGTTGTCTGGTTTCTTGACCATAATCGGGTTTGCAACCCATGATTGGTACTTGACTTCTCGGAGAATGTCGTCCGATACGAGCTTTTCAACCTCTTGGCAAGCAGCCAGGCTTCTCTCGGGTGCTAAGCTTCTTTCTTTTGGACCACGGGCTTAACATCGGGTGGTATTCTTAACTCATGTTCAGCAATGTTTCAGGGGATCCTGTCATATCTTCTGGACACCAAGCGAAGACATCGCTGTAATGTGTCAACAACTTTTCCAGATAAGAGAGTGTTTCCGGTGAAAGGCTTGGATTGACCCTTATTCTTTTTTCAGGGTACTTAGGATTTATGATTAGCCTTTGCTTGTCTTCTTCACTTCTAGGACTTTCACCTTCAACCAGGTAGGCCTCTTGAGAGGGTTGAAGGGTTGCTATCCCCCTCTCAGTTGGAAATTTTACTATGCCATGTCCAACAGACACGGCCATGTAGAAGGCACACTATCCTGGTCTTCCTATGATCACATCATAGTTTGAAGGTATGTTGATAACCACAAAGGTGAGTGGTTGGATTCTTTCCTTCTGACCTTCGTTAAAACAAACATTTAGTGTCAGTTTCCCTAAAGGCTTGAGGGGGATATCAGCAATACCTTTTATGGAGGTTCTAGAGGGTTGAAGCCTTGAACGCTCTTCATTACTCAAATGGTTTAACAACTTCTCGAACATGATTTCAGTGGCCGCCCCAGTGTCTATGTATGCCCTATATGTTTTCAACATTCCCATAGTAGCTTCTACAAAAGAGGGCTTGAAAGAGGGCCTTTTTCTGTTGGGGAAAGTAAACACACTGAAGCTCCCAAGCTTCCAACCGTTGTCTTTTATGAGGAACCCTTTCATCAGAGTCCACCATATTGACTTCCTTACCCTTTCCTTCAGCCATTTTGTCCCGAACCCCTTTTACCAAATGAGCGAGTTCCCGGGACTTAACAGCCTCTTCAATTCTTTTCTTGAGCTGGAAGCAATCATTGGTGTGGTGACCCTTTTCTTCATGGAACTCACAATATTGTGTGGAGTTTTCATTTTTCCTGCTTTTGGGGAGAGGCCTAGGAGGCCTAAAGTTCTGCTTGACTTCTTCTGTTGCAAGGATTTCTTGAGGAGTCTTTGTGAGGGGTGTGAAGCTCATGCCTTTCTCCCTGGTTGGAGGGTTCCGACCTTCAGACCTTCGATGGTCTGAACCCTTCTGTCATAGGAGTTACAGTTCCCTCTTTTTCTGGCTAGGCTGTTACTTCGCCAACTAGACCCTCTTTTCCTTTGTTCTTTAATATCAACAGCCTCCTCTCCCCGAATATGGGCTTCTGCCCTTTCGAGAGCTTCTTCCAAGGTCTTGGGCAGGGATTTGTTGAAATCTCTTGTGAGATATTTCGAGGTGATAGCGTTCATGAAACCGGCTACCCTCATTTTTTCATCTGCCCCTACATAGGTCAGACCTTCCTTCTTGTATCGTTCAATAAACTCGCGAAGACTTTCATTGTCACGTTGTTTTATTTGAAAAATCACGGTCGCATCTTTGACATATCGTCTTTGTTGGGAGAAGTTGGCCAGAAAACCCTTGCTAAGATCATCGAAGCTTCGAATGCTTCGAGCAGGTAAATCGTTGAACCAGATCCTGGCAGATCCGATAAGGGTTTGCATAAACATTAGACAACATTCAGCATTTGAACACTTCTCAATCCTTGCTGCACCGGTGAAGATTTGAAGATGGTCCTCTGGGTCCTCAGACCCATCATACGTTCTGATGTGGGACGGCATCTTGATCTTTGTTTGAAAATCATAATCGGCTATTTGCTGTGAAAAGCATGAAAGGTTACTTGGCTTATAGGGTTTGGCCAAGTCTTCTTCGATCCTTGTACCCACGTTGTTATTACCATTGTTGTTCCCCTGAGTAGCTAGCACTTGATTGATGAAGTGTTGCCACGGGAAGCTGGCCATTATCTGGGTCATCATCTGGGACATAGGGTTGAAGACTTGGAGGCTTCCAGGTGCAACTGGGCAGCTAACTCCAAGGGGGGTGATCATAACCGCACTTCGTGCCAATGGAAGCACAGACAGGGCTTGTTCCCATGAAGTTGTTGTAGAAGCTGGAAAGCTTGTTACTGGGGACTGTAGGAGCTGATCTAAGGTCAGCTCATGGCCCAGAGGAGCACCACTCATAACTGGCTGAGATGAAAAGAGAGGATGTATTGTAGGGTTTGCCATTGTAGACAAATATGGAACAGGATTTGGAGGATTACTGGGGCCAGCCTCATTCCTGGTTGTAAAAGGTGGAATGGGAGGTGCGGGAGACAACGTTGGTTCAGGCTCATCATAGTCTAGATGAATCCTCACTCCCTTATCCTTTTCCTTGTTCACATACTATACTGGTTGAGGAGAGACCTCAACTTAAGGAAATTGTTGGCAACCCCCTCGGGGGTAAGTTCAATACGCGTTGGAGTGTCAGTGACGCCAACATTAGGGGAAAGAACTCCGGATCTGGAAGGAGTTGGAGTGTTAAAGGTAAGAAACTCGGGTGTGCTCCCCAGAGTTGAGAAAGAGGTTGGTATAGCCACATCAGCTTGGCTGCTACCCGGGGTTGAAGTGTTTGGAACCTGATTTACTTCACCCGGGGATCCACTTTCAAACATGGTGATTTTAAGAGAAAAGAGCTACACTACTAGGTCTTTTTGAGGAGAAATGGCGGTGTAGCCCCACGGTGGGCGCCAACTTGTTGAAGCAACAAATAATAGACCAAATGTAGTAGTGAGGATGGTTAGGCAAAAGGGTTAAAGGGTTTAACCTTGCCTAACGCAGGTCGTGGGGTCCCCTCACGTTTGCAAGACGTGGAAGGAGGTTCACTAGTTTATTTCTGTTGTTTGCTGAGGATCCTTCTCTGAAGTGTGTTTAGATTCGGATGAAGAAACAAATAGAATATGTGTGAGTTGGATGTGAAAGGGAGTACACGATGTGAATGACCAGAGTTTTAAGGAAACAGGGTTGGTCTGGAATGTCTCAACTCAGTAAATGAAGTGTCAATTATATAGGAGAAGACATCTCTCAAAGAGGCATTCATTTGACTAGTGACCTAGCTTGCAGCGAGGGGCTTGCCCTTTCGGGGGTTGAAGCCTTTGACCCCTGGATAATAGCATGTGCTCTGCAGACCTGCATTGCTTTTGCGGCTGTGGTTGGTGAAGCAATCCCTGGATGTGACTGGCTACTGTTTCCGCATTGCTTTTCCCCACTTCACAGCTTTTTT
Organism: Helianthus annuus; assembly: GCF_002127325.2. Classification (NCBI taxonomy): domain Eukaryota; kingdom Viridiplantae; phylum Streptophyta; class Magnoliopsida; order Asterales; family Asteraceae; genus Helianthus; species Helianthus annuus. The sequence continues at coordinate 27,918,102 of NC_035434.2, read as the reverse complement.
AACCTTCGAACCATTTAACCTTTGGGTCGTTTATGTACTTAAGTCATTTTATTTGGTCTTGGTGTACCCCCGTCATCAGTTATAAATTTTGTAAAGTTAGTCATTTAATCCATTTAACCAACTTTGGATTTTTACAGTCTTGCTTGAGTAAGAATCATCATGATATTGCCCCTCGATACCCTTTGAGCATCTACACTGGCTCTACCATAACTGATACAAGGAACAAGTGGTTGAAATTTGTTGATCTTTATGTTTATTATGTTAAATAATAGGGGGTGTTGCTTGGTTTGTCTAATACCGTGGGAGTCCTAGCTGGTGTATTTGGCAACAGGGGTGTAGCATTTAAGGGGCCGGGAGGGGCGCCCGACCCCCCGAACTTTTCGCTCAGTAGTGTTGTACATGTAGTTTTCGTATAGAAAGTTTTGGGTATATACGTTTTCGACCCCCGGTTCTATAGAAATTTTTGGGTATATACATTTTCGACCCCCCGACAAAAACTTCAAGCTTCGCCACTGTTTGGCAATGCAGCCACTGGTTACATCTTGCAACATAGTACACTTTTATCCCTCATTACAATGAAAGTATAGTTAATAGGTGCCGATCTCGGCCCATTTTCTTTTGAACGAGTCTCCTCGGGTTATGTATTATCTCTAACAAGTCAAATAGGTACATTGAAAAATAAACCTTGGATGGAATAGGATTAAATGGGTTGAAAGTCGTCCCAAGTCTTATTATAATAAACCTCATGAATCATTTTATTAAAAAAAAACAAACAATTATTGATAAATAGTGTTTGCACTCAGCACAACTTGATGTGCACAAATAATGATTAATTAAGATGCATGTTTAATTTCAAAAGGAGATTCCTGTTTAATTAGTTAAAAGTGAAATGGGTCAGAATGGCACATTAATTTTACACAGTTCTTGTTTATTTTTCTGTAAAAGATGTAAAAAAATAAGTGTTTAAAAGAAGTCAGTCAATCACCCTTTTGACTATGTCTTAACATTACCCATTTAGACCATTATCCAACCCGAACAACACGCCTATTTTTTAACCTCTAACAAGTACATAACACTAATGATAGAATGATATTAGGTATGAAGAAAAGATTAAAATTTAGGATTGATAATGTGACAAATATGTTGGTGATGGAGACATGATAATCAACAGGAAAGAACATCATGAAGAAGGAATAGACACCGAAAGGTTTTATGGATGAATTAAAAAACATATAAAAAGGATCAGATCTCTACGTGGCAGCGATTTTGGCTGAATGATATATTGGAATAACTAAGCATAGCAAGTAGAGGTTAAAGCTGGTAGAATCAATTAGAACTCTCAAAGGTGAATATGAAATTGAGGAAAAAATTCAATAGGTATAATGCTATATATTATGTGGCATGGCCGATTTGTGTGTGATGTTGTTGATCCACATGTTAAACTATTTTGAGCATTTGATTAACAGGGATTATTTTGGTTTCTTCATTTTAAATATGGATATTTTTATTTTTGTTTTACTAACTTATTATGTTATAGGATTAGTATGTTCATCAACAACTTTTAAATATAGATATTTTTATTAAAAATAGTGATTCAAGTAGTATTTTAAAGTTGTTAATTTATAAGAAGTATGTTTTATATTTTCACAACATAATGTTGTTCTGTTCCGTGAAATTCACGGGAATTAGAACTAGTTAATTAAGATAGAAACATACTGAGCTAGGTGTCCCCGTCACCCGCTCCCAACACTCAGTGAGTTGATCGCCTCCTGTGTGTTGCCTTTGTGGCATGAGTGTCGCAGACTGGTCAGGGATACGATTTACTCATTTTTTAGCAAAAAAAAAACGAAGAACAAAGGGTGTTGAATAAAAAACCAAATTAAAAAGAAAATGGAAAGCGAGAAATATTGATACTTTATGTTAACACATATGTCACGATACGGTTAAATACAAAACTTTTCTTGCGAGTTCCGGATGCTTCCGAAACACTGCGTCTAGGACTGTCCGGACATTGCTGGAACAGATTGGTACCTCGAACGGGTGCGAAATCAGCCGACAAAACCGTGCGGAGCTGCTGGAAGTCGCAGGAAAATGCCGCCCAAATCTGGATAGAACAACAGCCCTGGAACGTTCTAGAACAGCCCTGAAAAGGCTAGAAACGTGTTGGAAAAGTGTTGTAAAAATCAAGGATCATCCAGGCCATGGAATTTTCTAGAAAACCTGCATTCAAATATCTAGATATTATGTATAGAATTTTCTAAATAGAGAATTATAAATAGGTGATAAAGGTCACATTTGGAGATCACACAACAAACTCACAAGTTCTTGTACTTGTAAAACACCTTTGTAAACTTATCTTGTAATCAATGCAAAGTTGTTTTCTTATACAACCCTTGCAACTTCTTCTTGAATCGCTTTAATAACTAATATCGTTGAGGCACAAGCTTAATATAGAGCAAATCTAAGTCGCATCATGTGAGTCAAGAATTTACTACGTGTCACATAGCCCTTTAATTGATTTTTTATTTATTAATTCTAGTTAAGATATTACCTTACGATCTTCAAATTAAGATTACGATCCTATGTTGGTTGGATGACAAATATGGTGTAAATATTTTAAAATTTCTATAACTTTGAACAAAATGGCCTGGTATCTTGCTAGGTTGGTTGTCACAGAATTAAAATTTAAGGCTGTTAAAAAGATAAGATAACATAAGATTAAGATTGTAAATAAGATTATACAGTTACCTAGTTGTAGAGGTACCCTCCCAAATAGCCCAAAATATAATATAGTAAGTTCAGCCCAATCCATTTTAACTCGATCTTGGAAGGCCCACTTGAAGGTGGCCTATTAGGGTTAAGTCAATCATACCCCTATAAATAGAAGTCCCTTCCTCAACATATGCAAGGTGTTTTTCCTCCCCAAATCTCTCTTTACAAGCTTTCATACTTATACACACACATCATACATGTCGATGCTTTTGAATCCTACACTGACTTGAGCATTGGAGGCTGGTTCAGAGACTCCAGTCTCTGACCCATTTTAACGTTGGATGGCGGTCCAGAGACTCCGGTCTCTGAGTCATTTTAAGTGTTCTAATTATCACTCTCATTGTATAATGATTCTTTTCAACTTTCACAGTTGTGATACAATTGTCCTTTTCATTAAACTTGAACAAACAACGAATCTCTTTGTCAACCTGACCACGTGTTAAACCATTGTCCTAAAAAGTAGGTAGATGACGTTTCATACCAAGCTCCCGAGGCATGATGAAGGCCATAGAGTGCTTTGTTCAACTTATACATGCAATGGGGATAATCGGGAGTGCCGAATTCCCTAGGTTGTCTGACATATACTTCTTCTTTGACGATTTTGTAAAAGGAATGCACTCTTTATGTCAACTTGGTACACTTTGAAATTATGATAAGAAGCAAACACTAGAAGCAATTAAATAGATTCAAGCCTTGCCACTAGAGCGTACATGTTATTGTAGTCAATTCCTTCCTGCTTATGAAAATCCTGAATGACCAACCGAGCTTTTATCAGGTGAGTTTGCTAAAGAAGTTTAAATTGAAAAATTAATCACAATTCCCCAGTCATGACGCCACCTCCAACGGAAATTACGATGATACTTCCGACGTCGAATCTTGATTCTTCTACATACATGAATTCTGAAGTGATTCGTAGGATTTGGATGAAGTCTGCTGTGAAATTCGATCTACAAGCAAAACCGTATGTAAAGAATGGTTTAACATCATTGCTACTAATCGTGGCTTTACCGACCAGTATAGTTCTTGTTCAGAACCCAAAGGAATATTAACTCTTCAGTCTTATCCAAAAGAATCAGAACGCGTGGCTCATCTACATTGGTCGTTATGGAACAATGTGACACTTTTTAGAGGGCTTCTTGATTTTGGTCAACAACTCAGTTGAAAGAAATTTTACCAAAGCCTGTTTGGTCCGTAAATAGTATGGTATTGTTTGTAAGAGAGCCTGGTTTTACATTTTTTTTGTGAATCCGCTCAGAAGAAAGATGCTTTGTTTACCAAGATCATCTTGTTATAGTAATTTTAGGTCTTATGGTTTTGGTTTTCATGGAGGTAAGTACAAAATTGTGAGAGACAGTTACTCACTTTTTACCATATGTCGATGCTATTGAATCATACACTAACTTGCGCTTTGGAGGCTGGTCCAGAGACTCAGATCTCTGACCCATTTTAACGTTGGATGGCGGTCCAGAGACTCCGGTCTCTAACTCATTTTAAGTGTTTTAATTGTCACTCTCATTGTATAATGATATTTTCAACTGTAACAGTTGTGATAAAATTGTCCTTTTCATTAAATCTTTAACTTAAAGAATTTAGTTAATTCTAGTTTTTAATGGTTGGCTTCGATGTAAGTATGATGCGCGCAAAATGCAACATATAAATTATATCAATTGTGGCATATTACTAACCATTTTTTAGTACTAATGTTGGAAAAAGTGTGTTTTTGTCTTCCTTTTGTATTTTCTGGATTAAATGAGCTCAAATTAGCAAAAGAAGAAAAAAGACAGCAAAATCTAACATAAATACAAGAAAAGGGACAAAAGTGGATTGCCCGACCCCTCGACACCTTCCTCCCAAGCAAAACAGAGAAGGCAGAAGACTGAACACGCCCCGTGCTCAGCGAGCACGGGGCCGTGCCCAAGAAGCAGTAGAAAAGACAAACTAATAGAAGCTTCTATTGCCCACCACGGGGCCGTGCCCAGCGGACACGGGGGCGTGGTCAGAGTACTACAGGCGCATTTATTGTAATTGCGAATTACAATTAATGAAGAGAGAGAGTGTGTCTGACGGCCACGGGGCTGTGTCCAGCGAGCACAAGGCCGTGCCCAGGCCTCTGTTCAGCCTATAAATAGGAGTGCTTGGAGCCATTTCAACTCATCCCTTGGCACACCACCTCTCTCACACTTCACCCACCACCCACCACCACCATAACACCATCATCCACCACCATCATCCATTGTCCATCATAGAGTGTGTGAGTCGTCTCGGGATCCAAGACTGATCGTAAGAGTTCTTGACAATCAAAGGCCATGTTTGCCTAAGTCTCTTACATCACTTGGTGAAGACAAGTGTCTAGTGTAATACTTTTTATTTTTAATCTTTTGCACTTTTTATTTGGTTTTGTATTATTGACTTTAATAACTAGTTTCTTATGTTGAAGGTGATTCTTCCTTATCGTTTGTCCGTGGTGTCTTGACATTATTTTACTGTCTATATAAAATAAAAGATTTTCACCATTAATATCTCCACGGTCTATATGGAGGTATGTTGGCTACCTGGTCGGGGGTTAAGGGAACGGTTTGGTAAGAGTCTTGCCCTTGTTCAGCGTTTAGAGGTCCTGCAAGGGACCTGGGTCAAATTTAGTAGGATCTCCTTCAATACCCAAAGGTATTGGATGGCGGGGATCCAAACTCTTTGACCCCCTCATAAGTTAAACTACTATTAATACTATAACCCGGCTATTTAGGACTGTATCCCTGCTGACTCAGACTACTTAGTCGAGGGTAACGTCACCTTCAAAAGAGGGGCCTACCATAATTTGCATTAATAACTTAATTAATTATCTTTCAATAATCCGACCCTTTAGGATTGTATCCTTGCTGACTCAAACTACTGGGTTGAGGGTAACGTCACCTTCAAAAGAGGGGCCTACTACAATAACTAAGATAATCTCTTAAACAAGTGCAAAAGTGCGAAAATAATCAAAGGTTACACTATACACGAGTCGGATCCAAGTGATTCATCTTGTCTATCTGTTTTTATTTTTATTTTTATTTTTCAGCATTTAGTTAGTTTTATTTTCTTAGTTTTAAAAATCTTTTCTAACATTTTGATTTGATTAGACGTTGAGGATAAACCGGTACTAAAAGCTCTTGTGTCCTTGGACGACCTCGGTATCTTACCAACACTATACTACGTCCACGATGGGTGCACTTGCCCATATATGTGTGTAGTGTTAGTAAATATCGTGTTTTATAAATTTAAAACTTGGCTAAAAGGTGTAAAAAGGGGCTTAAAATATATACCTAAAACATATACACACTAGCACGCATCAAGTTTTTGGCGCCGTTGCCGGGGACTCAAGGATTTTAAGAAAGCTTAAAATCGACGGCCTAATTAGTTTTTCAAAACCTTTTCAAAACGCGCGCACAGTTTTTTGCATTTTTAGTTTAGTTTGCATTTACAGTAGCCTGAACACGGGGCCGTGTTCACTGAACACGGGGCCGTGCTGCATATTTTTAGTTAGATACCCAGATACAGAGTCTGAACACGGGGCCGTGCTCACTTAACACGCCCCCGTGCTCAACGAGACCAATAACTTTAATTAAAACGCCCAGATACAGACCCTGAACACGGGGCCGTGTCCAGCCTCTGTTTCCGTCTTTGTTTCTGTTTTCTGGTCCCGAGACTCAGTTGTGGTCTGCTAAGTGATTCTTATGGATCAATACTCAGGAGGTTACAACTACACCTATGATAAGGATGATTATATGAGAGAATATTGCACTAATTGTGATAACCCGCACTCGGTACAATGTTGTAACTTATTTCAACCATCCACTTCTTACAACTATCATGAGGAGCCCAGGTACGAGCTATCAACTTCATACACACCCTATGAAGACCAAAGGTATGAACCTATCCCCTCATACTCATATTTTGATGAACCAAGGTATGAACCTTCATACTCATACTTTGAAGAGTCAAGATATGAGCCACCACCTTCATATACTTATTATGAGGAACCATGGTGTGAACAACCCACCTCATATGAGTACTATGAAGAACAAAATTACGACCCTTATCCATCATATGCTTACAATGAAGAACAATGGTGTGAACCATCTACTTCATATGGGTACTATGAGGAACCAAGGATCGAACAACCGGATTCAAGCTTTGAGGATCCCAATCCTTTCTCTATCACCGAAGTGACCGATAGGATATTAGAACACATTAAAACTATCGAACGTTGCATAAAAGAATCTCGCGCAGGGGAAGAGGAGTCCCGCGCAAGAGAAGAATTAAATTGTAATAATAACGTAGAGATAGTTAAAAATGTAAAAATGGAAGAACAAGAAAATGAAAAACCGACACATGAGTTAGACAACGAAAAAGGTGAGGCCGCTAATGCTAAAATTCAAGGAGAGTCTAATTTTGAAGAAATTAATCTCTTGTCACCTTCTTTCGAAAATCACTGTTTAGTACCGACTCATGCTAAGTTTTTAAAAGAGTTAAACACTAACACTAAAATTGAAGAAATGGTAAGTGTTAAGTTAACTAATGATCAAACTTCACTAATAAAAGAAGATCCTTTTGAAATTAACATTACACCGGTTCCATGTTTTTTTCAAAATTCATTTATTAGTAATGTCACTATTGATAAAGATCTTTGTGTTAACATAATGCCTAATTACATTTTCGAAAAATTAAGTATTAGTGATTTTGCTCCACTTCAAATACCCATTTTTCTATCTAATCGGAGAGTAATAAAATCAATTGGTGTAGTGGAGAATGTCTTGGTTAGAACAAATCAAATGCTAATCCCAACCGACTTTGTCATCCTCGATGCGCTCCTCTAGTGTTGGGACGACCTTTTGTAAAAACTCATGAAGCTTTGAAAAGCCGGAAGTTTAATAATCTACCTCTTCAGTTAGGGGCATTCAAAAGGAGTATAGATCTTGAGCGTTCAATGAAATATCCTTTTGGCAATAACGACCCCCTAATTGAAGATGAAGATGAACCACCCGATACAAGTGAAGAAATTGACCACTTTGTTGAAGAAGAGGTCGCCATAGAACAAACCTTTAAAGTTCTTGATCTAGATGAGCCACGTAATAAGGAGTCTCCTAAGAACCCACCCATTGAGCTCAAGGAACTTCCGAAAGGTTTGGAATATGCTTTTCTAGACAAAGATGGTAAATTACCTGTAATTATTTCGTCTAAATTAAGTAGTGTAGAAAAAGAAAAATTAATTAATCTTCTTAAAAAACACAAAAATGCGATCGCTTGGAAGCTTGTAGATATTAAAGGAATAAGTCCTTCCATGTGCACGCACAAAATTTTAATGAATGATGACTACAAAACGGTAATACAACCACAACGTAGAGTAAATCTCAATGTGCAAGAAGTGGTTAAAAATGAGGTCATCAAACTGCTTGACGCCGGACTAATTTATCCTATCTCCGATAGTCCATGGGTAAGTCCCGTCCAAGTAGTCCCAAAGAAAGGAGGTATGACGGTAATAACTAATGAAAAGAATGAATTAATACCAACAAGAACCGTCACAGGATGGAGAGTTTGTATAGATTACAGACGATTAAATGAAGCAACAAGGAAAGACCACTTTCCTTTGCCCTTCATTGATCAAATGTTAGAACGACTATCCGGTCATAAATTTTACTGTTTCTTGGATGGTTTTTAAGGGTACTTTCAAATTCCAATAGCACCTGAAGACCAAGAAAAGACGACTTTCACATGCCCCTATGGAACTTTTGCTTATCGACGCATGCCATTCGGTCTATGTAATGCCCCCGCAACTTTCCAATTGCATGGTGGCCATTTTCCATGATATGATAGAAAAGACAATGGAAGTCTTCATAGACGACTTTTCAATCTTTGGAGATTCATATGACCAATGCCTCGATAACCTTGAACGAATGCTATCCCGATGTGAGGAAACTAACCTCGCCCTTAACTGGGAAAAATGCCATTTCATGGTAACGGAGGGAATAGTACTCGGTCACAAAATCTCGAACGAAGGAATGGAAGTTGATCGAGCAAAAGTAGACACTATTTCTCGATTACCTCCACCCTCCTCCGTTAGAGCAATCAGAAGTTTCCTAGGGCATGCCGGATTTTATAGAAGGTTTATCAAGGACTTTTCAAAAATTTCAAGACCTCTAACAAAATTACTTGAAAAGATGCGCCTTTCATCTTTGACAAGGATTGCAATCAAGCATTTCTAACCCTCAAGGAAATGCTAGTCAATGCACCTATCATGATAGCGCCCGATTGGAAACTACCTTTCGAAATCATGTGTGATGCAAGTGACTTTGCTATTGGAGCAGTCTTGGGACAAAGAAAAGAAAAACATTTCCACCCAATTTATTATGCTAGTAAAACACTTAATGATGCACAAGAGAATTACACAACTACTGAAAAAGAATTACTAGCCGTGGTATTTGCTTTTGATAAATTTCGTTCTTACCTTGTTCTTTCTAAAACTGTAGTCTATACAGATCATGCAGCTATCCGGTACCTTTTCAAGAAACAAGACGCCAAACCACGTTTGAACAAGAATTTGATATTGAAATCAAAGACAAAAGAGGAGCAGAAAACACTGCGGCAGATCATCTTTCACGCCTAGAAGACCCAGCTTTGGAAGCAACCAGGGACGAGCAAATCAATGAAAAATTTCCAACAGAATCCCTGGAAATGGTGGAAAGTAGACAAGAACCATGGTATGCCGACTACGCTAACTACTTAGCTAGCGGTATAGTCACCAAAGGATGGCCACATCACCAAAGAAAAAAGTTCTTTGCCGATGTGAAGCATTACTTTTGGGAAGACCCCTATCTTTTCAAAATGTGTGCTGACCAACTCATCCGAAGGTGCGTAGATGGCAGCGAAGCACGAAGAATTCTCCGCCATTGTCATGAAAGTCCATATGGGGGACATCATGGTGCCGCTAGTACCGCACGAAAGGTATTTGATTCAGGATTTTATTGGCCGACCATTTACAAAGATGCGCAAAATCTTGTAAAGACATGTGATGCTTGCCAAAGATCAGGTAATATTTCTTCCAAAAATGAAATGCCTCAAAATGGCATTCTCGTTTGTGAAATTTTTGATGTGTGGGGACTCGATTTCATGGGACCCTTCCCACCGTCAAAAGGAAATAAATATATACTTGTGGCGGTTGATTACTTGTCTAAATGGGCCGAGGCCGAAGCACTTCCAACAAACGATGGAAGAGTAGTGGTGAGATTTCTGAAAAAATTATTCTCTCGTTTTGGAACACCCAAAGCATTAATAAGTGATAGAGGTTCCCATTTTTGTAACCATCAACTCGAAAAAATCTTAACAAGATATGGGGTCTATCATCGGGTCTCAACAGCATATCACCCTTAAACAAACGGACAAGCCGAAGTGACTAACAGAGGTTTAAAGCGAAACCACTGTAGGCACAACCCCGTATAAGCTCGTCTATGGAAAAAGTTGTCATTTTCCAGTAGAAATAGCTCACAAAGCCTATTGGGCAATAAAAAGTGTAAAACTAGATTTAGAAATTGCTGGTAAAAATCGATTTTGTCAAATAAATGAATTAGACGAACTAAGGAATTATGCATACTCTAACTCAGAAATTTATAAGGAAAGAATGAAAAATTTACACGACAAATACATTAAGCCTAATGAATTTCGAGTAGGAGACCAAGTTCTATTGTTTAATTCACGACTTCGATTATTTCCGGGTAAACTAAAATCTAGGTGGTCAGGACCTTTTTCCATCACCCATATTTTTCCTCACGGTGCAGTGGAAATTAAATCTCGAAATGGAATTCCATTCAAAGTCAATGGCCAACGGCTAAAGCTCTATCAAGGATCCATTGAGGATGAGGAAGAAGAGATCTCGTTTCAAACGGTCGACGAATAAAAGCCACCCACATCATACCTGGTATGTTACGAACAAGTGAGTATACATCGAAACCGGTAAGTCCTCTCACCATATTTTTGGGAAAAATGGGCACTCACACGAGCACTAAAAAAAAAAAACCTTGCTCGGCACGGAGCCGTGTCCGCGCGACTGTCGGGATAAATCCCTCTTTTCACAACAGTTACATCATTCCACACGCCCCGTTTCCCCGAAAAAACTCTGGTCCGAGGCGATTTTCTGCAGATTTTCGACGTTACCTCTAGATCTAACAACATCAAGGTATGATTCTATCATCATTAGTAGTTAGATTAGTTACTTGCATGTAGTTAAAACATCAAAAATTTAGGGAAAAATCTAGGGTTCTTGAAGTTCATCCGGATCGAACCTCAAATTTCTTAAATAGTTTGCTAGCATTAGTTTAGATTAGTATAATGGGAAGTAATTACACTTGTATTGTTGATAGATTTGCCCAATTTCTCACAAAAACCTCAAAAATGGCACTTGGGGTTTCATTTTCGGGGGAAACCGCTACTACTTGACCAAAAATTTTTAGATTTTCAGGACCGGGTTGAAAAATGAAGTTTTTGGGTAACAGACGCCTGGACACGGGGACGTGCCCGCTGAGCACGGGGCCGTGTCCAGCTCACTGTTTGCAGTTTCTTCCGAAAATCTCATTGTTTCGTGCTAACTTTTGGTGTATTCTTTCAAATGTCGAAGAAGTTTACGAGATTCAACGCTAATGAGCTCGATGCTAGGGCCAGATATGATACGCTTCAAACAAGACCCGAGGAATACCCAAGGCAAGCATGCACGGACCTGTTGCTCATGGTGAACCAACTTGACCGCTTCAACAACCTCGTTACTGGACCGCTCAGGGTTGCTTTGACCACCCGACTCAGGTCAGTACACGAGTGCACTTTGGAGTTCTACAGTACCTTCACCTTCACTTCAAGGTGTGACCCGTTCGACAATGAGGGGGTTGCATTCCGATGTGGTGGAACAAGGTATTCGATCTCTATGGCACAATTCGGGGCAATAGTGGGGCTGTATTCAGAAGAAGATTCGGGAAATGAAGAAAACACCGGGGGAATGCGAGAGTTGGATGAAAATGAACGCCAGGCTGCATGGGCTCAGATTGGTGATGGGTTTTACAATCCGAGCAGTACTAAGAGCACTAAGCTAAGGGATCCGCTCTATCGCTACATTCACAGGCTCATTACTTACTCTCTTAGTCAGAGACACGACAGCAGCGGCGTGGTTGGGTTGAGAGATTTGGTAGTCCTACACTGCATTCATACCCGAAGAGCCCTCGATGTTCCATTCCTCCTACTCCGGAACATGCATCTGAACCGGCTTGCTCATGCACCAACCCCTATCTTCTATGGGGGATGCGTGTACCGCCTCTTCAAGCACTTCACGAACATCCCTAGGTCCTTCCAGAGAAACCCATGGTCGGGACAGGTCGATGTGCACATTTGTCGTGCTATGAACCTAATTTATGAGGCGGAAGATGGGTCGGTAAGCTTTCAGAGAATGCAAGGCCATGCATGGAACCCGCAAGAGGCGCTAGTCCTTCACGCTCCACCTCCCCAATACCAGTACCAACCCCACGGTGATCCGGGGCAGTCCTCCTCACAAGGAGGTGGTTTTCCTAACCTTCAAAGTTTACATGATCTTTTGCAGGAAAACCTTATGTGCACTAGGAACACCTACAACCTCGCCAACAACACATACCACCGGGTCAGAGCCATTGAAAGAAACATCACCGATATCCAAGATGACATCGGAAGCATCCGGGAGTATATGGCGGGTCATGGGGGAGGAGGTGATGACAGTGACGAAGACATGGACTAGGAGGATGAACAAGGAGTAGGAGTGGACGGTTGGCGAGCCCACAGGTTAATTTCCCTTTCTATCAGACAATTTCCGGCATGCGTCCCGAAGTGTTGAACAATTTACTTTCCCTAACTCTTTTTATTTCTGCTTTTGCTTTTACTTTTAACTTGATGGTTTGATGTTTGACTTGGTAATTTAGGACGTTTGGTATTGTTTGGTGTGGTGTTTATTGATAGAACAGGTACAAACAAGGCTTAGAGTACTAAACATTAGTACTACTAAAGCCAGGACAGGAAAACCGAAGAAAGAAACCTGTTTTTTCAGCCTTGTAGACTGTCCACACAGGGTCGTGTCCAGCAAACACGCCCCCGTGCCCACCTTCCAGACCTGTTGTTTGCAGAATTTTTGCCAGACACGGGGTCGTGCCCAGCGAGCACGCCCCCGTGTCCAACTTCTGTAAGTTTTCGTTACTGGCACTTGAACACGGGGTCGTGTCCAACGAACACGGGGCCGTGTCCAGACTGCCAGTAACATAAAATTATGCTTTTTACACCATTTTACACATTCAATCAACCTAAAAACTTATTTTTGTGACACATTGAGGACAATGTGTAATTTAAGTGTGGGTGGGATGCTAAAACCTTGAATTTTGCAAGTCCTAATAACAAGGCTTACACAAAACTCTATTTGGAATCGCTAATCACCCCAAATTTTTTCCAAAAATTTGCATTTTTTTACTTGTCTAAGTTTAAGTTGGGAATTCTAACTCTAAGAAGGTTATATTTTTACAAATTTACAACCGATAGCGTCGTGATAAAAAGAACCAACATAAGAAAATTATGAAACGGCATGACAAACTTAGTTAAAATTTGATTTTATATACTTGTTCACGTAAAAACCATTCCCACAAAAGTGAGTTTTGAGCCTTTAAAGAGCATACAAATACATATCTTTACACTAAATGCTCATTTTTCGTTTCTTGTGTGAATAGCCGCTTGGTTCTTACGACTCTAGAACTTGCCACGATAATTCATTCCCGGTCCTTACCAACTTAAACCCAAGTAAGTAAATGATGGAGGCATTAGGACTAACCATTTTTCTTTCAACACCATTATTTTCATTTTTCTTTTTACATACCCAAAAATTCCCCCTAGTTAACCCCTTTGAGCCTAAACCTTTTCATTTCTTAACCCAAAATCCTTTTTACCCACCAAAATCCCTTTTTTCATTTTTTACCCCTTATTTTAGTAACAAAGTTTGGTTTTCGTGTGACTCTTGAAGGTAAAAAAAAATTATGAATGATGATGAAGTTGGAAATAAACAAACAAAGCTCCTCAAACAAAATCTTGTTTGAATAAATACTTAATTGAAAATAAAAAGTCACAAAAACAAAATGTTTTACGAAAACCAACGCTTTTTACGCCTTTCTCCTTTTTCAACTAACCACTAACCCAACCACCCACCTTTAATCCAAGCCTAACCCTTCACCCAAAAAGTTCTCTTGATATTTACAAAGGTATAAAGTTAAAAAGGAGGAGGATTGATTGCTTGGCAAGCTTATGGTAGAAATAAGTTCCACGCCGCTCTCGAGTGATTCACTAAAAATACACCTTCGGCCGAGTGTGAGTGATTTCCCCCGTGAGGTATGTGAACTTGTATATAAATGGAATTTAAAAAAAAAAAGGTATGTTATGCCTTAATAATTAATTTATCTTATGAAATGTTTTTAATAAATCATGACGAATAGGATTGTAAATAAATAAAAATAAAACCTAAACGATCATGGAAAATCCCGACACTCTATGACAAGCCCAAAAACCTTCTCTTCTACCCATTCCATTTGGGAGTGAATAAAGCCACATTATAAAGAGTTTTGCTTGAGGACAAGCAAAGATTCAAGTGTGGGGGTATTTGATACGCGCAAAATGCAACATATAAATTATATCAATTGTGGCATAAAACTAACCCTTTTTTAGTACTAATGTTGGAAAAAGTGTGTTTTTGTCTTCCTTTTGTATTTTCAGGATTAAATGAGCTCAAATTAGCAAAAGAATCAAAAAGACAGCAAAATCTAATATAAATACAAGAAAAGGGACAAAAGTGGATTGCCCGACCCCTCGACAGCATCCTCCCAAGCAAAACAGAGAAGGCAGAATACTGAACACGCCCCGTGCTCAGCGAGCACGGGGCCGTGCCCAAGAAGCAGCAGAAAAGACAAACTAATAGAAGCTTCTATTACCCACCACGAGGCCGTGCCCAGCGGACACGGGAGGGTGGTCAGAGTACTGCAGGTGCATTTATTGTAATTGCGAATTACAATTAATGAAGGGAGAGAGTGTCAGACGGCCACGGGGCCGTGCCCAAGCCTGTGTTCAGCCTATAAATAGGAGTGCTTGGAGCCATTTCAACTCATCCATTGGCACACCACCTCTCTCACACTTCACCCACCACCCACCACCACCATAACACCATCATCCACCACCATCATCCATTGTCCATCATAGAGTGTGTGAGTTGTCTCGGGATCCAAGATTGATCGTAAGAGTTCTTGACAATCAAAGGCCATGTTTGCCTAAGTCTCTTACATCACTTGGTGAAGACAAGTGTCTAGTGTAATACTTTTTATTTTTAATCTTTTGCACTTTTTATTTGGTTTTGTATTATTGACTTTAATAACTAGTTTCTTATGTTGAAGGTGATTCTTCCTTATCGTTTGTCCGTGGTGTCTTGACATTATTTTACTGTCTATATAAAATAAAAGATTTTCACCATTGATATCTCCACAGTCTATATGGAGGTATGTTGGCTACCTGGTTGGGGGTTAAGGGAACGGTTTGGTAAGAGTCTTGCCCTTGTTCAACATTTAGAGGTCCTGCAAGGGACCTGGGTCAAATTTAGTAGGATCTCCTTCAATACCCAAAGGTATTGGATGGCGGGGATCCAAACTCTTTGACCCCCTCATAAGTTAAACTACTATTAATACTATAACCCGGCTATTTAGGATTGTATCCCTGCTGATTCAGACTACTTAGTCGAGGGTAACGTCACCTTCAAAATAGGGGCCTACCATAATTTGCATTAATAACTTAATTAATTATCTTTCAATAACCCGACCCTTTAGGATTGTATCCTTGCTGACTCAAACTACTGGGTTGAGGGTAACGTCACCTTCAAAAGAGGGGCCTACTACAATAACTAAGATAATCTCTTAAAAAAGTGCAAAAGTGCGAAAATAATCAAAGGTTACACTATACACGAGTCGGATCCAAGTCATTCATCTTGTCTATCTGTTTTTATTTTTATTTTTATTTTTCAGCATTTAGTTAGTTTTATTTTCTTAGTTTTAAAAATCTTTTCTAACATTTTGATTTGATTAGACGTTGAGGATAAACCGGTACTAAAAGCTCTTGTGTCCTTGGACGACCTCGGTATCTTACCAACACTATACTACGTCCACGATGGGTGCACTTGCCCATATGTGTGTGTAGTGTTAGTAAATATCGTGTTTTATAAATTTAAAACTTGGCTAAAAAGTGTAAAAAGGGGCTTAAAATATATACCTAAAACATATACACACTAGCACGCATCAAAATGCCTAGAGCTGCACAATCGGACACCTTGAACAGGCTCAAGATATCACACACATACTTTTTTTGATGCATGTAAATGCGTTCCTTTGATTGTTGAATTCGTAAGCCGAAGAAAAATGAAAATTATCCTATAGCACTCATCTCGAACTTTGACTTCATGATTCCCTCGAAATCCTTGCAAAATCCATCATTTGTGGACGCGAAGATAATGTCGTCCACATACACCTGAACAAACAACGAATCTCTTTGTCAACTTGACCACGTGTAAAACCATTGTCATAAAAAGTAGGTAGAAAATGTTGCATACCAAGCTCTCGGAGCTTGATGAATGCCATAGAGTGTTTTTTTCAACTTATACATGCAATTGGGATAATCGGGATTGCTGAATTTCCTAGGTTGGCTGACATATACTTCTTCTTTGACGATTTCGTTAAAGGAATGCACTCTTTATGTCAACTTGGTACACTTTGAAATTCTGATAAGAAGCAAATGCTAGAAGCAATTAAATAGATTCTAGCCTTGCCACTACAGCGTACACGTCATTGTAGTTGATTCCTTGCTGTTGATGAAAATCCTGAATGACCAACCGAGCTTTTATCAAGTGAGTTTGCTAAACAAGTCTAAATCGAAAAATTAGTAACAATTCCCCAGTCACGACGCCACCTCTGGCAGAACTTACTAAATTACTTCTACTGTCGAATCTTGATTCTTCTATATACATGAATTCTGAAGTGATTTGTAGGATTTGGATGAAGTCTGCTGTGAAATTCAATCTAAAAGCAAAACCGTATGTAAAGAATGATTCAACATCATTGCTACTAATCGCGGCTTTACCGACCAGTACAGTTCTCGTTCAGAATCCAAATGAATCTTAACTTTTCAGTCTTATCCTAAAGGATCAGAACGCATGGCTCATCTACATTGGTCGTTATGGAACAATGTGACACTTCTTAGAAGGCTTCTTGATTTTGGTTCAACAACTCAGTTGAAAGAAATGTTACCAAAGCCTGTTTGGTCCGTAAATGGTATGGTTTGGTTTATAAGAGAACCTGGTTTTATATTTTTTTGTGAATCCGCTCAGAAGAGAGATGCTTTGTTTGCCAAGATCATCTTGTTATGGTAATATTAGGTCTTATGGTTTTGGTGTTCATGTAGGTAAGTACAAAATTGTGAGAGACTTGAGCAATGGAGGCTGGTCCAGAGACTCCGGTCTCTGACGCATTTTAACGTTGAAAGACGGTCCAGAGACTCTGGTCTCTGACTCATTTTAAGTGTTTTAATTGTTACTCTCATTGTATAATGATTCTTTTCAACTTTCACAGTTGTGATACAGTTGTCCTTTTCATTAAATCTTTAACTTAAAGAGTTTAGTTAATTCTAGTTTTTCATGGTTGGCTTCGATGGAAGTTCCTAGAGCTGCACAATCGGACATCCTGAACCGGCTCAAGATATCAGACACACACTTAGTTTGATGTATGTAAATTCCTTCCTTTGATTGTTGAATTCGTAAGCCGAAGAAAAATGACAATTCTCCTATAGCACTCATCTCGAACTTTGACTTCATGATTCCCTCGAAATCCTTGCATAATGCATCATTTGTGGACGCGAAGTTAATGTCATCCACATACACTTGAACAAACAACGAAACTCTTTGTCAACCTGACCACGTGTAAAACCATTGTCCTAAAAAGTAGGTAGACAATGATTCATACCAAGCTTTCGGGGCTTCATGAAGGCCATAGAGTGTTTTGTTCAACTTATACATGCAATTGGGATAATCGGGATAGCCGAATTCCCTAGGTTGGCTGACATATACTTCTTCTTTGACGATTTCGTAAAAGGAATGCACTCTTTTTGTCAACTTGGTACACTTTGAAATTCTGATAAGAAGCAAATGCTAGAAGCAATTAAATAGATTCTGTCACACCCCCAAAATCCACCTGCGGAGTATCACCGCTTGGGAGCGTGACTGACCAGGATCAAGCCACCAATCATACAGAACAATACATATAATAAAAGTAATTGTCATTTAAACCAAACCAAATCCATATGAAAGGTGTTCCAAATCATAAGAATGTTATCTTTGTTTAGCGGAAGCGTATAAATAAAACCCATCGTAAACAAGTATCAAATCTCAAAAGTGTTTAATAAGATAATCACGATCCAAGCCCACAACGACCCGCTCCTCCATGTGCAAGCTCCATATACCTAACGACCTGCAAGGCATGTAACAGTGGATCAACAACTAGTTGAGCGAGTTCACAGAAAGTAAATGCGTAATAATAAGTTCGTTTGTAACAGGTGGCTCTACTGGGCCGTTAGTACGTTCTATTGGTGGGGGCTTCCCATGTTGTATAACCACTAGACTACTCGTAACCATAAGTATCCTTCACAACCGAGGATAGTAATAAGCATAGGTATCCTTCACATCCGAGGATAGTAATAAGTATAAGTATCCTTCACATCCGAGGATAGTAGTAAGTATAAGTATCCTTCACAACCGAGGATAGTAGTAAGTATAAGTATCCTTCACATCCGAGGATAGTAGTAAGTATAAGTATCCTTCACAACCGAGGATAGTAGTAAGTGTAAGTCTACGTAGATTGTAAGTATGTGTCCTGCACAACCGAGGACAGTGAATAGCATAAGTATGTGTCCTGCACAACCGAGGACAGTGGTATGGTAGTCTAGTATTGGCGTCAGTACGAATCTATTCAATCTTATTCCATCAATCCCATTCCCAAGCCCTTGGGAATCCCATGCCTTAGTAAGGGTGTGAACTCACCTTGGTTTGCTCGGTATGCTAAACTATGTGTTCACAAGTAATCAGTCGAGTCCTATTGTATGCACGTATAACAAATCAGTTCATGTTCATAATGATATGCATGTAATCTATGTCACAAGGCGTTTGACAGTTATCATCATGTATCAAATAAACAGCTAATCACATTTATGCAGCTTGAGCTTACAATCAGGGTTGTTCTTAGACGTTTTAACTCAGATATTCATCAACAGTCTTAGTAATTGTAATCGTGTTACATCGTTGTCCAAGATTACAGAACTGGCATGCATAAGAGAGTTTATATACGTAACAGTGTTATTACATCAAACAGTGTCATCATGCTAACAGACAATGAAACTCAGACTAGGTTTACAAAGCATGGGGGTTAGCATATTGAACAACTTTGGATATCACTTATCTACAAAAGTCGGACAACCTTATGCACATAATTTCATAAAATTCGGACAGGGAGTGGGGGTTTGGGTCATGAAACTCGGACAAGGGGTAAGGGTAAACAACCCTTACAAACTCGGACCACATGTGTTTTCACTTTGCAAACTCGGACACATGCCACCCTTCAAGAAAGTCGGACCTAGAGATCTTAGATTAAACTCGGACCCATGAGTATGTGAGAGTTTCTTTGATTAAACTCGGACCCATGAGTGTGTGAGAGTTTCTTTGATTAAACTCGGACCCATGAGTGCATTAAACAAACTCGGATCCCCTTTGTTTTTATATGAAACTCGGACCTTCATTGTTAAGAAACTCGGACCAACAATTGCTACAAGGTCGGACTAGGTGACAATATTATAAACTCGGGCTAATCATCACTCCACAAACTCGGACCCTATGTTATATGATTAAACTCGGGCCTTTGTTTATTGTAAAGGTCGGACATAACACATTTCACCAAAACTCAGACAATTCTACAACTCAAACGTCGGGCCACGGGTAACATCAATCATCAAGCATATCATCAACTACATGAACAACAGTTACGTTCTTACGATCGTGAAAACCCTAATTTCATTGCATTTGCATTGCAGTAATCCCATTACCAAATCAATCATTCTACATATCATGTATTTTTAATCATCAGACAATCAATTATACGCCTAATCACATCATTAACACAATAATCAGAATCAATTCAATAACTACAGAACTAGTGATGTGAAGAACTAGGGTTTACATGCATCAATCAACCAACAATTAATCACAATCACAAACAATGATTAAACAATTACCTTGATTCGATTCTAGATGGATTGGTAATCAAACTTGATGCAAAGGAACTTGTGAATCCAAAAATGATGGGAAGATGGTTGTAGAGAGGATTAGAGAGTACAGTGCTTTCATTTCTTGTGAAAATGATTAGTGAAAGGGATTAGGGTTAGAAATGATTAGAGTTTCACTAATTGCTCTATGCATCCCTAAGTATCATATTTTACACATGTACACCATCTCATAACAATTTCATAGTTTCATCACCAAGTTTATATATATGGCAAATCTTTCATAATTAGCAAACAACCATGTACAATCACACACAACGGTTTATTGCACCAAAGCGTATACAATTCCATAGCCAATTATTAGCACAATTAACAACTAAACAAAACAAGAACATGCAATAAATGCGAATTAGAATCTTGGAAATTCGAATTGTCACATTATCCCCAACTTAAAAGAAATTTCGTCCCGAAATTTAGCATGCGGTTACTGAGGAAGCTAGGTAAGTTGAATTGTTCACTGGTTTTTCCTGGGGTGTCACATCATCCCCCCGTTGATTTGGAATTTCGTCCCGAAATTCAGTAGTAGTAGCTTCAGCCTCAGTAGTGGTTGCACTGGTTTCGAATAACTGGGGGTACTTTTCTGTCATCTGGTCTTCGCGTTCCCAGGTGTACTCTGGGCCACGTCGGGAGTTCCAACGAACTCGAACAAGAGGGATTCTCTTGCTTTTGAGGACCTTAACATCCCGGTCCGTGATTTCAACTGGTTCCTCGACGAACTGCAACCGCTCGTCGATAGTGAGTTCCTTGAAAGGAACTATGAGGGTCTCATCTGACAGGCACTTCTTCAGATTCGACACGTGAAATACATTGTGAACTGCACCGAGTTCAGCTGGTAGGTTCAGTCTGTAGGCTACTGGACCTATTCTTTCAGTGATTTCGAACGGTCCAACATACCGTGAATTGAGTTTGCCTCGTTTACCAAATCGAACCACACCCTTCCAGTGTGAAACTTTGAGTAAAACCCGGTCCCCGACCTGAAATTCCAATGGCTCCCTACGCTCATCCACGTAGCTTTTCTGGCGATCACGAGCTGTCGCCATGCGTTGTCGTATTTGTGCTATTCGTTCAGTAGCGTCAACTACCATTTTCTGGTCCTGTAATCTGACTATCTCCCACCTCTGCCCAACCGAGAGGTAACCGGCATTTACGTCCATACAATGCCTTGAATGGAGCGGCTTGTATGCTGGTGTGGTAACTGTTATTGTACGAAAACTCCACTAAAGGGGGTTGCTTTTCCCAGCTGTCGCCGAAATCGATAACACACGCCCGAAGCATGTCTTCTAGAGTCTGAATCGTGCGCTCAGACTGCCCATCCGTCTGAGGATGATATGCTGTGCTCATGTCTAATCGTGAGCCGAAAGATTTGTGCATCGCTTGCCATAGTTCTGACGTGAATCGTGCATCCCGATCCGAAATAATGGAGATGGGCACCCCGTGCCTCGAAACAATTTCTTTAAGATAGATGTCTGCGAGAGTGGAGAACTTATCCGTTTCCTTTATAGCCAGGAAGTGTGCAGACTTGGTGAGTCGATCCACAACCACCCATATAGTATCATTCCTACGCTGGGATCTGGGTAGGCCTGTAACAAAATCCGTGGAAATTTCTTCCCATTTCCACTATGGTATCCTGGGTTGTTGAAGTAAGTCTGAGGGTTTCAGGTACTCTGTCTTGACTCTCGCACAAGTCAAACATTTGCCGACATAAGTTGCAATGTGGGCCTTCATGCTAGGCCACCAATAAGTAGTTCTGATGTCGTGGTACATTTTATCCGACCCCGGATGTACCGAGTAGCGAGACTTGTGTGCTTCATCCATCACAAGTTCTCGTAAACCGCCGCATAGTGGGACCCAAATACGTCCTGTTACATAGTAGGCGCCGTCTTCCCTTTGTTCTAATTGTTGCCTTGAGCCACGCAAAGCTTCATCCTTTACGTTTTCCGGTTTCAATGCTTCCACCTGAGCATCTCGTATTTGTGCAGGGAGGTCGGACTGAATAGTGAGCTACAAAGCTCGTACCCGCCTAGGTAGAGTGTCTTTCCGACTGAGAGCATCAGCCACAACATTGGCTTTGCCTGGATGGTACTTGATGGCGGATTCGTAATCATTAAGTAGCTCGACCCATCGTCGTTGACGCATGTTCAATTCCTTCTGCTTGAAGATATGCTCGAGACTCCTGTGATCGGTGTAAATAGTGCACTTGGTACCGTACAGGTAGTGTCGCCATATCTTGAGCGCAAAAACAACAGCTCCCAGCTCTAAATCGTGCGTCATGTAATTCCGTTCGTGAATCTTGAGTTGCCGCGAAGCGTAAGCAATAACCTTATCCCGTTGCATCAATACGCAACCAAGACCGTGTATCGATGCGTCACAATAAACCATGAAGTCATCTGTGCCCTCCGGCAATGAGAGAATAGGTGCACTGCAAAGCCTATCCTTTAGGTACTGAAAAGCGGTCTCTTGGGAATCTCCCCAACGGTAGGTGACACCTTTCTGTGTCAACATTGTGAGCGGCTGCGCGATCTTGGAGAAGTCTTTAATAAATCGCCTGTAATACCCCGCCAAACCCAAGAATTGGCGTATTTCTGTCGGTGTACGCGGTGCAGGCCAATTCCTGATCGAAACTACCTTGGATGGATCGACATGAATCCCATCCCTGTTCACCACATGGCCTAAGAAGTGGACTTCACGAAGCCAGAAGTCGCATTTAGAAAACTTTGCGTACAATTGCTCCTTTCGAAGGAGTTCCAAGATAAGACGTAAGTGCTGCTCGTGTTCCTCCTGACTCTTGGAGTAGATCAGAATGTCGTCGATGAAGACAATGACGAACTTGTCAAGATAGGGTTTGCACACCCTGTTCATAAGATCCATGAAGACTGCAGGCGCGTTCGTAAGCCCAACTGGCATGACTAGGAACTCGTAATGGCTGCAGTGAGTTCTGAATGCTGTCCTGGAGACGTCCTCATCCCAGACTCTCAGCTGATGATAACCAGATCTTAGATCAACCTTGGAGTAGTAACTCGACCCTTGCAACTGGTCGAATAAGTCGTCAATGCGTGGAAAAGGATAACAGTTCTTCACCGTGACTTTGTTCAGTTCGTGGTAATCAATTTCACATCCTGAAGGTTCCATCCTTCTTTTTCACAGATAATTGGTATCCAAGAGTTCTTGTAGCTGCGTCGATAGTTTCTTCCGATTCTGGTGGAGCTAAGCGATACAGTGCACGAGCTATAGGTGCTGCTCTTGGAGCGAGCTCGATTTGAAATTCGTCCTGACGATGAGGCGGTAGACCAGGTAAATCTTTAGGAAACACCTGAGGAAAGTCGCGTACAACTGGATGGTCTTCCAACTTCTTTTCTTTCGCTGATGCGTCAGTAACGAGAGCCAAAATTGCGGTGTGGCCCTTCCGCAAACATTTCTGAGCCTTCCAGAAAGAGGTGATGCCAACCATAGCACCACTCTTGTCGCCTTGAACTTCGAGAAGTTCTTGACCCGAACGAGAAATGCGAACAATCTTTTCTTTGCATAGGACTTCTGCTCGCTGTTGCTGCCGGCGATTCCGATTTGCAGGCCGTGGACTCCTGAATCCTTAGCTTCTGCTGTGCTCTGGTGATCACTATTCTTGCGCTGCTGCTGTGCTTGAGACTGAACGGTAGCCGAACCCTTGCTGGAATACCCATCCCATTTCCGCTTGTTGTCACTAGGAGTAGCGGGGGTAGCAGAAGTGGTAGCGGTAGTAATAGCGCTGATACAACTAGGCAACATGTTCTGTTCCACTGCCTGATTCGTGAGGCGATAAGCAAGACGCTGAATGTCTTGGATATTGTCGTGGTTAGCCGATGAAGCATGGCTCTGAATCTCTGAGGCTAGACCCTTGAGGTAAAATTCGATACGCTTGCTTGAAGGGTCCACCATGGTTGGACACAAGATGACCAGTTCGTTCGACTGTTTCGTATAAGCTTAAAGTTCTGACCCCGTCATTTTCCAATGGTAGAGCTCCACTCCCAACTTGTGGATGTCATCACGCGTGTAGTATTCCCTTATAATGCGTTCTTTGAATTCGTTCCATGGGGTGGCGTTAGCAGCTGCCAACCCTAGTATCCGTACTTGCGCGTTCCACCAGATTAGCGCGATTTCTTCCAAAGTACCAGGGACGTACTTGACCCTGCGATGTCTCAAGGCATTCACACATCCCGAATACTAACTCGAGCTTCCCAAACCAATGGAGTAGTCCCACTGCTTATTCTGTGCCACTGGATGTGCTTGGACGACGGTCCATGGAGTTCTTGAATGTGCAGACAGGCTGCTATGCGTTCTGACCCGTTGCGTGAGAAAGATAGGTCAAGGTTAAGCGCGAGAGTTGGGTTATGAGAGTAGGATCTAACATCCTAGGATAGGTCTGGAATAGCAGGTTACACCTCCTGCTTGTGCGGCTGCAAGCGCCGCAGCAACTAGTTCGATAATAGGTGCCGTCAACTGGGCTTGATTCATGTTAGCATGTCCAGACATGATCGAGTAGTAAGAGTAGCGTAAGTATGAATGGTTCGCGAGTAGTGCGATGACAGAAAAGTGTAGGCACATAGGTGTTCTCAAGCAGTATCAAGTAGTGAGCAAAGTAATGTAAGCATACTACGAGCAAAGTTCTATGCAATTCTAGCATGTAGGCAATAAACATAAACCTTATTACCTAGGATGTCGAGTCTTGCACGTGGAGCGAAGCGTCGTTGTGGATCGTTGAGAGCACTGTTCTGGTTATAGTCTGGTTTTAATAAAAACGTTTTCCCCATATTAAAACCAAGTTCTCTATAACCAATGGCTCTGATACCAATCTGTCACACCCCCAAAATCCACCTGCGGAGTATCACCGCTTGGGAGCGTGACTGACCAGGATCAAGCCACCAATCATACAGAACAATACATATAATAAAAGTAATTGTCATTTAAACCAAACCAAATCCATATGAAAGGTGTTCCAAATCATAAGAATGTTATCTTTGTTTAGCGGAAGCGTATAAATAAAACCCATCGTAAACAAGTATCAAATCTCAAAAGTGTTTAATAAGATAATCACGATCCAAGCCCACAACGACCCGCTCCTCCATGTGCAAGCTCCATATACCTAACGACCTGCAAGGCATGTAACAGTGGATCAACAACTAGTTGAGCGAGTTCACAGAAAGTAAATGCGTAATAATAAGTTCGTTTGTAACAGGTGGCTCTACTGGGCCGTTAGTACGTTCTATTGGTGGGGGCTTCCCATGTTGTATAACCACTAGACTACTCGTAACCATAAGTATCCTTCACAACCGAGGATAGTAATAAGCATAGGTATCCTTCACATCCGAGGATAGTAATAAGTATAAGTATCCTTCACATCCGAGGATAGTAGTAAGTATAAGTATCCTTCACAACCGAGGATAGTAGTAAGTATAAGTATCCTTCACATCCGAGGATAGTAGTAAGTATAAGTATCCTTCACAACCGAGGATAGTAGTAAGTGTAAGTCTACGTAGATTGTAAGTATGTGTCCTGCACAACCGAGGACAGTGAATAGCATAAGTATGTGTCCTGCACAACCGAGGACAGTGGTATGGTAGTCTAGTATTGGCGTCAGTACGAATCTATTCAATCTTATTCCATCAATCCCATTCCCAAGCCCTTGGGAATCCCATGCCTTAGTAAGGGTGTGAACTCACCTTGGTTTGCTCGGTATGCTAAACTATGTGTTCACAAGTAATCAGTCGAGTCCTATTGTATGCACGTATAACAAATCAGTTCATGTTCGTAATGATATGCATGTAATCTATGTCACAAGGCGTTTGACAGTTATCATCATGTATCAAATAAACAGCTAATCACATTTATGCAGCTTGAGCTTACAATCAGGGTTGTTCTTAGACGTTTTAACTCAGATATTCATCAACAGTCTTAGTAATTGTAATCGTGTTACATCGTTGTCCAAGATTACAGAACTGGCATGCATAAGAGAGTTTATATACGTAACAGTGTTATTACATCAAACAGTGTCATCATGCTAACAGACAATGAAACTCAGACTAGGTTTACAAAGCATGGGGGTTAGCATATTGAACAACTTTGGATATCACTTATCTACAAAAGTCGGACAACCTTATGCACATAATTTCATAAAATTCGGACAGGGAGTGGGGGTTTGGGTCATGAAACTCGGACAAGGGGTAAGGGTAAACAACCCTTACAAACTCGGACCACATGTGTTTTCACTTTGCAAACTCGGACACATGCCACCCTTCAAGAAAGTCGGACCTAGAGATCTTAGATTAAACTCGGACCCATGAGTGTGTGAGAGTTTCTTTGATTAAACTCGGACCCATGAGTGTGTGAGAGTTTCTTTGATTAAACTCGGACCCATGAGTGCATTAAACAAACTCGGATCCCCTTTGTTTTTATATGAAACTCGGACCTTCATTGTTAAGAAACTCGGACCAACAATTGCTACAAGGTCGGACTAGGTGACAATATTATAAACTCGGGCTAATCATCACTCCACAAACTCGGACCCTATGTTATATGATTAAACTCGGGCCTTTGTTTATTGTAAAGGTCGGACATAACACATTTCACCAAAACTCAGACAATTCTACAACTCAAACGTCGGGCCACGGGTAACATCAATCATCAAGCATATCATCAACTACATGAACAACAGTTACGTTCTTACGATCGTGAAAACCCTAATTTCATTGCATTTGCATTGCAGTAATCCCATTACCAAATCAATCATTCTACATATCATGTATTTTTAATCATCAGACAATCAATTATACGCCTAATCACATCATTAACACAATAATCAGAATCAATTCAATAACTACAGAACTAGTGATGTGAAGAACTAGGGTTTACATGCATCAATCAACCAACAATTAATCACAATCACAAACAATGATTAAACAATTACCTTGATTCGATTCTAGATGGATTGGTAATCAAACTTGATGCAAAGGAACTTGTGAATCCAAAAATGATGGGAAGATGGTTGTAGAGAGGATTAGAGAGTACAGTGCTTTCATTTCTTGTGAAAATGATTAGTGAAAGGGATTAGGGTTAGAAATGATTAGAGTTTCACTAATTGCTCTATGCATCCCTAAGTATCATATTTTACACATGTACACCATCTCATAACAATTTCATAGTTTCATCACCAAGTTTATATATATGGCAAATCTTTCATAATTAGCAAACAACCATGTACAATCACACACTACGGTTTATTGCACCAAAGCGTATACAATTCCATAGCCAATTATTAGCACAATTAACAACTAAACAAAACAAGAACGTGCAATAAATGCGAATTAGAATCTTGGAAATTCGAATTGTCACATTATCCCCAACTTAAAAGAAATTTCGTCCCGAAATTTAGCATGCGGTTACTGAGGAAGCTAGGTAAGTTGAATTGTTCACTGGTTTTTCCTGGGGTGTCACAGATTCTAGCCTTGCCACTAGAGCGTACACATCATTTTAGTTGATTCTTTGCTGTTGATGAAAATACTGAATGACTAGCCGAGCTTTTATCAGGTGAGTTTACTAAACAAGTCTAAATTGAAAAATTAATAACAATTCCCCAGTCACGACGCCACCTCCGGCGGAACTTACGATGATACTTCCGACATCGAATCTTGATTCTTCTACATACACGAATTCTGAAGTGATTCGTAGGATTTGGTTGAAGTCTGCTGTGAAATTCAATCTAAAAGCAAAACCGTACGTAAAAATGATTCAACATCATTGCTACTAATCACGGCTTTACCGACCAGTACAGTTCTCGTTCAAAATCCAAAGGAATCTTAACTCTTCAGTCTTATCCTAAAGGATCAGAATGCATGGCTCATCTAAATTGGTTGTTATGGAACAATGTGACAGTTCTTAGAAGGCTTCTTGATTTTGGTTCAACAACTCAGTTGAAAGAAATGTTACCAAAGCCTGTTTGGTCCGTAAATGGTATGGTTTTGTTTGTAAGAGAGCCTGGTTTTACATTTTTTGGTGAATCCGCTTCGAAGAGAGATGCTTTGTTTACCAAGATCATCTTGTTATGGTAATTTTAGGTCTTATGGTTTTGGTGTTCATGGAGGTAAGTACAAAATTGTGAGAGACTTGAGCATTGGAGGCTGGTCTAGAGACTCCGGTCTCTAACCCATTTTAACGTTGGATGGCGGTCTAGAGACTCCGGTCTTTGACTTATTTTAACTATTTTAATTGTCACTCTCATTGTATAATAATTCTTTTCAACTTTCACAGTTTTGATACAATTGTCCTTTTCATTAAATCTTGAACTGGCTCAAGATATCACACAAATACTTTGTTTGATGTATGTAAATTCCTTCTTTTGATTGTTGAATTCTTAAGCCGAAGAAAATAAGAATTCTCCTATAGCACTCATCTCGAACTTTGACTTCATGATTCCGTCGAAATCCTTGCAAAATGCATCATTTGTGGACGTGAAGATAAAGTCGTCCACATACACTTGAACAAACAACGAATCTCTTTGTGAACCTGACCACGTGTAAAACCATTGTCCTAAAAAGTAGGTAGACAATGTTTCAGACCAAGCTCTCGGGGCTTGATAAAGGCCATAGAGTGCTTTGTTCAAGTTATACATGCGATTGGGATAATCAGGATTGTCGAATTCCATAGGTTGGCTGGCATATACTTATTTTTTGACGATTTCGTAAATGGAATTCACTCTTTATGCCCACTTGGTACACTTTGAAATTCTGACAAGAAGCAAACGCTAGAAGAAATTAAATAGATTCTAGCCTTGCCACTAGAGCGTACACATCATTGTAGTCGATTCCTTGCTGCTGATGAAAATCCTGAATGACCAACTGAGCTTTTATCAGGTGAGTTTGCTAAACAAGTCTATATCGAAAAATTAATAACAATTCCCGAGTCACGAAGCCACCTCCGACGGAACTTACGACGATACCTCCGACGTCGAATCTTGATTCTTCTACATACATGAATTTTGAAGTGATTCGTAGGATTTGGATGAAGTCTGCTGTGAAATTCAATCTAAAAGCAAAACCGTATGTAAAGAATGGTTTAACATCATTGCTACTAATCGCGGCCTTACCGACTAGTACAGTTCTCGTTCAGAATCCAAAGGAATCTTAACTCTTCAGTCTTATCCTAAAGGATCAGAACGCATGGCTCATCTACATTGGTCGTTATGGAACAATGTGACATTTCTTAGAGGGCTTCTTGATTTTGGTTCACCAACTCAGTTGAAAGAAATGTTACCAAAGCCTGTTTGGTCTGTAAATGGTATGGTTTTGTTTGTAAGAGAGCCTGATTTTACATTTTTTGGTAAATTCGCTCAGAAGAGAGATGCTTTGTTTACCAAGATCATCTTGTTATGGTAATTTTAGGTCTTATGGTTTTGGTGTTCATGGAGGCAAGTACAAAATTGTGAGAGACTTTAGCATTGGAGGCTGGTCCATTGACTCCGGTCTCTGACCCATTTTAACATTGGATGGCGGTCCAGACACTCACTCTGGTCTCTGACTCATTTTATGTGTTTTAATTGTCACTCTCATTGTATAATGATTCTTTTCAATTTTCACAGTTGTGATACAATTTTCCTTTTCATTAAATCTTTAACTTAAAGAGTTTAGTTAATTCTAGTTTTTCATGGTTGGCTTCGATGGAAGTTTCTAGAGCTGCACAATCGGACATCTTGAACCGGCTCAAGATATCACACACATACTTTGTTTGATGTATGTAAATTCCTTCCTTTGATTGTTGAATTCGTAAGCCGAAGAAAAATGACAATTCTCCTATAACACTCATCTCGAACTTGGACTTCATGATTCCCTCGAAATCCTTGCATAATGCATCATTTGTGGACGCGAAGATAATGTCGTCCACATACACTTGAACAAACAACGAATCTCTTTGTCGACCTAGCCACGTGTAAAACCATTGTCCTAAAAAGTAGGTAGACAATGTTTCATACCAAGCTCTCGGGGCTTGATGAAGGCCATAGAGTGCTTTGTAAAACTTATACATGCAATTGGGATAATCGGGATTGCCGAATTCCCTAGGTTGGCTGACATATACTTCTTCTTTGACGATTTCGTAAAAGGAATGCACTCTTTATGTCAACTTGGTACACTTTGAAATTCTGATAAGAAGCAAACGCTAGAAGCAATTAAATAGATTCTAGCCTTGGCACTAGAGTGTACACTTCATTGTAGTTGATTCCTTGCTGCTGATGAAAATCCTGAATGACCAACCGTGCTTTTATCAGGTGAGTTTGCTAAACAAGTCTAAATCGAAAAATTAATAACAATTCCCCGGTCACGACGCCACCTCCGGCGGAACTTACGACGATACTTCCGACGTCGAGTCTTGATTTTTCTACATACATGAATTCTGAAGTGATTCGTTGGATTTGTATGAAGTCTGCTGTGAAATTCAATCTAAAAGCAAAACCGTATGTAAAGAATGGTTCAACATCATTGCTACTAATCGCGGCTTTACCGACCAGTACAGTTCTCGTTCAGAATCCAAAGGAATATTAACTCTTCTGTCTTATCCTAAAGAATCAGAACACATGGCTCATCTACGTTGGTCGTTACGGAACAATGTGACATTTCTTAAAAGGCTTCTTGATTTTGGTTCAACAACTCAGTTGAAAGAAATGTTACCAAAGCATGTTTGGTCCGTAAATGGTATGGTTTTGTTTGTTAGATAGCCTGATTTTGCATTTTTTTGGTGAATCCGCTCAAAAGAGAGATGCTTTGTTTACCAAGATCATCTTGTTATGGTAATTTTAGGTCTTATGGTTTTGGTGTTCATGGAGTTAAGTACAAATTTGTGAGAGACCGTTTCTCACTTTTTGATCCTTCTCCCACAGAGGTTTATTGTGTTGGTTTGGGTGGGTGGAGATCGGTTTAGTCAGTTTCTCCCAAGGTGGAGGGAAGCCAACATAACTTTTAAGGAATACATATTCTGGCTTGTCTCCCCATCCGATAAGGGAGGTATAACTATGTTTGACATGCATATTGAAATAATCTCTGCATTTCCTGACACCCCTCCTTATTTGATTAAGAAATTAAGAAGATATACTCCCTAGTTGGGGATACTAAGTGAGATTGTATACATTGTTGTATAAGAATTCTTAAATTTGGTGTTTACTGTGAATGAGAGTTGGAGAAAAATTGGTGACACAATACACGGTTTCGCGCGCCGGGTAGCGGCTTCTCTTGTGGTTAAGATACATTTGGAGGGTGGTGGGGTTTTGATGATTGAGAACGAATCATGGATGGTGGAAGGTTGCAATCCAACAACTAATCATGTTCTATGAGCAAGACTTGTTTAGCCTCACGAGCTCTATAAGTGAAGCTCGAGCTCATTTACTACAAAAACTTATATTTTGGCCTGGGCTCGACTCGTAAACAAGTTTAAATAAGCTCGGCTCTGCTCGTTTACTAGACAACTTTAATAAATGGGTAAATGTTATTAAATATTAGTAAAAACTAATGTTACACTAAGGCTCAATGAGCCGGACAAGCTTCACACGCCAGGCTCAAGCTCGGGCTTGATAAAATTAACGAGCTTTAATTTAGGCTCAAGCTTTGAGCGGGCTCGATAAGGCTCGGATCGTTTCGATCTTTTTCTAGAGCCTATCTCAGGCCGCTCAGTTCATTTGCACCCCTACACCTAGGTACTAATATGGTAGACTACATTTAAAAACAACTCGATAAATAAACGACCTTTAATTTAGTGACCCCTACACCTCGGAGCTTTAATTTAATGACCGCTGAATGTAAAAAAATTAATTGTTATTTAAAACATTATAAATAGCCATCTTTATTCATCATTTTACACAAACCTTCTACCATTTTTATTCTAGTCTTTACCGTTTTACTCAAACCATCACTTTTTCAATCTCATTTCTCAAACGATGATCTCTGTGTAGTTTTACCGCCTGACAATTTCGAAGATAATGTTTGGTTAAACGAAAGTAGCCTAATTTTTTTCAAAGATATCATTGAGCAAGCCGAAGCGGAAGACACGACAACATCTCCGAGCATCCCTAAAATCGTCAAACGTGATCGCGTACAAGGTAATGAAAATCATACCAATGATTATTTTGTTGATGAACCAAAGTACGATCACGATATATTTCGCTACCGGTTTCGTATATCGAAACGATTGTTTTTACAAAATTGTTGCTGATGTGGAAGCACAATATCCTTAGTTTTAAGAGGGTCATGATAGGTTAATAAAGAGTTTTAGGACAATACAAAAAATTACATCCGTCGTGAAACAACTTGCGAGCGAAGAGGGCGGCGAGTATTTACAGATGTCAGAAAGGACTTCGCGGGAGTGCCTACAATTTTTCTGTAACGTCGTTAATCAATTGTACGGTGATGAGTTCTTGCGTAGGCTTACAAGCCACGACGTAGCGATTATGTACCAAAAACACGAAGAAAAGCACCACATTCCTAGGATGTTAGGTAGCATCGATTGTACGCATCTTGTTTGGAGGATGTGCCCCAAACTGTTGCAAGCCCAATATATGGGAGGTTATCACGAATACCCAACGATCATGGTCGAAGGGGTTGCGTCACAAGATTTATTTTGGGGACAATTGTTATGGGCCATTTTCTGAAACCATATCCTGACTAATATTCTGATTGTGATTGTTTATTTGTGATCAGGATACTGGACGGGGATATTGCTAACATCCTGGATAATATCCCGAGGTATATCAAATTAATCACGTGCAGGTTAAAGTCTGGGACTTGCTAATGGTCAATTGGACTTCTTCTCCTCAAGACTCGGGCGTATCTGTTGAGGGAGAGACGTTGAATCCGAAAGACTAGGTCTACAACGTTCGGCTAAGGAATATTCGTTGGATCCCGGTTTTAGAGGATAGTTAGTTATATTATCTTTGCTATAAATAGATGGGGGCGGATCAGTTTAAGGCACACAACTTTTCACTAACACTCTCGTACACTTTCACTCTCGAGCTTACTGCAAACACCACACTTGTATCCGAATTATATTGTAACACTTAGTCGATCCGCACCACATCCCGCACTGTATCCTGAAATTTGAAGCAATAACAAGAACAAGGCAGCTGCGATTGTCAGCTCCCGAGGTTTTAGGCCGGAGATCTAGATCGATCAAGGGCTTTCCTCGTACATATCGTGTCAACCCCTTTACTTTTTGCTCATTGTTTGATCGTAGATACAGCTCGATATCCTGAGCCGTATCCTGAAATTGTTTTTTTGCAAAGAATTTAATTAACACTTTTTTTGAACATATTCTCTTAGCACACTACCTCACAAAACTAATTTGATCACTTAATTACTTAGGTAATTTTTGACCAAAACAATTTGGCGCCCACCGTGGGGCGAGTGGTGCTCTCTTTGCTAAAAATTTTTGTGAAATCGCTAATCGGTTTTCTGTTTTCAAAACTTTTTGCCACATTGTTTACAATGGCCTCGAGAACAAATATGAGCTCCTCCACTGTGTCTGCTACAACTTCTGCTACTACTAGTCCGGTGCTTCCACCACCTCCTCCAAGGATGCAATCTTCTTCACAACCTCAGGATATTATCCCTACTCGGAATGTTCAGGGATTTGCTCCGATTTTGGCTTCTAATGATGAAATTCTAACCTTATTTGGAAGTGTGCAGGAACAAATGAGGCAGCAACAGGAAACAAATCAGATGCTGTTGAGGGAAATACAACTCCTGAAGTCCAGCTCGAGCAGATCTGCCGAGGATATCGTCACTCCACTACAGCCCAGAACTTTGAACTTTAGTTCGGCTGTGTATACTGAGGATAATAGGGGGAATATTGTGCCCAGCCTTCCTCAGAATCATACTCCTGAAATACCCTCCTCGGTTAGAATGTCAACCGTGAGGAGCTCAGGATATGCTTCAGGATATGGGCAGAATCCTCCGACTGGTAACGTGTCTAATAATAATAATACTATTGCCACTAACAGTGTTGGATCTTTGCAGGATACAGCCGTAACGTCAGCATTATCCAGGCAGCTTCAGAAGCTAAAGGATATGATATCCAGTGTACCTGGGGTGGTTCAGCCAATTCCTGAAGTATCCCAGGATAGCCACAGGATATCTCGGTTCGTACGTCCTATTTGTGATGCTGAAATCCCAAAAAGATTCCAGACTCCAAACATGATGCTTTATGATGGAACCACGGATCCTGAAGAGCATATTGCCCAGTATAGGGAGAGGATGGAGATCAACCCTATCCCTCCGGAGCTCAAGGAAGCTTGCCTGTGCAAGGGTTTCGGTTCTACTCTGACAGGATCAGCCTTAAAATGGCTGTTAAATGTTCCTCCGCATTCGATTACATCATTTGCTCACTTAGTGAATTTATTTAACAGTCAATTTTCTTGCAGTCGGAGTTTTGAGAAACTAACCAGTGATCTTTACAGGATAACTCAAGGGCCTCAGGAATCCTTGAGGGATTATGTGAACAAATTCAGTCGAGAATCCTTGGATATCCCACATCTTGATGTTGCAACAGCCGTGCAAGCTTTTAAGATAGGGTTGCAAAAGGATTCTCAGTTTTATCAGGATCTTGTAATGAATCCCTGCAGGAATCTCGACGAGGCTCGTAACAGGGCTCTAAGATATATTCGATTGGAGGATGACAAGAAAATGCAAGAAAGGATGAATGCATCCTCAACATACGAATCGACTAACAGGAAGTCGGAATCCTCGTACAAACCATACCGCTCCAAGCCATATGGCAGAAGTGATAACAAGAGAGTGAATGCTGTCGAAGACGAGGATCCTGAAGAATATCCTGAATTATCCGAATATTGTTTTTCTGTTAATATACCTGAACTAACGTATGCTATGCAGGGTTTGGGAGATAAAGCCAGGTGGCCTCGGAAGAATTAACAAAAAGCTGATTGGAAGGATAAATCCAAATGGTGTGCCTTCCATGAGGATTTCGGACATGTTACGGAAGATTGCATTGCCTTGAGGAAGGAAATAAGCTATCTTCTGAGCAAGGGATATTTAAAAGATCTCTTGGGAAGAAAGAAGAATAAAGGTCAGGATACTGAGAAGGATCCTGAACGAGCAACCTCACCTCCCGCAGATGCCAAGATAATCAACTTCATTTCGGGAGGATCCGACATTTGTGGGACTTCGTATTCGGCGGCGAAGAGACATGCAAAAGAAGCTAAGGCTGAGAGGGGAGACAAACCTGTCAGGATGACTACCCTCACAACTGACAAAATGATCACGTTTGATGCTGATGACAGGGATACTGTCCAGGATCCTCATCATGATGCTCTGGTAATAACGTTATATGTGGCTAACCATTTTGTACGCAGGATACTGGTTGATAATGGCAATTCCGTTAATATAATCCAACTAGAGACTCTGAAGAGAATGAATGTGTCTCCGATGGATATCACTTCGAAGTCTACTGTGCTCGTTGGTTTCAGTGGAGAAGCTAAGAACACGGTGGGAGAGATAAAGTTGCCGGTATATGTTGAAAGAGTCAACTCGATACAACGTTTCTGTGTGATGGATTCTCTATCCCGCTATAACATCTGTTAGGGCTGGATTTTTATAGGTGATCCTTACACATGATCCTAACCAGTGATCCTTGTTTCTTTGGCAGACAGTGATCCTCAACAGAACTTCAGGATCAGGATCATGAGACATTATGGTGATCCTCATACTAACGGCCACTTCCGCTTAATACAATGTTGTTTTGCAGGAACATCTAGCAGGATATGCTCAAAAGACCATGATCCAGGGACGCGTCTTCACAAATATGGCAAGAGCTAAATCAGAGATAGACGTTGCACAGGATATGGAAACATGGCTTGATTCATGGGCAGCAATTTAGGCTAGATTATCTTTATTTCTAAAGGGGTAATGAGCTGATATCTAGTCATTTTACCTAAAATAGGTCACCCACACATGTATAAATACCACTCTTCCTCATTCGGAAGAACACACACGACATACGACACAACTCTCAAACACTTAGACACTCAGTGATCCTTGTACTCAGCTCATTATCATCCAAAGTTGTAATCATATTTTTGTTATATTGAAGTTGGTGATCGGTAGTTGCCATCACCCGAGGTTTTTTATGCCGGAGATCATTCATTGATCAAGGGCTTTTTCCTCGTATAAATCATCGTGTCTTTGCATCTTTATCACAAAAGTGATCCTTTACTTTCATAATTAACCAAGCATCATACCCCGTTTACATAAAGTTTGGTTACATTATCCTTGTGTGATTTTTGACCAAAACAGTTTGGCGCCCACCGTGGGGCAATTGGTGCTTCATTCATAAGAAAATCTTTTGTTCGAAATCACTTCAAAGAGTTACATGGCTTCATCATTGAAGAACACGTCCACGGCGATGTCTGCAATCACTTCATCACAGATCACCTTGCCTCCTCCACCGGCAGGATCTCAGAAAAATACTGAGAAGAGATCAACTCCCACTTTCTCTAAACCTCTATCTTCTTCTGCTATGAATTCTTCTATTCCCAGTACTAGTGATGTATTTGCTTTAATTTTGCAGATGAAGGATCGTATGCAGCGGCAAGATGAAACTAACGAAAGGATCCTCAGGGAAATTGGAGATCTCAAAAGACAAAAGAAAGCGGCAGAGGATCATTCTCCACTGATGCCCAAATCCTTGAGCTTTGATACTCCAATAATCACTTCCCAGCCATCAGGGATCCCGGACGTGCAAATCATAGGGGAGTCAAGAGGATCACATCTCAACTCGGCAGCAATGACTCAGACATCAGACTCACATTTTCAGCCTGTAGGATCCTATCCTCAATACATGGGATCCTTCATGAATCCGGGAGCCTATCCGGGGGCACAGCAGTTTCGAGGATCCTACTTAGTTCCAGAATCATTCCAGGGCCAAGGATCCTCCTTTGTTCCAGGATCGTCCCAGGTTCACGGATCCTCCTTCGTTCCAGGATCATCCCAGACACCAGGATCCTTACAGATGCCAGTATCCCTGAAAAGTTTGCAAACAGGAAGTCTAGATGTCCATCAAGGGGACTTCATTCCAATGCAGACCATTGCTTCCACTGGTCCCTCCGTTGTTCCAGAATCCCAGCAATATGGATTCCCTAACTTGAACCCAATGGGAGGTAACACTTTAAATAATTATCCTACTACTAACCTTGGATTCATGCAGGATACAGGTACCAATCATGCTATGGCCAGGGAATTACAGAAACTAAAGGACATGATCTCAAGTGTTCCAGGGGTAGTCAAGCCTATCCCAGAGATTGCGGATGGAAGCCACAAGGTATCCCGTTTCGCACCACCAATTTGTGATGCAGAGGTACCCAAAAGGTTCCATATCCCTACCATGAAGCTGTATGATGGCACAACGGATCCAGAGGAGCATATAGCACAATACAGGGAGAGGATGGAGATCAATCCTATCCCAGAAAAATTGAAGGAAGCATGCCTATGTAAAGGATTTGGATCTACTCTTACCGGATCAGCTCTTAAGTGGCTGCTAAGTCTTCCCCCCTACTCTATTACTTCATTTGCTAATTTAGTTAATTTATTCAATAACCAATTCTCTTGTAGTAGAAAATTTGAAAAATTAACTAGCGATTTATACAGGATAACTCAAAATCATAACGAATCATTAAGGGATTATATAACTAAATTTAGTAAAGAATCCTTGGACATTCCCAACTTGGATATGGCTACGGCTGTTGAAGCCTTCAAAATGGGACTGCTTAAGGATTCATTATTCTATGATGATCTTGTTATGACACCATGCAGGAATTTAGATGAAGTAAGAACTCGAGCACTCAGGTTTATCCGGCTAGAGGATGACAAGAGAATCCAGGAAAGACAAGTAGGATCCTCAAAACAAGATAAGCAAGGATCCTCCTTCAAAAGCAACAAGTTCAAATCCTACCATAGAAACGAGAACAAGAATGTGCATGCTGTTGACCAAGAAGAGGATGATGAAGAATATCCTCCAATCTTAGAATATTGTTTTTCCGTCGATAATCATGAACTGATCCTTGCAATGCAGAATCTAGGTGAAAAAGCCAGATGGCCCAGGAAGAATGATAAACCATCCGGGACTAAGGATAAGTCCAAATGGTGTGCATACCATGAGGATTTCGGACACCTAACTGAAGATTGCATAGCCTTAAGAAAAGAAATTGGATACCTGCTAAGCAAGGGGCATCTAAAAGAATTGTTGGGGAGAAAAAAGCAAAGGACCCAGGATCCTGAAAGGATCCCTGAAAAGGCTCCAGCACCTCCGGCAAACGCACAAGTGATTAACTTTATATCCGGAGGATCAGACATCTGTGGTACATCCTTTTCAGCGGCCAAAAGACATGCAAAAGAATCAAAAATGGATAATGGAGAAAGGCCTATTAGAACCTCAAGTGTCTCAGAAGGGAAGATGATAACATTTGATGAGGATGATCGCATTAACATTCAGGATCCTCACCATGATAGTTTAGTTATCACTCTCTTTATCTCTAACCATTTTGTCCGCAGGATCCTTATTGACGGAGGGAGCTCAGTGAACATTATCCAGCTTGATGTCTTGAAGAAGATGGGAATCCCAGAATCAGACATCACACCAAGATCCTCCGTGCTTGTAGGATTCAGTGGGGAAACGAAGAAAACTCTGGGGGACATCAAACTCCCAATCTACGTGGAAGGATTACATAATCATCAAAAATTTTGTGTTATTGACTGTTTATCTTGTTGCAACGTTATCCTTGGCAGGCCTTGGATACATGATATGAAAGCAGTCCCATCTACCTACCATCAATGTGTGAAGCTCCCTAGCCCATGGGGAATAATCAAGATCGATAGTGACCAGCAAGAGGCTAAGGATTGCTATACCTCATCCATGAAGCCAACCTCGAAGCCAAGGGAGCAATAGCAATTACAGTGTCCTCCGAGGAATGTCTTGGAGGCAAGAGAACAAGATGTGGACGAAATCCTCTTGGATCCTAGTGATCCTGAATCAAAAATCTATATCGGATTAGGGATCCTTGGCAAGATGAAAGAAGACTTAATATCCTTCCTCAAAAGAAGAAAATCTACCTTTGCTTGGAAACATGAAGATATGACAGGTATATCTAAGGATATTATTACTCACAAACTTGGCATTGACAGGTCTATCAAACCGATCCATCAAAAAAGGAGGAAGTTTGCACCGGAAAGGAATGCCATTATCCAAGAAGAAGTAGAGAGACTACTTCGAGCAGGTATGATCAGAGAGGTAAAGTATCCAAAATGGTTAGCCAATGTGGTTGTTGTCCAAAAGAAAAACGGAAAGTGGAGGGTATGTGTCGATTTCACTTATTTGAATAAGGCATGTCCCAAGGATCCTTTCCCATTACCCCACATTGACTCCATGGTGGATGCAACAGCGGGGCATGAACTGTTAACTTTTATGGATGCATCATCTGGATTCCAACAAATCCAGATGGAACCATCTGACCAAGAGGATACAGCCTTTACGACCCCAACCGGTTTATATTGTTATATTGCCATGCCTTTTGGACTAAGAAATGCAGGTGCAACATATCAAAGGCTGGTAAATATGATGTTCAAGGATCAAATTGGAAAAACTATGGAGGTGTACATAGACGATATGGTGGTCAAGTCAAAGAAAGCTGAGGATCACCTAAGGGACTTAGAAGAAGCATTCGATATCCTTGATAATTACAACATGAAACTTAATCCTTCAAAATGCCATTTTGGTGTTAAGGCAGGAAAGTTCTTAGGATACATGGTAACCCAGAGGGGCATTGAAGCAAGCCCGGAACAAATCAAAGCATTAATAAATATCAAATCTCCTGCCAATGCCAAGGATGTTCAAAGACTGACAGGCAGGATAGCAGCTTTGAACAGGTTCATATCGAAATCCTCAGAAAAATGCAAAGAATTCTACGATATCCTAAGGAAGAATAAGAAGTTCGAATGGACTGAGAAGCATGAGAATGCTTTACAAGCCCTAAAAGAGTATATGTCCTCAGCACCAGCATTAGCAAAACCGGAAAAAGGAGATGTGTTATCCTTATATCTGGCGGTATCCTCAACTGCTGTAAGTGCTGTCCTTGTTAAGGATCACGAAGGTACACAATATCCTATCTACTATGTAAGTAAAAGTCTACTTGATGCCGAATCCAGGTACTCACACCTCGAAAAACTTATCCTTGCATTAATCATGGCATCGACTAAATTAAGGCATTATTTTGAAACCCATACTATTGTTGTTAAAACTAATTTTCCAATTAAGAATGTCCTCAGGAAACCGGACATGTCAGGGAGAATGGCTAAGTGGGCAGTGAAGCTTAGTGCCCATGATATAAGATACGAACCAAGAACAGCCATTAAATCTCAAGCACTAGCTGACTTTGTGGCTGATTTCAGTAATGATCTACAAAAGGAAGCAGAATTGGAGGTCCAGCAGCTAGATGAGACCAAGGATCCTTGGATACTACACACTGACGGATCCTCAAATATCGAAGGCACAGGGCTAGGGATCCTACTAAAATCGCCACAGGGGGACATAATACCCCACTCCATAGCCTGTGAGTTCCAAGCAACTAACAATGAGGCTGAGTATGAAGCCCTAATTGCTGGCTTACAAATCGCTAAGGATATGGGGGTAAAGTATCTTAACGTATATGTAGATTCATTATTGATCACTAATCATTTTAACGGATCCTATGCTGTTAAAGGTGAAAAACTAACCAAATATTTAGAGATAGTCAAAGAATTGGCACTCTCTTTTGTTTCTTTTAGCTTAACACAGGTACCAAGGGAGGATAACACGGAAGCTGATGCATTGGCCAACCTAGGATCATCCTTGAAGATTCCAGAAGATATAAGTATCCCTATCATCCATATCCTGGCTCCTGCTATTGAAAATCAGGTGGCCATGGAAATAGAAGAGGATACTGCAATGATCCCTAGTGAAGAAGCCCAATCTTATTCAGGATCATGGATCTCACCAATCATGAGATACTTGCAACATGGGGAGATTCCAACGGGAGAAAATCCTAGAGCTTTCAGGATTAAGGTATCTCAATTTGCAATCTTAAATAATGTGCTATATAAACGATCCCTTGCAGGACCATATTTAAGATGTATTGAAGATCCTGAAATTGAAGAAGTGTTGAGAGACTTCCACGAAGGAGATTGTGGAAACCACACTGGGGGCAGGGCATTATTCTCAAGGATCCTTAGAACAGGATACTACTGGCCAACCATGAAAAGGGATGCTATAGAGTATGCTAAGAGGTGTGATCCTTGCCAAAGACATAGCAATATCCTTCACCAACCAGCTGAATTACTACACCCCATACCATCCTCTTGGCCATTCATGAGATGGGGAATGGATATAGTTGGCAAGCTACCTAAAGCACCTGGTGGAAAAGTATTTATGCTTGCCATGACTGACTATTTTTCCAAGTGGATAGAAGCTGAAGCCTTCGCTCAAGTCAGAGAAAAGGAAGTCATATCCTTCATTAAAAGAAACATTATAACTAGATTTGGCATTCCCTCTGAAATTGTATGTCATCCACAAGCCAATGGTCAAGCAGAATCATCCAACAAGATCATCATCAACAATCTGAAGAAGAAGCTAGGATCCAAGAAAGGGAAATGGGCAGAAGAGTTACCTTATGTGCTATGGGCTGATAGGACAACTCCCAAGAATGCCACCGGTCAAACACCCTTCTCTTTAGTATTTGGGGCAGAAGCAGTGATCCCAACAGAGATGGTGATCCCAACTGCTAGAACAAGTGCTCGTGATCCTGAAGAAAATGCTACAATCCTAGCTCAGGATTTGGATACTATTGAGGAAAACAGGGATCTAGCTAGGATAAGGATGGCAAGCTACCAACAAAGGATGGCTGGTGCCTACAACAAGAATGTCAGGATAAGGAAGTTCCAAGTCGGAGATATGGTGCTGAGAAAAGCATTTCAAAATACTATCAATCCTGCTGACGGGAAGCTAGCACCAAAATGGGAAGGTCCCTACTTGATTGAAGCTGAAGCAGGAAAGGGGGCATACAGGTTGCTAACCATGGAAGGAAACTTGTTACCAAGAGCCTGGAATGCTGTTCACTTAAAGAAATATTTCATGTGAACATGATCCTTCTTGCATGTGATCCTTACATTGAAGTATCCTTGAAGGATCCTGGAGATACCGGTGATCCTTACTCTGGTAATATGCTTATCCTAAAACTATTGCATTTTCTTACTTTTTGCCTAAGGATAAGGATCATGTATCCTTCATCCTCTACTCACAAACCGTTTGAGTTATGATAGTTCAGGTATCTTCAGCAAATCGTCAAAGATCTCCACAAGCACCACAGATCCTTGGGTGCAACCCCAGTTATCCTTGGGATTATCCCCAGTTTCCGCCAGCAGCGCACGATGATCCTGGTATAGTTCACGTCTTTGGGACCAGTACCCACTTTCGGGGCTGACAACCTCATCGTACTGGCTATATTTAGGATCCTACGTATAATGGTGGACGCACCATACATCCGTTCCTAAGGTTTCTAACGTTTTCACGTTAGCTAAGGTTTTGACATTTTCATGTCACTAAGTTTGGATAGTTGCCAGAAAGGGCCATACTCCAGTTTACATACGATCCTTTGGGCTTGTCCCCAGTTATCCTTTGGGCTTGTCCCCAGTTATCCTATGGGCTTGTCCCCAGTGATCCTCTGGGATCATTCTCAGTTATCCTTTGGGCATGTCCCCAGTTACTAATTTATCCTTTACATTGGCTTAGTCCCAAGTTATATCTCACTTTTCAGGTTTTGGAAGTCTAAACATATAAGGGTCCTTAATCCTTATTAACTATCAAAGTCTTATCTAGGACTGTCTTGATTGAAGGTTAGGATCCTAACGTGGATCCTCAGGTATGATCCTTGACTATTTTTGATTATACTCTTTATCCTAACCAACCCTTATACTTTGACAACCGAACCTATGATCCTTGAACTAAAATACTTTGAATAATTTCAAATATCAGGATATTTGATCTAGGATCATATCCTAAATTTATTAAATATATTTTCAACTCTTGCAAATACATTACAAAGACGACTAAGAAACAATAAGATAAGGATAACAACACGAGATAAGCCACAAAAGTTAAAGTTATATTATTAAACAAAAGGATCAATAACCCTTTGAAAAAGTTGTCAAAATTGCCAACCCACATTTCTACCAGCAAAACGTGGCCCGTCCACATGGGTTGGCAAAGGGTGTCCATTGTCTATGCGGTCTTAGCATTTTGCAGGAAATAAAAGCGGCAGGATCACAAAGGCTTCATCCCCCAAACAGAGGATCCCTCCACCTTTTGTAATCCTACCTATTGTTCTAAGGATCCAGGATCCTTAACCCTAAGAAACTATTGTTCAGAGATTACAGACCATAATTGTTTTAAACACCACAAACTACTATCAAAATCTAAAAATTGGGCTCCGGCTATGTCTAGAAGTTTCCATCATTGCCCAATCATGCAGCCTACACCTTCGCTGCTTCATCACCACCAGCATCTCCACCTTGATCCTTCTCAGCATCACCACCTTCCAGCATGGGGATCTCCTCAGCCTCATCCTCGTCCTCCAGGTCTGCCAACCTTGCCTTCCAACCCTCAACATCCCACGAGCTTTTGTCAAAGGTAGGATCCTGAGCCTCCTCGGCCATCTGAAGTTGTATCTTATACATAGCAATTGCCGCGGACACCTTAGCATCTTGGGTGATCTCCTGCTTCTCGTTATCCATGTCAATCAACCTCTGAGCAGCCTCAGCCTTCATGACCCGGAGTTCCTTCTCAAGATCTCCTATCTTGAGATCCTTTAACACACCCATTTGCTGGAGATCGGCAATTTGGCTCTCCTGATCCTCAACATGGCCCAGATAGGTCTCAATCTCGGCAAGTTTCTGCAACAGGAAAAAAAAGATAAGCTTAGGATCAGATGATCCTCAAGAAAAGCATAATATACAAACAGGATATGTAAGACGGATAACCAACAGGGGCAGTGATCCTTACCTCATTCACATAGTCGAGGAATTGCTGACGGAGGAGGGGAAATCCTTGGAGATCTTCAGAGGTTTTCCTCTTTTTTCCCTTGCCCCGGATAGATGCTTTGGGAGCTGATGTTGAAGGACTGGCAGCAGGAGCCTTCTTCTTCTTTGAAGATGTGACATTGGCAAGATCACTTATCCCAAATATGGAGGCAGATTTAACAGACCTGGCAGATTTTCCAGCACCTACACAATTCAAAAACAAGAT
This sequence comes from Helianthus annuus, assembly GCF_002127325.2. Taxonomy (NCBI): domain Eukaryota; kingdom Viridiplantae; phylum Streptophyta; class Magnoliopsida; order Asterales; family Asteraceae; genus Helianthus; species Helianthus annuus. The sequence continues at coordinate 27,873,552 of NC_035434.2, read as the reverse complement.
AAGTTCCCTTATTAAATTAAATACTTTTACATAAAACTTACTTCTTATGAGGATACTTACTTGACATTGTGGCAGATGCAGAGGATATCTCTTGAGAATCTTGGATAGTGATTTGGAAGCTTCTAACTTCAGGATCAAGCTTTTTAAAAACTAACACTCTCTCTTTTGCAGCAGGGGTTAATTTCAGACGAGCAATGGAAATAGCTGCATAAAAGACAAAGGAAAAAAGACATCAGCGATCCTCATCATATGAGATAGGATTGATAGTGATCCTTCGAGGATCCTCTACCCTACCATGAGTGGCCCATTCCTTGGGCAAATCCTTCCCATCCGGGATTGAATCCCTCTTAACAAAGAAAAACCGACGTTTCCAGTTGGTATCATTCTTAGTAACTTTGAAGATTGGGTGATCCTCCCCAGCTTTCCGTTTCAACAAATATCGGTGAGAACCGAAGGTGGTGAGATCGTAAAACTCAGCTAACTCCGCCATCCCCAGATCAATCCCTTCCTGCTCGATGATCCTCTCGAAGGTATAAAGAACCCTCCAGATCATCGGCATAGCTTGGATGTAAGAGATGCCGGTTAAGGAAAAGAAAGACTGGGTAAAGTCTGGAAAAGGATACGAGTACCCTATAGCAAACGGGGTAGCAGGAAAAGCCATCCAGACATCCGAGATATAGTCGCTCAAAGCAGTAGGATCAAAGGATTTAAAAACGGCATTCGCCGGAAAGTAGTGACGAATTTTGTCTACGTGAGCATCACTAAAGCAACACCTCTCCGTAGGAGAATCCTTGATAATCCCCTGGCTTTTTAAGGGACTATCCTTCTTGGAATCCTTGTGTAGAGAATTCCGGAGCAACATGTTTTGTGACGGAATAGAAACAGAGACGGAGTAGAAAAAACAGAGTAAAGAAAAGGAAGAAGGGAAAGAGAGAAGAAGAGGATACCTGAACAACCTTCGGTGCAGAATATAAGGGGAGTGTATCTCGAATTTAAATACAAACTGATCCTCACCCTATCTCCTATTTATAATCATGATCTGCAGGATTGTCACATCTCTGACGTAATGATCACAACGGCTAGTCCGAGCATAACGGCTAGTTTCTTGGAGTCGCCCGTTAGGGATAAGATCGAAACAAAATATAACTCGTCTATTTACAATTAACTCCTTATATTTTGGGGGCAATTGTTAGGGCTGGATTTTTATAGGTGATCCTTACACATGATCCTAACCAGTGATCCTTGTTTCTTTGGCAGACAGTGATCCTCAGCAGAACTTCAGGATCAGGATCATGAGACATTATGGTGATCCTCATACTAACGGCCACTTCCGCTTAATACAATGTTGTTTTGCAGGAACATCTAGCAGGATATGCTCAAAAGACCATGATCCAGGGACGCGTCTTCACAAATATGGCAAGAGCTAAATCAGAGATAGACGTTGCACAGGATATGGAAACATGGCTTGATTCATGGGCAGCAATTTAGGCTAGATTATCTTTATTTCTAAAGGGGTAATGAGCTGATATCTAGTCATTTTACCTAAAATAGGTCACCCACACATGTATAAATACCACTCTTCCTCATTCGGAAGAACACACACGACATACGACACAACTCTCAAACACTTAGACACTCAGTGATCCTTGTACTCAACTCATTATCATCCAAAGTTGTAATCATATTTTTGTTATATTGAAGTTGGTGATCGGTAGTTGCCATCACCCGAGGTTTTTTATGCCGGAGATCATTCATTGATCAAGGGCTTTTTCCTCGTATAAATCATCGTGTCTTTGCATCTTTATCACAAAAGTGATCCTTTACTTTCATAATTAACCAAGCATCATACCCCGTTTACATAAAGTTTGGTTACATTATCCTTGTGTGATTTTTGGCCAAAACAACATCATACTGGGAAGACCTTGGATCCATGATATGAAGGCCGTACCATCAACATATCACCAATGCATCAAGATCCCTACCCCTTGGGGAGTTGTCAAAGTCGATAGCGATCAGCAGGAGGCGAAAGAATGTTACTCATCCTCAATGAAATCCTCGACCAAATCAAGTGCAGCATAGCAATTAAAGATGCGGGCCCAGGATATCGTGGAGAGTTCGGAGCAGGATGTGAAGAAAGTTATTCTGGATCGGGATAACCCTGATATCTCGGTGCTCGTAGGAACCAATATCCCTCAGGATATTGAAGATCAATTAACTAACTTTTTGAAATGCAGGATGTCAACATTCGCATGGAAGCATGAGGATATGACAGGTATATCCAAAGACATTATTACTCACAAGCTTGGAATTGACAGGTCATTCAAGCCTATACAACAAAAGAGAAGGAAATTCGCCCTTGAGCGGAATGCAATTATCCAAGAGGAAGTTGAAAGATTGTTGAAGTCCAAGATGATCAGAGAAGTCAAATTCCCTAGATGGCTAGCAAATGTGGTAGTGGTTCAAAACAAGAATGGGAAGTGGAGAGTTTGTGTAGACTACACAGACCTGAACAAAGCTTGTCCAAAAGACCCATTCCCTCTGCCTCATATAGAGTCGATGGTGGATGCCACTGCCGGTCATGAAATGTTAACCTTCATGGATGCATCCTCAGGATTCCAGCAGATCCAAATGGAACCTTCAGACCAGGAGGATACTGCTTTCATGACACCAACAGGTATTTACTGTTATACTGCTATGCCTTTCGGTTTGAAAAATGCAGGTGCAACGTACCAGAGATTGGTGAACATGATGTTTAAAGACAAACTGGGGGACACCATGGAGGTGTACATTGACGATATGGTAGTCAAATCCAAGAAGGCTGAGGATCATCTCCAGGATATTAAAGGAGCATTTGATATCCTGGACCAGTACAATATGAAACTAAATCCTGCAAAGTGCCATTTTGGAGTGGGGGCAGGAAAGTTTTTAGGATACATGGTGACAAAAAGAGGGATAGAGGCAAGCCCGGAGCAGATCAAAGCTATCCTGGATATAAAGTCACCCTCGAATATGAAGGATGTTCAACGGTTAACAGGACGAGTGGCAGCCTTGAATAGATTTATCTCAAGATCCTCGGAAAAATGTAAAGAGTTCTATGATATCTTGAAAAAGAATAAGAAATTTGAATGGGGTGAGAAGCATGAAGCAGCCCTGCAGGAATTGAAGCAGTATCTCTCAACCGCGCCTCTGTTGATGAAGCCTGAAGATGGTGAACCATTATCCCTGTATCTTGCAGTATCAGGGAATGCAGTAAGTGTGGTCCTTGTAAAGGATCACGAAGGTCAACAGTATCCTGTTTATTATGTTAGCAAAAGTTTGTTAAATGCTGAAACTAGATATTCTCACCTAGAAAAGTTAATACTGGCTCTAGTTATGGCATCAACAAAGCTTAGACATTATTTTGAGACACATAGGATTTATGTTAAAACTAGTTATCCTGTTAAGAATGTGCTTAGGAAACCTGAGATGTCGGGTAGAATGGCTAAGTGGTCGGTAAAATTAAGTGCCTATGATCTAATATATGAACCTAGAAATGCAATAAAGTCTCAGGCTCTAGCAGACTTTGTGGCTGATTTCAGTAGTGATATTCAGAATGAAGTAGACCTAGAAGTACAACAGCTAGGAGAAAACTTAGAATCGTGGACATTATATACTGATGGTGCATCTAATGTAAGAGGTGTAGGTTTAGGTATACTACTAAAATCGCCACAGGGGGACATAATACCCTAGGCTATTAGGTGTGAATTTCCTGCTACCAATAATGAGGCAGAATATGAAGCTTTGATTGCAGGATTAGAATTGGCTAAGAATATGAATATCAAGAATTTGCAAGTATATGTTGATTCCTTGTTAATTACTAATCATTTTAATGGATCCTACGCAGTCAAGGGTGAGAAATTAATCGAATACCTCGGTATTCTCAAAAAATTAGCAGGATATTTCGATATTTTTACACTTGAACAGGTACCAAGAGAGGATAACGCCGAAGCAGACGCATTGGCAAACTTGGGATCATTAATCAGGATACCAGACGGGACCCCAATATCAATATTACATATCCTGTATCCTGCAACGAATCCTCAGGATAAAGAAGTAGCAGGTATTCAGGATCCTGGAGCGGTGTATCCTGAAGAGGATCCTAAATCCTGGACGGCTCCAATCATGAGATATCTCAAGGAAGGACATATCCCCGGAGATGAAAATCCTAAGGCGTTTAGGATGAAGGTATCACGATTCACTATTATAAATAATATTTTATACAAGAAATCTCTTGCAGGACCATACTTGAGATGCTTGGAGGATCCTGAAGCCAAAGAAGTACTTCAGGATATACATGAAGGGGATTGTGGTAACCATACTGGGGGCAGGTCATTATTCTCAAAAGTGTTGAGGACAGGATATTATTGGCCAACAATGAGAAAAGATGCCGCAGAATATGCTCGAAGATGTGATGCATGTCAGAGACATAGTAACATATTGCACCAGCCTGCTGAACCGATATCCTATTGTTTCCCTTTGGCCATTTATGAAGTGGGGTATGGATATAGTAGGAAAGCTTCCAAAGGCTTCAGGAGGGAAGGTTTTTATGTTGGCAATGACAGATTATTTCTCCAAATGGGTTGAAGCCGAGGCATTTGTTCAAGTTAGGGATCAAGAAGTAGTATCCTTCATAAAGAGAAATATCTTGACCAGATTTGGAGTACCAGCCGAGATAATCTGTGACAACGGTTCTCAATTCATTAGTAAAAGAACTACTGACTTCTGCAAGAGTTGGGGGATCAAAATGATAACATCTACTCCAGTACATCCTCAAGCCAATGGACAAGCAGAATCCTCAAACAAGATAATTGTCAACAATTTGAAGAAAAGACTTGGGGCTAAGAAGGGAAGATGGGCAGAAGAATTACCATTTGTCCTATGGGCTGACAGGACAATTGTGAAGAATGCTACTGGGCAAACTCCATTTTCCTTAGTATTTGGAGCAGAGGCAGTAATCCCGACAGAGATGGCGATACCTACAGCAAGATCTAACCTCTGGGATCCTGAGAAGAATCCTGAAGCCCTCTGCCAAGAATTGGATAGTATTGATGAAACAAGGGATGCGGCAAAGTTGAGAATGGCAGCATATCAACAAAGAATATCCAGAGCATATAATAAGAATATTAGGACCAGAAGATTTAAGGTTGGAGATTGGGTGTAAGAAAGGCTTTTCAGAATACTACGAATCCTGCTGATGGGAAGTTGGCCCCAAAATGGGAAGGACCCTATGAGATTGAATCAGAATCCGGAAAAGGAGCATACCAGCTTAAGAATATGGAAGGGGATATACTACCAAGATCCTGGAATGCTATACATCTCAAAGCCTATTTCAAGTGAGTTTAGAATTTAATTTCTAACTCAAGATGGTATGAATTCTGTCTCTTTTGAATATACTTTATTTTATTTGAACCCAATACTAACTTAAGCATCGGAGGGGTGTTAGCCAAGCTAACACCCACCTTAGTTTTGGAATGTTTTGCAGTATATGCTTCGGGATATAGTTCCAGGATGCACACTCAGGATGTTTCGGAAGACTAGAGGATTGGCCCCCTCTCTCACGAATAAGGGATCCTGATCCCTTCATAGGTTTAAAGGTATTCACCTTTCATCCGAATTGGGTTTAAACACCCCGCCTGGAGCGCAAGTTATTCGGGAATAGTTCAAGGTGGCGGGACCAGTTCATGTAAAAGTGGCTGACAATTTCGTTACTGTTGGCTATATCCTGAATTCTAAAGGTATATGAGGATTGATCACCCTATCTCACGAAAGGGTATTTTCATACTCTCTAAGGTTTAAAGCTTTTCACCTTTCTGAGTATTGGAGTTTATACACTCACGCCTGTAGCGCATGAAAATTTGGGATTATCCCCAGGATACTAAGGATTTATCTCCAGGATGTTTTCGGATTTTACCCCAATAACACAAGAACTGTCTACGCAGTCTAAGTAAGTTTTTCTAAGTATTGAAAGATTTTGTACACAGGGGACATTTCTCCTAAGGCAATTATGTAAGGCACTAAGAGTCAAGTTTGGACCAAGCATGCAAGGACTGGGGACATCTTGGTACAAGGAATTGCAAAAAGGATTGAAGTTTGAAACTAGGCTTATACTCTATTCCTGGTATGATCTTTCCTTTGAGAATCCTACGCAATTTGATTGAGCTTTTGAAACCATGTCAAAAGTTTAATCATCCTGACTAGGATATATCTTCAAGATATATCCTCAGAATATATTCTCAGGATATAATACAGGATATCTGTTTGGAATAATTGGTGTGCGGGACTTAAGTTTAAAATCAAAATGGAATTTGTTTATGAAAGCTAAGTAGACCATTTTATTCCTTTGAACACTTTAAACTATTTGAGGTCTTACAAAGAACAAACTATTTTGAAACTCTATCCAAGATATGGGGATTTTGAGAAGATCTATTTGCCAAAGTTTGTTTTTACGAGATATTGCTAAAAATATGGATTGAGGTATTTAAATGATTACAAAACTAAACAGTATATAATGAGAAACTAAAGCATTGACAAAGGCAAATAAGTCAAAGGTAGGTTATATTATTAACATGTACAAAGTTGTGCTTTTGGTTTCACCTTAAACTAAGGCCCATCCACCAAAAGCACAACAGTTTCCTAATTAGATTTACTTAACAGATTGAAGGCTTCGTCTCAAACTGAGACCCATCCGCCATCAACTGTTATAATGTTCAAAATATACCATACTGACTAATGACCAAGGGCTTCGTCCTGAAACCCAGGACCCATCCACCTTTGGCCATTATATTGTCTTAATGCAGGAAAGTAAATTGTTCTAAAACAGGAAAAGGAAATTGTTCAGGGATTATAAACCATAACCATCAAGTTTAAAAAAGTGGGCTCCGGCCTCGGCATAAACGTCCATCATTGCCCACTTCGCTGCTTTCAAGGGGCAGCACCCTCTTCAGCCACTACTCCATCAGCACCTGCTCCAGCATCACCCCGGGATTCTTCTCAGCATCAGCCACTTCCTCCGCTGCCTTGGAAGGCTCTTCACCCGCAAGCTTGGCAGGATATTCAACGGGACTTCCCCCGAGATCTTTCAGTTTTGCCTCCCAAGCCTTCACATTCCAGGAAGGGCATTCAAAGCCCAAAGTTTTGGCTTCATAAGTCATCTTTAGCCTGGCTTGTAGGAGGGAGATTACAAATGATCCCTTGAGACCTTCTCAGTAGGAAGTCTTATCCTGCTCGAATTGGAGTTGGGCGGCGTCCATCTTGGCTTGGGCATCTTCGTTGGCCTTGTTGATAGCAGCTTTGGCTTCTTGGGTCACGGCCTTGAACTTGTCTTCATAATGCTGAGATTGTGCTTTGGCGATCATCCCTTGGTCAGCAATGGTTTCTTCAGCTTTCTTGAGCTTGATCTCCAGCATCTTGTTAAGCCCGCAAGCATCCTCGTAAAGGAACATGAGACGTTCCAGACCCTACAACCGAAAGCACAGGCATCAATATATATGTAAAATAACCAGTATATGCTGCAGGATATAGGTTAAGGATATGAACCTGATTAAGAAAGCCAGTCATGAAGCCGCTGGATTCAACAAACCCGTGGTTTTCAAAGGGGAAGGTCTCAGATGAGGCTGGAGAGTCAGTCTCCTTTCTTTTTCAGGAACTTGAGGCACGTGGCTTGGTAGCAGGAGAAGGCTTAGGAACAACTGCCGGTTTAGGGCCGGATGCTGGTTTGGAAGTAGAGTCAGGCTTGCTGGGTTCCTTCTTCACTTGGACAGGAATGGGATAACTATCCAATTCCTCGAGATCAAAGACCTCTGGAGCTTTGACCGGTGCTGCTAAACAGGGAAAATATCTAAAACTTTACTCTTGTCTCTTACTATAATATTAATAAATGTGCAAAATTTATGAGATTCTTACCAGACATATCTGACGAGGAGTACTGGCTTGAACTTGGAAGATGCTGTGAAAAGGATCTGTCACAATCAGGCAACTGGTAGATCCGGTTGATTCGTTCTTGAGATTCTTCAGAAGGAGGAGCTAACTCTTTGAAGTTTGCTGCAAAAGGGAGAAATCAGGATATTAGCACAGGATACATCACCAGGATACGTTTGGGGATATCTAAAAACAATAAACCCTACCAGAGGTCAACCATTTCACCGGAAGGCTTTCGCCCTCGGGAATGGAATCCCGTCTAACAAAGAAGAATTTTCGTTGCCACCCATCCTCGTTTTTTGAAGCTTTGAGGATGAGGGGATTGCTAGAGGTTGAAAAAAGCAAGAAGCGACTATTGCCGTGAGATCGGAGGCGGTAAGCAAATGAAATCTTCGATACAGAGATCGGGGACGTGAAGGGTTTTGATTTGGTTAAGCATAATCAACACTCTCCAGACCATAGGCATCGTCTGGGCAAAGCAGAGACCGGTAATTCGAAAGAACTCCATGATGAATTCCGGGAGTGGATATCGGAGACCAAGAGAAAAAGGATATGATGAGAAGCAAATCCACTCCTCGGAACTTACATCGGAACGAATGCTCCGGTCGAATGGACGGATAATCACTGTGTCGGAAAAAGCACCGGAGGTTCTTAACGCGTTGATATCAGCATTATCGAAGGAGCACACCTCCTTCTCGGGATTTTTCAGCAGATTCTGGTTGACAAACGACGAAGTGGACTCGCCGGAGTGAGAATGTGTTCTGGTGGCCATCGGGAAATTTAAACGAGAAAAAGTTAAGAGATAAGAAGAGAAAAGTACCTGAGAATTCCGAGAGAGATGATCGTACATCAACAAGAAAGAGAGAAGATATAGGGGCTAAATGGATAGCCATTGAGTGAAAAACGCGTTGGAAGTTGCACAATGTCACTTCAAGAGTCAATCCGATTTAATTGCCTCGATGCACGAAATAAATCTTAAAATATATCCGTTGGAGTTGGTATACCAACAGATATATTTTGGGGACAATTGTTATGGGCCATTTTCTGAAACCATATCCTGACTAATATTCTGATTGTGATTGTTTATTTGTGATCAGGATACTGGACGGGGATATTGCTAACATCCTGGATAATATCCCGAGGTATATCAAATTAATCACTTGCAGGTTAAAGGCTGGGACTTGCTAACGGTCAATTGGACTTCTTCTCCTCAAGACTCGGGCGTACTGTTGAGGGAGAGACGTTGAATCCGAAAGACTAGGTCTACAACGTTCGGCTAAGGAATATTCGTTGGATCCCGATTTTAGAGGATAGTTAGTTACATTATCTTTGCTATAAATACATGGGGGCGGATCAGTTTAAGGCACACAACTTTTCACTAACATTCTCGTACACTTTCACTCTCGAGCTTACTGCAAACACCACACTTGTATCCGAATTATATTGTAACACTTAGTCGATCCGCACCACATCCCGCATTGTATCCTGAAATTTGAAGCAATAACAAGAACAAGGCAGCTGCGATTGTCAGCTCCCGAGGTTTTATGCCAGAGATCTAGATCGATCAAGGGCTTTCCTCGTACATATTGTGTCAACCCCTTTACTTTTTGCTCATTGTTTGATCGTAGATACAGCTCGATATCCTGAGCCGTATCCTGAAATTGTTTTTTGCAAAGAATTTAATTAACACCTTTTTTTTAACATATTCTCTTAGCACACTACCTCACAAAACTAATTTGATCACTTAATTACTTAGGTAATTTTTGACCAAAACACTTAGGATACCCATGCGTGCTATGACTATAGAAAAGATTATTAACGTGACATATACGTGCATTATACTGCATAACATGATCTTAAAGGACGACGGAAATGCGTTCTCACCGGTCCACATCCCAGATCCTTTCGTCCTACCAGTTTTAGACAAGGATGCTCTTCGCGAAGTGATGGATCAAGATACGCATTTTCGACTTAGAAATAATCTTTTGGTCCATCTTGCAGCTCAAGATCTACCTGACCTCGAAGAGGAAAACGAGGAGTAGTTTCGTTTTATAGCTATGTTTTTTCTATTTTTATTTTAAATTGTGTTTTTTGTTTGATTTTATTAGTTTGTTTAATTTAAATTGTTATTTAATGAAATTTAATTGTTGAATTTATTTAAATTTAATCATGTAAGGATATGCTTAAATGTCTATTTGATTTCATGTTGGTATATTATGTTTTTAATGGACTTGATCTCCTTGAATCAGTTTGGTTAACTCAATGTTGTTTCGTCTTGCTTTACCCGACTACATCGCGCAAAGTCAAAAGCATAACACCGAGAATCCCCCGTTGCCTATGCGTGTCATTAAAAAAACACTAGTTGTTAACATGATCAATTGATTAATGGATGAATGCCATTCTTTGTCTATGATAACAAGAATCTTAAACCTAAGTGCCAAACCCATGCGGGTAGGATTAAGTAAAATAGTAAATACCGTAAGTGAAATGCAACTGATAAACATCAAAGTGACTACTCTCTAATACAAGAATATTTATTTGTATAACATTTATGTATGTCTATAGAACCAAACTTATATTACACAACATACAAGAATATTTATTTGTAAATAACGTTTATAATGTCTATAGAACCAAACTTATAATACACAACTTATTGAGTTTGTATCTTTGAATCATTGCTATACATATAAACATGTTTAAAATAAACTTAGTAATATACTAACAAACCATGTTTAATGATCTTTGAACATATCAAAGATCACCACAATCATAATCAGTATGCCCATTTTGGTTGTGAAAAAGAAGAATCAACAACAAAATATACATAATCTTCTTTAGAAATGAAGAAGTACCCCATAGCATGCCGGTGAAGTAAGTTTGCAACGATAATCGGGCCACCCTCATCCTTCGTTGTTTCACGAACCGATCAACGCTTCCTCAACTCCATGGACCATTAGCTTACTCCCGCTTTCAAAACCATTCAAACCCAACTGAGCCATTGTTCTAGCCAACACAACTGAATCTTCTAACCCTGCTGAACCACCTTGACCCAAAAATGGGCCCATGACATGCATAGCGTCACCAGCAACCGTTACTGTTCCTTTACAAAACGAGCCAGTTAACAAGTCCCATGGTGCACGATATCTCATGTGTGTAATAGATAATGATTTCATGTCTGTGTTTTCGATCATTTTGCGAATTTCCTGTGGATGATCGCTTACCAACTCTAGTGTTACTTGTTGTATCACACCGGGATCTATCCAAGTTTTTTCATCTGTTAATTATAGTCAAAAAATGAAGTAAGCCACGTAAATATTGAAACTATATCTACACAAATATGGTGTTAATTGATAACAACCTTTAGGAATGTATGGTAGCAAACAAAACCAGTAAACCATGTTATCAACAACTGGAATTATTCCCACAAGAATGTTATCTTTCCATAAACGAGCAAACTCATGTTCGAATGAATGACCATTTGGGTAGTTTGTTAGACCTCTTATTGCGCTTGACGGGAACATCTTTGTAGGCTTGAGGTTAAGGAAGTTTGCAATTATAGACTTGCCACTATCATAACCAATTACAACCTACAAGCACCAGTAACTATCATTCTTCTAATGAAATTGAAAAGTAAAAGGCAAAAAAAGGACTATTCTTAACTTGTAGAACGCTTTTGTGTTCGATCAAGTAAATACCTTAGCTCTAATGGAACTTCCATCGATGAAGCGAAGAATTGGTTTGGTAGAATGCTGGTCAAGTTTTATAGATTCAAGTTGGAAGTTGAACTTTACCGTGCCTAAAGGAAGTGCAGCATAAAGAGTGTCTATAAGATCCTTCCTTCTCAAGCAACGAGCTTCGCCATCCCAAGGAACCCTCAATAAGGAAACTGTTGATGCAACAAATACAAGACCAACGGTAGTAGCTGGGTTGGTTAGGCAAAAGGGTTTAAGGGTTCAACTTTGCCTAACGCAGGTCGCGGGGTCCCCCCACGTTTGCAAGACGTGGAAGGAGGTTTACTAGTTTATTGTTATTGTTTGCTGAAGATTCCTTCTCTGAAATGTACTCAGATTCGGAAGTGTGGGCAAATAGAATGTGTGTGTTGAATGTGAAAAGGAGTGACTTGTATACGAGCAAGTACTCCACACGAATGACCAGAGATTAGAGAATCAGAGCTGGCCAGGAGATGATTTCTGAAGTAAATGAAGTGTCAATTTATAAGAGAAGACATCTCCCGAAGTAGAATGTTTTTGACTAGTAACCTTGCTTGCAGTGGAGGGTTTCCCCTTTTGGGGGTTGAAGGCTTTTGACCCCTGGGTAATTGCGTGCATTGTGCAGACCTGCTTTGCTTTTGCGGCTATGGGTTGGTGAAGCGATCTCCAGATGTGACTGGCCACTGTTTTCTCCTCGCTTTTCCCATCTTACAGCTTTTTAACCATTGAACCATTTAACCATTTGAGCATTTGCATATTTAGTCACTTTATTTAGTCTTGGGCTACCCCCGTCATCAGCCCCCCAAGTCAGAGGTTTTTGGGTAGTATGCTCAAAGACTTCTGACTTTTATGCATGTATTTTATTGCCTGGAGGTTTCAAGGGTTCGTTGCTTGATTGCTTGAAAGGCTGAAGGCAGTTAATATTTGAATTTGAATTTTAAATAACTGACAGTTGATTTAATTGATGTGTGGCAGTTGATAGGGTGGCGGTTTTGCAGAAATTACTATTTGCCATTATTACCCCTATTGTGGGTTTTCATTTATTTTATATCTGCAAACTCCATTATTCATACTCTTTCCAAGTTTCTGCCAATTACCTTCCTTCTCTAAGGTTAGTTTCCTTTACACCTTGCATTCTTCGTTTTCTGTTTTTCAAAAATGGGTGCTCGTAAGGATTTAGCAAAATCGTTTTCTCGGTTAACACAAGAGGAGGCAGATTTATTTTGTATGGAATATGGTATTGATAGAAAATTTAACCCAACTGCTCCTGGTTGCGATGTTCCTGTTGATAAACCGAACCCTGGTTCGATTGCTCTTTACTGTCGTCATTTTCAATGGTCGAATCTTCGTTATCCCTTTTCGTTTTTTGTTTTGAACTTGTTGGAGTATTATCGGGTTTCTTTTGGGCAAGTTCATCCGAAGGGGATGGCTAGGGTTTTGCATTTTGAGGTTTTGTGTCGTGCTCTTGGATATGATCCTTCCTTGTTGCTTTTCCGGCGATTTTTCCGTTTGGCCAAGAATAGCGATTGGTTCACCTTTGAAACATCAAAGGTTGACACTTGCCTCATCTCGTCCATGGTTACAACACTTGGGACCTGGAAGGATCGCTTTTTCTGGGTTTCCGAGTCTATTGTTCCCTTTAAGATGGTGTGGAGGCATCCGGGTGCTGTTCTTAATGATCCGGAGCCTTCTGAATCTGAATTGAATGATGCTTTTCTTACAGCCATTCGGGGGTGCCCTTCGAGGGTTCGTCCCTTCCCTGAACATTTGTTAGTTCTTTTAGGGGTTAGTAACATTTGGGGAAAAGCCGATCGGGATCCGGTACTAATGAGAAATGGCGTGGGTATGCATTTTCCCTTCTTGCCCTTTTTGCATTTCTTTTGACTTGTGACTTATTTGCTTTTGTTTTGTTCTTTGTAGTCATGTCTGCTTTGGATTTTATCAAAAGTGATGATACTTCTGATGTTGTGTTTGAGGATGCTCCGTCTGTTCCTGGTGAGAATGTTGTGGTTAGGACTGCTGAGCAAAGGTTTGAGGGCACAGGTTATGCTAGTGTTGCCAATGTCAAGGGTTTTTCTAAGTCCAACGTTCCCAAGTCTTCAACCCGCCGATCTTCTCGTCGTTTGTTGAAAGCTGGTTCTCAGTCCACTTCTACTGAACCAGTGGTCTTGAGTGATGATATTGAAGTTTCGGAAGATCAAGGTGGTGAAGCAGGTGTTGATAAGGAATTAGTTGTTCATGGTAAAAAGGTTCCAGGCAAGAAGGTTGTTGCTACCCCTGTTCAGGAGTCTTCAAGCAGGGACGTTGAAGGGTTGGATCCTGAAGGGACTTATGTGCCTGCTTGGTTAGTGAAGAATGACGACACCTTCAAAGATGTTGTTGTTTGTGAGGATGCTCTTAGTCACCTTGCTCCTCCTTCTGTGCATAAGACCATTGCTGGGATGGATGATGACTTGATGTTGTCCTGGATGGTTTTGAGTACTTGCAACCTTGCTGCTATGCTTCCTCAAGGTATTGCTCGTTTTCGTCAACGAATGCAGGAGTATGAGGAATTTTCCAAGAAGAAGGATAAGATGAAATCCTCCATGGCCTTGATGAAAAAGGAGATAGCTGGTTTTGCCGAGAAAGAAGCAGCATGGCAGAAGGAGGTTAGTGACTTAAAGAAGATGCATGAGATTGAGATGGGTGATTTGAAAAAAAGTTTTGAGGCTAACTTATTGAAGTTAAAAGCTGACCGGGAGACTTTGGCTGTTCAGCAACAGGCTTTTCGCGAGGATAAAGAGGGGTTGAAGGCTTCAGTTGCTCGTGCTACTGCTGACAATCAGTGGTTAATTGAGCATGGTTTCCAACAGGTTGTTACATATCTTTTACATTCCAAGGAGTTCAATTCTGCCCTTGGTGATGTTTATACTAAGCTTCTCAACCTGGGGAAACACCAAGGCCTCATTGTTGGTTACAAGCTTCATGAATCCGGTCATCCTTTGGAGAAGTCACCTCTATTTCGTCCCGAGGCTTCTGATGTTTTTAAAGGCTCCGTTGAGCAAATGGAGAAACTGACCTATCCTTACATCCATCAGGTTTCTGGTTGTTTTGGTAAGCCTCTTACTGTGTTGCAGGACTTGAAACCGGAGGGCTTAAATGAAAAAGTTTGTGCCGAAATCTTGGGTTCTCTTTCAAGGAAGAGATCCTATTCGGGGGATAGTGATGATACCCTTTCAGGTCAGACGGATGTTCCTAAGGATGCAAGCTTGGAGGCTTCAGCGGTGGGTGGTGATGGAGGTTTAAAGACTAAGAAGCTGAAGAAAACGAAGAAGACCAAGGGTGAAGGTTCCGGGGTTTCTAAGTCTGTTGACTCTTAATTCGTAGCTTTCTTAGCACTAAAAACAATTTATGTTTTGTAACTCTTAAAACAATATTAGGTTTTCAGGGACCCTTAAGGTTCCTGTTGGTTATGTTGAAGGCCTGTGTGGCCATTTGAACAATTATTAGGTTTGCAAGTTACTAGGACTTGCTTTAACTTATGCTTGGAAGTCCTTTAGGGCTTTCTTTTATATGGTATGATGTCTTAACTTTCTTATTTATCTTGTGTTTCTAGACTTGTGTCTGTTTTTGTTAAGGCAGTCTGTTTGGCTTTAACCTTTCAAGCCTTTTGGCTGTCTGTTAGAATGTTGAAGCCTTTAAGGTTTCGAGTTGTTGCTTGAGTGGCTTGAAGCCTTGAAGGCTTCTTAGACTTGTGGCCTGACTTGGTTTGTATCTTTTTGTTTTTTGTCCAAGAGTTTTTCAGATTCTCTTTGTCTTTTTGCAACTTTGTCTTTGTCCAGTGTGTGCTATTCTTATGTTTGTCATACCTAGAAGGGTTCAGTGCTGCAGACACTTAGCCTTGGTATTTTTAACAAGAAGATCTAGCACCTATCCTTTTTATTATTTCCTTGGTTTTTACTTGAATATTTTAAGCCTTTTTGTTGATTATATTTTTAAGGCTTAGGGAACATTTGGTGTAGGCTGTTCACACCCGTCTATGAGACAATTTTAGGTTTTCTTAACAAGTCTCATGGAGTTGTATTGATTTTAGGAACTCACCCCTTATATAGGTTCATTCAACCCTTGAACCTATTGAGCGATGTGGCCTGGGAGCTCATCCCCTTACATGGCCCTTGCCATGGAGTTTTTTGCTAGGTTCTCAACCTGATTTTAGGATAGAAAGACAAGTTTGATAAAGCAACTTCATTCATTTCAGCAATACTTGCTTTTTACAAAAGATGTTCATAATTTTGCTTTGAATACACTTTGATACAAACCAAGCTTTCTTGTTTAAACATGGAACCTTTTTAAGGTTTTGCCGTTCCAATGCCTTGGAAGCTTTTTGCCTTCTGAGTCAGCCAGCTTGTAGGATCCTCCTTTGTGTGCTTCAAGGATGGTGTATGGGCCTTCCCTTTTTGAGCCAAGCTTTCCTTGATTTTCTTTCTTGCTGGCTTCATTGTTTCTGAGGACCAGGTCCCCTGGCTTGAAACGTTCGTTCTTGACTTTTTTGTTGTAATAAGCTTCCAT
Organism: Helianthus annuus; assembly: GCF_002127325.2. Classification (NCBI taxonomy): domain Eukaryota; kingdom Viridiplantae; phylum Streptophyta; class Magnoliopsida; order Asterales; family Asteraceae; genus Helianthus; species Helianthus annuus. The sequence goes on along the minus strand of NC_035434.2, from coordinate 27,857,335 downwards.
TTGTTGCTTGTATTTGGCCTCTTGAATTGCGGCTTGATCTCTTGCTTCCTCTAGGAGTTGTAAGTTCAACATGATCTCTTTTTGGTTCGTTTCGGGATTCATGTTGACAATTCTTTGGGTTACAACTCCTATCTCAGCGGGGATCACAGCTTCGGATCCGAATACCAGGCTATAAGGTGTTTTCTTATGGCATGTTTTTTCGGTTGTTCTAATTGCCCATAGAACACTAGGAAATTCTTCAAGCCAGTTGTTTTCGTATCTTCCCAATCTTGTCTTGATGCCTTCCACTATGCTTCTATTTGTTCTTTCCACCTGACCGTTTGATTGCGGATAAGCCACTGAGCTAAAGATCTGATCGATTTTGTATTCCTTGCACCAAGTGCTGAAGGGCTTCTCAGCAAACTGTCTTCCGTTGTCAGTGACCAGTACCCCCGGCAACCCATAACGGCAAATGATGTTTTCCCAAACAAAGTCAATGACTTGCTTTCCCGTGATTTTGGCAAGTGGTTTGACTTCTGGCCATTTGGTGAAATAATCTACTGCCACCAGTAAGAATTTTACTCCCCCTTTGCTTGGGGGAAATGGACCAACAATGTCCATTCCCCATTTATGGAATGGCCATGCCGAAGTTATTGGGACTAAGTCATGCTTGGGACTTCTTAGAATTGGTGCATGAATTTGAAAAGCGTCACATTTCTTCAATTCTTCGGTTGTATCACGATGCATTGATGGCCAGAAATATCCGAGGTTCATGAGCTTTGCAACCACCGACCTAGCTCCAAAGTGAGCTCCGCACACACCTTCATGAATTTCTTTGATCAAGTATTTGCTTTGTTCCGGACCGACATATCTTAACAAGGGGGCAAGGTAACTCCTTTTGTAAAGGGTTTCTCCCTGTAGCTCGTACTGCCTTGCCTTGATTTCAACCCTTTTAGCTTCTGCTTGATCATTTGGCAATTCACCGTTTTTAAGGAACTTTTTGATGGGAGTCATCCAGTTTGGATCTTCTTCAGTAACTACGTCTTGGATTTCCAATTCATCGATCGATGGGGCCTTCAATACTTCTACCAGCACCTTCTTGGTAAGGTGGGCAAAAGTGAGAGATGCAAGCTTGCCTAGGGCATCAGCCTTTTTGTTTTGAGATCTGGGGATCTGTTTGATGTTGCATGCCTTGAAGGTACTCATCAGTTCCTTGGATTTTTCTTTGCAAGGGTTGTATAAGAAAACAACTTTGCATTGATTACAAGATAAGTTTACAAAGGTGTTTTACAAGTACAAGAACTTGTGAGTTTGTCAAAGAAAGATTGTCCTCAAACAGATGAAGAGGAAGAATACATGAGCAAAGTTCCATATGCAAACACTGTTGGGAGTCTGATGTATCTCATGGTCTGCACAAGACCTGATATTGCATATGCTGTTAGTATGGTGAGCAGGTATATGGCTAATCCTGGTAAAAATCATTGGTCAGCAGTGAAGTGGATTCTCAGGTATTTGGCTGGTACAAAGAAACTTGGTTTAAAGTTTGAGTGTCATGCTAAGAAGGAGAATATGGTCAGTGGTTATGTTGATTCAGATTATGCAAAAGACAAAGATAATGGCAGATCAATAACTGGTTTTGTGTTCTCAGTCATGGGGAATGTGGTGAGCTGGAAGTCTCAGTTGCAGCATGTTGTGGCACTATCCACAACTGAGGCTGAATTCATATCTTTAACTGAAGGGGTAAAAGAGTCTTTATGGTTAAAGGGTATGGTTGCTGATTTGGGAATTAGATTGGATGGTGTGGAGGTGAATTGTGATAATGAAGGTGCTGTTCAGTTGTCAAAGAACAATGTTTTTCATGAAAGAACCAAACACATCAATGTGAAGATGTTTTGGATTAGAGATGTGGTGACTTCTAAGGAAGTGATGGTCAAGTGGGTTGGAACAGATGTTAACCCAGCTGATGTGATGACCAAGGCTTTGCCAGGTGCAAAGTTTACATTTTGCTTTAACTCGTTAAGTTTAGGTTAAGCTGAATTGTTACTTAGGTGGAGATTGTTGAGAAAAGTAACATTTCAGTTGTAACCACTGATGAGTTCTGATTAAATAAGCAAACCACTGTTTGAGGCTAAACAAGACAAACAACCGATGGAATTCTAAGCACTGCTTGTGATCAAACACTGATGGTGGTTAACAGCTGATAATAACTACTGATGATGGTAAACAACTGTTGTTGATATAAGCAGTATATAGAAAATCAGTGGATTGAAATACTGTTGTAGAGTGAGTCAGTGGTTGAGGTGTTGGAGAGCAGCTGTTTAGATAAAAGGTCTGATACTTACATTCTTGTAAGTTCAGGGGTTGTTTGTGGAAATTCTTACAACGGATAGTTGTAACTGAACTTGGGGCTATTAGTATAAATAGGGGTTTGCAGTAGTTTGTAGTGAATTAATTACTTTCAAGTTCTTTGTAATTTCTTTTCTTGTAATTCATTTTCGTATTCAATAAGATTCAATCGTTAATCGTTGATTCTCTGGGTCAATTTCTGGGTTGTTTTTTATAACAGGTATCATGGGCGACATTGGCTCCGACGACGGCATTGACAACTTTCGTACGACGACGACATAGACAACTTTCGGTTAAAAAACAAAACAGATCTAGTTCGGCATTAGACATAAATAAATTGAACCACTTGTTTCTTGCCCTAAAATTTCGGCGTTCTGAGTCGTTTCTATAAGGCTCACAATGGTTGGCTCATTTGAGGAACCGACACCAACGAATGCTAGTGATTTAGCACTTTGTGAAACCCTAACAATAAGAAAATAAGCATTGAGCACTTTGTGTAGCCCTAACTAATAAGAAAATAAGCAAAGAGAATAAAAGGCGAGTATATAAGAGAGCAGGTTTTTGTGTGTTCGAGTACGTTTTTTGTATTTTCGAATGTTATGATCAGCCTAATACATCAAAAACCTATTTATACTAACTTGGGTTATGTAGCAAGGAGGCAAGACCTGGTTTTTTGTTGCACCTCTACTCTATTTTGGCTACTACATTATATGTGCTACGACCAATATGAATCCTCCAAAAATCATTTTTTTTAACTTCGGTTAATGTTGTTTAGCTTCTTTCTTGATTTTGTTTTTAATTCTAAATTTAAACTTTTAATCTTAATCCCTAAATTAAATTATAGAAAAGTGTTGAGTTTATCGGATAAAATATTAGTAAATTGTAATTGAATTTTTTTTTAAATAAGAAAAAAAATGTAGGACAAAGAGATATTGAGCTATGATAAAATTATGGTACTAAATTTAGTTTATGTGTTTACAAAATAAATCTGAAACCACTCTTTGAATTATTAGGGTAAATTGTTTAATCATATTATGCTTAAGTTAAGGCTTTCCGGTGTGGGGTTCGTCCCCGGGCCGTCGAGGATAGTCCTGGACGGGCTACACCACCCCCATAGGCCTGTCTCCATCGTTTTCGTCCTCCTAAAGCCGCTAGTGACGTCTCTCCTACATACATACATACACACACACACACATACATACATACATACATACATACATACATACATACAAAGGGGCTCATCACCACAGCTTTGGTCCATCCCTTGCGGTTCATCCCTCACACCCGATAACGTGGTCACCCATGTGGCGGATCATCCTCAAAGGACTACCATCCTTCACACCCATGAACCTAATATGATTTGGTACATTGCTGCTTTTAACCTGTTTGACCCCGACACTTTTTTACATCCACTATTCCCCGTGATGAAAATTTATCAATTTGCCACTCTTTAATCCTATAAGCTATCAATAACTTGACTGATAGGATTAGTTTACACTGGTAAATACAATTTAACTGACTCATTTTGAAAAGGTTTTAAAAATTGATTTGAATGCCCACGGCACAAAACTTTTTATAACTTGGGATAATTATTTGTTTATAATCTTGTAAAAGAATTACATGTTTGTTATGCGTTCAGTTGTCCGGGTCGTGCCGGGTTAAAGATTAATAGACACAGCACTTAGTATAATTCTGCCGCGAGACTTCTCGCGTACCGACGATTATACTTATTTGATTTGAATGCACTACGGGTGTACGCCTACACCCGTGTGCTAAGGTCGTGGCCATTCTTTGAATGATGCCAAGGATATCCGGGACATGGTCATCAAACCCCCAAAGGCGTTAAACAAACAAAACAACATTTTTAAACGGGTCATTTTGACAACACTTAACCACCAACCGGTTAAGGTCAATTACCCGACCAAGCGGTATTTTGTATACCGTACCCCAAGCCCGTATAAGGGAAAATAAGTTAAATGTATTTACCTGAGCTAAATATAAATTTAATCCTAGCCGTATCAAATCAGCAAGTACAGATAGCTTTTACTGGGCTCCTATATCTGGAATGAAGGTTTTTAATAACCTATTAGAATCCTAACGGGTCTTTTAATTTAGCCTAAGCTTAGACCGGTTAGTTTAAATGAAGATTACGGTTTAAACGCATGATAAGGCGAAGACCGTTTTAGAATGTGGTTTTGACCCAACAAGCTTGCATACTTGTTTAATTTGAGTAACTTAATCACATTCTGGATTTTGAGACCGAAATGATATGGTTTGACCCGTTTCGGCTAAAATGGATAAACTAGTTACATAAGCCGATCCGAACGCGTAAAGTGCGTAACGGGTAACCATAAGAGTCATATACAAGTTTCTTAAGTTAATATGCCTTAAACATGTTGTGATATCAGTAAGATACCTTCCATTATGCCCCAAATGGTTTTAAACCCAAACTATGCCTCATAAGGGCATTTTGGTCATTTTAAAGGGTGTAAAAGAGTTTAAATAATAACCTGGGTTACAGGTCTGATTAAATCAGTAAATATACTTAATTTAAATAGTTATAACACTAGGGTATCATATATATGTGAAATTTATTACTTATAACCATACTATGCTCCGCAGGGGCATTTTGGTAATTTCACATAGGCCTAAAAGGTCAAAACTGAAATTCTGAGTTTAAAATATTTGCCTACTATTAGAATATAAAAATTTACTGAATACATCAGTAGGTTTCAACCCCATATGCTTAAAAAGGTTTTAGTACATACTTATGCGTTAAAAATGCTTAAAAAGGCGATTTGGAGCCACTTCCGGGTTTTGTATAAAAAGCTGATATTTTTAATATTCCAGAAGGCTCAAAATAATTTATTTAACATATTGAATCAGTAGAAAAAGGTTTGGGGTCAATAGGATTTATAAAACTCATTTTATAGTCCAAAAGGGTAAAACCGGCATTAACCGAATTAAGCTTAGAACACTATGTTATGCTCAGCCTAAAATTTAATAAAAATCTTTAAAAATCCCAAAATATTATTTTATATCAGCAGGTACAAAGTTTTGTATGAAAATTTGGGTTTAGATAGGTTATATGCAATTTACGCCATTTAATTACTAAAGAAGCTTCTAATTACGCTAATGAGCATAACTCTTAATCTATACCTCAAACTGATGTCAAATTTTAGGTGCAAGTTTATAAATCAGTAGCTAAGGTGTCTACCCTTTTACCTTTTCAAAAATCATATTTTAAGGTCATTTGGGCATAATGGTCAACATATAAGCATTTAACGGAAACATGCGTGTGAATAGGATATCTAATGAACCAAGTTGTATAATCACAGAGGGTTATACTAACATGTAAATAGGTCCAAAAGAAGCTCTAAGGCAATCCTAAACTTGGCTTAAACGGGTCAGAACTGAAAGTCAAAGCAGAAGTCAAACTATGCGACTTTCGGTTTCAAACCGAGCCTAAACTGAAAATTGTCGAGTTGAACATGTTGGGACATGTTCTTACATTAATTACCAAGTTATATAAATGATCAAACAGGTTGCATGTATCCTACATTGCTAATTATGCATTAATTTCAAAATAAGCATTCTGTTGACTTTTTAAGGTAAGCTTTGACTCGACAATTAACATAATTAGAGTGGGAATCTGAAAATACCCTTTTAAAGGTTTATTACCCACATAACTACCTACTCAAAGGTATTTTTTAATTCATGATTTGACTGGACAAATTTTAATTAATCACGAAGTCAAACATTAATTACGACGGTTTGACTTTTAGCTAATTAACTAGGCTAAAACGAATTTAGAAAGGTTAAAAGTACTTACAAGAGTCCTAATTAGGATTAGGGACTTAAGGGAACTTGATTGCTGTCCAGAGAAGCTCCAGAGAATAAGTTGTGAAAGTTTGCAAATGCAAGTGAGCATGGTTACAACTTTCTTCCTCTTATATAGCAACTTTGGATGATTTAGATGATGCCACAAAGGTCTATGAATGATTCCTGATCATTACAACTGTCCCTAGTGCATGAAAATCCATTTGTACAACCCCTGGTACCCGTTTACAGACCCTTAAGTCGGTTAACAGCCCTGCAACTGGCATCTGCAGGTTTTCTGTCGCTGGCACTCTCTCGCGGGCCGCGTAAGACCTTAAGGGATTCTTACGCGGGCCGCCTGGACCTCCTGAACCAGCCAAACAAGTTTCAAACTTTGCAATTTTGGTCCCTGGTCCTTCGTTACGTGGTTTTTATCTCCTAATTTTGCTATTTCAGCCCTCTAACTTTATTTTTAAGGGCTAAGGACTTTTACCAACTTAGTTAAGTCCCTTGTTAACTTTGTGATCACCCGAAAGACCTTGAATTTCATCGTTGATGCTTTTAACCCCTCGTACACGAATTTGGTCATAACTTTCTCATACGATAACGAAACTTTATGAAATTTTTACCACACATTCTAGTGAGCATAATCTACCGTTACAAAGCTTCGGGTCTACTAAAAGGTCACTCAGAGGTATACTTTACACATGTTGACACATTTAGCCCCTGTGGTTTGTAATTCCTCACTTTCTTTCATATTTAGCTTCGTATGCTCCATGATTTATTCGTTTGAAGGCATAAACATCTTGTAGGGATATTTTTAAATATAATTATCCATTGTTTCTACTTTGGACCCTTATATTCACATAGTTTCCCCGTTTGTCAACTTTAGTCCCTCTAAAGTATTCTTTCACACGTTCAGAGCTTATGACACGTGTTCATACATTATTGGACATGAATTTTCAAGGTGTTACATCCTCACCCCCTTAAAAGAAATCTCGTCCTCGAGATTTATGGAAACAATTGAGGGTATTTCTCTTTCATTGTGGACTCTAATTCCCACGTATATTCAAGACCTCTACGAGCATCCCATTTTACCTTGACAATAGGTACAAGCTTTCTTCAAAGCTTCTTTACCTGTCGATCCTCAATCGACACAGGTTTTTCCACGAATTTCAAGCTCTCGTCTATGTGCACATCTGTATGTGGTATGACTAGCGATTCATCAGTTAGACATTTCTTCAGATTGCAGATGTGGAATACATTGTGAATACCACTGAGCTCCTTAGGTAAGTTTAACTTATAAGCCACTGATCCTACACATTCGATGATCTCGAATGGTCCTATATACCTTGGGCTTAACTTACATTTCTTACCAAATCGCATAACTCCTTTCCAAGGTGATACTTTGAGCAAAACTTTATTGCCAACCTCAAACTTGAGAGGTTTTCGCCTTTTATCAGCATAGCTTTTCTGACTATCTCGGCCAGCTTTTAGGAGGTCACGAATCTGGACAATCTTGTCCATTGTCTCAAAGACTATATCAGGACCTGATAATTGAGTGTCTCCTACTTCTGCCCAACATATAGGCGTTCTGCACTTCCTACCATATAGTGCCTCAAAAGGTGCAGCCTAAGTGCTGGTATGGTAGCTATTGTTGTAGGAGAACTCGACCAATGGTAGATGCCTATCCCAACTAACACCTAGATCAATTACACATGCACGCAGCATGTCTTCCAAAGTTTGAATAGTACGCTCACTCTGCTCATCCGTCTGAGGATGGCAAGCTGTACTAAAATTCAGTTGCGTGCCCAGAGACTGTTGGAAACTCTTCCAAAAATGTGATGTGTATCTAGTATCCCTATCAGAGATAATAGATACTGGTACGCCATGTAATGATACAATCTTATCCACGTACAGTTGGGCTAACATGTCGGAGCTATAGGTCTCCTTAATGGGTAGGAAATGTGCTGATTTAGTCAGTCTATCAACTATGACCCATATTGTATCATTTCCTTTCTTTGTCTTTGGCAATTTGGTGATGAAATCCATCATCACCATTTCCCATTTCCAAGTGGGAATTTCATGCTATTGTAGCAAACCTGACGGCTTCTGATGTTCAGCCTTGACTTGAGCACATGTCAAGCATTTAGCTACATAAGCAGCTATAGACTTCTTCAAGCCTATCCACCAATAATTTGCCTTTAAATTCTGGTACATCTTATCAGCTCCAGGATGAACGAAATATTTGGAACTGTGGGCTTCCTTGAGGATAACATCCCAAAGTCCTCCATAAACAGGAACCCATATTCGTCCATTTAACCTCAAAATCCCGTCCTTACCATAGGATAAATGCTCCTCAGTTACTCCTATCTTCTCATCAGGATAGTTAGCTTCTAACACAGCTTCCTTCTGCGCAGCTAACAATCTTTCATTCAAATTATTCTTTATCTCAATGCTCTTGGCATTGATTCTTATGGGCTTTACCCTTTCCTTTCTGCTTAAGGCATCAGCAACCACATTTGCCTTGCCTGGATGGTATCTTATTTCACAGTCATAATCGTTCAAAGTTTCCATCCATCGTCGCTGCCTCATATTCAAGTCCTTCTGATTAAACAAATGTTGAAGGCTCTTGTGATCAGAATAGATCACACACTTAGTTCCATACAGATAGTGCCTCCAAAGTTTCAGTGCGAATACTACGGCACCCAGCTCCAAGTCATGGGTGGTGTAATTCTTCTCGTGCACCTTTAACTGACGTGAAGCATAGATAATAACCTTGCCTTTCTGCATAAGCACATATCCCATCCCGATGTGTGATGCATCACAATATACTACAAACTCATCGATCCCATCTGGCAATGTCAATACAGGAGCATTGCTCAACTTTTGCTTCAAAATATCAAAAGATTCTTGCTGCTTAGGTCCCTAATCAAACTTGCTATTCTTGCGAGTGAGTAATGTCAGGGGTGCTGCAATTCTTGAGAAGTTTTCAATGAATCGTCTGTAGTATCCTGCCAGTCCTAGAAAGCTGCGAATCTCCGTAGGCGTCTTCGGCTCTTGCCAGTTCATAATAGCTTCTATCTTAGCAGGATCTACTTGGATACCACGCTCGCTCACAACATGTCCAAGAAACTGGACTTCGCGAAGCCAAAATTCACACTTAGAAAATTTGGCATAGAGCTTTTCCTGTTGAAGCAGTTTCAGAATACAACGAAGATGCTTCTCGTGGTCCGCTTGACTCTTTGAGTAGATGACGATGTCATTGATGAAGACGATGACAAATTTATCCAGATAAGGCTTGCAAACGCGATTCATGAGATCCATGAAAGCGGCAAGTGCATTAGTGAGCCCAAAAGGCATCACTAGGAACTCGTATTGACCATAACAAGTCCTGAATGCAGTCTTATGTACATCTTCATCTTTAACCTTCAATTGATGATAGCCTGACCTTAAATCAATTTTGGAAAAGTAGCTTGCTCCTTGTAACTGGTCGAACAAATCGTCGATCCTGGGCAAAGGATACCTGTTCTTGATAGTGACCTTATTAAGCTCACGGTAATCGATGCACAAGCGCATCGAACCATCTTTCTTTTTGACGAACAAGATCGGTGCTCCCCATGGAGACGAACTAGGTCTAATAAAACCTTTGGCTAGCAACTCATCTAGCTGCGTTCTCAATTCCTTCATCTCTGTTGGCGCTAATCTATAAGGTGCTCTAGCCACAGGTGCAGCTTCGAAGATGATGTCAATCCTGAATTCCACTTGCCTATCTGGTGGCAAACCAGGTAGTTCTTCCGGGAAAACTTCGGGGTATTCAGAAATGACTGGTATATCTTCGATCCTGGGCTTCTTCTCGTCAATGGTTACCTATGCCATATAAATGACACAACCCTTTTTCAGACATCTGGATGCCTTAAGCATAGCCACTTGCTCAGGCAATCCATGTTGAGTATCTCCCTGAATGGTGAGTAGCTCACCAGATGGAGTCTTGATTACTACTTGCTTCTTGTTGCACATAATCTGGGCTTGGTTATGCGATAACCAATCCATACCTATCACTATATCAAAGCCTGCTAGCTTAAAAGGTAACAAGGACAAAGGAAAAGAGTGGTTCCTAATGGACAGGACACATCCATCCAATACAGTCGAAACTGTTTCTATGGTTCCATCAGCTAATTCCACTTCATATTTCACACTTAGGGCTTTAACAGGTAATTTCAATAATTCACAGAACTTATTATCTACAAAAGATTTATCTGCTCCAGAATCAAATAATACTCTTGTGTAGACATCATTTATAAGGAAAGTACATGTTATCACGTTGTCGTTCTGAATAGCTTCCTGAGCATTCATCTGGAAGACCCTAGCGTTGGTCTTCTTTCCCTCCCCAGCCTTCTTTGCAAGCTTTGGGCAGTTGGTCCTAAGATGCCCCTTCTCATTACAGTTATAGCACGTGGCATCCTTGATTTTCTTACAATCCAGTGCCTTGTGGTCTAATGACTTGCAAATCCCACACGCTTTCGGTTGGGATTGGGACTTTGACTCATACCTGCACCTCCCAAAATGGTGCTTCTTACAAACCTTACATCTGGGTTTATCACCCGTCTGTTGATCACCTTTCTTGGATCCCGACCCTTTCTTGTGGTCGTTGTTTCCCTTGCGCTTCTTATCTGAGCGTCGTGAACCGTCATCTTCGCGTTTCCTTTTCTCGGCATCCGCAGTTCTCAGCGATCTCTGTCTAATTGCGTCCAGCGTGAGGGATAGAGATATGTCAGCTGCTGATCTGAATGTAGCGGGCCGAGAGGCCTTTGACACTTGCTTTTATTTCCGGGGCCAGACCCCCAATGAAACGGGCTATCCTTTTAGGTTCAGGTGTCACAAGGTAAGGAACTAACCTTGACAGTGTATTAAAGCTCGTGAGATAAGCCTGGCAATCCAGGTTTTTCATAACCAAAGATAGAAAATCAGACTCTATCTTTTCAACCTCATGTTGCGGACAGTAGTTCTCCTTGATGAGAGCGACGAATTGATTCCATGACATGTTATACAGCGGAATCTTCCCAGTAGCCTGAATTAACGACCTCCACCAGGCCAAGGCTTCACCTTTGAAAGACTGGGATACAAACTTCACAATATCCCTCTCAGCACAACCACTAATGTCCACTACAGTGTCCATTTCATCCAGCCAAGTCATGCAATCCACTGCCCCTTTCTCCCCAGTAAAATCTAGGGGCTTACAAGACACAAAATATTTATACGTACAGGACTTGGCACGTGGAGCATCCTCAAATACTATTTTCTTGGGTGGGAAACTATTATGGTTTGAGGAGTGTCTATCATCATCTTTCTAAGACTCATCTTTCTTAGATGGCGGCTTGCTGTGGGCCTCCGAGTGAGTCTTAGACTTGGTATGCGGTGTAGACAGGGTCCTACTATGAATCCCACTATAATCATTGTACTGCCTCTCTAAGGCCTTGGTAACCGCATTATTAACGAGTGCTTGCAGTTCTGCACTGGTTAAATGTATCTTAGCGTTCTCATGGTTCTCCACCGGACGACTGTTCACCTCGTCCGACCCCGCCATGTGGCTTCAATTGCTACATATAGAAAATAATGGGCAAGGTTTTATTTAGAAGCTTTTACAGAATTTTATAATTTATTAACCATGGTTTTAATAGCCATTTCTGGTTAACTTGTTAATATTTTATTCAGGACCTTTATTATAATCCTATATTACAATTAAACATTAGCATAAAAAGCTTAGTCACAAGGACAATTTTAATTTATAACCAGGATTTTCACAGAATCGAGGTACTCGGGTCTGAATCATAGTTCGTTACCCTTTTCTAGACAGTGAGTTGCAGACTTCTACTGTCTCTTAGTCCCAGAGGACGTTAATTATTACCCGTAGGCACTTCATCCTCAAAGGATGGTTATATAATTACAGGGAATTTAAATTAACCCAATTTTAAAGATGGCCTGTGTGATTTGTACTGCATCATAATTTGCCCAGCATGCTAACATACTTACGGATGTTAACAAAATTTTGGAATCTTTTGGATAGGTTCTACCATCTTAGCCATGTCTACAATGACACGTGGCTAGATTTTACCCCTAAGATTCTCTTTTAATATTAAACGCAGATCAATCCTAAATTGAGATGTTAGTTATGGATCTGAATCTAATTATGGAGATACCATCTTGGCCTTGTCTTAAAATGACACGTGGCTAGGTCTTGTCCCTTTTTAGATTTTGCCATTTTATAATAATGGTAGATCTTTTACAGGAATGTTATTTTCTTTTCATTTATTTTATGCTTATAATATAACAATAAGTAATCATGAAAATTTAAATTTAAAATATTCCATTAAAAATAATTTCACAGTACAACATTTGCCCTAAACGGGACTTCTACAAAATAACATGCCCGCGCAGGGGCGAAATAGAAATAAACAAACAAACAAACCCACGCAGGGGTTAACTAAAAGACATGCCCACGCAGGGGCGGAATATTAAAAGACAAGCCCACGTAGGAGCTGAGTACAGAAACAAAAAGTCCACGCAGGGACTGGATTACAACCAAATAAAATAAACAACAAAGATCTTCAATGACCCCTTCTTTTGGTCTTCCCCTTGAGTAGATCTGACAGACCTTTGAAGAAGCCTCAGTTGTTTCCGCGCATCGTACGAATTTCCTGCTCACATTGGCCCAATCTATCAAGGACCTCTTGTTGACGTTCCGGCGGAATCAGTTGTGGTTGCGGCGGCTGCTGGTACTGCGGTTGAGGAGGTGGTTGTTGCTGGTACACATATGGAGGGTACCCGGTAGTCCATGGACCACCATAGGGCCCTTTCAGGTGACGAGCGTTGTAGTCCCACGCCTCCTGGTACAGGTCTACGTTAGCATAGATGAAGCTGTTGTGACCCGACAACTCAAACGGGTTATATGCCGCTGAACCGGCATAAACAGGGATTGGGTAAACAAAACCCGGTGGTGGTGCTAAGGGTGCAGAGTCTACTTCCGAGACGGGGTTTGATGGTCCCCCCGTCTGCGGTTCTTCTTCTTGGAGTGGCGGGTAGTGACTGCCACTCGAGGGCTGAGGAGTGCTGATGCGGACTCCTCCCCGCACGGACATCCGTGCGTTTGACCTTCTCCGCCTCGGTGGCTCCTGAGGCGGTTGCTCAACTGGTGGTGGTGGTGGCAGTGTGACTGCCACAAATCGAGAATCCTCGGAAGGATCCTGCTGTTGCTGCTGCTGCTGCTGGTACGGAGACGAGTGGTGAGAGGGTGTGAAAAACCAATCAAACTGCTGGAACCTTGCCTCATAACTATCCGGACCGCAATAAGGCGATCCGTGAAATGAGGACCCATCTGAGATCTCGATGGGGTGGTTCGGGGTCCCGGTTGCAGGCTCCACGGGATCCGTGTCCTCATCCATGTCATTTTCACCCGAGAAGTGATCCTCGGGTCCTAGTGGGTTAAAACCCACGGGTTCTTAAAGGTAGTTAGCCGGGTTGAACCGGCTTTGAAATGCAGGAGTGGGGTCACCAAAAGAGTGGTGTGAGTTGGATCGTTGCAAGGGTATGAAAGAGGCTTGAGGGTTATTGGGCTCGTTCTCAGATTGAGGCCCGAAAGAGTGTAAGTAAGAAGGTGAAGAGCTTAAGGAGACAGATCGCCTCCCGGGTTCAACGTATGTCCTCCACGGCTCCTGAGTACTTGTGCTCATTGTAATCGAAGGGGTACGCCGGTGCGAAGGCCCGGCTTCATGGTCGTGGCTAGTGAAAGGTGCCTTTCCCCGTCTGCGTCTCATTCTTGGTGGCATGATCAAACCTGTCAACATCAATAATACAACAACATATATAAAAAAATAGAATAAAGACAAAAATGAAATAAAACAAAACAGAGTTTGTCCTATGTTCTTTGTCTAGACTCGGAACTCGAGGAATGTGCATTTATTTAACTGAGATTAAACACAAAAGGCTAGTGTTTAATTCACTCAGTGTTGGCTCTGATACCAACCTGTCACACCCCTATTTTCCACGTGTCACTGGTGGGCCCGGTGGGGGTTCAGTGACGTAATTGATATCGTCATAGGCAAACAATACAAAATATAAATGCACAGTGGAAGCAAAAGAAAGATTTATTTCAACCAAATAATATTCTCATATCCAGTATCACAAACAGTTGAAATAGATCCACAGACGGATCAAAACAAAGAGGAAACTTTAATTCAACAGACTTCATGCATCCTAAGCTTGCGAGACTTTTATTGATGCTAAGAAGTGGCCAACCTATTACACGTAGTACCTGCACTTAGCCTTTTTGGAAAATACGTCAGTTTACACTGGTAAATACAATTTAACTGACTCGTTTTGAAAAGGTTTTAAAAATTAATTTCAATGCCCACGGCACAAAACTTTTTATAACTTGGGATAATTATTTGCTTATAATCTTGTAAAAGAATTACATGTTTGCTATGCGTTCAGTTGTCCGGGTCGTGCCGGGTTAAAGATTAATAGACACAGCACTTAGTATAATTCTGCCGCGAGACTTATCGCGTACCGACGATTATACTTATTTGATTTGAATGCACTACGGGTGTACGCCTACACCCGTGTGCTAAGGTCGTGGCCATTCTTTGAATGATGCCAAGGATATCCGGGACATGGTCATCAAACCCCCAAAGGCGTTAAACAAACAAAACAACATTTTTAAACGGGTCATTTTGACAACACTTAACCACCGACTGGTTAAGGTCAATTACCCGACCAAGCGGTATTTTATATACCGTACCCCAAGCCCGTATAAGGGAAAATAAGTTAAATGTATTTACCTGAGCTAAATATAAATTTAATCCCAGCCGTATCAAATCAGCAAGTACAGATAGCTTTTGCTGGGCTCCTATATCTGGAATGAAGGTTTTTAATAACCTATTAGAATCCTAACGGGTCTTTTAATTTAGCCTAAGCTTAGACCGGTTAGTTTAAATGAAGATTACGGTTTAAATGCATGATAAGGCGAAGACCGTTTTAGAATGTGGTTTTGACCCAACAAGCTTGCATACTTGTTTAATATGGGTAACTTAATCACATTCTGGATTTTGAGACCGAAATGATATGGTTTGACCCGTTTCGGCTAAAATGGGTAAAATAGTTACATAAGTCGATCCGAACGCGTAAACTGCGTAACGGGTAACCATAAGAGTCATATACAAGTTTCTTAAGTTAATATGCCTTAAACATGTTGTGATATCAGTAAGATACCTTCCATTATGCCCCAAATGGTTTTAAACCCAAACTATGCCTCATAAGGGCATTTTGGTCATTTTAAAGGGTGTAAAAGAGTTTAAATAATAACCTGGGTTACAGGTCTGATTAAATCAGTAAATATACTTAATTTAAATAGTTATAATAGTAGGGTATCATATATATGTGAAATTTATTACTTATAACCATACTATGCTCCGCAGGGGCATTTTGGTAATTTCACATAGGCCTAAAAGGTCAAAACTGGAATTCTGAGTTTAAAATATTTGCCTACTGTTAGAATATAAAAATTTACTGAATACATCAGTAGGTTTCAACCCCATATGCTTAAAAAGGTTTTAGTACATACTTATGCGTTAAAAATGCTTAAAAAGGCGATTTGGAGCCATTTCCGGGTTTTGTATAAAAAGCTGATATTTTTAATATTCCAAAAGGCTCAAAATAATTTATTTAACATATTGAATCAGTAGAAAAAGGTTTGGGGTCAATAGGATTTATAAAACTCATTTTATAGTCCAAAGGGTAAAACCGGCATTAACCGAATTAAGCTTAGAACACTATGTTATGCTCAGCCTAAAATTTAATAAAAATCTTTAAAAATCCCAAAATATTATTTTATATTAGTAGGTACAAAGTTTTGTATGAAAAATTGGGTTTAGATATGCTATATTCAATTTACGCCATTTAATTACTAAAGAAGCTTCTAATTACGCTAATGAGCATAACTCTTAATCTATACCTCAAACTGATGTCAAATTTTAGGTGCAAGTTTATAAATCAGTAGCTAAGGTTTCTACCCTTTTACCTTTTCAAAAATCATATTTTAAGGTTATTTGGGCATAATGGTCAACATATAAGCATTTAACGGAAACATGCATGTGAATAGGATATCTAATGAACCAAGTTGTATAATCACAGAGGGTTATACTAACATGTAAATAGGTCCAAAAGAAGCTCTAAGGCAATCCTAAACTTGGCTTAAACGGGTCAGAACTGAAAGTCAAAGCAGAAGTCAAACTATGCGACATTCGGTTTCAAACCGAGCCTAAACTGAAAATTGTCGAGTTGAACATGTTGGGACATGTTCTTACATTAATTACCAAGTTATATTAATGATCAAACAGGTTGCATGTATCCTACATTGCTAATTATGCATTAATTTCAAAATAAGCATTCTGTTGACTTTTTAAGGTAAGCTTTGACTCGACAATTAACATAATTAGAGTGGGAATCTGAAAATACCCTTTTAAGGGTTTATTACCCACATAGCTACCTACTCAAAGGTATTTTTTAATTCATGATTTGACTGGACAAATTTTAATTAATCACGAAGTCAAACCTTAATTACGACGGTTTGACTTTTAGCTAATTAACTAAGCTAAAACGAATTTAGAAAGGTTAAAAGTACTTACAAGAGTCCTAATTAGGATTAGGGACTTAAGGGAACTTGATTGCTGTCCAAAGAAGCTCCAGAGAATAAGTTGTGAAAGTTTGCAAATGCAAGTGAGCATGGTTACAACTTTCTTCCTCTTATATAGCAACTTTGGATGATTTAGATGATGCCACAAAGGTCTATGAATGATTCCTGATCATTACAACTGTCCCCTAGTGCATGAAAACCCATTTGTACAGCCCCTGGTATCCGTTTACAGACCCTTAAGTCGGTTAACAGCCCTGCAACTGGCATCTGCAGGTTTTCTGTCGCTGGCACTCTCTTGCGGGCCGCGTAAGACCTTAAGGGATTCTTACGCGGGCCGCCTGGACCTCCTGAACCAGCCAAACAAGTTTCAAACTTTGCAATTTTGGTCCCTGGTCCTTCGTTACGTGGTTTTTAAGTCCTAATTTTGCTATTTCAGCCCTCTAACTTTATTTTTAAGGGCTTAAGGACCTTTGCCAACTTAGTTAAGTCCCTTGTTAACTTTGTGATCACCCGAAAGACCTTGAATTTCATCGTTGATGCTTTTAACCCCTCGTACACGAATTTGGTCATAACTTTCTCATACGATAACGAAACTTTATGAAATTTTTACCACATATTCTAGTGAGCATAATCTACCGTTACAAAGCTTCGGGTCTGCTAAAAGGTCACTCAGAGGTATACGTTAACATGTTGACACATTTAGCCCCTGTGGTTTGTAATTCCTCACTTTCTTTCATATTTAGCTTCGTATGATCCATGATTTATTCGTTTGAAGGCATAAACATCTTGTAGGGCTATTTTTAAATATAATTATCCATTGTTGACACTTTGGACCCTTATATTCACATAGTTTCCCCGTTTTTCAACTTTAGTCCCTCTAAAGTATTCTTTCACACGTTCAGAGCTTATGACACGTGTTCATACATTATTGGACATGAATTTTCAAGGTGTTACAATAAACGGGCCCATGACATGCATAGCATCACCAGCAACCATCACTGATCCCTTACAGAACGTGCTCGTTAACAACTCCCATGGCGCACGATACCTCAAGTGTGTAATAGATAATGACTTCACGTCCGTGTTTTCAATCATTTTTTGAATTTCATCGGGATGATCGCTTACCAACTTTAGGGTTAATTGGCGTATCCCCTCGGGATTTTCCCAAACCTTGTCATCTATTCATCATTGTCATAAAAGAAAAGAAATACGTTGTGTAATATTGAAGTGGAGTTAGTTACTGTTTTCATCCCTGTGGTTTGTCAAAAATCTCTATTTTAGTCCATTAGTTTATAAATTGTGATTTCAGTCCCTGTGGTTTCACTTTCATAACCATTTCAGTCCACCTCGTAACCATTTCAGTCCCTGTACTAACAGAATAAATGGATTAAAATGGTTACGAAAGTGAAACCACAGGGACTGAAATGGTTACGAAAGTGAAACCATAGGGACTGAAATCACAATTTTTAAACTAATTGACTGAAATAATGATTTTTGACAAACCACAGGAACGAAAACAGTAATAAACTCTATTGAAGTGATATCTACACAAACATGATGATATATAACCTTTAGGAATATAGGGCTGCAAACAAAACCAATGAACCTGTTGTTGGTGCACTACATCTGCTGATTCCGTCTTGTATCAAGTCATAGTCTTAGGATGTTAGATCTGGGCACGAAATACGAGAAATTGTGAGATTGTATAGATTTAGGTTTGTTGGATCGCTCATGAGGCCCATTAGTGTTAGACCGCTCATGTGTCAAATGTCTGGACCGCTTATTGGGCATGTCCAATAAGCGATCCCAGAACCCTATAAAGAGCCTAAGAGCGATTTCATTTGTAACGGTTTGTTGAATCTCGTACCGAAGTGCTGCCGGATCGAGAACTGGTTGTAATCGCTGTCAAATCAATACAGAAAGAGTTTATAGTGAATCGCAAGCTATTCCTACGTTGATTACTTGTTTTCCGCACCTGTAATTGACGAAAACGCCTCTGATCGACTCATTTAGGTCGCGATACGATCCTACACCTGTTGGACCCAGTATGGCCTAAACAACTTCTTTTCACGTAATATGGCAAGTGATTTCAATAGATGTGAAAAAGATGTGCGGAAATGGAAATCAGACTGTCAGAAACAATGTGACACCTGTGCCTTTGCGATCATAAAAAAACAAATCAATGAAATATCGGGTTTCATACTTGGGATTTGTGTAAACATGTGTATCGTTTGCACATGTCAATTCTTGTTCGATTTCGGGCCTTAAATCGCTTTCTGGAAGGTTATACGCGATCTGATGCGTAAATATAACCAGTTTAATGCAACAAACACTCTGGAATAGTGACATAGGCTTAAGATACCTTAAATAACCTTTACATAACTTAGAAATAAGTTTTGGTATGCCGAAATCAAGCTTGTTCGCTTACAGGGACTAAAATTGACAAACTGCGAAAGTATGTTGATTTGAACTGTAACAAACAATCTGGAAGTTGATCATAAGTTAAATATGCCCTAAATATCCTTTACATAGCTTAGAAATAGGCTTTGAGATGTTTGGTGCGCAAAAATAAACTTTCTTGATCAATAGGGACTAAAAGCGTCAAAAAGGTGCATAAGTTTGCATTTTCGCGCATATCTTACGTTCTGAATACATCCGGACATCCAAAAATTTATGTAAGCATTAAAATATTTTATTTTAGTGTTTGGCATAAGAAAATTCCATTCGTCACTTGATTTGGATCGTTTTTGCGTTCGTTACAACTTCCGTCGTAATTAACCGAACAACGCAACCGTACGACCAAACGAACCAACATCCGACATATTTTTGAACATGTTTTGAGTTCCCTATACTTTAACTTTATTTTAGAGCCTTGAAATGAGGTTAACAGGGCTTAAACGTGTCAAAAATGAGCCGAAATGCAAGATTCTGAAGTTCAGGGACCAAAATTGACATTCTGCCATAGTTATCTAAGGAAGGGACCAAAATGAAAAACCTAAATTCCAGCTTGTTCCAGCTGTTCCCCTCATTTGCACTTGGTTTTAATGAAACTATGGGCTCCCATGGTTTCACAAAACCATGGGCACATGTGTACGGATGAGATCGAAGCTCGTTTTACGATGAACGATCCTAACGGTTCTAGATTTCCTATATATACCCACCTCCTTTCACTTGCAAAGCCCACAATGATCTGATTTTGGTTCTCTAAGTTGAAGTTTATTCTTCATACCAGAGAGTAAATCGGATCATAGCTTGCGGGGACGTTTTGTAAGTATCCTTTCGTTCTTTTCATTTGTTTTTATCGTTAAAGTCAAACTGCGTTTGACTTTCTGCTTTGACCAGTTTATGGTCAACGCGAAGTTCCTTTGAACTTCATAACGTGAGCGTAATCACGATGGTTATGGTCCCTAGTGACTATACCTACTGATTACCACGTTATCTAGGCTCAGTGACGAGTCGTAGTTTCGGCCAAAATGCGTTTTCTCGCGTATTTTGTAACCAAGCTACTTATAGGTATCAAAACCGTTTGTTTTGATACCAAACCTGTTTTCCAACTTAACTAAACATGTTTTAGCATGTTTAGCTCATCACTTTTTAGTTTAGTGCTTGTGTAGAGTCGTAAGTCAAGCAGACTAAACACCCGCTTAGACTTTCGAACACGACCCGTTTGGTCGATCATTAGGATCCGACCAAACATGTTTAGTGACCATAGTAGCATAGGGAATAACCTTCCGAGGTTATACCTTATGGTCTCCTAGGTTTAGTTAATCGTATGATAGGTAGTTTATATGCCTTAGGAAAATTACCAAAATACCCTTTTTACGCATAAATTCATTTTAAGCATATGTAACCTAAATTTTGACATCTAAACTGATTAGACAACAATATTAGACATGTTAAGGCATATATTACTTGTCATAGGACTAGTTAGGCGTTCCGAACGCGTTTTACGCGAACGACGCGTTAAAGTAGCGTAAGCTACCTAAACGGGTCATATCGGGTCGTAAGCACTTAGGTTAGGTTTCATTTTATTATGTAGGCTTTGTTAGACCATATCATATGAGTTCCAATACTCATTTGGTTTACGAAACCTCATACTATCCGATCTTCCGAGTTAGGTCCGGTTATTAATGTAGTTACCTATATTAGGTGCCGTTTGATTTCCGTGATCCCTCTAGCTTTGCTTGGTCGTTGTTCAAGACTTCTAAGCACCCTCAAGTGAGTACATAGACCCCTCTTTTACTGTTTTTCAAACATTTTGGGGTGAAACACATGTGCCTACTTGTTACTTTCATGTTTTCATGTTTTTATATCATATACTTGCTATGTTCATTAGTACACTATTAGTGCATGATTTCATTATGTTTTTATGCTATGTATGTCCATTGTGTGCATACTTAGTACATTGTTTTACATTACATTTTGCTGCATATGCTCATCCAGCATATGGACACATTGAATTACATTTTGAACCGTTGTAGCTATTTGACTATGTGAACCGTTGTAACCATTTGATTATGTGAACCGTTTGTAACCATTGAATTATGTGAACCGTTTGTAACTGTTGAACCGTGTGAACCATTTGTATCTGTTGATTGACATGAACCGTTTGAAATCTGTTTGAACCGTTGGGTTAGGGAAGTGATTAGGTAATGGGGCGGGTGTAATGTGCTAAAAGCATGGTGGATATGATGCTGGTACTTCCTATGTATAAGTGCTTTTAACACATTATATATCGTTGCGTTATCTGGATCACTTGGGCAAGGTTATCAAAAACAAAGTTATACTACAAGGTTTTTCTAACAATATATATATACTATTCGAGTTTTTATTTCAAAAATGATTTCCAATCTGGGTTTAATTAAACAAATGTTTTTGGAGTTAAGAAGCATGGCTACGAGATTTTATAAATTATAATCAACTTGATTTGAGTTGGTTAATTATGTCGCAATGCTATACTTTTCAAAATAAGGTTTTTAAATAAGCATTGCAACATGTAAAACGAGCCATGAATCTGACACTCACATAAAACCTATGTATTCGCCGGCATATTTATGCTGACGTATTTTCACATGTGTTTCAGGTACAATAGTTGATGATATTTGATGGTGATATTGGTGTATGCTCACATAGGAATGGACGAGGCTTAGTGACTTAATAACAATGAAAGACTATTTGTTTATGTTTTGTTTCAATTTCTAATGTAATGTAATACATTTGATTTAAAAAAATGAAACTATTTATTCCATGGTTGTGAAATACAATGATTCTGTTACAACACTCCCTGACGTTTCCGCCACGTTTTGTTGTTTTACGTGGTCGGGGTGTGACAGAAAAGTTGGTATCAGAGCCAATGGTTATAGGGAATTAGGTTATTAGTAATGCTTTGACCTAGACTATAACCTTCCTAGGACCCTAATGCGAGTTTACTTGCGTTTAGTCATAAAACAATACCGTTGCCTATCTTTAGGCAACGACCACAATAAGAACACAAAATTCGAATCTGCTTTGAAAGCTAATCATCTGTTCTAGGATGATTTATTATAAGGTTTCGAACCTTCAAAATTTTCAACATCCCGTCAAAGTTTGGGTCTCATTAATGTGAACACGTGCAAACTGGAAGGGTGGGTGCCTGTATCCTGGGTTTTCTGTCTAAGGCTAGAGTGTTCGTACAAATCCGCAGTATCGGACCAGTCACTCTTACCTGGGAACTCTTGGGGTGAGTGTCCACTTATAGGCGAGCATGTCTTCACGATACATTATGAGGACCTATTTACTTTGATTCAGCCTTTGAGTGTCGTTTGTTTGCTTCGTGGTTCAAACAAATGACCATCACCCATGCTTTTGGTCAGTAATTGTAACATCCTATTCTTACCCAATGCCATTTCACTTGTTTCCTCTCTTGTATCCCCTTTTAGAATGCCTCCACGACGCGAAAATCAGATACCTATTGAAGATCTGGCAGCTGTCATTACGCAACAAATGACTGCTGCAATACCGAACATCGTTGCTCAATGTAACCAAGCTCTCAACAACAACAATGCCCCCTGCAACTTCAAGACGTTCAACTCGGCTAAGCCTTCAAAGTTTTCTGGATCTCAAGGAGCGACTGCACTTCTGCAATGGTTCGAGAGTCTAGAGAGCACCTTCAGACATGTTCAATGCCCAAACGAGCGAAAGGTAGACTTCGCTTCTAGTGTCTTTGAGAAGCGAGCTTTGACGTGGTGGAACGGTGTGATGAGAGATAGGGGTGCCGATGTGGTACTGGCTCAAACGTGGGAAGAGCTTCGAGCTCTGATGATGAAGGAATTCTGTCCTCGTCACGAGATCAGGGCCTTGGAAAGGGAATTTGATGATCTTAAGCAAGATAGCGGTGAGCATCAAGCCTACACGGATCGTTATGAGGAGTTAAGTCTTTTATGCCCAAACATGGTCACGCCTTTGGATAAGACAATCGAAAAGTATATTGATGGCCTCCCTGACTCAGTACAAGACATTGTGAGTGGTAGTAATCCCACTACAGTTAGACAAGCCATTGAGCTATCCACTACCTTGACTGAATCTCAGATCAGGAAAGGTAAACTTTTTCAAAAAAGCGACAAGAAACTGATCGAGGAATCGAAACCCAAGGAGGAACAGACTAGATCCCCTAAGAAGTCAAAGAAGCGAAAGGCTTCTCAGAACTTCACCGTGGTCACTCACAATGATCAAGCCGTCCCCAACCAACCAGCTCAACCCCCTGCTAGAAAGCCCTACAACGGAACTACACCCTTGTGCAACCAATGTAGCCTCCATCATCATGCCAATGTAAAGTGCTGCAAATGCCAAACTTGTGGACTCATAAGCCATACAGCAAGAGTTTGCCCAGCTGCAGCTGCACCAAATCAAGCTGGCAACAATCCCGCTCAAGGTCGTTTTCCACCAGGTTCTTGCTTCAATTGTGGCGAGATGGGGACAAATAAAGTTTCCTAACAGTTTTCTTCAATACTTACAAATAAAGTTTCCTAATAGTTTCCCCCTAAGTATTGTAAGAAAATGAACTATCTATATCAACATAAACAACTTTCAACTAATCCTTGAAAAGAAAAATCAAACAACTAAGTTCAGAAACATAAAACATAATCAAACCAACCATTGTTCAAAAAAGACAAAAATAAAATATTGTTCAAAAACTGAAATTTAATCTCATCAATTCATTAATTGATCTTTACTCCACTTCTATATTTGTCCCCTGGTTTCAACCTTTTCTTGTGATCAATTGCCTTTTGAGTTTCCTTGTACATTTCTTTGTACCATCCTCTTGATTCCATCCAGTTTTCAATGCACTCTTCAATTGTTTTTCTCAGTTGTTCATTGTTCTTTCCCTTCTTTTTGAGCTGCTCTTGTTTCTCATTCATGCAGTTCCTTATATATTTTAGAGTTTGATTTGAATACCTGCATATTTCACTGATTCTGAACAGAGCTTTCTCATCATTAGCATCTTTGAAGACTACACACATTTCTGGTTTGTCAAAGATTGCTCCAGTTCTCACCAGTTTAGAAGGAATTTCAGCTGGAATTATGGTGTTGGGAGGAGGTATTAGCACCTTGTTGTTGTACTTAAAATTGATACATAGATCAAATTCGGCCAGTGCAGCCCTTTTCTATAACTTTGCTCCTGTACTTTTGAGGCTGTCAAGGGCTCTTCTGATCACAACTGAACTACTTTTCTCTCTATCAAGGATATTCTTCATTTTGACTATGCCCATTGGGTGAATATCATCAGCCAAATTTGCATCAGTAACCTTTTGTTCACTGTTATCTTTTCTGATCAAAGTATACTTGTTTTGTCCTTCATTACCTAAGATGCCTCCTCCAGTGGTCAAAGTATTGATTCTTTCAATAGATACTATTGGATTGGTCATGTGTTTGTGCAGAATTTCCCAGCCTCCATTGTTTCTGATTTCAACAATACCTTAACTCAATGGGGAGAGTGGCCTTTTTGGGTTGTCTTCTGGACCTTTCCAGTTGTAGTGCTTTAGATGTTCTTTAGGGTACATAATTGTGTGTAAATCACCTTTCAGCACTTCTACTTCTTTGATGTTTCCTTCTGAATCTTCTCTCATTACTTTTCTTGGCCTTTTTGAGGAGGTCACTTCATGTTCCATTCTTCTCTTCTCTTTTGTATCCATCTTTATGCTGAACTCTGTTTCTCCTGTGATGGCTGTAGAAGATGACTGAACTGGAACATGTTCTTTCTGTTGGACCCTTGAAGTGTCTGGCTTTGGGATGTTTGGTGGAGGACCCATGAGTAACTTTTGTTTTTCTGGAGGTGGACCCATGGGCTGCTTCTATTTTTGAGCTATTGAAGTTTCTGTTTATTTGGTTTGATCTTGTTGAATGGTTTCTGGTTGTTGTTGAGGAGTTTCTGATCCTTTTGCTTGTCTTTCTTGTGGAATTGGGGCTTTCAGTTCATGAAGATCAACTTTTGCTAGTTTGGCAACATTATACTGTAATCTCTTTACTAACAAATGAACATTAGCAAGAGTTTGAGTATTTGTTTCTTTTTGTTTCTTCATTTTCTGAAACTCCTGGTTTTCTTGATTTCTTTGTGCAGTCAATTCCACCATCAGCTTCTCAAAAGCCTCAGCCATGCTGCTGTTGTTGGCTCTGAGGAACTGTATTTCTTCAAGAATTCTTCCTGAACTTGAGCTTTCTCCTGCAGTTGCAACTCCAGCCATATGTTTCTTGATATCTTGTAGTTCATTGAGAGCTTTCTTGAATTCTGATGAGCTCTCTCTGTTTTCTGATGACTCTTGTAGTTTGTTGAGGGCTGCGGTGTTGTCTTCTGTCTGCTTCTGCACAGCTTTGACAGTTTCTGATAAAACTTTGATCTTTGATCTTTTATTTTTTATTTCTTCCAGTATCAGATCAAGTTTTCTTTCTGTGGTTGTTTTCTCAAAGGTAGTTGTATCTTCAAGTTCCTTGTGAAGTTGTTCGGACATAGATTGATGTCCTTGGTAAATAGGAGGAACAACAGATGTTCCACCTCTAACACCAGCAGAAAACACATTCTCTGCTGTTCTGAGGTTAAGAGGAAGGAAATATTCCATATTCTCTGTTTCCTCACCAGAAAATTGAAACATATTCAAGTCCTGGTTTTCCTCATATCCTTGAACCCTTTCAGGTTCTCCATGAGTTGTTGAGAAACTCTTAGTTTTCTCATCCAGGTTTCCTTGATTAGTAGATTGATCTCCACCTGTTGCCACCACATTTTCCTCCTCGGAATCTGATTCAGAAAATGGGTCTTTGGTTTCACTCATATTTTGTTTTGTAGAAACAGTGCCTCTATGTAAAATTTCATAATTTCGTTGAATTGAATCATCAGAATCACTCTCAGAATTATGAAATATATTGAGTTTAGAGTGTTGTGCACATGTTTCTCCCATATGT
This sequence comes from Helianthus annuus, assembly GCF_002127325.2. Taxonomy (NCBI): domain Eukaryota; kingdom Viridiplantae; phylum Streptophyta; class Magnoliopsida; order Asterales; family Asteraceae; genus Helianthus; species Helianthus annuus. The sequence continues at coordinate 27,831,069 of NC_035434.2, read as the reverse complement.
GAGATTTCAGCATGATGTTTGTAACACCCCGTGTTTTCGAAAGTCAAAGTCAAAGTCAAGATTGAAGTCAAAGGGAGAAAAGATTGCTAAATGCAATCTGTCTCTCCTTGCTCAATCCCTGTTTTGACTTCTTTGACTGTAGTTAATCTATTTCAAGTTTTACGTTAGTTGTATTATGTGGAGTAACTAATTTCAATCGAGGTAATCGAAGTATATTTGTCAAAACGAATCGTTTTATGACTTTGAATAGCAGGAAGTAACAATGCGATAAAGCTAATTAAACGATAATCAAACTACTCTTACCATCAACGAACTCGAAACTCGAATATCGCAATAATTGGTTATTGTTATACGTGTGTGTACCTTATGTGTTACTTGTGCATGTTAACTTTATGTTATGTGTGGAATCAAACGAATCAATCGAAACGTAATCGAACTCAATCTCAATCTAATCGAAATCGCAAATCGAATACGAAACAAGGATGATTGTATGTAGATATAGTATGATAATTAGTAGCGAAAAGACAGCGCAAGATATGAAATAGTTGGGACTAAAAGTAATTAGAATAGGAAACTCCATCGTATCCTCATCGGTCGCAATCGTAATCGAAATATCAAAAATCGTTGCACCGAACACTCGAATTAGGCAGCTGAACGATCAGGCTACCAGCCGATCGAACAGCCAGCCGATCGGGCTGCTGTCCGATCGGACAGGCTGTCCGATCGAGCTGCCTGTCCGATCGGTCAGCCCTTACCACTTTTGGAATCCTATAAATACCCCCGTCATTGTCAAACTTTCTACTTTTGGAAACCTCTGTCCGACCAGCACGCTCAGCTCACCTTTTCTTCGATTTCTCTTAATCCCGGTAAGATTTCGTCCTAAATCTTGTACTTTCTTGATCTACACGCACTCCTACACCTTTCTATCTTTCAAATCTTAAATTTTAACCGTGAAATCATCAAGATTCAAGTGTTCGAGGATGATGTCATCATGGTGTTCTTGAAGAACTTCATGTTTTGGCCTCAATCCACCAAGAATAACTTGGATCTAGCCGATTTCCACATGAATAAACAAAGATCTCTCATAGATCTAAACAGACACACGACAAAAAGGATTGAAAGATGGTTTTCAACTTTCTTTCAACGCCTTCACACTCAATACCATTCAAACCGATCGAGACGGAGCTTGAGCCGACTTACTAATTATCATAGTAGTTGTGCGATTCAAGATCCGGGTTCTATCACGAGGTTCACCTATTTCGGGTTAAACATGAAACAACCGTCCCGAACACTTCATGACCGGGTTTGGGTGATTCCTGTCCGATTAGGAGAACCAAGTAAAGACGAGTTTTCTGTTGTTGACTCGTCCTCAAAATACCTCGATAAAACAACAAACAATAAGAACAACCAAGTGTTAGACGAACAGGCTGATCAGGTCAGGGTGCTGACCGATCGGACTGTTGTCCGAACGGACAGCCAGCCGATCGGACAGTCAGCCGATCGACTGGCCAGCCGATCGGCTAGCACATGGTCCCACACTTAATCAATTTCTTTGAAGTGGAGTATTGTTGATGCAGATTTTGTGTCCGATGCTTGTCGAATAGATTAGTTATTATTTTACGCTGAACTTGTAATAGTTAGTGAAACGGTCTATCGAACGTGTATAGACCCGCTCGTTTGAAGTGGTCAAACGAGAGGGTTATCCGGTTGACCGTGTGTGTTTGCAAGACAAGGGGTGTGACTATAAATAGAAAACCCTTGCCATTTGCAACACAAGAGAGTTAGAGGAGGTTTGAGACCTCACCGGGAGAGATCACCACTTGGTCTCTCCCCGGATGTATACTCCTTTGGTATTAGTTCGGTTATCATGTAATCGGGCCGATTTGTAATGTTTTACTACCGGATTAATACAAAGTTGTTTGTTTATCATCTCTAATCTCTTCCCGTCTTTGAACATAATCACAAGAATCACGGTTTCGATCCCGATACCCGGACCTACAATTGGTATCAGAGCCATGGTGCCCGATTTAGTAAATCTAACCGTTTACTAAGTCACATGTGCTCTAGATCTGTGATTTTTGTCCTTTTTGTTCAAGATGTAAAAATGGTGAAAATCAAGAAAAACTCAGATTTGGACCCGGATATTCAGATCTGTGCTGAAACGAGGGTTGGTTTTTATGTTTTTCACCTAAACATTCAAGTTATCATCATCAAAAACTGTATACAAAGTGTTTTCATCAAATCTGCAAATTTACACAGAGGCTGTGTTCTTGATGTTCTTGACAGCTTCATGTTTCGAAAGATGTAAGGGATGCTCGATAGATCATCCTCAGATTTCGAAAGATCAACTTTAACCCCAACTGACTTCGAAGGGTCATCTCACAACTTCGAAAGGTCATCTTGAGGTTTTCGAAGGGTCATCTTTTCTTGTCGAAGGATCAACAGATTTCGAAGGGTCATCATTCTCAACAACTTCGAAATGATTCATCTTTGAAAGATCAACAATTTCTTGTCGAAGGATCAACAATTTCGAAGGATCAACAATTTCGAAGGTTAATCATCTCAACAGCTTCGAAAGATCAGACAGATCTCGAAGGATCAACATAAACAACTTTGAAAGATCACCTTTGTTGTGTATCGAAGGATCCAGAATCGAAAGATCAGGATGTTTCGAAGGATCCAGAGAATCACGGCTGCTGGAGTTGTTGTTTATCGAAGAAGAAGTCAGACTTTGAAGAGGATGATGTCTGGTAGATGTCGGCTGATAATGAATTTGGGGTTTTTAGTCGATTGGAAGTTTGGTATCGCAGAGAGAGAAAGAGTGACTTGAAAGTGGATGTACGATGTTGATGTCGGCTGATGTGTGGCTCTTATCAGCTGAGATTATTGTCAATAGAAGAAGATAATGTTGGCAGATGATGAGAAGGTCTTATCCACTCATGTTGGTGGTTGTAAAATGAAGATGTCGACATAATTTTTTGTTGGCAGCTAGGGTTTCTTTTGGGCTCACTTAGGGGTTTGATGGATGCACACTTGTTTACTTATTGGGCCCAGCTTAACGACGGATGGACTTATTCCCTCCATTGGGCCCTACCACATGAGCATGTATGCATGGATAACTCTTAGGCTGCCACAATTTGGATGCACACTTTAATTGCTGAATGATATTTTTTTAATTTGGCTACACATGGAATCCAGCATAATTCGCATATAATATTTCAATTATTCCATTGGGACCCACTTGAGATAGACTTGTAGTTCAATATGGGACTCGTGAGATTGTTTGAATGATGGACGGGATTACACGATCATTTCATGGGCAAAGAATTTTTATGCGATTTGCAAGGTGGGGTCGGGTTTTTCGCGAAGTTTATTTGTATCGAGCTTCAACGCCAAATTTGTATGGGTTCGGGATGATGCGGCATGATGAAAACAAGAGATGATGAAAACTTGATTGTTGAAAAATGTGGGGTAGTCACGGTTACCGATGAAAATGTCAAAAATGGTGACGTGACTACTATGGGCCAAAAACAAACGGTATGTTCACTTCCGCACGTCAATATTTATGATTGTTACCGGTTATTCGGAAATGTTCGAAGGCATTTTGTTTATTGTCATATTCTCGCATTTGAAAACGAACGTATGAACCTAGAATGTCAATACCGGTCCTAACGAGTTCACAAAGTCTTTGGAGGGATACAAGTCGGATCCTACGGGGTACTAGGCGAAATTTCTTTATCAACTAGAATATGCAACGAAGAAATCTTTTTGTTTATTGTCATATTCTCGCATTTGGTAACGAATGAATGAACCTAGAATGTCAATACCGGTCCTAACGAGTTCACAAATTCTTTGGGGGGATACAAGTCGGATCCTACGGGGTACTAGGGGACGTTCTTATTCAACTAGAATATGCAAAGAAGAAAGTCGTTTTTGTGATTTTTCGGAACCAAGAACATTCAATGAAGATTGATGACAGTTCCGCTCAGTGGAGGGAATTGGTGAACATTTGAAGATAAATTCTACTCAGTGGAGAGAATTTGTTATGTGAAATTGACGACAGTTTCTTTGAAGTGGAAAGAATCTGTTAAGGTTTAGAGATTTTACCAAAGAAATGGGGGGATAAAAATTTTCATATGTTGAATTTCTTCGGTAAATTTCTAAACGCAATCACAGGTGGTAGAGTTTGTGATTTTCTGGTAATACAAACGGTTCTGCGTGGAATGTTTTGCACAGACACATATTTGAGGATTTTAATTAATTCTCCAGCCAGCGTGAAGAGTTTTGCACGGAAACATACAGGTATCTAAAGTCGACAGTAGTTTCAGAGCGCTGTTTACTGAAGACATGGGGGAATCTTTATGAAAGTTGATAGTTCAAGGCTGAAGACCTGCAGGATTCGGTTTTGGGTTTGATGTTTCTTTGGGATTTTAAAGGGATCTGGGGGTAACTCAATTCGTTGAGTTTGCAAACGATGTACTTGGTCAAGCTGACTTCCTGAGTACTGATGCTGAGGATCCGTAGTGCATTACGTGGTCAACTTCACAAAGGCGAGACAATGAGATCTGGATGTAGTTCAACTGAGCGTGCTGTTTGGTTGAGCTTGCAAGGGATACACTTGGTCTAGCTGACTTTCCTGAGTGTTGATGCTGAAGATTAAAGTGCATTACTTGGTCGATTCCACAAAGACGGTTTACAGAAGACAGTTCACCAGAAATCTCTATCAATGTAGTATGCTTGAAGATCAAGACTTGATGCAGTTTTTTAAAAAAAATGGAACCCTTATCAAATGCCGGTTGGAGTATTGGAGGATCAGCGGAAGATCGGTCAATTGAGCCTTTTGAGGAAATTGCACAACACCCAACACGGATACGCGTACTTTGAGGGGGAAATATTATACAAGGAGCATCAAGATACTACTTACCTGGATCATCGGTCAAGGGGGAATTTGTTAACACAGAGAAGATGAATACTTGACTGAAGATCGATTGCAGTTGCATTTTCAGCATTCGACAGCAACGGACAAGGGGGAATTTGTTGATGCAGATTTTGTGTCCGATGCTTGTCGAATAGATTAGTTATTATTTTACGCTGAACTTGTAATAGTTAGTGAAATGGTCTATCGAATGTGTATAGACCCGCTCGTTTGAAGTGGTCAAACGAGAGGGTTATTCGGTTGACCGTGTGTGTTTGCAAGACAAGGGGTGTGACTATAAATAGAAAACCCTTGCCATTTGCAACACAAGAGAGTTAGAGGAGGTTTGAGACCTCACCGGGAGAGATCACCACTTGGTCTCTCCCCGGATGTATACTCCTTTGGTATTAGTTCGGTTATCATGTAATCGGGCCGATTTGTAATGTTTTACTACCGGATTAATACAAAGTTGTTTGTTTATCATCTCTAATCTCTTCCCGTCTTTGAACATAATCACAAGAATCACGGTTTCGATCCCGATACCCGGACCTACAAGTATTGAAAGAACTGCTGTTCGATCGGACTATCGTCCGATTGGATTACTCTTCGGATCATGAGATACTATACTTCAACACTTAATTGATTTTCAACATGTTCGATGCACTAGGAGTGCCACCCGATCGAACAGTCGTCCGATCGGATGACACCCTGCTGAGAACTTGTTTTGCTGAGGTACCTAACCGATCGGGTTGCCGGCCGATCGAACGACCGTCCGATCGACCGACCTGAAAGGCAAGGATACTTCAATGTTTTGAAATGCTACAACAAAAACTTCAAAAGTCAAACCATCATACACAAACACATCCTACTCAAAGGAAGAAAAAATCCACTCGAACAGCCATCCGATCGGACTCCCGTCCGACCGGACAGCTGTCCGAACGGACTGTCAACCGAACGGTCAGCCGACCGATTGAACTGCCGTCCGATCGACCAGCTGTCCGATCCTACAACACTTGTTTCTGTTTTACGCGTTGCTTATCGTTATGCTATCGAACTATTCAGGCTAACCCTACTCTCAAGCGCTCCCTTCAATCCATCAACCGCTGTGAGTATACTCGAACCCTTTTTGCTTTCGCACTTTTAGGTGTTACATACGTTACTTATTCTAAATCACAAACGAACACACTACACAATATTTAAACGCTAACCGTTATCGCATGTATTACGTGACTAAATGAATGCTTGTTGTTATGTTTACACGTGGAATGTTGTCTACCTTCCTTAACGACGATAGTACTATAGTTTGGACTCAGCACCCGTTCACACGGGGGTTGTTAAGGACAATTACTTGCATGGATTACGGTGGTAATCATGTATTGCGAACTGCCTCGGGCAGTCAAACCGCAGTCATTGGTATCGATAGATCCATGTCGATAATTAACATGCATCGTTTTCCTCTGTGTACGTGCTGGTTATGCATAAACTATTTCGAACCCTATATGCTATTATCAAACTTGTATTCTCATCTTTAGACTATGTGTATTGATTTTTATTTTAACGTGTGTGACAGGCAATTAGGATGCTTAGCTGCTAGGAAGGCGAGGCTAGAATAAGCGTCTAGAGCATAGTTGTCTGTAGATCTTGCAGCAAGAGTCTCTAGAAGCAAATAATTATAATTACTATATTTAAATCTGAGTTGTCGAAACGGAAATATTTGCCTGGAATTTTTTTCTGTAATAATTTATTTACTGTTTGAGATACGGTATGGGACGTATTATTTAAATTGAATAGTAATGTTAATTGTTATGGAAACTACTGGACAATCTGTTTCGCTCAGTGCCATGCCCTGATGATTCCGCCATCGGTTGGGGTGTGACAGATTGGTATCAGAGCCATAACTATAGGGAATTAGGCAGACTCGACCTAGTCCGGGTCGATGTCTTAGAGACCTAGACTATAGTTAGGACCCAATAGACCGATTCGTGCATGTCCCTAAATGGACTATGTTTGAGCTTATTACTATTCCTCGCTTTTCTCGCCTACGCTACACTATCACTACACTCGAATTTTCAATAATAAGGAAGCGATCTAGTCAAGATTAGGTGTGAAAACCGCAAACTCTCGACTAAATTGCTTGATCAATACTGTTTTATCAACTTATCATTGATCTCTTCATTTTTCTTTTTCAATAACGAACGCTTGTTCAGCAAGAGAATTATACCAAACCAAGAGTGAAATCCATATTTTGATGAATAATCTCCTCTATTTTACTAAAGTCCAAGGGAAGTTGACAAGCTAGGGGTGAAACCCTAACCTTGGCAACTTGTCCATGGATTTTGCCAAAACTCTCACCAAAGCCTCGACGGACTCCAACGATTTGAACTCACAGTATGACTAGAGGGATGTGCGCCGGATGCCCAAGAATCGAGGCAGAGGCCCTATCCTGAAGGTCAAAGTGTGTACAACAAATCCTTGAGAATAGTCGAATCGCTTTGGGTAGTCAATGTCTAATAGCCGCAGACAATCTACTTCTCGATTTTTACATATTTCGATTCTGAGCCCGCAAATGCTGACTCTGATGACTCGTTGATTTTATGTGGTTATACGTGTTTAACTGTTTACATGTTTAAAATTTTGAAAATTTATTCACTCATTTCAATCGACACACACGAATCACATTGCTCTTCTATCTCAAAACGGTAACAAATCGTCGCTATTAAGAGGAAACACTGTACGCCATGATGCTCGCTATACTATACGCTTGTACTATACTAAATGCTACGATAGACGCAATCGCTATATTCGAGTAATCATGAGCTTTAAATGATAGGTTTCTATATTCTGACTGCTTCTGTGTGCTGATAGGAGGATTACGTGTCTCTGTATTTCTGTGCCCTGCGTGCTTATGTGCTTACATGTTTACGTGCTTATGTGACTACGTGAATCTATGTGCCTATGTGTTTATGTGATACACGCTTCAATATCTTCCTAAGCTTTAGTAAGTAGTAGAGGTGTGAGGTGAGATTCGATTACGATGTGTCTGAGACCTACGACGATGTCTGTTGCAGACAATGTCGTCATCTGGACACCGAACCCCACTTACCCACCAAGAAAAGAGAGACAAGCGTCATGCTGCTATCATCGCCAAGCAAGTAGCTAAGGCTGTGAGTGAAGTGTATGAGAACGTCAGCAAATCATCTGAGGAGTTGAGAACTGAAGCTCCCAAAGATGCTGCCAAGACTGTTTTTAGCTTCAAACAGTTCAAGGCATGCGGACCAAAGGAATTCACCAGAGAAGATGGCCCTACAGCTATGTTTCAATGGTTTGATTCCGTCGAAGTCACTCTGCGCCAAAGCGGCTGTCCAGAAAATCTCTGTACCCTAAACGCAACCGGCGTCTTCTAGTCCCGAGCTCTAGACTGGCGGACGGCCGAACGAAACAAACGCGGGAATGATGCAGCTTATGAGCTGACTTGGGAAGAGCTGAAAGCCATTATGATGGACGAGTTCTGCCCTCCCCATGAACGCCAAAAGCTGGAGGACGAGTTTTGGAACATTAAGTAGAAGGATGGAGACAACGCTGCCCTGACTGCTCGCTTTAAGCAGCTCAGCCTTATCTGTCCCGATCAAGTCAAGACGCCAGAGATAGCAATCAAGAAGTACATTCAAGCTCTACCCGATTGTGTTGCCGATTTTGTTCACGCTGCGAAGACATCATCAATTGAAGAGACTTACTTGCTTGCCACCGAGATCAACGACAAGCGAGTAAAAGCTGGTTTCTGGGATAAGCCCTCCAAGTCTCTACACCAAGCCACCACTGCACCAACCGCTGAAGCCGCCACTGCTCAACCATCAAAGTCATCACGCCGCAAGAAGAAGCACAACAGCAGTTCCAGCAACAAGAACTGTGGTGTCACTACATTTGCTGCTCCCCTACAAGCCGTACCGGCTCAGCAGCAGACTCATCAACGACCAGCACCAGTTACTCATACACCGCCAGCAAAGCGTGCATACACAGGTCCCCACCCGCTCTGCCCGACATGCTCATATCATCATCCGGTGGGTCTTGCCTTTCGTTTTTGTGCTCATTGCAATCTATACGGTCATTTCACTGCCAACTGTCACTATGGTCCCCGTAACCCCACAGCTGCTGCCACTGCTCATCAAGTTCTACTCCCAGCCCCGCAAGGCCAACACGCGGCTCAGGCACCCGCGATCAACGCTCGAGTCCGCTTTGCATGTGGTGACCCTAACCACTTTGCAAACTTGTGCCCAAACATGGTTGTGAAGCAAGAGCCCCAGTAGCAGCAGCAGCCTCAACAGAAACAACAAGCAGCACACGCCAGAACCTTCAACATTAATGCTCGTAAAGCCCAGACCGACAACAACGTGGTCAATGGTACGTTTCTTGTGAATGGTATTTATGCATCATGTTTGTTTGATACTGGAGCCGATAACTTCTTTGTGTCATTCGAATTTGAAAAGCTCCTTAGTCGAAAGCGCTCTTATCTCTCCTCGTCGATCGATGTTGAAGTCGCTACCGGAAGAACTGTCGCCGTTAATTCTGTTCTTCGTGATTGTACTCTTGAGCTCAACAACCACATCTTTCCAATTGATCTTATTCCGATGCAACTCGGAAGTTTCGATGTCATAATAGGCATGGACTTTCTTCGCGAAAACCATGCTGAAGTGGTATGCTTCGACAAGATGATTCGATTCTCGCTCGCGAATGGTGATTTATTACGTGTGTACGGCGAAACTGCTTCGAAAGGACTCAAGCTCATGTCATGTGTCCAAGCTAGCAAGTATCTTCGCAAGGAATACAGAGCTTTCTTCGCTAACATTGTAGTAGCGGAGAAGGAAAAGAAAAGGAAGACAGAAGTCAAAGACGTCCCAGTGGTCCGTGAATTTCCTCAGGTATTTCCTGATGATCTTCCTGGACTACCGCCAAGTCATGATATCGACTTCCGTATCGACCTCATTCCTGGAGCCAACCCTGTTGCCAAAGCTCCCTACCGACTTGTGTCATCCGAAATGCGTAAACTCTCGAATCAACTCCAGGAGTTACTTGAGAAAGGCTTTATTCGCCCGAGCACCTCTCCTAGGGGCGCACCAGTCCTCTTCGTCAAAAAGAAGGATGGGTCGTTTAGGATGTGCATTGACTATCGGGAATTGAATAAGTTAACCATCAAGAATCGCTATCCCCTACCCCGTATCGACGACTTGTTTGATCAGCTGCAAGGTGCTACGTGTTTCTCGAAGATCGATCTACGTTGAGGCTATCACCAACTACGCATACAAGAGGAGGATATACCCAAAACTGCTTTTCGAACTCGTTATGGCCACTATGAATTTGTTGTTATGCCGTTTGGTTTAACCAACGCACCCGCGGTCTTCATGGATCTGATGAATCGCGTGTGTAAACCATATCTTGACCGATTCGTCATCGTGTTCATTAACGATGTCTTGATCTATTCCAAGTCGAAAGCCGAACACGCGCAACATCTACGTTTGGTTCTCGAGCTACTCTAGGGGAATCAACTCTATGCCAAATTCTCCAAGTGCGAATTCTGGTTAGAGGAAGTTCAGTTTCTGGGTCACATTGTTAATAGTCAAGGTATCCATGTCGATCCCGCGAAGATTGAAGCAGTTAAGAGTTGGATTACGCCAAAGAACCCATCTGAAGTCCGTTCTTTCCTTGGACTAGCGGGCTACTATCGACGATTTATCGAAGGATTCTCAAAGATCGCTGTGCCGCTTACCGCCCTTACGCATAAAGACAGGTCTTTTGTTTGGGGAACTGAACAAGAGTCTGCTTTCCAAACCCTCAAGCATAAGCTTTGCAATGCTTCTGTTCTCACATTGCCTAATGGGAACGACGGTTTCATTATCTACTGTGATGCTTCCAACCTCGGCCTCGGTTGTGTTCTCATGAAATGAGACAAGGTTATAGCTTACGCTTCTAGAAAGCTCAAAATCCACGAGAAGAACTATACAACCCATGATCTCGAGCTAGGCGCAGTTGTTTTTGCATTAAAGATTTGGCGACACTACCTGTATGGTACCAAGTGTACGATCTTCACCGATCATAGGAGTCTACAACATATCTTTAACTAGAAGGAACTTAATATGCGTCAACGCCGATGGGTGGAACTTCTCAATGATTACGACTGCGAGATTCGTTATCACCCAGGCAAAGCAAACGTCGTTGCCGACGCACTCAGCAGACGGAGTTATTTGCTTAGCATCCGCGATACTCAAGCCCAATACGATCTCGAAGCCCTCATCCCCGAAGCCCAGCATGCCTGTTTCAATGAACGAACTCTGAAGAGGGAACGAATCTATCATGATGGAGCTCAGCTTGTAAGTAAATCGAATGGGATATTCCACTTCCTGGACCGAATTTGGATCCCTAAGCGGACCAATTTGCAACAGATTTTAATGGACGAAGCCCACAAATCCCGATATTCTATTCATCCCGGTGACGATAAAATGTACCAGGATCTTCGTTACAAGTATTGGTGGCCGGGAATGAAGAGGGATATCGCTCTCTACGTTGGGAAGCGCCTGACTTGTGCAAGAGTCAAGGCTGAACATCAAAGGCCCTCTGGCTTACTCGAGCAACCCCCAATCCCTATGTGGAAATGGGAGAGTATAGCTATCGATTTCGTAACCAAACTTCCGCACACGTCATCAGGTCACGACAGCATATGGGTTGTTGTTGATCGTTTAACCAAATCAACCCACTTTTTGCCAATACGGGAAGACTACAAGGTAGAACGATTAGCCCGAATCTACACCGACGAGATCATTTGTAATCATGGTACGCCTCGCGACATCATCTCTGACCGTGATGCTCGGTTTACCTCGCGATTGTGGGAAACGTTTCAAGCGGCTCTTGGTACGACGCTTAACCTGAGTACCACATTCCATCCTCAAACCGATGGACAGACTGAAAGAACGATCCGTACTCTTGAGGACATGCTCCGTTCGTGTGTCATAGACTTCGGTGGTAATTGGGACAAATACCTGCCGTTAGTCGAATTCTCGTACAACAACAGTTATCATACCAGCATCCAAATGGCACCATTCGAGGCTTTATATGGAAGAAGATGTCGATCACCTATTGTATGGCACGAGATCGGTCACTCTCAATTAACCGGTCCTGAGTTACTACAAGAAACGACTGACAAAATCCTCCAAATTTGAGACAACTTGCTGAAAGCTCGAAGTAGACAGAAAAGTTACGCCGATAAACAACGCAAGCCCCTTGAATTTGACGTCGGCGACTACGTACTCCTAAAGGTATCACCTTGGAAGGGTGTGGTCAGATTCAGCAAGAAAGGGAAACTAGCGCCTCGATATGTTGGACCTTTTAAGATTCTGGAAAGGATCGGAAAAGTTGCCTACAGACTCGAACTACTGGAGGAACTTAGTAACGTCCACCCGACTTTCCATGTGTCAAACCTCCGAAAGTGCCTGGCTGAGCATGATTTAATTGTACCCCTTGACGACCTTCAAATAAATGAAACGTTACACTTCGTGGAGAAGCCTGTCGAAATCATGGATCACCAAACCAAGCAACTTAGGCGCTTGCGCATTCCTATTGTGAAAGTCCGATGGGGAGGCAAACGAGGTGCGGAGTTCATTTGGGTACTCGAAAGCGACATGAAGGCGAAGTACCCGCAGTTGTTTAAGTGAAAGTCTAGAGAGAGAAAGTCCTTGAACGTGATTCATGCTGTTGTACATCTTCCGACCTAATTTCAGGACGAAATTCCCTAAACAAGGGGAGGCTGTAACACCCCGTGTTTTCAAAGGCAAAGTCAAAGTCAAGATTGAAGTCAAAGGGAGAAAAGATTGCTAATTGCAATTTGTCTCTCCTTGCTCAATCCCTGTTTTGACTTCTTTGACTGTAGTTAATCTATTTTGAGTTTTACGTTAGTTGTATTATATGGAGTAACTAATTTCAATCGAGGTAATCGAAGTATATTTGTCAAAACAAATCGTTTTATGACTTTGAATAGCAGGAAGTAACAATGCGATAAAGCTAATTAAACGATAATCGAACTACTCTAACCATCAACGAACTCGAAACTCGAATATCGTAATAATTGGTTATTGTTATACATGTGTGTGTGTGCCTTATGTGTTACTTGTGCATGTTCACTTTATGTTATGTGTGGAATCAAACGAATCAATCGAAACGCAATCGAACTCAATCTCAATCGAATCGAAATCGCAAATCGAATACGAAACAAGGATGATTGTATGTAGATATAGTATGATAATTAGTAGCAAAGAGACAGCGCAAGATATGAAATAGTTGGGACTAAAAGTAATTGAATAGGAAAATCCATCGTATCCTCATCGGTCGCAATCGTAATCGAAATATCAAAAATCGTCGCACCAAACACTCGAATCAGGCAGCTGAACGATCAGGCTACCAGCCGATCGAACAGCCAGCCGATCGGGCTGCTGTCCGATCGGACAGGATGTCCGATCGAGCTGCCAGTCTGATCGGTCAGCCATTACCTCTTTTGGCATCCTATAAATACCCCTGTCATTGTCAAACTTTCTACTTTTGGAAACCTCTGTCCGACCAGCATGCTCAGCTCACCTTTTCTTCGATTTCTCTCAATCCCGGTAAGATTTCATCCTAAATCTTGTACTTTTTTGATCTACACGCACTCCTACACCTTTCTATCTTTCAAATCTTAACTTTTAACCGTGAAATCATCAAGATTCAAGTGTTCTAGGATGATGTCATCATAGTGTTCTTGAAGAACTTCATGTTTTGGCCTCAATCCACCAAGAATAACTTGGATCTAGCCGATTTCCACATGAATAAACAAAGATCTCTCATAGATCTAAACAGACACACGGTAAAAGGATTGAAAGATGGTTTTTCAACTTTCTTTCAACTCCTTTACACTCAATACCATTCAAACCGATAGAGACAGAGCTCGAGCCGACTTACTAATCATCATAGTAGTTGTGCGGTTCAAGATCCGGGTTCTATCACGAGGTTCACCGATTTCGGGTTAAACATGAAACAACCGTCCAGAACAGTTCACTGACCGGGTTTGGGTGATTACTGTCCGATTAGGAGAACCAAGTAAAGACGAGTTTTCTGTTGTTGACTCGTCCTCAAAATACCTCGATAAAACGACAAACAATCAAAACAACCAAGTGTTAGACGAACAGGTTGATCAGGTCAGGGTGCTGACCGATCGGACTGCTGTCCGAACGGACAGCCAGCCGATCGGACAGTCAGCCGATCGACTAGCCAGCCGATCGACTGGCCAGCCGATCGGCTAGCACATGGTCCCACACTTAATCAATTTCTTTGAAGTGGAGTATTGAACGAACTGCTGTTCGATCGGACTACCGTCTGATTGGATTACTCTTCGGATCATGAGATACTATACTTCAACACTTAATCGATTTTCAACATGTTCGATGCACTAGGAGTGCCACCCGATCGAACAGCCGTCCAATCAGATGACACCCTGCTGAGAACTTGTTTTGCTGAGGTACCTAACCGATCGGGTTGCCGGCCGATCGAACGACCGTCCGATCGACCGACCTGAAAGGCAAGGATACTTCAATGTTTTGAAATGCTACAACAAAAACTTCAAAAGTCAAACCATCATACACAAACACATCCTACTCAAAGGAAGAAACAATCCACTCGAACAGCCATCCGATCGGACTCTCGTCCGACCGGACAGCTGTCCGAACGGACTGTCAGCCGACCGATCGGACTACCGTCCGATCGACCAGCTGTCCGATCCTACAACACTTGTTTCCGTTTTACGCGTTGCTTATCATTATGCTATCGAACTATTCAAGCTAACCCTACTCTCAAGCGCTCCCTTCAATCCATTAACCGCTGTGAGTATACTCGAACCCTTTTTGCTTTCGCACTTTTGGGTGTTACATACGTTACTTATTCTAAGTCACAAACGAACAAACTACGCAATATTTAAACGCTAACCGTTATCGCATGTATTACGTGACTAAATGAATGCTTGTTGTTATGTTTACACGTGGAATGATGTCTACCTGCCTTAACGACGATTGTACTATAGTTTGGACTCAGCACCCGTTCACACGGGGGTTGTTAAGGACAATTACTTGCATGGATTACGGTGGTAATCATGTATTGCGAACTGCCTCAGGTAGTCAAACCGCAGTCATTGGTATCGATAGATCCATGTCGATAATTAACATGCATCGTTTTCCTCTGTGTACGTGCTGGTTATGCATAAACTATTTCGAACCCTATATGCTATTATCAAACTTGTATGCTCACCTTTACACTATGTGTATTGACTTTTATTTTAACGTATGTGATAGGCAATTAGGATGCTTAGCTGCTAGGAAGGTGAGGCTAGAATAAGCGTCTAGAGCATAGTTGTCTATAGATCTTGCAGCAAGAGTCTCTAGAAGCAAATAATTACTATATTTAAATCTGAGTTGTCGGAACGGAAATATTTGCCTGGAATTTTTGTATGTAATAATTTATTTACTGTTTGAGATACGGTGTGAGACGTATTATTTAAATTGAATAGTAATGTTAATTGTTATGGAAACTTCTGGACAATCTGTTTCGCTCAGTGCCATGCCCTGATGATTCCGCCATCGGTTGGGGTGTGACAATGTTCTTCTGCCACAGGACTCATATTCACATCTTCATCAGCTGGATGAGGATCAGATTCTCCCTGCTGCTCCATTCTTGGTGTGCTTGACTCTTGTGCATCATGCTCCATGGGGGACACATTTTCAAAACCTTCTTTGTTTTCTGGCTTTTTGCTTAACATCTTCAGGTATTCTGCTCTGTATGGTGAATCTTCTGGTATCAGATACATCATTCTTTCTAACAGAACAGGTACATCATAATCTGACTACCAAGACCCTACAGTAGTCCAAGGTCTCATGATTTCTGTTTTCCAAATTTTTCCTGATGCAAGAATTTATAGGTTCCTTTCAGAAAATGCATCAGAAATTATGATTGACAGAAATCTGGGAAAGGGTAGATGTGAATCTATCCTTCCAGTGTGAGTCAGAATTGATCTTCTGATCAGATTAAATATTTCTATTCCAAAATCAATGTTCAACCCACAAATGAGACTGAACATGATTGTCAGAACATTCATATTTATCTGATCTGTACCTCCAAGTTTTGATGATAAACACTTGTTCAGAATCTCTATTAACACTTGCCAGAAGGCAGGTAGCTTATTACTCTTGAATTCACTGATCTTTGAAATCTTTGTCTTGTAACCCATTGCATCATCAAGTAGTGAGAACATATCTTCTTTTTCTGGTGCTTCTTCATAGCTTTGGATTAAGGGTAGTTCCAAACATTCCCTTATTTTCTCCGGTGAGATTGTAATGAAGATATTTCCCCAAACATGTGATGTTAGCTCTGTTTGATTTGAGACCTTGAGAATTTTTATAGCTTGTTGTACGAGTTTTTCTGGTACCTCTCTGGCCTTTCTAAGAGCTTGAGCTATCGGGCATCTGATCAGAAATTCAATGAGAATTTGACATTTTATATCATATTCTTCAATGTTATCATTCATTGCTTCATTGTTGCTCTTTAATGGAAGAAATTCAGCTTCGGTGATGAAAGGAACAGAGTGTTTGATTGGTGGTATGTTGATGTTGATAGCAGCCATTGAGAATTTGGGTTTTGATTTTGGAAAAGGGTTTTTAGGGTTTTGAGAATGAAGGTTGAAGATGAAAGTCTTTGTTTTTGAATGAGGTATTTATAGTGTATAGAGACAGAGATCTTTGAGTGTTTTTCGTGGGTTGTTTGTATTCAAGGTGGTTAATGACACCTTAATGATGTTTAAATCCGTTTAGAAAACAACCGTTTTTGAAAAACCTTTGGTTTATCTCTAATTTAATGTAGATATTTCAATGAAAATCAGAGATTCCAAGGATTTAGCAGATAAACACTATTGTCCAACTTGCACCTTTTCTCCATGTGGGACCCCTTTTGTTTCAAAAAGGTTCAATAGAAACCTTTTCTGAGATTGTGCATCTTCCCAAGTTTTCCTCTTGATGATATATATCTGAAAATTTTTTAGTTAGACTTTTGAGAGTTGGATTTTCTTTATATATCATCAGAATGCATTTGATTCATTTACAGAGATTGAATCAGCATTTTTTTTGAGATGAGAGGGCCTTTGTTCTGATTTTCAGGAAGTATTTATCATATAGCTTGTTCCAGTCCTCAGAAAGAAAATATTTTGAAAGAAACTTATTTCAAAAATTTAGATGGTCATAAGTTTCTTTGAATCTGGTTAAAGACAATGTTTTCTGATGTTTCTTTCTGTTGATTTGTCAAACTTCCTGGTTGTCAAGAGATTTTTCTGATAAAAATTTGATTTTCTGATATATTATCAGATTTTTGTTTATCTTGAGAATTTTCTTGTGTATGAACAGATTCTAATGGCTTAATGGGTTTTCTGAAAAATTACCAGATTTTCTGTTTGTTCACCAGAATTTCTGAGCTTCACTAAATCATATCAGATTTTATTTGATTTTCACCATATTTTCCTTGTTTTTATCAGACATGTTGTCTAAGTTCCCGCTAGATCTATTGACATGTTTTTGTTGTTGTTTTTGTTTTTTTAGTAGAAAAAAAAACTAAGGCAGACTTAGTATATAACGAAGAAAAAAAACATTAAACACACACAAAAAAAAAACAAGCATACACCAACTACTCCTCCTCCTCATCCAGCACGTTGTACATGCACTTCACATATAACCAGAGACTGGTTATTCGTCCAGTGTGATTCGTTGATGGAACCAGGGTAGGATCTCTTATGTTTTCTTGAAGTGCCAGCTCAGCCTTTGGATACCAGCTCCTCACTCCTCCAAAGTCCAGCTGACTGGTGATCACCTTGGTTACGAATCGAGGGTAGATCAGAAAAGGTTGACGGTCATGAATGTTTGCTTCTAAGTCTCTCATGAGAAACTTAGTGTAGTTGTAAGGTTTTTCCTGTACAACAGCATGAATCACCTCCATCATCCTATGGGACAGCTCGTTGAAGTGCCCAATCTTCTTAGAGAAGCAGACACTTAGCTGTGTCACCAGATACTGGAAAGGTGGTATAAAAACAGATTTGCTAACCTGCCTTGACACGTTGTTTAAATGATAACCCATTCTGTCAAGGTCAGTTGCACATCTGCCTTATCCAGGAAGGTGTTTTTTTATTAACACCCAACCGGAGGATATCTCTGAGTGTTTCCTCCTTTAGGGTGATTTTTACCCCCATAACCTTGTTATCTATCCACATGGAAGTGCCACTTAAAACGATTTGAGCATTCCACCAGAATTCTTGAAGAAGTTCTGGATATATAGTGACATGTGTTGATACAGCAAAGCCCAAGGGACTTCGCATGATCTTATTATACACATACCTGCAGTCCTCCCATGCAGGTCCTTCCAAGTTAGATCTTAGCCTAAGATTATGATGTCTGTGAAGAGGGAGAGGGAATTGTGTAACTTTCATTGATTTTGGGCGACCCATTTTAAAATAAGAAATTTCTGATGAAGAGCTTTTTGAAGAGATGATTTTGGTGTGAAGAAAGTCATTTTCAGGTTGTTAATATTTATAGATGAAAGTGATAGTTTCTCATAAATGATATTAACAGCAAAAGGTTTTTATTTTCCTCTATTCAATTAAGACGATATCTGTTGCAGTGAATGTGACAGTCTACTAAGCCCCATGTGTGAGTAAGCATTTAATAGCTAGGCGGCTACTTTCATAGCTTCTAATAATTTTATGCCTACGTGTCTCTTAAGCTTCTTATGAAAAAATGACGTTGCATGCATTGGTAGTGTAAGAATAATTCAATTTTCTGCAAAAATTTTCTTGTGACGGTTAATTTTTCTCTGCTGTATTGAATTTTATCTTAATGCATGTTACTTTTCCCCCTTTTTGTTTTTTTAATTAAATACAAAAATACAAAACAGACTATACACAATTATGAACTTATACATATGGGATATGCATAAAGATGGAGAGATTTTCGATGATCAGTGATCATTTTGATGTTTAAACAAAGTTTCTGATGTTGTATCAGAATTTCTGATGATTGCATCAGATTTTCTGATACATCTTCAGATAAGTCATCATATTCATTGATGATTTATCAGACTTTTTGATGATCCATCAAATTGATGGATTTCTTCATCAGAACCCTGTTTAATTAATCTTTGATCATCAGAATTTTGATGATCATCAATTTGGTTTTCAATTGGTGTCTTTTTGTTTTCTGAAAAATTTTCGTCTTTTATATTCACCATGCCAAGTTTGCTGATCAAAAAATTGTCTCTTTTCATCGAGAGGTTTTGTAAAGATATCAGCAATTTGGTTTTCAGTTGGAACAAAATACATTTCTATGTTACCTTTCTCCACATGATCTTTTATGAAGTGATATCTGACATCTATGTGTTTGGTTCTTGAGTGATGAACTGGATTTTCTATTATTGCAATTGCACTTTTTGAATTACATAGGATTGGTATTTTTGTCAGATTTACTCCATAATCTTTCAGTTGAGTTTGCATCCACAGCACTTGTGAACAGCAACTTGCTGCTGCTACATATCCTGATTCTGCTGTTGATGTGGCAACACAGTTTTGTTTCTTGCTTGCCCAACATACCAATTTTTCTCCCAAGATCTGACAGGCACCAGATGTGCTTTTTCGGTCAATCTTGCACCCTGCATAATCTGCATTTGTATATGCAATTAATTCAAGGTTTGTATCCTTTGGATACCAGAGACCATGTTCTGATGTGCCTTTTAGATATTTGAAACCCTTTTTACAGCTTTTAAGTTTGATTCTTTAGGATCACATTGATATCTGGCCAGAAAACATGTTGCAAACATAATATCTGGTCTGCTTGCTGTTAAATATAGCAATGATCCTATCATCCCCCTTTAGGTTTTAATATTTACACTTATTCCATCTTTATCATAATCTAATTTGTTCCCTGTTGCCATCGGAGTTTTTGAAACAGAGCTGTTTTCAAGTGAGTATTTTTGTAGAATTGTTTTCACATATTTTGATTGACTCAAAAATATTCCATCAATTATTTGTTTAACTTGTAACCCTAAGAAAAAGGTTAACTCACCCATCATACTCATTTCAAAGTGGCTGGTCATCAACTTTTGAAACTTTTTACAAAATTTTTCATTTGTTGATCCAAATATAATGTCATCAACATATATCTGGACCAATAAAGTATGACCTTTGTGTGTTTTGAGGAAAAGTGTGGTGTCAATAGTACCTTTGGTAAACCCAGAATTGAGTAAGAAGTTTGATAAGGTTTCATACCAGGCTCTGATACCAATTGTTGGACCCAGTATGGCCTAAACAACTTCTTTTCACGTAATATGGCAAGTGATTTCAGTAGATGTGAAAAAGATGTGCAGAAATGGAAATCAGACTTTCAGAAACAAGACTTACAGAATTATCAAGTTTATATCACTTTGAAACAAAATAGTTTACAAGATGATTGTAAGATTAGTCTCTAATACAAATGAATCTTGAATTCTGTGGGTGAGAGGGCAATGGATTTTATGTAGTATGTATGAATGCTAAGCTTCAAACTCAATTGTCTTCTGCTGGTTGAGCCTTCTATTTATAGAAGGCTGGGTACATGAATAAACAATAGTTTATTCATGCAATAAGTCGTGCAAAAAGTAGCAATTTGACATATTCATTGAATCCAACATTCAAGTTGCCTTTGTAATCATGATATCCAATAATGTTAAGTTGCTTCGGTCATTGTGGCAGGATAGAGCCGAGTTTTAGACAAGTGGGGTATTCATCGGAATTTCTGATAAACCACTTCATCAGAAATTCTGGTGAACAAATCATCAGAAAATCTGATGATCAGAATCGTCAGAAACTGATGATATTTCATTAGAAATATCATCAGATCCATCAGAAATGACCTTCTTTGATAATCCAAATCAGCTCTTGATCAACTTGTGATTCTTTGAAGTAGATGCTGTGCACTTCAGTTATCCTATCTGATCTTCTTCTTCTTGCTGTGATCTTCAGGACTGTTATCTTCTTCATAGATCCAGTTGATTGTGATTTTCTTCAATACTTACAAATAAAGTTTCCTAACAGAACCGATTTATCATCAATTGGAATTATTCCCATAAGGATGTTATCTTTCCAAAAACGAGCAAACTCATGATCGAATGAATAACCATTCGGGTAGTTGGTTAAACCTCTAACTGTACATAATGGAAACATCTTTGTAGGCTTGAGGTTAAGAAAGTCAGCAATTATGGACTTGCTACCATCACAACCAATAACTACTTACAAGCACCAATTCTAAGAATTAGTGTTTTATGGAAATCGTGCAGTAAAGCGCAAAAAGGATGATTCATAACTTGTAGCGCGCTTTTGTACTCGATCAAGTTAATACCTTAGCTATAATGGAGCTTCCGTCAATGAACCGAAGAACAGGTTTGGTAGAATGCGGGTCAAGTATTATAGATTCAAGTTGCTTGCTTAATTTTATTGTGCTAGGAGGAAGTGCAGCATAAAGAGTGTCTATAAGATCCTTCCTTCTCAAACAACGAGTTTCGCCATCCCAATTAATCCTTAATAAAGAAACAATAAACAATTAATCCATAAGATGAGATAATAATCAATAAATTTTCGTTTTTTATGATGTCTGATAATTAATTTTCTTTTAAACTTAAGTAGAAAAAAATCACTTCCTTTACTTATTCAAATTTACATAAAATGAACAGATTTTTAAATAAAATAAATCCATTAATTGTATTAGACAACATTCACCAATTCAATACATGCTTAAACAAAATTTATAAATCTCCAAGAATCTTGTTATTTAAAAAAAAAACAGAGAATAGAGATGCTATTATCATGGGTCATGTATTGACTAAAATAGAAGAAATAAGAGAAAAATGCAATTTACGTCCCTGCGGTATGTGTGAAACATCAACCTGAGCCCCTAAATTCATTTTTTGGTTTCTTGAGCCCCTGAGCTTATAAATTCATAACAGTTTGAGTCCCTCCGTCACACTTCCGTCTGTTTGACTATTTGAGCCAGGGGTAAGACCGTCTTTTGGATTTCTTTCCCTTCTAAAAACCACAAAATTGGTAGAATGCGGGTCAAGTATTATAGATTCAAGTTGCTTGCTTAATTTTATTGTGCTAGGAGGAAGTGCAGCATAAAGAGTGTCTATAAGATCCTTCCTTCTCAAACAACGAGTTTCGCCATCCCAATTAATCCTTAATAAAGAAACAATAAAGAATTAATCCATAAGATGAGATAAATAATCAATAAATTTTCGTTTTTTATGATGTCTGATAATTAATTTTCTTTTAAACTTAAGTAGAAAAAAATCACTTCCTTTACTTATTCAAATTTACATAAAATGAACAGATTTTTAAATAAAATAAATCCATTAATTGTATTAGACAACATTCACCAATTCAATACATGCTTAAACAAAATTTATAAATCTCCAAGAATCTTGTTATTTAAAAAAAAAAACAGAGAATAGAGATGCTATTATCATGGGTCATGTATTGACTAAAATAGAAGAAATAAGAGAAAGATGCAATTTACGTCCCTGCGGTATGTGTGAAACATCAACCTGAGCCCCTAAATTCATTTTTTGGTTTCTTGAGCCCCTGAGCTTATAAATTCATAACAGTTTGAGTCCCTCCGTCACACTTCCGTCTGTTTGACTATTTGAGCCAGGGGTAAGACCGTCTTTTGGATTTCTTTCCCTTCTAAAAACCACAAAATTCATTATTAAGCCCTAAGTTAAACAGTTAAGCATTAAACATGGACAGAACATATCACTAAGTTAAACAGTTAAGCATGATTACAATTAAACACGACATAAATGGACACTTGCATTATGTTAAACATACAATACAGAGAGAAAACGTCATACCAAGAAAGATAGAAGGATATCCAACTTGGTAGACTTGACGGAACATACAGACTCGATAACAAAAGTCTGTAACATACAACGTAAACAAGACAAAGTTACAGACACATAAATGCACCAACAAAATCCCCCTTGTCTGTTACTTGGTCTTCGATCTTTGAGTCTTCAATGCTTTTCCGACCAGGTGCTTCCGGCATCGTGCTAAGTGCTGCTACATCGTTTTGGATCCCAGTCCCATCAAAACGAGTTTTCGAATTTCTTCGTGATGAAAACTCAAGGAGTGAGTGGGACATTCTTTCAAATGGTGTACTGGTTCAAGAAATTGTGGATCTTTACTGACTGGTGCACTTCAGAATGTAGCTGATAACCCCCTTTAGTGTAGCTCTTCGATTTTCCTTGAAATTCCAGAGCTCGCTAATTATATATCTGCCACTGTGGTTATATTCATTCATATGCACCAATCAGCTTATCTTTTAGCAATTGATCGTTCTGATCAATCACTTCCTTATATGCACCGCACCATCTTCCAGGAGGTTGTCAAGTATTCTCGCCAATGTTTTCGTAGTTGGTGTTTTGCGTATCTTTACATCCGCAGCCATTCTGTACAATAAAAACATCCTTAGTAAGACGGCTGATACAGTACTTTCATAATGCATATATGAGGAACCCAATATGAGGAACCCAAAACACAGTTGATCTCATATCAAGAAAACACATTCAAATGACCAGTATAAGGAACCCAAAACACAGAGTCTTTAACCAACTTTATATGAGAAACAAAACAACAACCATACCCAGATTTCAACATGAACAGCAAAGACTTAAGAAACCCTGTTTTAATCGATTGTATATTTTAAATACCCAGATTTCAACATGAACAACAGAGACTTAAGAAACCCTGTTTTAATCGATTGTATATTTTAAACATTTCAAACAAACTATAACACAAAAACAATCTTAGATTAACGCCAAAAACCAAAAACCAAAAACCCAGTCTTAATAAACAGAGAAAACCAAAAACATCGCAAACAAACCTTCATAATAAGCAAAACCCAAACCTCTGTTTTGATACCCGAGACAAAAACCCACAAGAATCAAACAATATTTTCACACAAAACCTGAAACAAACCTTCATAATAACCAAAACCCAAACCTCTGTTTTGATACCCGAGACAAAAACCCACAAGAATCAAACAATATTTTCACACAAAACCTGAAACAAACCTTCATAATAACCAAAACCCAAACCTCTGTTTTGATACCCGAGACAAAAACCCACAAGAATCAAACAATATTTTCACACAAAACCTGAAACAAACCTTCATAATAACCAAAATCCAAACCTCTGTTTTGATACCCGAGACAAAAACCCACAAGAATCAAACAATATTTTCACACAAAACCTGTTACATTCTAGCATATCAAAAACATATACAGATAAGAAGTGTAAAAACATGAGTGGTGAAAATGAGATATCATCAAACATCATTAAACATCAAGTTACAGAGGGTTGCACAAGCATCCAACAAGAACAGAGGGTAAACCATAGTGTCGATCATGTTTTAGGTATGTGATTTAACCTTGGATTGTTATAACAACAAATGAATCAACAAGTTTGGGTTGGTGAGGAGATTCAATGAAGATGATGATCGGTGTTGGGAGAAAGATTTTAAGATATTTTTGAGAAGTGTGATCGGTGTTAGGGAATTAGGGATTATATGTGCTTATCATTAAGGGTATAAAGGACATTTCACAATTGTCAAACAGTCAAACAGACGGAAGTGTGACGGAGGGACTCAAATTGTTATGAATTTATAAGCTCAGGGGCGGTTGATGTTTCACACATACTACAAGAACGCAAATTGCATTTTTCTCAAGAAATAAATAAGTATCAAAGATGATAAAGTGACTAAGATGGGAATTAAATGAATTGATGTACTACCTTATTGAATTATCTAGGAACAATATATATCAGCTTGCAATGGATAAAACTTCTTTATTTTATAAATTCTCTATAAGCAATAAAAAAAACTTACAATGATTTTCCTGTTTTCCTCCCTCCATCAAGCGATATATCTCCTTCCCTATACATAGCAAAAAAAAAAAAAAAAACTAAAATGCACTACAAGAAATACCCCTCGTTAGCGGCGACAGGCCATATGTCACCGCTATTGGTCAATCCGGAACGCGGTGTCCCATAACAAACCCCAGCCACTCATTCCTTATCCTGATCCAATGGCTGGGATTTATTCTCAGCAATAACGGCGACAAAAGACACAATTGCGGCGACATGTTGTCGACGCTATTGCCCCGTTTTCTTGTAGTTACACGCGTCGATTTAGAATACTAGTAAGTTACCGATATGATAACTTGAGGTCAACGGTCTCAATAGCATATAAACGATCTAACAAACTTGATCTTATATGTTCTTCAACTAACAAGGTTAGACAACTTATAATTATATTTATAAATATTTAACTTTTAAAACTCGTAATTAACTTTTAAATATATAAGGGAAAAATGAGGAAAAATACGGTTTACTGAAAGAGAGTTACTGAAAGTGATCATGAGACCCATATAGATTTTTTATCTTCACCCGTTTGAATCTAGACTGATATATTATTAATCTTGACAATAATTTAGACACGTCTGATATAGTGATATCATTTGGATGGCGTTTCTTTCGGGGAGTTACATTTTGGATGGCCCTCTTATCACTAATGAAGTTTTGTCGTGGGCTAAGAAAGATGGTAGAGATTTATTTTTATTTAAAATAGATTTCGATAAGGCCTATGATAACGTGAACTGGGAGTTTCTTTTGTCGGTTCTTGATCAGATGGGGTTTTCCTCTTTGTGGTGCAAATGGATTAGAGGGGTGTTATCCGCATCGAAGGCTTCTGTTTTGGTGAATGGTTCGCCCACTTTCGAGTATGCTTGTCAGAAAGGTATTCGTCAAGGAGACCCCCTTTCCCCGTTTTTGTTCATTATAGTTATGGAAACTTTCTCGGAGCTAGTCAAGAAAGCGAGCTCGATTGGTTCCTTTGAAGGTGTTCGCCTACCCAGGGAAGGCCCGGTTCTGTCTCATTTGCTGTATGCAGATGACGCTATGATGATGGGTGAATGGTCGGTATTTAATTTTATTAATATGAAGAGGATATTGCGTATATTTTTTCTTTGCTCAGGTTTAAAGATAAACATACACAAGTCTGTTTTGTATGGCGTCGATGTGTGGAATGAAGATGTGGGTTTGATGGCCGAAAGGTTGGGTTGTAAATCAGGGGCTCTTCCATTTTCGTACTTGGGCATTATGGTGGGGGCGAATATGAATAGGATTACTCATTGGGATCCGGTGGTCAATGCGTTTAGGAATCGGTTATCTAAGTGGAAAGCTAATTCTATCTCTATCGGAGGGCGAGTGACTTTAATAAAGGCGGTGTTGGATAGCTTGCCGACTTATTATTTTTCTTTGTTTAAGGCTCCGGTGAAGGTTATTAATAGGCTGGAACAACTTATGAGGTCTTTTTTATGGGGAGGTTCGGAAGAAGTGAGGAAAATGGCTTGGGTCTCTTAGGATAAAGTTACTCGGAAAAAAGATCAAGGTGGGTTGGGTTTGTCTAGTCTTGAAGATTGCAATAAAGCGCTCGTTATTAAATGGTGTTGGAGATATTTCACCGGGCATCATGCTCTTTGGCGTAAGGTTATTGACTCCATACACGGGTCTAATCGAAAGTGGGGTGCTCTTCCGGTTAATAGCAATGTAACCGGTGTTTGGAAGAATATTGCATCATGGTGTAGCAAGATCAAGGTGGAAGGGGAAGGGGTTATAGGTATGATAAGGGGCCGAGTTGGTAACGGGAGGGATGTTCGTTTTTGGATTGATCCATGGTTATGTCAAGCACCTTTGAAAGACTGTTATACGGATCTTTTTGCTTTGGAATCGCAGAAACAGTGTATGGTTGTGGATCGTTGTGAACAAGCAGATGGCACGTTTTCGTTTAAGTGGAAATGGAAAAGAAGGCTCGGGGCAAGTACAGAGATTATTAATAGAGAAGATTTGGAGTTGATCGGTGCCACATTTTCTAATCGGAGTGATGAATGGGTGTGGAACGATGCTAAAGACAATTCGTTTTCGGTGGCCGGGGTTAAGAGATGGTTGCGTGGGAGAGGCAATGAGGAGAATCAATTCGAGTTTAAATGGTGCAAGTGGCTTCCGGCAAAGTGTAATATATTTATGTGGCGTGCGGTTCTAGATCGGCTTCCTTCTAAGGTCGCATTGCAAAGGAGGAACATTTTTGTTCAAGATATGGATTGCGTGTTGTGTGGAGAAGGGAGCGAGACTATGGATCACATTCTTACCGGGTGTGGTGTAGCGGCGGGGGTTTGGTACGGGATCTCTACGTGGTGCCGTATGCCAACTATATACGCGTTTACCACTAAAGATCTAGTGCAGGTGTTCGATCAATGTCTCCTGTCTGGAAGTATTAAGGACGTGGTTCAAGGTATTATCATCATCACGAGTTGGCGCTTATGGAAAGCTAGAAATGATAAGATTTTCTCGGGCAAAGAAGCTAAAGTGGCGGACATCGTATCGGACGTCAAAGTTTTGGGTTTTCTTTGGTACAATAATATAGTAAGAAAAGGTTTGATGGAATGGGAGAAATGGTGTAATTTTGATGTAATGTAACTGTTTTGTCCGTTTTTCGGTTTCCTATTCCATCTTGGGATAGGTTGCTGTTGTGGTTAACGAAATTTGCATTTTCAAAAAAAAAAATATATATAGTGATATCATTACACGTAGTGGTGATCAAGGAGAACATTAATCATAGATTAATTTGCATGTTAGTTAGTTGTGTCTAATGGAAATCAAGTAATTAACTTTTTAACTGTTTTAATGTGTATGTTGTGAATTGGTAAGACTAAAGGGTATGGTTTGGCCCATCCCCACGGGGATGAGCCTCTACGTAGGCGCCACGTAGGCGGCTTGTGGGGGATGGGCCAAATTGATAATTGAAGGGGATGGAGGATGGGGCCCCACCTTATTATTTTATAATTTTCTAAGCTTTAATTTAATAAGTTAATAAAAACTTTATAAAAAATTAAAAAATACAACATAAAACAACATAAATAATTTCATTTCATAACATAAAAAAATTACATTTCCTTAAAAAAAATTACATTTTCTAAAAAAAATTACCGAAAAATAAAAATAAAAAATTACATTTCCTAAAAATGAAAAAAAAACCTACAACGTCCACTTTTTCTTCACCTCTTCTTTCATCCTTCGATACACCTCTCGTTCCTCCTCCGGAACCGAGTCGAGATCCAACCTCATTATCCTAAAATCCTCCGCTCGAGCATAGTCGGCCGACACGTTTTTCTTGTGACTATATTTTTCGGCCGCAAATTCATGGAACGAACGGAATTGGAAAATTAAGTCGTCCATTTTCGAAGACGCCTTCGAGCCGCCACCTCCACCCGAGCCGCCACCTCCACTCGAGCCGGCCCCTTTGCGCTTTGCGGCCGCCTCTTTTTTTGCTTTGTCCCTTCCGGTGGGACGACCCGGTTCGTGATATTCCTGTTCCTCATAATCCGGTTCGTCGTTTATGTCGATTTGACAACGAGCGGTGGAGCCTCCCGCGCTATAACTTCCGGACTCGGAAGTTTTAGTCCGTTTGGCGGTTGCGACCTCATCTGGAATCGGCGCCCATTTAGGGTCTTTCTTTAAAACGTTCCATGCTCGGAGGTGCGGGAAAGGCGGATTTTTTGTTTCCCATTTAGATATCGCAAGGTTAAGAACGTCCTCGTCGCTAGTCCCACTAGGACGATGGATGTAAAGTGGGTTATAAATCCCGATAAAATCATTCACGCACTTGTTCATTTTCCGCCACTTGCCCGATACGGATTCGAGATCACGGTAGGGGCCTTCCCCCATAAGGGTATTAAACCTTTCCGTACATTTCTTCCAAAAACCAGAACCCGATTGATTGTTCCCTAAAATTTAAAAAAAATGGATTAGTAAAACTAAAAAATAATTCTTTTTAAATTTATATAAAAAAAATTAACTTTGGTTCATACCGACAATCGGGCAAGTTGAGGCCTTAATAAACGAGATAGCTAGCGCCTCCTCCTCTACTTTTGTCCACGGTCTCGGCTTTGCTCTCGAACCGCTTTTTTTTTCGGTGACGGGTACGGTTTCAACCGCCTTCCCCATCCCCCTGTTTTTTTTGCGCTTGAGTTCTTTTGGTGGCGATTCGGGGACGACTTCATCATCATCGTCAAGGTGAACCGAGGGTTGTGGTTGGGAAGTTGGCGGTTGCGATTGGAATTGATCAAGTTGAAGCGAGCCGCGTTGCATGAATTGTTGGAATGCTTGGTATTGTTGCATTTGTTGAAGTTGGGACATTTGATTGAAGGTGTTAGGTGATTGTTGGAAACCCGAGAACGTAAATGGTGGAGACCCCCACGAAGAATCCATAGTCGGAGTGTAAGCGGGACTAGAAAAAAAGTTTGGATTGTTCGGGTTGGGATTGTTCGGGTTGGGATTGTTCGGGTTGGGATCGTTTGGGTTGAATGGATTCATGATGGTAAAAAAAAGTGAGAGTGTTTTTTTTAAAAAAATGGATGATATAAGGAGAAGATTAGGA
Organism: Helianthus annuus; assembly: GCF_002127325.2. Lineage (NCBI taxonomy): Eukaryota > Viridiplantae > Streptophyta > Magnoliopsida > Asterales > Asteraceae > Helianthus > Helianthus annuus. Next base: position 27,801,540 of record NC_035434.2, on the reverse strand, counting down.
GAAATGGATGTGAAATGGTATAAAAATGGATGTGAAATGGATATATATTTAAAGTTGAAAAGAATTTTTTTTTTATTTATTCTATCCGTTAAACAACGGATATATATTTCAAATGTGGGGCGGCAACTTCGACGAGGGCTTGCTGGTTTAGCCGGGGTGGGATGGAGGGGGGCGGTGTGGGGGACCGGCGCCGGTCCTAACCGGCCCCCATACCTTCCAGTCTAACTTCTCAAAATAAGTTTACCGTACGATATTAATTAAAAACCGGTTGTGTTGTGAATTGGTAACTTCTCAAAATAAGTTTACCGTACGATATTAATTAAAAACCGGTTGAACATATTAAATGGTGTGTTATGATGTTTTTTTAATTATCAAAAGGGGAATTGACTTGTAATAATCCCATCTATACCTTATTGGCCATTAATAATTTCACCTCATAATATTTCTCCCATCAATCCCACCTTTCACCTATTTTTCCTACAATGGTCCTCCGTTAAAAAAACTTAACGGAGTTAAGCTTTTTTCCCAATTACAAACAGATTTTTAGGGCTTTTGATCAGAACGCTGATACGAGTTCATTGATGTAAAATTTACTTCGAAATGGTGCTCCAAGTGACTTGATTTTTGGTTAATTGGATATTTAAACACCCGAATTGAAGCGCCGTTTTCATCGTTTGAAGCACCGTTTTGAGGCAAGTTTTACATCAATGAACTCGTATCGTCGTTCTAATAAAAGCCCTAAAATATCTGTTTGTAATTTGGAAAAAAACTTAACTCCGTTAAGTTTTCTTAACGGGGGACCATTGTAGAAAAATAGATGAAAGATGGGACTGGTGGAGGGAATAATATTCTGAGATGGAATTATTAATGGCTAATAAAATCTAGATTGGATTATTACAGACATATTTCCCTTATCAAAATAGAGACAAGCTCACCAAAAAGTTAAAAAAAAACATTAGATTTTATTTCTTACTGAAATAGATAAAAATGTTATCTAAGATGGCTAAAATTTTGCATGTACTTTACATGGTCTCTTTTTTATTAGCCTTTTTAAAAAGTATTGGGTAAGGCTAGAATTAGTCGACTTTTTCTTAAGCTAAAATTTAATTTATGGATTTTTAAAGGCTATATTTTACCCCCTTGTTAAATTTAGCCCACATTTTACATTAGTATTATTTTGATTGTTTTTCGTAGATCCTATTGTACCTCTAAACAACGAGTATCGTCAATGGATATTAATTAAGTATTTTATTTTTTGTCCACAATTGTTTTATATAATTCTATAATTTGTTTTACATGTAAATCTTTTCTTTTATAAAGTTAGAGTCTAAAAAGAAATTACATTTCATTCCCTGTATTTGTGAAATTTAAAAAATAAAAAAACACTCATCAAACAGTTGTTTCTAACCCAGATAGGCATTTGGATGAAAATAACAAAAAATTACAAACCTGGGGAACTATTTTGTACAAAAAAAATATTTTAAACGAAAATGACAAATATGCCCAAACGTAAGGAATCATTTTGGCAATTATCTCTTTTTTTTTTTCTGCCGGCTAAAATTTAGTCCACCGTTTCATCATCTTAGCCAACGATGTTCATTAGCTCTCTCCTAGTTGGGTTTTTTTTATTATGTCTATGTTTGCATATTATAAATTCAATTTTTGTTTTGTTATTTTTAAGCAATGTTTTAAAAACCGGTTCAAACGTCCGGTTGTACCGGTTGAATCATCTGGTAAAACCGGTTAAACCGCCCGGTGCACCCGGTTAAACCGCCCGATACACCCGGTTAAACTGTTTTTTAGCCAAATACAGTACGGTATAAAAACCGGATTTTAAAACATTGCTTTTAAGTCTAAATTTTTATTTTTCTTCTTATTTTTGGGTAGGCAAGACTACATTGGATATATTTTTAGTTGATTCCATAACCACGATATGCTATTCAATCACCATATATTTATATTATACATATTGGTGTGCCGCTCAGAAATAACCCCTATGCACGATATAGCATTTGTATATTGTATCTTTTTTGAGTAAAATAACAATTTATAATTGTTGATGTTAACTAATTCATCTCTCAACAATGACAAGGGGAAAAATATTTATGAGGTACCGCTTAAGAGGGATCGAAGTGCGGCGGAGGATCTCCGCCACGCTAAGCTGATCCAGAGCTCACCACCCGTTTGGCCGGATCCCGATTGCTGCTCCAGTCACATTTCTTAGGCTTTCAGACATCTCTGTTACCACTTACCACACATTTTATCCCCTTCTTGTGAAGAGCAAGGGCCGTTGCTAACCCACAGATCCCTGCTCCAATTATCACTACTTCATGATCATCCATTGTTACTTATTTTAGAGAGAGTCAATCGGTGGGTTCTATGCAAGCATTTTAGAAACGAATGTGACGTGTTAAATATGATGGTACATAGCAAGGTGCAAGAAGCTATCTGACAAGCCAGGTTACAATACACATACAAACATCAAACATTTAACATTATTGTGCATGTAATTCTGACTTAAAGTGGGAATAAAATTTATCAAATGACGAGGAATCATTTACCTATGTTAGTATAAAGCAATGTAATTTACATGTTCGATCTAATTTTTTTATTATTATAATTAATTAAATATATTGTTTTTCTCTTCTAACTTTTAAATATGTTTTTAACTTTTTATTATGTATGTCACGCAATAATAATTGTATTTAAAATTGAGTTGTGAATAGTAATGTATCGAATAAAAATCTTTTTAAAGATACCTCACGTTTTATTTTTTTTTACGATGTTTTTCTTTTTTATTATTTTAATAATATAATATCTATACTATATAATAAAAGAAACCTGTTTTGGGACACTTGTCATTCTCTCATTTAATTGATTAAAATTATTAATAATACTAATAATAATAATATTTAATCTAATCTAATACAAATTCTTATTATTAATTCAATAACCTATTGTTAAACTAAAACTTCAATAGAATCTTAAATCCTAGCTAAACAAGTTTCGAAATTCATAATAATATTAATATGTTAGACTAAATATATTATTGATATATATATAAAATATATTATTGATATATATAACTAAAATTATTATTAATAATATTAATAATAGGTTTAGAATCAAATACAAAGATTCAAAAAATAAGAAGTCGTACAAAGGGTATCAAATAGATTCTGATTTACCTCATTCAACCGAAATTAGAGCCGTCTTATCGAACTCTACGACATTAATTAATATGTACAAGTTGATGGGTTACATTTATATTAACTCATTTATGTCAATATGGTATGTAAATGTCTCTGTCTTTGTTTTGCATTTACAGGAAATATCTATACTATATAGTTTAAATTGTTCAACCCGTGTAACACACGGGGAACTAACCTAGTAATATAATATAATGCTTTAAGAAATCTACTTTAACATTGTGACATGCTTATTTTTATTACTGTCTCGACAAAAAAAAAATGATCGGGTCAAATATAATTGGGGTGTACCTATTGGCACACCCAAATGCCTATATGCACACTAAAAAGGGCTTTTTATCCTATATGCACACCCTGCAGTGTCGAGCTGTGGCCAAAGCGCGGCGTTTTGGTCCAGTCAACCAGACAAAAGACTGACGGGTGTCTGACGGGTCTGTTGACCGGACCAAAACACCGAGCTTTGGCCGCGTTTTGGTCCTGTCAACCAGACAAAAGACTGACCGGGTGTCTGGTTGACAGGACCAAAACGCGGGCAAAGCTCGGCGTTTTGATCCGGTCAACAGACCCGTCAGACACCCGTCAGTCTTTATCTGATTGAGCGGACCAAAACGCTGCGCTTTGGACACAGCTCGACACTGCAGGGTGTGCATATAGGACAAAAAAAAACCCTTTTTAGGCTGACTATCTACACAACAAGTGTGCGAATAGTCTCCCCCAATTAGTTTGTTTGCTTTTTATTTTTAACTAAATTTTCATTTTTCCTTTATAACTATTCATATATAACTAGAGTTATCTGTCGCCCGCGTTGCGGGGCACTAAATCGAAAATTTCTTAGTTTAATAGTATGTACGCATTTATTTTGGTTAGTTATACATGCTATTGATAACACGATATAAAAAAAAGATACATCGATCATAGTTATGATAAAAAAAATAACTAAAACAATGGCAAGCGTGTAATTTAGAATTGGGGGTAAAACAATAATTTGCCAGGACCAATTAGCGAGTGCTAAGCAGCTGTTTGGCACGAATAAAAACTAAATTGAGTCAACCAAGTAAAATATAACAATACGATAGTTTTGCCCAAAAAAAAAACAAAGGCAAGATTGCAATTTTTAGATGGGGTAAAATCGTAATTTTAAACTGGAGGTAAAATAATATTTTGAACTGAGTGCAAAACCATTTTTTTATTTTGAACTGGGGCAAAATCGTAATATTTTTGCTGAGGGAAAATCGTAATTTTTAGCTGGGAACAAAGGAAAATTTTTATTTTGAACTGGGGGCAAAAGAAAAATATATATATATTTTTTTTAATCAGAGGAAAATCGCATTTTTTAACTGAGTGAAAAATCGTAAATTTAAGCTGGGGGCAAAACATTGAAGGAAATTTCAAACCTGAGGCAAAATTGTAATTTTAAACAGAGGATACAATCGTAATTTGACAGGATTTATAAATAACTATGTTATGAAAAAAAAAAAAAAGTTTGGCTGCCATTTTTTGCGAACTCCCGCTGGCCTTTTGGTTTTGTATGTATGGAAATTTGATTCATGTTTTTTACACGTGTCATAGATCTTATTTACTACACAGTCACTTTATAAACCCACCAAATTGTTATGAACCAAGCCCATACAAGGCCCAATCGACCAGCCTAGTTCATGTGGCCCAACAAAGTAAAGGGAAACAGTGCACGCAAAGGATTGTTGCATAATATAAGCAGAAAAGAAAGAAGGAAAGAGGCATGAAGAATGTTAAGTAAATTCTTTGCATAATATAAGCAAAAAAGGAAGAAGGAAAGAGGCATGACGAATGTTAAGTAAATTGTGGTTCTTCTCCTTCTTTGTTACTTGTTTTAAGATTTTCATTATTGTAATTGTTTCACTGAAGAATCAATAGAATTACAGATGCTTTATTCCTAATTTGCATTTCTCTGGTTGTGTAAATTATACCCTTATACAAATACTAACTTGAGACACAACCATAAATTAAGAGACACACCTTTTAAATTATACCCTTATACAAATACTAACTTGAGACACAACCATAAATTAAGAGACACACCTTTTAAAAATTATACCCTTATACAAATACTAACTTGAGACACAACCATAAATTAAGAGACACACCTTTTAAAAATTAACCACAAATACTAACTCGAGACACAACCATAAATTAAGAGACACCTTTTGAAAATTAACCACAAATACAAATACTAACTCAAGACACAACCATAAATTAAGAGACACCTTTTGAAAATTAACCACAAATATTATATAGCACTAAGTCACAGATCACCACTTAACCAATAACCGTCATAAAACCATATCACAGCCCCTGTCATACTATCTAGATTAGTACCTCTTCCCATCACAGGCAAACGTCGTATCCCTTACCACATTCTAAATTGTAAAAGATGCCTCTTGGTAAGACGGTTATATCAATAATCGTTCCTTACCTTATTTGTATAAATACCCATGGCATGCAACAATAACAATCCGACTTTAATTATTAGTGATCTTGCATCGCACCTGTATGCCACATTCATTGATAAAAAAACAGGAAAGATCAAAGAACAAACTAAGTTCGAATAAATCAAGAATCTAATCTCGACAGCAAATATTGTCAAATATCTTTCAATCAAGAAAAATCAAGATCACAGATCGATGGCATCGTCTTCAGACAACAAAATATCACAGTCGTAACTCCCAAAATTCAATGGCTATAATTGCCATCACTGAGTATAAAACATTATAGAAGATGGCTTTCGAGAACCCTTCGAAGCGACCCCCGCGTAGGCCATGAAAATGCTTGGTTTGAAATACAACCCCCCCCCCCATCCGCTCACCTATTCATTCTGTTGCCCAATTGCAACTCCCGTAACCGCAGACTGCTCGGCTTCCTCCACATGCAATCGTCTTTTCAACTTTGGCGCCAACGATTTATACTCAAATCAGAAGTGGTGGTCTGAATCGACCATTGATCGGTTGAAATAAAAAAGTGTGGTAGCCGATTTGATTAACCTTAAATCGCTTGGTTGTCATGATCGGTGCCGAAGACACGAAACGAGAGATGAAAAATGGGTTGAAAAGGCGTTGACAAATCAAAAAGAACAAAAAAGAAATAACTTACAAAAATACTTCAACGTTGGAAAGAGAGATAAAGAGAGATAACGCTAAAGGATGTGGTCATGAGTCGCATGACCACCTTTGATCTATCATCGTAAACCACCATCTTCAGGGTGTGGTTAGAATCCAAACCATTATTCTCTTTATTTTTCTTAATATTTTTGCCCAGACAACTATTCTCTTTATTTTTAATATATTTTTGTCCAAAAATCATTAAATGAAAGGGTTGTGGTAATTATGTGGTTCAATCAAAACGAATCACCATCAATCAAGGACGGGGATGATATACCATTTGTTAATGGTCCTATGTGGCAAGTAATGTCGCAACCAACGCCCACACACCCCATAGCCTAACAAAGAATACAAAAAAATGGTTCCCTTTATTTTAAACTCATGTTAATAGGCTAAAAAATGATTAGAAAAATGATTTAGCGTGGTAATGTAGGCTAGGGATAACACAAATTAAGTGAAAAAAATGTTTTGTGTAAACTAAAGAATTTTTATATTTCATATGACTTTCATGATTGGCATTCCGCCGCAACGCGCGGGTAGCGTCAACTCGTTAGAGTACATAACACAAACCCATCTGCTTTATAAAGTTGCTGAAAATGTTGTAATATCAGCTTTAATAGTTGCACCTCTGATATAACAACTACCTTTCTTGTGTTACTTCTAAGCTTTACAAAAGTATCTTTAGAAGAAAGTTCACAAAATGGTACTTTAGAAGTGTAAGGTGAGGTCAACCCATGTCATATGTCGTATGAGTTAATTCTTGATCACTAAACATGTACTCTATGTATTTAATGTTGTATTATTTGATCAAAATTTGGAGGATATAAAGAACAAAGCCATGCTTGGTTGTTTTAATTGAATAAATTTGATTTAAAAAAACCTAATAAAATAATGGTTTAACATAATCATATGTTATAATGGAGGGTGTAGAGGAGGTGACATGGACCCATGGAGGTATAGCGGGCGTGCCATGTAGGGGTGGGATATGATTTACATCTCTGTAAATTATATATAACCCAATCATATAGAGTTATCTGAATATAACAATTCACATCTTCGAAACACATATAGATAGGTGTGAAAAGTGAAACCAAACCCCTCATTCCATACACACCCAAAACCTACATATCACTTATCTTTTTTCACATTTTATGTTCACTACAAACACATAGTCTGTGATAATTTATAACATCAATAAAAATTATTGAAACAAATATAATATATAATTATATATATGTATCTCGTTGATTTGTGATCACCTTCCTACACGATAATAGGTGGGGATGCTATAGGAAATTTCTAGTGTTTGATCATCACCGACTTTAATATCATGAAAATCAATCATATCCTTTTCGTTTAACCTATGTTTGGTGACAACTTGGTAAAAGCGTGAGAAGAAATATTGGTTACCACTTTTACCAAAGGATACATTGCAAGTGACACCATCTGACTGGTCATGCAAAACAACTTGAATTTTGTACTTTTTCTCATGTTCAAGACGTCTCTTTGTGTCAGCATTCAAGTGTTGTAGTATATGTTCTTTAACTTTTTTAATTGGTAAATATATTACTCCACTGTAGCTTGTGTCTGAACTTGACAGCTCTTTACTTATTTGCGATACATAAGATATTTTTATAAAATATGTTGATGTTTAAGATTATTGAAGTTAACAATATATATAGGAAGCAAAATAGTTGTTCAATATATTTGGTAATTATTAATATTAATAGAAATGAAACAAATATTGATTTTGTTATTATGACATTAATTAGTTACATGTAATTATAATATAGTAAATATATATTCTAAATAAACTTCAGCGGCTTCGTCATCGGCTTCGTCATCAAGTGGAGGTTGCTAGAAGAGGTTAAAGGGTTTTTCTTAAGTTTTTGTTGCATTTGTGTAGTAAATTGACTCACTTTTTATATTAAAATTAATACCAAATAATAACGACATCTTGTTGTTATTATTAACTAGGTTGAACGAATTTCTTTTGTTATTTAGTCTGTGTTTACATGTGTTTTGAAATCACTATGAGCGTGTTACGCACGTAATTGCCGACAAGAATAAAAAGAAAATGTAGAAAAAAACACTAAAAGATAACCGAAAGAAAATCAACCAAAAAAGTTGTATGGTAACGATGTTGTTCGTCTGAAACCCGTGGTCATAGATGAGCAAAGTGTTCTGGGTACCAGTACCTATTTGTCGAACCGAAAGATCTTAAGTACCAATTCGGTACCGACTTTTGGCGTTCCTGGTACCGGTTCACTACCGTTGTTCGTACGGTAACCGTGATCAGGGATGAGCAAATGGTACCGGGTAGCAGCACTGAATTTCCCGAACCAAAAGATTTCCAATATCAATTCGGCACCAACTTTTGGCATTTTCTGTATTATTGCCGGTTTTTACCTTCATGTACTGATACCGAACATGACCGTCCGGTATTTTCGATACCAGTACTTGTTCGATACCGGTTGACACCAAACTTTTCCCAACCCTTGATATAAAAAAAAGAATTAAAGTTAAAAAGTAAAGAAAATAACTATTATTATATTATAATCACTATTCATTTCAGTTCGTTTATTAATATATAGTAAAGTAATAATATATAGTAATAATATTAAAATAATAAAAATATTCAAAAAACTATATATCATTATAATATTAAAATCACTATTCATTTCAGTTCGTTTACTAAATATATACTAATATATACTAATAATATATACTAATAATAATATATACTAATATATACTAATAATAATATATACTAACATTAAAATCACTATTCATTTCAGTTCGTTTACTAATATATACTAACTAATATATACTAATAATAATAATAATGTTTACAAAGTTTCAAATAGAATCTAAGAATTGATATGTGTTTAACCTAGCTATTTAATTTTTTTCTCTAACATGTTCTGTTCGTTGAATTTAAAAAATAACTTAATACGTAGTTGTATTCCACTATAAATTTATATACTCTTAAATACAAAGGTCGGTGACCCGACCAAATGACAAAAGTGCCCCTAACACCTAACCTTTCTCTCTTAATTTCACAATTCACTCCAAAATCTCATACATCTAGGGTTAGTGTTTCGTCTCCATCGCCCAAATCCCTTCAAACTCTCCATCAAATCATGGATAGATACATAGGAGGAGATCGATACAACAACCCTAACGATTCTCAACCATACAGACACCCTCGCGGTCCATCGCCGTCACGATCTTCAAACGATTCTCCGATCAATCGCCACCGTAGCGGTTTCTCCGGCAATCGCCGCCCGTTCGACAAAACATTCATAGGGCTCACAATCTTGGGAATCAATGTGATGAATGAGGAATCAATTTGTTAAGTATTTTACAACTAACATCCACCCGTGTAAATTAAACCCTCCCAGTGGTATATTTAGCAATATTGTGCAACAAAGATGACCCCAATCTTTCATATTCAAAACAAACCGCATTGAAATTACACAAAAGAAAGTAATTACCCGGATTATTACACATGTAACAAAGAATAGTATCCCATAAGTGATCGATGCATTTTAGATACACCTTAGTTGATATCAACTATAGTACAAATGCATTAATATCAGTAACAAAATATATTAGTTTAGTTTAATTGGATTTTATATTTTATGGGTTATTTGAAATATGAGTTAAAATTATGTAATTAAAAGATTAGCTATAGGATCAATGCTAAAAAGCACAATTACGTTGATATGTTATTACTGTTAAGCAACTAGAACTTAATTTTAATTTACATATAGAGTAGGTTGACAATTAATTTAATCAACATATATTTTATGGCACATGAACTAAATGCTAATAATATTTATTTGATAGGATGACTACGAGTTGGCTAGAAAGTCAAAATTTCCTAAAAAGTGTAGAAAGACATAAAACACCACATTGTCAACCATAAAACACACCAAAAACCCACAAATAACAAAATGAAGATTAATAAAACATCATATATGTGGGTTGTGTTTTGTGTTTTGGATGATAAGGCTTTGATTATCGAATAACAAATATTATTGTGTTTTATGTTGATTAGCATGTTGTGTTTTATATTCATAGTTCTACGATTGTGTGTTTTAAGTTTTTATGAACTATTATGGTTTGAATATGGTGTTTTAGTAATTTCCACTCTGTTATTTATGGGTTTTAGGTGTGTTTTATCGCTGAAATTAGAGTGTTTTATGACTTTTTACACTTTTTAGGAAATTTGGACTTTCTAGCCGAACCCCACCCTGATAGGATTATGAATAATTTTATGCGGAGGTTAAAGAATACAAGAATGGGCCGCATGGGCTGCAACTTGAATTAAATGGACATCACAAAAAGGTGAGCTCAATTGATTGTATAGGGCCGCTGCAAAAGGAAAATTTGGAGCAAAAGGTATCACAAGCAAGGCCCAAAATAGGTTTGTGGTTATTTAACTTATTTAGAGAAAAAGATGCATTGGAGGCAATTTATAAGGGGAATATTAGGGGTGTTTATCGAATCGAATATCGAATTTTTAAATTATTCGAATCGAATATCGAATTTTTAAATTATTCGAATCGAATAATTCGAATAATTTTTATTTTTCCTTGAATTCGTATTCGATTCGAATTCGATTAAAACTTACCGAATTCGATTCGAATTCGTATTCGAATAAAAAACCCAATTCGTATTCGCTTCGTATTCGATTAAAAATTCGAATTCGAATCGAATTCGAATAAATTCGATTTAATTCAGATTCTGTATAAACATGTAAAAACTATCAAAATGAAACATAAATTTTAAAGCATCCATAAGCACGATATCATATTATAAAGTTCCAAATAAAGTACCATAAGTCTAAAATTCAAAACGAGAAGTCAAATAACCGCACCACACTAAAAGTTAACATTTGTAGGGTTATAAATCTATTGATAGATTTGTTACTTAGGTTTTAGTTATGGACTTATGAGCCATGTAGTGCGTTTGGTAATATGTAATTTTAATACTTGGAAAAAAAATTTCAAAATAATTTATTGTATAGCTTAATAAAAGTTAGAGAAAAATGCCCGGATAGTCCCTGTGGTTTCGCCTTTTTTCACCCATAGTCCCCAACTTTCTAAAACTACCTGAATAGTCCCCAAGTTTTCATTTTTTGTTCCCGGATAGTCCCTGGGTCTAACTTCAGTTACTTTTCTCTGTTAAAATGATGTGAAATGACAAAAATACCCTTTCCTTAAAAGGCCAAACCATAGGGACTATCCGGGCATCTTATTCATTTTTATTTATAAAACCCCACCACCACACTTCATCTTCAACCTCCACCCACCATCACCCTCCGCCACCCTCCACCATCACCGCCACAGTCACTCTTCTTGATCTGCATCGATGTTTGGCCAAATAAAACCACCAACCTCAGATCCAAAATCACTCCCATGTAAACCCCAATCCTCAATAAATATCCATATAATTACTCTCTAGTATCACTCATCATCTTCACCTAAGTGTGTCGCCAGACCTCGGCCGGAGAAAGGCTCAGAAAGCGGCGTAAACAGTCCGCCGCCTCCACCCTCAACCATGCCCGCCTCCACCATCACCGGAAAAACGACTGATACAAGCATGTCTTATCGCCACCGTCATCATCAGAATCGCAGCCGCACTGGTCTCTGATGAATTGCAGATCCACATCATCCCCTTAAGCAAACGCAAGTTGTGGGATCTGATTAGGTTGAGACATGATCTGATGAAGGTTTTAGGAGCATCACGACGGCGGCGGCGGTGGTGTTGTTGGCAGCAACAACGACGGAGATTTGACGGTGAGGGTTGGGTGATGACGCGAGATCGGTGGTGGGTCGAGTGACGGCAGTGGCGGTGGTTCTGCGCGGCGGAGACCAATTAGGAATTAACCAAGATCGCATGCGTGGTTGTGGATGAAAGCGATCGATATGATATTAAGCGCATTATATTTCGATGCAACTTGGGGTAAAACTATCCTTCTTGTCACAGATTTGGACTATGAAACCATAACAAATATGTGAGCATCCTTGTAACATTGATGAAACTGTCAATGATTTTCGAATCTTTTGAATACCCAAATTGGGTACATTTTTTAATGTGTGTTTGTTTTTCTAGCTAAGCAATCCGTCGGATTTTGATGTTTTGGAATGCCACACTTGAAACTAATATTAAAATTGTATGATTGGGATAACTCAACTTTTCATTTTTTGATGGTGAGGTTAATTTCTGCATTTGATTTGGTGGAGAGTGACCGTGGCGGTGATGGTGGAGGGTGGAGGAGGGTGATGGTGGGTGGAGGTTGAAGATGAAGTGTGGTGGTGGGGTTTTATAAACAAAAATGAAGAAGATGCCCGGATAGTCCCTGTCGTTTGGCCTTTTAAGGAAAGGGTATTTTTGTCATTTCACATCATTTTAACAGAGAAAAGTAACCGAAGTTAGACCCAGGGACTATCCGGGAACAAAAAATGAAAACTTGGGGATTATTCAGGTAGTTTTAGAAAGTTGGGGACTATAGGTGAAAAAAGGCGAAACCACAGGGACTATCCGGGCATTTTTCTCTAAAAGTTATATATTCATTATATTTAAAAATCATAGATAAAAATGTATAGTTTTTATTCGAATTTCGAATCGAATCGAATTTGAAATTATAAATTCGTGCTGATTTGTTCAATCGATAGTCTATTATGTTCAAATACTAGTTAACCGCATAATGCGCGCATCAACTGCAGCGATGCGATCTCATCACCACATCACACGATACCCACAAATCCTTCCCCAAAGGGACCTCTTGTGGGAGGGATGGGTTGAGGGCACAACACATTTTGGATGCTCTTTGTGGAGAGGGGTTAGTGATCGCTTGCGGGCTGCTTAAGGCTATTTCTGAGGTGGTCAACTTGTGCTTGGGTGGGAGGTGCCCTAGGGTCTTGGCGGAGTTTGCTGCTTCCGCGCCCCTCACGCCCTTACTAAAACCGGACAACGGGATAAGGCCTATTGATGTGGGTGCAATTTGGAGGAGGTTAGTTTCTAAGGCGGCTATGAGGGGGGTCGGGAAGGAGATGGCTAAATATCTTGGTGATTTTCAATTTGGGGTGGGTATTCCTAGCGGGGCTGAGGCTGTGCTCCATAGTGCGAACAGGTTCTTAAACGTGTTCCACTCGGATGGGTCGTTGGCCATGATTACTGTTGATTTCTCTAATGCTTTCAACCTGGTGGATAGAACCGCCCTTTTGTCAGAAGTTCGGACCAGATGCCCATCCATTTCCTTATGGGTGGATTTTCTATATGGACAGCCGACCAGATTATATGTCGGAGACGATCATATTTGGTCCACCACTGGGGTTCAGCAGGGAGACCCCTTGGGGCCTCTTCTCTTTGCCTTAGTTTTGCATCCCCTCATTCATCAGATACGAGATACATGCAAGTTACTCTTCCATGCTTGGTACTTGGATGATGGTAAGATTATAGGAGATGCTAAAGAGGTGGCTAAAGCTTTAGAAATCATCAGGTCTAAGGGGCCCTGTTTGGGGCTTCAACGTAATGTCAAGAAAACAGAAGTTTTTTGGCCATCGTGCAATGGAGTTAAGGTGCAAAAGGGTTTGTTTCCTAGTGGGATTGGAAGGCCGGTGTCGGGTGTCAAACTCCTCGGGGGCGCTGTTAGTCGGGATGCGGGTTTTATTAGTAGGTTGGCCGTGAAAAGGGCATCTTGTGCAGTGGATCTGATGAGCTATCTTCCACATCTGCGGGACCCTCAAAGCGAGCTTCTCTTGCTGCGCTCTTGCATGGGTGTTGCTAAGTTGTTGTTCGGCCTCAGAACGTGCCAACCCATGTTTGTTGGGGACGTTGTTTCAGTTTTTGACAAAGGCCTTCGGAGAGCTATCGAGGATATTGTGGTATGCGGGGGTCCGTTTTTTGGGGATCTTCAATGGAGACTTGCATCCCTTCCGACCCGTTTTGGGGGTTTGGGTTTATGTTCGGCTGAGGATGTATCTACGTATGCTTTCGTGGCATCAAGGGCGCAATCTTGGAGTTTGCAGGACCACATTCTTCGGGACAGTGGTATTGCCGGGTTAGATTCCGATTATGTGTGTGCGTTGGATTGCATGCACATGTCCCTTCCGGATTTCGATATTGGCGGTTTCTCTAATAAGGACACCGCCCCCCCTAAAGCCCAGAATGCTTTGGCGAGTGCCCTATTTAGTAGAATTGTCCAGAGTTTGGGAGAGAAGTTTAGTCTATCCCCTCATCAGAAAGCCGTGTTCGATTGTCTACGGGCTCCTCATGCTCAAGATTTCCTGAAAGTCATCCCCATTGAAGGACTAGGCCAACACATGTCGGCAGTGGAATACCGGGCAATCCTTAAGCACCAGCTAATGATCCCTCTGTTTCCGGTTGATGAGCCCTGCCCCGTTTGCCGCAAGGTTTGTTTAGATACTTTTGGCGAGCATGCGGTTCATTGTAAGGAGTTGCCTGGTTTTAAATACATGCATGATTTGGTAAGGGATATTCTGTTTGATATTTTAAAGCGGGCAGGGATTTCAGCAAAAAAGGAGGCTCCGGTGAACTTTCTGACGAATCCGCTCGATGGGAGGTCTACTCTTCGACCAGCTGATATTCTTGTGTTTGGGTGGGCTAGGGGAAAACACGCTTGTGTGGACCTTACAGGAGTGTCCCCTCTTGTTGGGCTCGGGGATAATGGGTTTGTTGCTGGCCAGGCTGCATTGAAGGCGGAATCAAGCAAGGTCGCTAAACATGAGAAGGCTTGTTTAGAGAATCAACATGTGTTTATCCTATTCGCCTTTGATACATTTGGTTCCCTAGCCCCTGAGGCTATGGAATTCTTAAACAGGGTTCAACGGGTTGTGAATAGTAATCTCTCAACCTTTAAGGGTCGTTTCGTCTTTAGCAGGATTGGTTTTGCAATTCAAAAGGGGGTTGCGGCGCAGCTTGTTGCCCGTTTACCTGCCACTTGTTTGTAATTTGTTACTTTGGCATTTTAATGAAAATTTCATATAAAGTTAACAACTATTTGATTCGTATTCGATTTACTTGACTCGAATTGAATCGAATTCGAATTCGAATTCTTTGAATCGAAACGAATTCTTGATAATCGAATCGAATTTAAACGAATTTCGAATTTTTCGAATTCGAAACGAATTCTGAACACCCCTAGAATATACATCTTGGGGAGACTTGGACATACAGAATATGGCAACAGCCATTTGGCTGCTGCACGAGCTGCTGGCACGAAAATCAAGGTTTTGATTGAGTAAAAGATGAGCGGTTAAGGTCTCTATGGCTTTCTTCAGGCAGGCAGACGGTTCGTAGTGTTTAACACTTTTCTCAGTTTTATTCATATTTGGATTTGTTTTTGACATTGACAACATTGTTTAAACAATTTGATTTGTTGGTTTATTTAACTTATTTGCATGTATTAGTAGTTCTTGATTTACCACTTGTTCGATTTATGATAAAACCTAGTAGTTTGTTGGGTGACATAGAATAAGTTGACTCACACTAGTAAATAAGGAAATTGAATTTTAAAAGATCTAATGACAAAAACCTGTTTTTTATTATCATTTAATTTAACCGACTTTTCAGAAATATGTCTATATGGTGTCCAATTAATTAATGAAATTGAGTTTTGCGTAAACCTAGAATCTAAAACTTGGATAATGTTACCTTTTTCTAAACCTCATATGGCTTTTCTAGGGTGAACAATTGTTTAGCTTTTACACATTAACTTTGTTGATTACTTTGCAAACTAGTATATCTTAACTACTTGTGTTTAAATTGAATAAACTTTTAGTTATATTTGAATTGTTTGTCTTTTATCAAACGTATTTGTGATTTCTTGTATCGTTAGCGAGTTAGTAACTAGGTGGGTAATTAGTATTTGTAAAGGGACAATTAGATAGTACGGTTATTATTAAAAACTGTCTTTAATTGTTATTTTAATTCATAAATCTCAAGGTCATGTCTAGGTCTAGGTGGTGTTTTAGTAATTAAACGAAGTTTTGTGTGAAAATGATAACCTGAATTCTAGGTGAGAGTTGCTTTTTTTTAATCTGAAATAAGTTTCTAATTAAACACTAAACACATATTCCCTGTAAAGACGACCTTACTTACCCGTACTATTATAAGCATTTAATTCATTAAAATACTTGTTTTTTATTAACCCACAACAATTACATCAACAAGCTCCTGTTATCCATCTTCCCCGTGACACATAAATAATAACCATGTAATGAAGATTAAAAAATACTTACGTCCCTTCCACTATCCTAAAATAGTCAGAACATATAACGTATTGTTTCAAAAATTAAAAAACTAAACTATCCCATATGGACATACTTGCGAAAGTCGTTAGGCGCTTCCTAGTCGGATTCAGAAGTACTCGGGAAGTATTTGGCCTAGGCGGAGATTACTCGGAGAGTAATTGGCCTAGGTGAACAGTACTCGGGTCTCGGCAACCTACCTTGTAACGAGTACTCGGGGAGTACTAGGAGCGTAGGCGAGACTTTTACAACCATGCATATGGGAATGATACCCCCGAATGATCCTGAGCAAAACTAAGCGTATAATCAAGCCTGTAGTTACCCCGCATCCACTTAACTTTAGCTATGCCCAACATAGACATTCTCATTTTTGAATCGCCATAAAATTTACCTCATATTTACAACACAAATTTTTCACCTTCTTTCTTTTTCCAACATGTCCGCTCCCACAAATGTTTATAGATAAAACATTCATTGACTAACCAATATCCTACTCAGCGTCGCTAAAGTTCCAATTTCTTGTAGCGTGCCCATTACCCACTTCTATGTTTCTAATGATGTCATTAAATATAGACTCAACTTTATGTTTTTTCCGACTATATTTGGAAGTAGCGGGATATTAGTGACACCATTGTTCCATGATAATTTTTTTTTTGAAAGGAGAATTTCATTAAAAACGAACCACAAGCCTCAAGACGAGGCGGCAAAACAAGGCGAACTGCACAAGTTACATATTTACAAAATTACACCACTCTTCCCAACTAATGTCACTATCTTTCGATCTAGTGTTATACCAGAAAAAACCAACCGATTTGATCTCACGAATAATTCCTTCCATTTTAACATCTTTATTGTTGAATTTAACCTCGTTTCTCGCCTTCCAAATACACCAGCAACCAACCCTGATAATACCTTGAATCAAGTCTTTTTTTCTACCTTTTAGACCGCAGTTATCATGAGATTCAAGTAAATCCTTAACCGAAAACGGGAGTATAACCGGAATCTTGCACCACAAACTAACTATCGACCAAACCATCGAAGCAAACCCGCACGAAGTAAATAGATGATCCACTGTCTCTTCTTGATCTCCACAAAGCACACAACTGCAATCACCCATGTCGATATTTCTTTTCTTAAGAGCATCCATAGAAGCCAGTTTGTTCAGACCTAACCTCCAAATAAACACGTTGCACTTCCGCGGGATCCATTTACAACTACTCGGAACATAATCCACCGGATTCACAATGTTGCGGACCAAAGCTTGTTTAACCGAACCCACACTGAATTTCTTATCCGTAGTACCCAGCCAACTCCACCGATCTTCAGACTCCTTTAACTCCAAGCTGTGAAGGAAATCACACAAAACAATCAGTTCGTCGATTTCCTGCCCAACCGCCAGGGGTCTCTTCCATTGCCACCCATATCTAGGATTCCAATTCGAACTGTTTACTACGATCCTTTCATATAAACAACAATCTTTTTTCTCCTCTAACTCAAACAAGGCTGGAAACCGAGCACTGAATGGGCCTAATTCAGACCAAGGATCTGTCCAAAAATACAGGGACTTCCCGTTACCGACCTCCCCTTTAAAAAAATTCAGAACCGGCTTGTTATCCAGAAAAAGCTTACCCATCATATTCACAATATTACACCACACACCCCCCAACGACTTTTTGGCAGGAAAACACTCCCATTTGTTTTTTGTTTTGTGCACCGCATCTATAATTTTCACCCATAAATTATCCTTATCCTCCTTATATCTCCACCCCCATTTATTTAGGAGGGAAATGTTAATAAACTTCAGTTTGCACAAACCCAAACCACCTTTTTCCACCGGCAAAGCCACCCGATCCCAAGCTGCCCAATGAACTTTTTTGGTCGAGTCGCAACCTCCCCACAAAAAATTCCTTATCTTAGCTACCAAATCTTTAATAACCTGAACGGGAGCTTTATAAAGCGAGAAATAGTAATTCGGTAAACTTTCTAATACCGCCTTGATCAAAGTAATTCTTCCTCCCATTGAAAGCAACACCGCCTTCCATTTCGCTAGTCTAGCATCCACAATATCATAAACCGGTTTCCAATTTGACACCCTATTCATGTTACCTCCAACCGACAAACCAAGATATCGAAATGGGAACATCTCCGCTTGACACCCAACTATCGACGCCATATCATTTAATTCCTCATTGTTAATACCAATACCAAATAAATTAGACTTAGCTAAGTTTATCTTCAAACTAGAACATAAGTGAAAAATCTGAAGAATACAGATCACATTCGTAATGTTACTCCTAAACCATTCTCCCATAATGATTGCATCGTCCGCATAAAACAAGTGAGACACCATCGGACCGTTCGAAGGGGTTTGAACCCCAACCATAAATCCATAATGCCTTCGTTTTTTGCCCTCTCGATCATAAAGGATAAAGCCTCCATCACTAAAATAAACAAAAACGGCGAAATCGGATCCCCTTGTCTAATCCCTTTCGAGCACTTGAATTCAAACGTAGGCGACCCGTTAACAAGAACCGAAGATCTTGTCGATTCCACACATCCCTTAATCCATTTGCACCATCTAGCCGGAAAACCCATTTGGTCCAAGATGGACAAAAGAAACTTCCAATTCACATTATCATATGCCTTTTCGAAATCAATTTTCAGGAAGGAAAATTTTTTCTTACACTTTTTTCCCCAATTATACACCTCATTAACAATCAAGGGGCCATCCAAAATATATTTACCTTTCAAGAACGCCGATTGCGATTCCGAGATCACCGAACCAATCACCTTTTTTAATCTATTTGCCAGAACCTTCGAAATCAACTTGCTAACAATCCCAATGAGGTTAATTGGTCTATAATTTTTAAGATCGACGGGGTCTTTAATTTTGGGGATTAGCGTAATGAACGATGAATTATTACCTATACTAAAAACCCCATGCTCGAAAAACCAATAAAAAATCTTCACGAAATCAACCTCAAATAAATGCCAAAAAGCTTTAACAAACTTAAAGTTCAAACCATTCGGGCCGGGCGATTTATCATCTCCACATTCCTTTAAAGCATTTCTAATCTCCGCTAAAGAGAAAGGCATCACCAGGCTGGCCTTCTCCGAATCGGTCACCCGACGAATACCATCACATACCATAACCGGCCTGTTATCCACTTCTTCCACGAATCTGCTCTTAAAAAAAAATTCAAAACTTCCAGTTTGACCAGAGACGGTTTCTCAACCCAACTAGATCCAATCATCAAACCTGGAATTCCGTTAATAGCTTTCCGGACATTAACATGAGCGTGAAAAAACTTCAAATTTTCATCTTCATCCAATGCCCACTTCGTTCTAGATCTTTGTCTCAAATCCAACAACTTACTTTTCTCTAATTCCAATAACAATTTTTTATTTTCCAAAAACGTCCACTCTTCCTCTTCAGTCAAAACTCTAGACTCCGAAAAACTTTCCATCTCTTCAAGGGCCTTATTCATCGCTTCCCCTTCTTTCTTTTTCAACTCAGTTCTCCAACTCTTAACACCCTTTCTAATAACCGCCATTTTCTGAATCAAACAACTATCCGGCAACCCATCAAAAACAAAACCTTCCAAAGACTTTTCGACAGCTTCCTTATACCCTTCTTTTTCCAACCACGAATTAAACACGCGAAACGGTTTAGCACCAAAGTTCCTCAACTGGGTCACTAACTAGATAGGACCATGATCAGAGAAGCTGACCGGAAGAGCCCTAAAGGTAGCGTCTGGCCACCGATTAAAAAATTCCGAACCCACCAAAAACCTGTCTATTTTGCTCAATTTTTTACCGTTTCCTCTGATACAAGTAAATTTTCTACCTTTCAAATCATACTCTAACAGCCCCGAATCCTGAATAAAATTGTTAAAATTCACAGCACACGAATTGTTGAATCTAGAGTTTTTTCTTTCCGTCGGATTCCTAACAGCATTAAAATCTCCATCCACCACCCATAAACCAGAAAAACTCTCCAAAGCCACTGATAACTCGTTCCAGACTACCTGTTTAGCGTTGACCGATTGCGGAGCGTAAACATTGACCACATTCAGAGCAATACCACTACCTTTCAACTTACCAGCCAATATTAAAAAATTCCTTTTCTTCACAGTAGATAAAACTTCAAACATTCCCGGTTCCCAAATACTTATAATACCTCCAGACATCCCCACAGAACTAACAAACTCCATACCATAGTCCCCTTTTCCCCAAAAATTGGCGATATTAACACCAGATAAGTCCTCTTTCTTAGACTCTTGAATTAACATAAAATCAATATCATGCTCCTTTTTTAGGCCTCTAATCCACCCATCCTTTATCCCCCCCCTATACCACAAGCATTAACCGACAAGAATTTCATTAGATAACAACATTATTACCTTCATTAATAACCGCCTCCTTAACCAACGAACTGTAATTCCTCAGGTCCACACCCAAATTATCGCAATTCTCACCGTTTCATTAATTTCTTGCAAAAACTCACTGCTTCCATTCTCCAGGTCGGCAGATCCCAACCCTTCAGCGTACAGTACCGAGTGAGTAGAATAACCAGAATCCCCTCCCCCTGAACTTTCACCGCCAAACCCGCCCCCAGAGTCATTTAGGTCGAAGCTTCTATGGTTTTCCTTATCCACTGTCGTCCCCACATTATTAACCTCCTGGACTGGAATCTCATTGGGCCGCCCCCAGCACCCAAACTTATCAAAATTGTCTTCTAGATCCACCCGTGATCTCTTTTTGGGCCTATTGACACATTCTGGACTAGCAACCTTGGGCTTTACTTTATGATTATCTTTCAACAAGTTAAAAGGTTTTTTTTATTAAATACCTTATTACCAGGTACCGAGCAAACCGAATATTCCTGTCATCATTCTCCTTGGGACTCTCAACACCAGCTGACTTATTGCTAGTGCATTATCTGTCTATCGCCTCCGTCAATCTAGTCCGTAGCAGAATCCGAAGAATTCTAAGCTTTTAGTGTTATAACTAGTTAGAAAGGCAAGGTGGCAATATTGTAAATGATGAGATTTCTCATTATATCCCTTGTGCCTATAAATAGGGAGCTATAGTGTTTCATTTAAGACTTTTGGCTCATTTTGGTGGTTTAGAGGTTTAATCCTAGAGAGAGAAAGTCTAGAGAGAGAAAGTCTCTCTACGTGATTCACGGCTTTGTACACGATATTATATCAATAGAATCACGTCATTAGTACGTTATTGTGTGTTCGGTCACGCACGTTCACGGATTCCGCACGTCGAACGTTCGTTACGCAATCGAACGGTATCAAAACCGGTCCTACAAGTGGTATCAGAGCTAGGAGCTCGATTGCACGATCAAACGCATTGATTCGTACCAGATTTCAGCCGATTCAGATCCGATTTCATTATTTCTTCATCTTCTACCTATTTTTCATGTTTTTTACTAAAATTCGTCAAATTGAACGTGATTTTACGTCCGAATCGTCTGAATTTTTAACATGTTGTGCGAAAATCATTGATCTATAACCCTACCAAGTTTTAGATCAAATCTCCTAGCCGTTTAGGAGAAATCGCAGTTTTTAGGTTCGTTTTTGCGATAACAATCAGATAGGTTCGCTTATTCGATCAACAGTCAGGTTCGCTCATAAGTTCATTAGATTCGCTTATGTGGTAGAGGTGGTTTGTTCATTAGATTCGCTTTTAGTGACAAAAGTCCATAAGGTCCGCTCATTGTGCATTGTTTTGTGGTCCGCTCATAAATGTTTGATGTGGTTCGCTCATTAGAGTTAATTTTGTGGTCCGCTCGTAAGACATTTTGGTGGTTCGCTCATAGTAATAGTTGAGGTCCGCTTTTGTGACATTAGTTGTTTCATAGATCCGCTCATACGGTTCAATAGAAAGGATCGCTTATCTGTCATCTTCATCGTTGTGTTGAACAAATAAATAAAACAGTTGTCAACCAATTGAATTTTTGACTAATTGAGTGTGTCGGCTAAGTGGTTAATAAGGTCTAATCAAAAGGTTTGAAACACAATCTGTGTCGGCATATTAAAGTTGTTAGATTGTGCATTTAATTGGTATTAAATTGCTAGTTGAAATTGTCGGCTGCATGTATTCAGTCAACTGACATTTACCAATTGATAATATTAGTGACCGACCCACTAACCTTTAAAGGCCCTATCAGCATTTTTATTCAGATCCACTATCTTGAAAGGCCCATGTGTATATGTATGTGACCTTTGTTTGTCGGCTTAGTGGAACAAGAGGCCCAATCACTTGATTGTTGCATGTGGCAATATTAATTGGTTGATTATTTACGGCCACACACAAGTGAACAAAAGGCCCAATCACAATTCGATTCAGTTGTTTGATAGTTTGATATTTTTAAACTGATCGTTTGTTTGTGTGTTTGCAGGTGATTCGAGGTGTTTTTACAAGGTGCAAATATCAAGAAGTTGAAATTGTGTGAGCTTTGAGCGAAAAACAAATTTTTGAATCAAGTCACTTAATAAAGAAAGTGAGATCAAAATGTTTGATGAGAAGGAAAATGCTAATCTTGAAAATTTAAATAACTGGACTAAGGAAGCTTGGTATGAGATGAGATATAATAAGGATGTTTATGTTAAAAGATACGAAAATTTCTTATGTATGGAGAATGAATCAACGGAGATGTTGAAAGAAAGGTTTTATGCATTAATCAACAAGTTAGAAAAACATAAGATATATCATTCAAATGATGAAAGAATTTTGAAATTTGTTGATGCTTTACCTTTGGAGTGGGATAAATTCGTGAATGGACTGAAACGGGATTCTAGGTTATCACGCTTTGATCTAAGAAGTTTCATCAACACAATTACAAATCATAGTGGTCATGAATATGTAAGAAAAGGGGAATTATTGGATGAAATAAAAAAGGAATCAAGAAAGATAGATTTGAATGTAATCATTGAAATGAGAAAACAAATCGATGTGTGTCTTGCAGCAAAAAATAATATGACATACGATATTAAGAGGGGTTGTTATATTGATGAAAGTTCGAATCCTCTTGATTTTGTTAAAATTTTTTGTGCAGGTACATACAAGATGGAAACAAAGAAAGAAGCTGAAGGTGGTAAGATGAATGGAAATAGCTCGAAATGTGAAAAATCAGAAGCAGACAATGACAAACTCTTGAAGGATGTGGAGAGTTTGACATTGGAAAACAAAACTTTGAAGATTAAGAAGAAAGCCGATGATGAACAGATTCTGGAGTTGTGCTTGAACTGCGAAAAACTAAAATCTGAAAATGACAAACTTTTGAAAAATATTGAAAGTTTGACATTAGAAAATAAAGATTTTGTAAAAGTTAAAAGTGAAAATGAAAATGTTTCTTGGATCAAATTAGAAAATAAATTTTAAAAGAAAAAGAAACAGAATTTCAAGATCAGATAAGAGTTTTTGAAAATGAAAAATCTGTTCTTGAAAATATTAAAATTGAAAATGAAAAATCAATCAAGTCTCATCTTGAAAGAATATCTCAGCTTGAAAATGAAGCTGAGAATTCAAGAAACAAGATTGATGAACTTGAAAAGAAATTGAAAGGTTTTGTGATTACATCAGATAGTTTGAATTTTCCCTGTCCAAAACCGATCAATTCTGTTCCAATAAGTGACAATGTCACAAATTTTGACAAAGTCAAAATTGAAGATTGTGATTAAATATCTGATGATGAAAAAGAAAAAGAAAAGAAAAGAAAAATATTTTTAGATTTACAAGAAAAATTTCAAAATACTGTTTTGTAATCTACTGAAATAGGTGAATGCTCAAAGCAAAAACCTGTTAAGAAGAATGCAGAACAGAAACAAAAGGATAAAAATTTGAAAAATGTTCAAAAAGATAATAAAAGCTCATCAGATCGGCCATCCAATCAAAATCAAAAATCACGAAAATTTAAAAATCAAAACTCAAAAATAGTTGGTAATCAGTGGTGCAGGTCTGATCACAGTTCTCAAAAGCCAAATCCA
The DNA here is from genome assembly GCF_002127325.2 of Helianthus annuus. NCBI lineage: Eukaryota > Viridiplantae > Streptophyta > Magnoliopsida > Asterales > Asteraceae > Helianthus > Helianthus annuus. The sequence continues at coordinate 27,776,911 of NC_035434.2, read as the reverse complement.
GCTTACAGGAGAAGATGGGATGAAGATTCTTCAAGGACAAATCATTACAATGATAGAAAACAGAGAAATGGTGATTACCACAAGGCAACTCAATGCTATGATCTAAGTGTGTGGTATGAAAATGGTATACGATATGAAAGAGAGAAGAGGTATGATAACAGAGTGTGTTACTCTTGTGGTTATCAAGGACACATTGCTGTTAACTGCGAAAGCCAGAGATTTGAAACAAGAAGGTGTTATGAATGTCATATCAGAGGACACATTGCCAGAGATTGCCCGAGGAGATCGATGGGAAGATCGAGGGTTGAATCTCAGAGAATAGTAAAGAAACCAGTCAACGTCAAGCCCAAAGAACAGAAGGTTCAAGAACCTAAAGTTCAGGAAACAAAAGTAAGGCTTTCTCAGGGGCAAAAAGACAGACTGCGAAAGAAGAGGAAGAAGGCCAGAGAGTATCTGGAAAGGATTTTGTCCTCGGATACAACAAGAAAATCAGAAAAGAGTTTTGATAATCCAGTTTGCTCATCAAAGACTGACAAATCAAGCAAACTGAGTTCATCAGATGCAAATCTCAGGACAGAATGCAGTGTTAAGATAGAAAAAGTTCCTGGCAAGGAATTTGTTTCTTCGGAAACAAATGAGCCACATGTCGGCGATGAATCTGACTCATCAAAGTCAGACAAGCCACATTTAGGCAATGATTCTGGTTCGTCAAAACCAGAAGAGCCATTTGTTGAGGTCAAAACTGTCAAACCCAAGGCTGGTCAGGCTTGGGTGGATCTTTTCAAATGAAAAACCCTGACTTGCCAGAGTTCTCAGGTTGGTAAGCGTGGAACATGAATCGGCATATTTCTTGAGAAATTTCACTTTGGTGATTTTTCGTCTTACATGTGGTAAATCATGGACATTAATTTGTACTTGATTTTCTACAAGTGATGTTTGAGATTTAAAATTGAAATTGTTAAATCTGTCAAGTGATTAAAGGAAAACAATGTGATGAAAGAACCCTGAATTTGTGAAATGACACACAAAACTAATTTTCCGGAAAAACCATTTTGATTAAAACAAACTTAAGTGTTTTGAAATCTAAATGGGAAAATAGTTTGTTGTCAGGGGGAGTTCTGATTGTTTATGCCAAATGAATGGCGAATTGAAGTGATTCAATATCAGTTTGTCATTTTATTTGTACAGTTTTCAAATTTTCCTTGAAAATCAAAATTGAAACATATTTTGATTTTAGGGGGAGAAAATTTTTAAAAAAATTAGAAAATTTGAAAACTCCAAAAACATTGAAAAAGCAAAAATGAGTTTTGTTGAGAAAAGAGGAAATGATAGTACATCAGTGGACTATCACAGCACGCTAAAGAAATGTAATGTCAAATGTGATAAACGGTCTCACTGATGATGTGTCGATAGGTTTTTACACATTTAGTAGATTTATTCGGGATATAAACCTAAAATTTCAAACTACTTGGATATATAGGTAACCCCTGAAATCTCGTTTGAAAGGTCTCGTATTCTGATATACTAGGTTTTTATACTCAATGATGTCTGGGGTATTATTCCGGGACTTCTGCTGAACGGAAGTTCTGACCTAGTCCTTGGATAATGCTTTGCCTTAAATGCTTGAAACACAGCATTAACCCTCAGTTGATTAGACAATAAAATTGATAATCATCTGTTGTAGCTAAAAAGATCCTCTAAAGGGGACATACTGCAAAGTCGAAACTGATATCTCTCTGCGCATACGGAAGTATCGACCTGAGATCCCCCAGTTCTCGCATTTAACCCCTAATTTATGAACAGATATCATTGTAGTATACTCACCTGTAAGACTGAATATTGAGATTCTGGATACGGGAGTATATTCAAGAGGTGGGACACATGAATGAGTTAAGTTCCTAAAACATCTAAATCGTATCCTGAATAGATTGAAAATTGTGTGAAAATTTAAGAGGACAACTATATCGTCAATCTACGTGAATCGTTTAGAACTTAAAATGATTAAAGCTTAATGGTGCTAGTGATTTGTCTCATGAACTGATATGATCCTCTTACACAAACTCACAAAAATATTATCTGTATATATTTGTTTACTGTATTTCATTCAAAAACAAAAATCCAAAAAGATTTTCGGAGTGTTTTAGCATAAAATTTTTGAAAAGTCAAAAAGATTTTCGACAACTGATATTGAAGAGCTGATATTCAAAATTCGAGTGCTAAACATGATGAACAGGATTGGGAGAATATGTTGAAAACTTTGAATGTCATATACAAATGTTTTGAAAGATTGTGTGCTTAGTTAATCAAGGTCATTCATTTGAACTTGATGTAACTATACAGATTGTTGAATTAATGATTTCTACCAGTAAGTTTCTTAAATCTAACTGTTATAAGTTTGTGAAACTTATGTTGAAGTAGAGGATGTGCAGTTAACCAGGTTTCAAATCCTGCCAGGAATTGATCCTGAACTTGTGAAACGATGAAAGCCAGACTACGATCCCGACAGCTGAGTCTAAGGGGGAGTCTGAAGACGAGCTCAACGCAAGAGGAAGCGTGGATTCAAAAAGCCAGATAAATATTTTGGAGGAGCTTGTATATGGAAATCCAGGTGTCGATCCCAAAAGCACGGAAGCTTGACGAAAGGGGGAGCCTGAAGAAATAGACTACCGAGAGGGGGAGTAACGGAAGCTCGAAGACAGATCCACGGGGATTCTGTTCGAGAGAGAGAGAGAGACAAGACGCTACGAGATTGACTACGGCAATATCCAAGGGGGAGTCTGTTAGTGCATTATCTGTCTATCGCCTCCGTCAATCTAGTCCGTAGCAGAATCCGAAGAATTCTAAGCTTTTAGTGTTATAACTAGTTAGAAAGGCAAGGTGGCAATATTGTAAATAATGAGATTTCTCATTATATCCCTTGTGCCTATAAATAGGGAGCTATAGTGTTTCATTTAAGACTTTTGGCTCATTTTGTATGAGTTGTTTGAGTCTGTGTGATAATTTTAGTGCGTTTGACATTCCAAATATACTAAAATTAGCCGAAAAGTATCCACATGATTTCGATGAAGCCGAAAAACGCAAGCTTCTGGTTCAACTCGGAAACTACATTGACTTTGTGAAAAAAGATAAACAATTCGCCAACTTGGATGGTTTGTCAAGTCTTGTAAGGTTAATGGTTTCAACAAATATTCACGTAAATTTTACATTGGTATATCGTTTATTGAAGCTTGTTCTCGTATTACCCGTCGCAACCGCAACCGTTGAAAAGTGTTTTTCGGCAATGAAGAATGTGAAGACCGACGTGCGTAATCGGATTGGGGATGTGAATTTAAGTGATAGTTGTATATGTTATATAGAGAAAGACTTGCTTAAGAAAGTACCTCTAAATGATGTTTTGGATAGATTTCAAAAAATGAAAACCCGTAGGGCGACATTTTAAATATGTTTGTTACAACATTTGACGTGTTTTTGATGATTATATAAATTTTAGTTTGATGTTCTTTTTTTACATGACCCGACCCGAACCAATTTTTTTTATGTATATATCTAGACGCCTAAAATTTTTAAAAATTTTCTGCACCCTCACGAAAAAATTCCTGGGTCCGCCACTGGTTATATCCCCCCATTTTCAGCCCATTAAGAACTTTTTCCATAGCTCTGGCATCCTTCACATTTCTAAGACTTAAAAAACCAAACCTCCTACCCTCTTTGTCTTTCTTTCTCGCAATATACATACCCGCCACCTCACCACAGCCAGCCACAAAATCAGCTACATCCCACGGTCTGCACCCCATAGGCAAGTTTGTGACGTAAAATTTCGTGATATTCTCTTTTTCAACTTTCTTGATATCAACTCCTTTGCCTTTATTGCGTCGATAGTGGGATTTTTTCGGTTACTAAATGTCACCAATTGGTCGGTACAATGTCATTCATTTAAGTGTTATTCTTTATCATTGTTAAAAATTTTCTTCAGAGATAAACGTCCCTAACTTCTCCCTGTTGGTAAATTAGAAAAAAAAAGGAAATGATCAACTATACTTCACAAGCATAATCCGTTGGTGATATTTCTTTAGCTTTACACAATTTATTCATCGTTAATTAATAAATAAGATAAAATAAAATTCATGTTATAAATAAGCTATATTATGATGACTATCCATATCCTAACTCCCATCTCTTCATTTTCTTTGTATTAATGTAAGAACCCTATATATATAGGTTTCTTTGTATTGCATGATGATACTTTAATGTATAAGAATTCATGTTCTCTTATTCTCCATATTCTTGTTATCTACATGATCTTTATAATCTTGTTCTCGCATATTTAGTAGAGTTATATACTGGTTGCTAATAGACCGTTGATTTACAACACGTTATCAGCACGACGGTGTTTTTTCCGAAAACCTTGTTTTTGTAGCCGCTAGCAACATCACACAAACCTGAATCACCTGTAAGGATTGTAAACACGGTGGTCACTTTTTCTGGATGATGTGAAATCCACACCTTGCAAAAGGATCCTCATTTGAGAAAAAAGGTAACCTTATAAAAATCCTCTTAGATTATGATATATTAAACATGTGCATGCCACTATTTTAAATTTTGCATTGCATTTTTATATGTAAATATCTGACAGCATTTAAAAAGGTAAATAATAAAAGAAAGAATGTATTGTCTAGAAATTAAAGTCAATTGATTTGTCTACTCTAGTGGTTAAAAATAAAATCATAAAATCATATTTTAATTTGAGTTATACTTCATGTGGTGTGGTGTCCCACAGATCAACTCCATTTATTCAAACGAATGACATACGATTTTTTTTATAATTCATTCTTGTTAATTTGATTTGAGTTATACTAGTCTTTTGGCAAACTGATTTGTTCCTATTTGATTTCGTTCAATGGGTCGGTGTTAGCCTATTACGAAGCTTGACCACAAATTATGTGAACCACCAACTATGAGATGTTTCTAAAATATCTATATAAAAAGGTTTTGGCTCATCTTATAAATGAGATTTAAATTGGGGGTTACACTGTTTCGAAATATGGGTAATTAAATTTTTAGGTACATGAAGCAAAACCTATTAATAACAATAGAATATATAAAAAATAGAGGAAATTAGAAGTCTTCGCATTAACTAAAGCCTCTCTTAAATGTTATGTATAAAATTTTACTATGGCTTATATTGTTTGCATAATGTTCTAAAAGTTTTAAGCAAAATATCTATAAAATAATAATAGTAGTCAAATATTTAAGGCTAAATGTTTGTATGTACTATTTGAAAGCATTTTATTTATAGTATAACCATCTTATGTTCTTATAGTGTAGTAATAAACTACAAAATTAATTGTTTTGATTTGCTATTTTGATTATTGAATATATATATATTGTTATATTGTTGTGGCATTAAAATGAGAACATTCTTAATTGGAAATTGTAGCAACGTTTCATATGGTTAACATATTTGCTGATATTTCAGTTAAAGTAACACATATGTTTATACAAGATAAGATATACTTGTGATCGCTTATATCGTGATAAGCTAATATGCAAAGTATGTATCCTTTTTGTTAAATGAAAAGTCGAAAATTTATGTCATTTGATTACATTTGCATTAATATGATTAGTACATATATGACTATAATTTATGTATAATCTCATGGTGTCTTATATGTGGAACTTGATCCACATATTAATTATTATAAAAAAATGATTTATTTGAAACTAATAAATAATCATGTGTTTGAGAACTTGATAAAGAAAATTATTTATGTTTAAAGTTGAGTGAGATATATTTGTATTAAGATAAACCAATGATTGTTTATATATTATACATAAAATATATATTTGTTTGTAGTGGATGGGCAAGACATTTTATATGTAAAGTTCTATTATATGGTGATATGTTGTATAGTATGATTTTATAGTATGTTCTTATATTTGGTTTGATATCATTTATTTACAAAGATGATACGGAGAGAACAACTAAACCAAAGTTATGATCTATTATTACTATCATGAAAGAATACAACTATTCTTCGATATGACACGAAGTGTCATACTCACGTATCTCATTATCAAGTTATGAAAGACCGTAAGATGTCAGACCGATAATATTATATAATCGAACATACGATTACTTCTCGATTGATATTATGTGAAGAGAAATTTATTTATAAGAGAAATCAGATAAAACAAATTTTGTTTGTCCCTCAATTATGTTTCTGAGGTATAAATATGCTTAAATATGACATCAGAAGTTTCATACTCCCTGAATCTGATTATTAATTTATAAAAGGTCATAAGATTTATAGACCGGCAATACTACATGACTCGGTTATGTAACGATTTCTCAATTTATAATAAATGAAAAGAAGATTGTCTTTAATGAAAATCTGGATAAAAGATGTTCATTTGTCACACCTGAGATATGCTCATGAAGTAGTGATACGATTAACAAAGTATGAGTTTAAAATGATTTCATACCCATGTGACTAAACAAAAAATGAGAATCCATGAATGTTTTCGGATTCTATCTCATTGCATAAAGTGAATATGATGATGATCAGTGTAAAGGTCACGATCATGACCAAAGGAAATTATAATGATGCCACCATGAAAGTTTGTTATTATGCTCATGTTAATAATGAGATAAACTATGTTAATTATATGGTGATTATACAATGATCGTTATAAAGGTCGTGATCATGGTAAATGAGAAAACTATAATGATCCTATATTGATAGTGAGATCAACCATGTTAATATTGAAATTGACCACAATAAGTGACTCACTAAGGAAATGATTATACGAGAATATAATATATGAAACATATATAACATGTATGATCCATAAAACCTCCGGTGAAGAATGAAAAACTATAAGACTTGTTCTGGTTCTACTTCATTCCATGAATTGAATATGATTATATAAGGATCATTGAAAATATCGTGATCATGGACATAATTGAGAAATTTGTAATGACGATCATAATAATAATGAGATCGGTCATCAGTAGTGATATGATAGCCAAGTTCAGAATTGTAATAACGGTCATAATGAGATTGACCACTATAAGTGGCAAATTATGGTAGTGATTATACAAGAACAAAATGAGAAAAAAAAGTCATATAACAAAATAGTTTGCAATGATAACACGTTGTTCTCTCGCGTAATGCAACTACTACACATACGATCGTAAACTAGAAGTTTATGTATCATGATTAGATACTTAATTGGCATGACTGGTTAGACCACACCGAGTCAATGATGATGTGAAACATAATGAAGAAGTAGAAGATTCTTCAAGCTGATAATTTGTATGTAATGTTTGCTCTCAACGGAAATTTATATTTGCCAAATAAATGAGGGTGTGTATCCCTAAATATTCTGGAAGTGACTGAAGGATACACATATCCAAACATGATACCATTTAGTGTTTTAAATCGATGCATCGTCTAAATGGTTATCAAATTCACAACTTGAAGTTTGTGTGATATGTGGCTTAGCTAATGAGATAACAACCACAATATTCCAGATTACGTATTTATTTTGGTAATAATGGTAAATTTAATTCCTAAGCTCTTAAAAAAACATTCGTATAAGTGCTTTTGTTAAGACGATCACTGAACGTCTACGATTGACAGCAAAGCAAATAATCATGAGAGCAAGTTCATGTTTATATATGAGTACATGTAATTTTACATGCAATAACATTAATTCACATCAGGCCAACATGTTGTAATAGATTCTCCCATTATAGTTGGTTTCAGTCAGGAACCAAATATGTCCCTTCTAAGATTTTGGTTGTGCAGTATATATTGAAATTGATCCACCACTACGCACAAAGATGGGACCTTAAAAGGTGGTTGGGAAATATGATAACGAATAGAGTCTTTCACGAGATATTTATTTATGGCTCAATTAATTGATATCCATCTAAATGGATTAACATTCCCAACATCAGGGGGGAGATAAAAAGCAGTTGAAAAAGAAATGAGTTGGTATGAATTATCATTGATCCTTAAAACTAAAAGTGTGAACCAGAAGTTCAAAGAATAACTCATTTACAAAGATTAGCGAATCTATTACCAGACGCATTCACTGACCTTAAAAAGGTGACTATGTCACATATACCAACTGCTAATGCTCCAATTAAGATGAGTGTCTCAGAAGGACAATCACCACATGTTTGTAATGAGTCTATTGCACGTCTGAAGCGTGGTAGACCAGTCGATTCCAACAATAAAATTCCTCAAAAGTTGGAGCAACTAATTAAGATGGTCAAGTCGAGGTTATATTAAAATGGTCTCTTGAAGAGACAATAGACATGATGGTTCAAGAAGAACTTCAGGTACCTGAAAATAAAGAGATCTCGATAAGTTGTATCATGTCTAAGATATGTATGGAATCAAAAATAAAATCGACGTCGTTATACTTTTGTATATAATACAGCGCTTGAAATGATGAAGTGACGAGGATCAAGATTTAAGATCTGCCTATGAATGAAAACATATAAATGATTGGCCAAAATGGAAAGACACAAATAAGGCAGAGTTGAATTCTCTAATAACATGGAAAGTTTCTGGACTAACAGTCCATACAACTGAAAATGTAAAATATGTTGGATACAAATGGGTCTTTTATGTGAATTATGTGAAAATTAAATAAAGTGATATAAGGCAAAATTGGTGGCACAAGTATTTTCGCAAAGACCTATGACTGATTATGAGGAGACGCATTCTCCGGTGGTGGATGTATTGGCTTTCCAATATTTAATTAATCTGGTAATATAAAGAGAGAATTGATATGTGTCTTATGAAAGTTATGAATCACTGGATACTAAAAGTTTACATGAAAGTCCCTCAAGAATTTAATTTATTAAAATCATGTAAAAATAAGTTCTCGAGAACGATATGACCGTTGTATACAGATTCATATTTGAATACATTGAATATAATTGGAACTCTTGATGAGTATCCTAAAGCATCTAAGTGCTTATAAGGTTAAGTGGAAACATCTTATGGATGTAATTCTTGTGCACCAATAAACATACATAGAATACCCGTGCTTGGTGATTATGGTATCTCAATGTACAGTGTATAAGCATGGTACAATATGTATTATACAAAGGAAGCAAGTGTTCAAGACATCCTAGCATATGATATAGAAATCAATAAGGATGTTTATGTAACAGAACTTCTAAAGAGTGTATGCACATACATTGTTTTTCAAAGTGGAAATAAGTAAGTGAATGATTGTAAATGCTTGAAGCATTGATTTCAAAACCTCATAATGTATCTTTATAAACTTAAAAAGATAGTATGGATAAAATAGTTGGATGGAGTGTTGTACAACTCATGAGATATTATGATAAAAAGCAATACGAGTTTGATAATAGTATCCATCTTTATCAAAAGTCCTCTCCTAAAAGTTCACTATAATCTACAGTGATGATGTCTAGGCACCATCGACAGAAACTGTCGAGCTTTTAAAGGGAGAATTTTTAAATGACCTTGACAAATTGTAATTATCGCTCGATCTGTAGTTCGAGTATATGTGTAATCAACCAAACTATATCTATTAGAGGTTGACGCGTTTTACCATGAACAAAGTTTATCCTTTAACTACGTTAAAGGTTGTTCAATTACTTGATATATAAAATGGCTGTTATAGCTTCATATGAAAGAAATTGAAAATTTTGGTCTATAGGTACCATCTTTAAGTGCAATTGTGCATTAGTATTTCTTGCTATCTATTCATGATTTTATATATCTTTATTGAATTTATCGATTTGATATAGCATGTGTTAAACGACGAAATATTGAAATAGGAAAACATCTATTTCAATACATCTAAGGTATGTAAGATATGAATTTATATTTTACTAACCTGTCAAAACAAGTTTGGTTAGTTTTGTAAATGCAGGGAATGTAACAATTCACAGTTGTGGATCTTATGATATTTATGTAAAAGAAGAGGCACTAGAAAGCTCATATGAAGATATACAACATTGCGAACATAAAGAATTGCACATTAAGGGATCAAGCGGCAAATCATTGACTACAAAAACTTTGAGCAACTTTCAATAAAAATGGGCACTAGTCACTTGAAGAATACATGTTCAAATGAGGGGGAGTATTACACAAATTGCACTCTTTTTCCCTTCACTAAGTTGTATCCCATTGGGTTTTCTTAGTAAGGTTTTTAATGAGGCAACATACCTGATCCAAAAGTATCAAGAGGAGAAAATACGCGCTGCACTCTTTTTCCCTTAGCTGAGGTTTTGTCCCACTGGGTTTTCCTAGCAAGGTTTTTAACGAGGCAGAATCACCAAGCGTATAATACATTGTTTTCTTTTATCACATGGATAGTCAAGAGGAGTGTTATAAATAAGCTATATTATGATGACTATCCATATCCTAACTCCCATCTCTTCATTTTCTTTGTATTAATGTAAGAACCCTATATATATACGTTTCTTTGTATTGCATGATGATACTTTAATGTATAAGAATTCATGTTCTCTTATTCTCCATATTCTTGTTATCTACATGATCTTTATAATCTTGTTCTCGCATATTTAGTAGAGTTATATACTGGTTGCTAATAGACCGTTGATTTACAACAATTCACTTTTAATATGATTTGATAGATCCAAAGCGACCCATTGACTATGAGGGTTGACTTTACATTACATTCACAAATATAAAACGCCAAAAGTGGAATAACCACTAACGATATATATATTTAAGGATTAAGGCCGCCCGACGGCAATGAATATAATGGCGGACGAAAATGGAGTGTCAATTTTGGCACATTGCAAATTTATGTGGGATATGGATTTAAAGATACTGGTTTGCTCATATGGGTAGGGTTCAAGAGTGAACCATATTGTTTTTGTGAACAAAATGAACAAATCTTGTCCATTGATTTATGAGATCTTGAGATTTATAATAATGACAATTTTCTAATTATTTATGTGTAGAAAATAAATGAAAAGGGTATAAGTGTAAATTGTTAACTAGTTCTCTTTCCAATTAAATATTTAATTACATTCTCTTTCTTCATTTCTCTCACCAATTAACTAATTTACTAATTTAAAAATAAACACAATTACTATTCAGCCAACCTGTTTTATACACATACATATATCCATTTTATACACATGCATACATATGTAATTTGAATAATACATATGTGTACTTTGAGTATCCAATACAAGTACATATGTGTATAAACCATTTATTAGTTTTGTTTGTGTATATTTTATACACAGTTTCTATTCAGCCAAACTGTTTTATACACATATGTATATCTTTTTTATACATATACATACACATGTAAATTAAAAAGTACATATATGTATAACAACACTATGAATGGAATGTTATTGATGATTTCTTCATTTTAATTAATTTAAAAATAAATTTACCCCTTGTATTATAAACTATATGATAAAAAAATTACGAATGCTATTGATGCGATTTTTTTTTATATTCTTATTAGAAGAGAAGATTTGGTGTTAAAGATTATTTTACCTTACTTCCCATATTTACTTGAGAGGCCATGGGGACAAAATAAAAAAAAAATCTTTGTTTTTTTTTTCCAAACTCCGCATGCACTACTAATTATTAATAACAGAATCATCATCCAAGGAAGTTGGAAAATGAGAGAATGTAAATATGTCATGAGAAAATGTATAATCTCTACAAAATAGGAAATATGTAACTGAAATCAAGAATTAAAACAAAATGATTTAAATAGGAAACATGTAGCTGAAATCAAGAATTAAAACAAAATGCTTTAAATCTAATTTATGAAAATTAAAGGTAAAATTACAATCCTATCATTTTAATCAAAAAACAAATGAATGGCTGAGATTAGTTCACTCTGTTCATATAAATACCAAAAGGATACACATTGTGTTATGTCTAATTATCAAGGTTATGTTCTTAATTATTTTGACACTTTCTATTATATAATGGAGTGAGGATAAGATGACATTAAATTAAATGGATTCAATCAAATATAAATAGATCTTAACCTAAGAAATACAGGAAACGAGTCAAATGAACTTCGATTGAACTCATTTTAGTGGCAGTGGAACCGCCTTGTCGAACGCTAATCAAATATATTTAGAGTTTAGCTTTTAGTGTTTAAAGTTAACTTTGAGGGTCTCATTTTAGGGTTTGCCATTAAGGTTTAGCTTAGGGACTGTTTGTTTACCGCTTAATGAGACTCTTAATGGTTCAGACCTCTTACTGGTTCAGTACTTAATGGTTTAGACTGTTTGTTTCACGAGCAGATGTGTGAATGGTTCAGACATTTGGCTCTGAATGGTTAAGATTTATACAGAGTCTGAATGATTAAGACCTCTAATCTGAATTGGTCAGACATTTGTCTCTGAACGGTTAAGCATTATACATGCTCGTAATGGTTCGTACATCTTACTGGTTAAGTACTTAATGATTCAAACCTCTTACTGGTTCAGCACTTAACCATTCAGATGTTGCCAAACAGCCCCTTAGTGTTTAGCCTTTATGGTCCAACTTTTAAGGTTTATAGTTTAGATGTTAAAGTTTAGGGTTAATAGTTAGGGTTTGACGAGCTGGTTTCAACGCCACTGGAATGAATTCAATCGGATTTTGTCTGACCTGGTTGTACGAGAACTAACCTAAATGCATATGAATACTCTTATATTTGACTAACAACTAAATTCTAAATATATAAGACATAAATCTTTTCTAAGTATCGGAAGTATTTAGGCGATAAAACATCAAGATTATGTTTTACAAACTATCAAATAGCTAGAATAAGTTCTAGAGTCGGTAGAACAAAGATTGATTTTTATATATATAGGACACCTTTGGATATACATGGATTCCAGTAATACTGAGAATGTTCATAAAGTACTGAAATCCATATATGGATTAACGCATGCGTCTAGTAGCTAAAATATATGATTTGATGTTGCCTTTTGTCAAAAGTGAATATCAGCCGTGTGTTAATTGAAAATTCAGTGAGAACAGGTGACCTGCTTATATATGTTTTTGTCAAGATATCCTGATGAATTTTGAGGATTGTTTTTAAATTTAAGAAACCATTAGTTGCAATGCCATGTGACATTGGATTGAATGATACTCAATGTATAGTTTAACATATAATATAATATACGATTTTTAATAATTAAATTAAAAGTTATTGATTAATTAGCAAGAAAAATTTAGGAAAACCAAGAAAATACTACGACTTTTTAGGACACCCAAGAAAGGAAAATACAGCTTTTAATTAGTTGTTAGATAGCCTACAAGTTATGGGAAAGTTATAAAGTGATCAGTCACGTAATATTTTTCTTCAGTTATATTATTTAAAAGATTAACGTGATTCATGGTATATACTGACCAATATAAAAAAATGAAATAAAAAAGTAACACCTCTCTTTAGTCCTTTTATAGGATAATATCAAACATAATTAATAATTATCGTTGCACAAATATAATTCACTTTTAAGCATGATAATCTATAGTTGGTGTATAAAATATACAAGTAAATATATGTAAACGGCAGCCTTTGGAACTTTGCGGTTGGCCGGCATCGATCTCATCGCTCAATTCTTAAAAAGAATTACACTGCCATTTTAATATTTGGGATCAGCAGTCACTCGTTCTACACTTCTACATGGTTTTATCTTTATTTCATCAGAAATTTTAAGATTGTAATACATAAAATAATATAGATTGATAACAGTTTTATAATAAAAGTATGATAAATATGTTTTTTTTTTCTAGATCCTTTAATTTTTTCAATAAACATCACCAGGGCAAATTATATAAGGATAGCAGGTAGACGAGTAACAAACTGCGCCGTCATCCCCTTATTGACTTGTATTTTCGGCAAAAATATCAGTCTTAGCCTAGCAATATCTAGGTGTGTAATAGTGTCCTTTCTAAATTATAGACGAGAGTTTAAGTCTGATAATGGACAATGATATAGAATTAAAAGTATATTAGACTGTTGTTTTTTTTTTTTTCTAGCACTGATCGCTACAATTTAACATGACTTGCGGGCTATGGCAGAACACAAGCTTAAGTTTGCAAACAAAAAAAACTTTGTATTACTCTTGAGAACTTTACAAAGAGACCATCTAAAAGGAGGGTTCCAATTTAGTTTTAAGATACTTCAATGATGGTTCGGTTACATATAGGTGCCTCATACTAACTTCATACTTGTATCACATTTAACTGAAGGGTACCTATATAGGGGTATTTATCGTTGGTGAAAGGTTGTGATACCCTTTGGTGAACGGACACAATAAATGGTTTGGTGGGTGTGATGGTGCTAATCGTCAATACATATGTTGTAATAGTAATACAAATAACTAGCATTCTTCCCCTTAGTTTTGATTTATCTTTTACGCTTCATAGATTGGATCTTCTTCTTCATAAATGAGAAGGGATTCTTGCTCATTCTTTTCTTTCTTGTCATCTTTCCATTTTGTTCATACGAGAAGTGACCGTAGTTACCACATTCGAAACATCTAAATTTGCTTTTCTCCGTGGTTCTTTGACTCACTCTCTCATGACCTTTTTTTTTCTTTGCTAAAATCTCTTCCATGTCTTTTTTTAAAGTTTCGTCCATGATCTCTACCATGAGTTTGATTACCATGTCGTTTATGGCTTTACTATGGTGCCAAATTTCAGGATCTTTAGTTTTTAAACTTGTCATTAGAAGTTTAGCTTGATTATTGTCTTCTGGTTCGTCTTGACTTTTAAGGTGGTCCTTAAATAATTTTGTTCTTTCTACTACTTCTTCAAATAGCATCGTGTTCAATAGTTGCTATGATTGGTAGGAACTTGTTTAGAACTAAGTTGAGCAATTGGCTCACAATTGTTTTATTCGTCAGAAATGGCATTACACGCACCTTGTTTACCGTTGGTCTCCACTTTCATGGATTTGTGGCGAAACTGTTCATCCATGAAACGTTTTGTAGTTTATTGACAATGACAATGACAATATATTTATGTTCAAATTTTTATAAATAATACTTACCGTTAAAAGTAATACATTATTTATAATTTTGTTTTTTGTTATAATAATGATTTCAAAGAATGTCAAATGTCACTATCATAATCACTCTCCCACGTTAATTTTATTGTTCGTCTATGAAACGTTTTGTAGTTTATTGACAATATATTTATGTTCAAATTTTTATAAATAATACTTACCGTTAAAAATAATAAATTACTTATAATTTTGTTTTTGTTATAATAATGATTTCAAAGAAGGTTATATGTTACTATCATAACCACTCTTCCACGTTAATTTTTTATTCCTACAATATACAAGTTAAATCTTAGGGTTTGATCATTATTTTATTAAATCCCACAATATAAGTAATCTATATCCATTATCTATTTGGTTGATTTATTAATAAAAGCTACAATATTTAAAAGAGTTAACATTTAAGAAAAACTAGAATTACGACCCGTCGCAATGCGGCGGGAATTCTTTAGTTATAACTAAGTTGATTTAGGACCCGTACGTTATGTTAAACCTGTCAAACGGGAAAAAATAGACGATGTAAAAACGTTCACCTACACACGCACGTTGCGTCGTGTTAACTCGCAAAATTTAGAACGAAACGTAAAAGCGTTAAACCAAAGACGCACGTTGCGATGTGTTAAGTCACAAATTTAGAAGGAAGCATAAAGCGAAAAATTTGTGGAAAATGAAAACTATAAAGGACGAAAGTTGAAAGTAAAAAAAGTTGTGAGTATAGATTGCAAAAGATAAAAAGTTTTGGGTTAAAAGTAAAAAATCAAATAGTTTTGGGTGAAAAGTAACTTATGAAATACTTTTGGGTGAAAAGTAAAAAAATCAATTTTTTTTAAAACCCCCCAAAGCCAAGGTTACAACAACCATATGCATAACCATTTTTTCTTTGAAAAACCTCCAGGGATGTAAAACTGTGCCAAATAGCATCAATGCCACATTACCGGAGCGACCACCAACACTGAAGTTGTGGCGTGTTTATGTGAAGAAATTAGACTGAAACGCTAAACATGGAAATTAATAACTAAGTCAATTTAGGACCCGCACGTTATGTCGAACTTGTCAAACGGGGAAATAATAGACGATGTAAAAACGTTGAACCACATACGCACGTTGCGTCGTGTTAACTCGCAAAGTTTAGAACGAAACGTAAAAACGTTACACCACGCACATTGCGATGTGTTAACCCACAAAATTTAGAACGAAGTATAAAACGAAAAATTTGCGAAAAATGAAAACTATAAAGGACTAAAGTTGAAAGTAAAAAAAGTTGTGAGGATAGATAGTAAAAGATAAAAAGTTTTGGGTAAAAAGTAAAAAAAAAACAAATAATTTTGGGTTAAAAGTAAATTAGCAAATACCTTTGGGTGAAAAGTATAAAAATCTATTTTTTTTTTTGAAAAACTCACAAAGCATTGGTTACAAGTCATGTATGCACAAAAGGGTTGCTAATTTATAGTGTTTTAATATACGCTTCAAATAAACATACTTTCTAAATCATTATTATTATTAGGTAGAGGATCCTGTAAAAAGGCTTAAAGTGTAAGAAGGGTAAGAAAGAATCTCAGTCATTAGATCTTTTGATCTAATGGTTGAAATCAATAGGGTCCAAATTGTAAAATATTTCCATTAATTTGGACTGATTTGAAATATTTAAGGGCAATATAGTCTTTTAAATCCACTAGAAATTAGGTAATGCACATGTAACTTCCCCCCGTCTTTTTTAAACGTCAATAACTTTTTATACGTAACTTTTTTAAAAAAAATTACACCATAATAACGAGCGTTTTTTTATCTTTAATATGAGTACCATATTGCTATACTTATATAGAGAAAAAAATGTGTTTTGATCAGATGTTTAGTCAATTAATGATGTTATATACTTGCTGAATGGTGTTATATACTTACTGAATGGTGTTATATATACTTGTTGAATGCTGAATGGTGTTATATACTTGCTGAATGGTGTTATATACATATTGAATGGTGTTATATACTTGGTGAATGGTGTTATACACTTCCTATAATTAAGGTGGCGGTTATGAGAAGTTTTTTATTAATTGAATTAATGATAAAATTACTTGTTTACCCTTTTCAATTAATTTAGATCTAATGGCTAAGATTCTTTCTTACCTTTCTCACACTTTTGATCTTTTTTACAATAACCTTACCCATTATTATTATACTAGTAGGGTACCCGCACTCGTTTCTGGTAGTTTTTTTATTCGTATAATAAAATTGCTTCAAATCTTAAATTACCACTACTATCATCAAGTTTATCACAAATACATTTAACTTTGTTTGAGTTATATAATCTCTATCTCTATACCTGATAATTAAAAATCTCAGGAGACACATGACACAATTGTAGACATCATTTTTTCCGTCCAAACCGTATACCTATTTAACTACACATGGATTCTTACCCGTTTCAAATTTACCCAATTTCCTTATCAATATAATATTTAAAACATTGTTTATTTCTTTTTCATTAACCTTTCACGTCTTCATTATTTAACTTTACCATTTTTATAATAAGATATTAATTCACCGTTAATTTGTTTTCATTTTCTAAATTATGTATTTAAGAATTGTGATTTCTTTTTCTTTTTCTTTTTCTTTTTCTTGTCTTTTCTATTCCACGTCCATATTTAAATTTACAAAATAAAACGAAGTTTTACTAATACAAGCCACCGTGTAATATATCATATGCTAACCTAGTATGTATTAATAAAATATTATTAAAAAAAAAAAAAACTAGTGGATTATACATGACCTAACCTAGTAGTTTACAAATTACAATAATCATAATCATAGGTTGAGAAAGATCCATACCACTTGGACTCACGTTGATTTTCACGTCAATATCTTAATAAACTTCCCGATCATATATACGTCGTTCAAACTTCAAAGACATATGTAATTAATCTGTTATGTTTTAAAAACCTGTTTGTTCAACAAATGGAACAATCATACAACAACGTTAATTATGTCAAAATCATGAAGACAAAATGCGTCCGATTTGACCTCTAAAACTTGGTATTTTTGGTATGAAAATTCAACAAATCATTAGACTTTTACCGTTTAAATCTATCCAAATAATCAAACAGCCCACTGTTTCTCAATCTTTATCATATAATATAATATTATTACAGAAAGCTCAGTTTGTCTGCATGCAGCTTCACAAGTTCTTCAACAAATTAAGAAAATGGCAATGGCCGGCGTTATACGTTAGTATCTGGTTTACATTCATCTGTTTGTCGTCTCCTAACAATCACTATGATTCTTCATATAATATTAACACTAATCATGCATATAAATCCACCTTCAACTGTTCAACATTACTCAAATCTTTTATGGGGTGTAATCTTTTGCATAAGATCACCATCTTTGTGTTCTTGACCATGAATGTTTCTGTACCTTTGTTAGCTTATGAACATGAACATGAAGATCAAGATCAAGAAGAACCTACTGATGTGTTCATTTCGTGTTTAACTCGGTTTGGTGTTGGTAACTTTTCGACTCTTTTGAGCTCGAATAATGACTCCTCGTCATCGGTTTACTACGAGCTTCTTAATTTCTCGATTCAGAATCTTCGGTTTTCGGGTTTGGGGTTACCTAAACCGGCTGTTATTGTGTTCCCGGAGACGAAGGAGCAGTTGGTGAAAACGGTTGTGTGTGCTCGAGAGTCGTCGCTAGAGATTAGGGTCCGGGGTGGTGGTCATAGCTACGAGGGGGTGTCGTCCGTGGCCATGGACGGGCATCCGTTTGTGGTGATAGATCTTACAAGGCTGGACCGTGTTTCGGTGGATGTGAACTCGGGTACCGCGTGGGTAGAAGCGGGTGCGACACTTGGTCAAACGTATTGTGCGATAGCGGAGTCGAGCATTGTCCATGGTTTCTCGGCGGGTTCATGCCCGACTGTTGGCATGGGTGGTCACATTTCGGGTGGTGGGTTCGGGTTATTGTCAAGGAAATATGGCTTGGCGGCCGATAATGTAGTTGATGCGGTTTTAGTAACTGCTGAGGGGGAGTTGCTAAACCGCGCCGCGATGGGAGAGGATGTTTTTTGGGCGATACGAGGTGGTGGAGGTGGGGCTTGGGGAATTGTGTACGCTTGGAATGTTAAATTATCAAGTGTACCAGAAATAGTCACTTGTTTTATCGTGTCTAGACCAGGCACGAAAGGACAAGTGGCCGATCTAGTAAATAGATGGCAACATGTTGCACCTAAATTGCATGACGACTTCTACCTATCGTCTTTTGTTGGTGCGGGTTTGCCTGAACGGAAGAACAAACCTGGCATATCGGCTACGTTCAAAGGGTTCTACTTGGGACCGAAAACCAAAGCATTATCGATCATAAACCAAACTTTCCCGGAGTTACGAGTAGTTGAAAATGACTGTAAAGAAATGAGTTGGATCGAGTCTGTTCTTTTCTTCTCGGGATACGGAAATCAAAGCACAGTTTCCGACTTGAAAAACCGGTTCTTACAAGACAAACTATACTACAAGGCCAAATCAGACTATGTCCAGAAACCAATTCCAAGATTCGGCCTAACCACAGCACTTGACATACTCGAGAAACAACCAAAAGGGTATGTAATTCTCGATCCGTATGGTGGGGTAATGGAAACAATAAGTAGTGATTCGATTCCTTTTCCTCATAGAAAAGGGAATATCTTCACTATTCAGTATCTAGTAGAATGGAAAGAAACCGATAATGACAAAACCAATGACTATATAGCATGGATACGGGGCTTTCATGGCTCGATGACACCTTACGTAGCACGAGATCCACGATCTGCGTATGTTAACTACATGGATGTTGATCTAGGAGTGATGAACTGGATCAAAACTAGGGTCGAGTCAAGCGATGATGATGCAGTTGAGATATGTCGGAAATGGGGAGAGAGGTATTTTGGTAACAACTACAATCGACTGGTGAAAGCGAAGACACAAATCGATCCGTACAACGTTTTTAGGCATCAACAAAGTATCCCTCCAATGTCTTTGGAGAACAAGAATCTAAAGGGAAGTATGTTGAGTGAGTAATGTTAGGAGTAAGTGGTGTGAATCAGATTGTCCATTTTCCTTTTTACTATGTAAAATTTTGTGAAGTACCCTACAAACACCTTTAGTTTTCTTTCGTTAGAGCTCTTAGGCTGGACGTTAGGCTGGACGGTATGGAGACCGTCCAGCCCCGTCTTGCCCCCTCTCCATTTCCCCCACTTCGTCGCCGTGCCTCTCGTCGAGATCGTCGGGGTGTGACGAATTCGACGGGCCTCCCATCTCTTACACACATATACATACAACATATACATACATATATTTTAGGCCCATCCCCCATTTCCTTACCTCCATCCTCACACCTGATCTACATGGCGCTTACGTGGCGGATCATCCTACAAGAATGGGCTTCTACCATACCGCATAGCCTTATATTAATATTGGTAACACTCCAAATAAAACATATAAGGATTTTTTATCCACATAAGTCATTGAATACAAAACAATGCCCATGAAAATCAGCTTGAATCCTTGCATTTAGGAAGTTTGTTTACAGTTTACAGCTTTAAAAGGGAAAGTTGAATCCGAACTTTTTTTTTTTTATTTTCTTGCCTACCGACCCGAATCAGATGCTATTCTGTTCTACATCGTCATGTATAAATATAATTTACAACCACTTTATGAATGGTTTTTACAATGCAATCAACAAAGTAAACTTCATTCTACATTAATTTTAAAAATTGATTAAAGTTGTATCGCTTGTGATCTTACATACTCATGGCTTTTGATGAAACGTCGTCTTCACCTTCCAATATCTGCCCATCGGCTTCCTGCAAAACATGAAGCATAGAGCGGGTCAAACCTATAGTTGACTCGAATATGGAACTGATCTTGTGGGAAAAAGTCGAAGTTCATACCATTTGTTCTTTACACTTGGTCTTTGCAAGATAATTTTCTAATGCACCGTCACCACGGAGGATTTTTCCACCACATCCCGGTTTATCTACTGACCCAACCGACTCCTCGTCAATCACCACTGCATCTATTCGATCATCTCCCGTCTTGACATCTGGAATCTGAGCTCCAAACAAAAAAACAGGAATGTAAATATGTGATTTATGGTGGATATTAAGAAATTTTAACTTTTTTTGTAATTTTAATGAAGATGAAGCAACTTATACGGTTATACTTACCTCATACATAGAGTCGGTTAAAAGAGTTTCGAGTATGGCTCTTAATCCTCTAGCACCGGTGTTCTTAACCATTGCTTTTTGAGCAATTAATCTTAATGCCTTCTCTGTGAAGTGTAATTTGACCTGTATTCATGAAAAATAAAATCAACTTTGAGCTACTTTCGGCCCGTTTGATCATTTCATGTGGACCTGTATAGCTATTTGTTTTTTTAATTTGTATGGCCCGTTGGATGAAAAACATAATCCGAAATCCCGAATCGATCAGCTTATAAGTTTATAGGGCTAAAATTTCCAACTCTAGTCAAAATAAAACTAAATGAACAATTAGTTAAATGCTTACGTCGTTCATCTGAAACAACTTCTTGTATTGTTTACCAAGAGCATTCTTGGGTTCCATGAGGACCTGCATGGAAGTAATTATATTTACTATAAATATGCTATTTTGTCACATCAATCAACTTTGGCATTAACCAACTTTAGCCCCTCAACTTTAATAATGACATGTTAAACCCCTTAACTAAAACATCAAACAACTTTAACTTTCCCGATTTGCTTATTTTGATCTACATTTCGGACCCGTTGCGGAGCTAGTTGATTTTAAAGTCTCAACTAAAATCACTATCTGATTATTACAACTTTAACATAGAAAATCACATCTTAGATTATAGATGATTATGTTATCTAATTATTCAAAATCAATAATCACTTTCAAAACACAAATTAAACACCCCCAAAATCAAAACTTAAAAGTCACACTCCCGTGAAGTAACACAACAAACAACAAACTTACCTGAACAAGTTGGTCCTCGGTTAGAGCTAATAAACTAAGTAAAATGGGAAAACGTCCTATAAACTCCGGAATGAGTCCATATGCTATAAGATCACTACTTTCAACCTGAAAAGGGCCAAAACAAAATAACCAATAATTATTTAGGCTTGTAAACGAACCGAACATTTATGAACTGTTCGTGAACTTGTTCGGCGGGAAGTTCATTTATGTTCGTTTATTTAATAAACGAATGAACATAAACACACTTTTTTGTTCATTTAATTAAACGAATGAACATGAACACACGTTTTGTTCGTTCATCTATTTTCGTGAACGTCCGTTTATGTTCGTTCATTTGTGTTCATTTGTATACATTTGTTTATGCTCGTTCGTTTATGTTTGTTTCAAATATTTATATATATATTAAACATAATAAGAAATTTCTAACTACTTATATAAATAAAACTAATTGGTAATTGGGCTTTCTAGTAATAAAAATGGGTTTACCAATGAAATTTATCGTAATTAATCACTAATTAATATATAAAAAATTATTTTATATTCGTTAATGTTTAGTCAATTATGTTCATTTGTGTTCATTTATGTTTGTTTAATCATGTTCATTTGTGTTGTTTATTGTTTGTTAAATTATGTTCGTTTAAGTTTGTTTGTTTATGTTCATTTATGTTCGGAATTGTTCGTTTAGGTTTTTAACGAAAGAACATAAACAAACACGAACATGCCCATTTATTAATTAACGAACATGACCAAAAAAATGTGTCGATTATATGTTCGTGTTCGGTTAAAGCTAAATGAACGGAACATGAACATGCCTCAGTTCCTGTCCGTGTTCGTTCAGCTTATTTACAGGCTTAGTATTTTTAATGCGTAAAAATCTCCTAATACATTTTCTTCAATATTTAGAGCCATATTTAACAGTAATTATAGTGAAGCTTACAGAATTAAGTAAAGATGATGTCACAGCAGCACTGGTCACTTTACCGCTTCTCATATTTGCACGAACCGGTGCTCCGAAACCAATTGAAGAATCCTGTCGTCTGATATAAAGGTGAGTTTTACGCTAGCAATTTATGCATGAAATCAAATTTTGATTACAAAAATAATACAGAAAATTAACTAGTAATCACCTCTCGGATATGGTTTTTTCCAAATCTACAAATGCTCCACCGCAAATGAAAAGGATGTCTTTTGTATCTATCTACAAGTTCATTATGGAGCATAACTTAGTAAAAACTTAATGCGAAGAAAACGTCATCCGAAACATGAAATTGGCATCATATACTTTCTGATAAAGGTGACAACTGCCAACTTCGACCCAACTGTACTTACATATGCGTTTGTATTTTATCTCAAATGAGTTGTATATAGAAGTATAGGTGGGCAAAAAACCAGTTTGTTAACCAGAACCGGTAAATAACCGGTAGACCAGTAACCGGTAAATAACCGGTAGACCAGTAACCGGTTCCTAGTTAATATTAACTGCCGGTTCGTAACCGAGGGTTATTTTAACCCATACACCGGTTAACTGGGAAAAATCGAAAAAAAGAAAAAAAACTTGAAAATAACCGGTTATTAACCGAACTGGTTAAAGTGAATAACTGAACCAGTTAAAGTAAAACCGGTTAAAGCAAAAAACGAAAATAACCGCCTAAACCGGTTACTAAAATTTACCGAAATGTGCACCTCTATATAGAACATAGAAGTAGCTAAAAGCGGAACAGGCCATATTGGTCGAACCATTACAACCTCCATACACCTTTTAACTCTAAAGTATTGATTATTAACTATTAACAATATTGTGTTTTTTATCATAAGAAATAATTAAAACCTATAAAAAAGGATTTAAAAAACGAACAAAAAAAATGTGTGCAGATCAACTAGCGATCTACTTCTAAATTGTGAAAATTGTAATCCAATGCAAAAATTAGAAGCAAAATGAAAGCCAAAAATGTTTATCGACTATAATAGTATAATATCAAATTTAAGCAGTTAATGCGGTAAAATATCGGATATCGGTCAAGGACCAATATTTGATATTTAGGTTATGGCGGTGGCGGGATATGGGTAATTTTAATATCATGAAGAATTTATACATATAGCAATTTAACACTAACAATTAACCTTTTGCAACTTGCAAAACACTAACAATTGTAGCAAGTAGGAACCGGTTAAGACTTAAAACACCAACAATTAACAATTAAGACTTAAAACACTAATAGCAGCAATAAGAAAATATCGAATGGTAGAACTAAGAAGAAAGGTACTGATATCAGGAAAACCGGTGATATATCAATCAAATATCGATCCAATATCACCGATAACATCGGTACCGATATTTGACACCGATATTTCACATGAGGACCGATAACCGATATATCGGTGATATATCACCGATATTAACTGCATAGTATCAAATGTGGGAATATGAAAGAAATTATAAAAATGGCTTTATTACAATATATGGACTACCTGAATGTTTTCGCCTCGAGGATGCTTCCTGGCCCCCTTTTCAGGCACATTCACAATCTGCAAATTTATAATATTTATACTACATTTAAAATGTTTATCAACTGTAATGGTATAATCACATAGTTGTTAAAAGACATCGCCTCTTGCGCCTAGGCCCATTTTTCAGGTGAGGCAAGGTAGTTGCGCTTTAAGTCGAGGAAATTGCGCTTTAATTCTCTAGGTGATGGTTCATGCGTAGATTCCGGCGAGATTCCTAGATTCCGGAGAGTTTCCGGCTAAATTCTCTAAATTCCGACAAGATTCTAGCCAAATTTCTACTTTTATCCAACGAAAACTACTTTTCTACACTAATACACTAATATTTTTAGAACTTTTGGTTCTAAATAGATGATATATAGTTTTATATAATAATTTTTGTTTATTTTATTTGAAGAATAGTATTCTTTTTCTAATACATAATATAGTTTAACTTTTTTTCATTATGCGCTTAATTTTTCTCAGGCCCTCGCCTTTTTTGCGCTTTGCGCCTAGGCCCCAGGCGAGGCCTATCACTTATAATATTTTATAACATTTACTGATAAGGAGTATAAATGTATAATTACTTACTGTTCCTTCCAACATCTTCAGTAGAGCTTGCTGAACACCCTCACCGGAAACATCTCTGCTAATATTCATGCTCTCAGCCTGTAAGATTAATTAAACAATGTTAACAAATATATATAAGTAATTGGGAAGATTAATAAAAAATAACATAAACAAAAAGACCTTCTTGATTATCTTATCAACTTCATCAATGTAAACCATCCCTTGTTGTGCTGCTTGAACATTGAACTCAGCAACCTTCATACCATATTGAAACTCCAAATGATAAGCTCACTAATAAACTCGTGTATATTAAATAAATAGTAAACAGGATAAACACCGTAAAATTCAGACAAGTACACCCAAAAAAAAAAAACAACCATAGCTTCAGAAAAAAGATTAAAACATGCAAACAAAAGATATAACTCTTGACTTCTAAAGTCAAACTCACAATTTTGTTGTTCGAAAAATACAGGGCGGTATATAATTTATTACAATTGATAATCATGGTAAATTAAATCAAGAATTTGAAGATAACTAACTTGATTAAGGTGCAAAATTCTCTTTTTTTATCGAAATAAATGATAAGAGCAAATTTTTAAACAAAATAAAAGTTATACCGTTAGTAGCTTGTGTAATATGGATTCAACATCTTCACCAACATAACCAGCCTGCAGAATAATAATAATAATAATAAAAACCACTTCCTTAAAATCAGTATGTAAATTAAAGGTTGAAATGAAACAATCAGGAAAGACACCTCACGTGCGTGAGGAGCTTAATATTCAAAAAGTTATAATCAATATGCATGAATTAAAAATAAACTTAATAACAATTCACGTACATAGAAAACTAAAGAGCTGATACAGAGGAATCTTTTCTAAACTTAAAACTATTTTACAAGGCTTCTCACTAGGTTTCTTAAATATGTTTATATTAAGTTTTATAAAAATGACTTAGTTTATAAAACGTGTTCATATTTTATCACCAATAAAGTAGTGAATGCCTTTCTGCAATGAACCATGATATATCTGAACTATACACATCAGTTTTCAATTCATCACCACAAAAAGAAAGATAATAGATCTAACTTACCTGTGTTAACGTTGTTGCGTCTGCAATGACAAATGGAACATTAACAAAGCGAGCAAGTGTCTTTGCAAGTAACGTCTTTCCTGTTTTAATAAAGCCAAATCAACATACTCAACAATATGCGAACAACTTAAAACGATCCGATATGAAATAAACAGCCTCGTCAGTCATACCGGAGCCAGTTGGACCCATTAAAAGTACATTGCTTTTCTCTAACTCTACATTATCGTCATCATCTTCTACGCTAGCTGTTCCTGATTCTACTCCTGACCTAAATTTCAATAACAACTTCATTTAACCTTATTCAAGAAATCGGCATGCAATAACGGCTATACGCAAGCTAAACATTATGTATGATTGTGTCGGAAAATGTCAAGTAACTAACCCTTTCTGCAACGAACCATGATATATCCTTTTGTAATGGTTATATACAGCAACCGAAAGCACCTGAACATTAATTGGAAAACCAAATCAAACAAAAACAAAGAACAAAACATCATATTAATATCCAAAAGGGTTAAATTCACAACCTTTTTGGCCTGAGTTTGACCAATGACAAACTTATCAAGCCCCTGAACAATCTCTTTCGGCGTTGGCAAATCCTTCCCCAAATTCGACCCGCCCCACCCGCCATTCTTCTCACCACCATCCCCACCGCCACCACCACTGCCGCCCGCACGAACAACATTAACCCCCGGTGCAAAAGGCGGTCCAGGTGGCGTATGCACCGCAATTCCATTACTCGACGGCGGTTGAGTAGCCGGAGGAAGATTCCCCCAATTCTCCGGTGGATCACCGCCGTAATTCCGCAACGTCTCCCAAAACGACGCCTTAAGCTTATTCGCAGTAATATTATCCTCATCACTGTTATTATTCTTCTTATCTTTCCCATTTCCAGCACTTCTAAACCTACCAATCTCAATAAACCTACCCTGTAGTGGAGCCATTTTGTACGGACGGAAATAATAAGCAGATTTACAATTAGGACACAAACTAACCGCCTGATTACCTAACTTTCTATCTGCATCATAAGCACTGGGATTCGGCGGTGTTTCCCACTCATCTCGAGGATCAATTTCCGGTGAAACTGGTGGCGGAATGACGTTGCGGTTATCGGAAAATATCAGATCCATCGGTTTACAACACCGAGGGCAATTAGCTTCCGTTTTAATCCTACGTGTCATCGACGACGTCGTTTTACCGTTATTATCATCAAAACCACCACCACCAGCACCGCCGCCGCCGTGCTCCGATTTGTACCGAGCTTGCACACCGATTAACGGAATGTACGGACGATCAATTCCGGCGGTTAATTTGACAAACCCTAGGTGGAATCTGGTGGAATCGATAACTTCTCGAAGCTTCCTGAATCTCCATAACGCAGACATCGTGGCCTGAAATGATAAAATCTATACGGTTTTCTCGAATTGGATGCAATCGATGAGGAATTGTGCGATAAACTGTTGCAACAATCGGGATCTTTGTGTAATAATATACGAAAGTGCTATATAAGATGAGAATCGTGCATCTGATCCATAAATTAATCCAAATTGGGATGAAATTAGTGTTGAATTGCAGGAATCGAGGCAGGGAAAAAGGGGTGGCGTTGAGAATTTTGAGAAATTTGGACAGGAAAGGGAGAATTTGTTGGTTAAAAGTGATGGAGATTGCTCTGCAATCTTGTGTTCTGTTTCACTTTTTCATTATCTGCTTGCATGTTTAGTGATGTCAATGCTTGGTCCTTTTACTATGCCAACATTTTATAATTTCTTTCGGTTTCTATCTTCTTGAGTTTTCTTAAAGAGAGAAAAGATCAGAAAATGAGATGTCCTTGTTGAAGCTTTTTTTTTTTTAACGAGCGGGGTTAGATTAAAGACGCACCATCGAGTAAACAAAAAGTGTTCTTTGGGCAAAGTGGGACGGACTTCTACCACTTTCGCACTAGACTATACCTCGAACTTTAAAAATTTATAGTTTAGCGTAGGCCTATTGTTTAGTATTGTTCGGTTTGTTTCGAATCCCACACCATACTAGACCAAGAATCAACTTGAATTGGACGCTTTTGAACATGTGATTCTGGTTTGAAGTTTTTGGTTAATGATTGTTTATAAGTTTAGTGTAAAGTACGAAAAATCGTCCTTTATGTTGACATCAGATTGCAAATTATATCATTTACCTTCAAAACGTATTGCAAATCCTTGCACATTACGTCCTTTGACCTAACTAGGTTAGTTTTCATGGTTAAATATAACCAAATGAACCCCAAGGGTATTTTAGTCATTTTACTCTGAATAATAAATTAAATAATTATAATCATAAAAAATAATTATGTTTAGAAATATGTATATACTAGGTTATCACTCGTGAATACTCACGGGTTGGACAATTTAAATGATGTAACAACGAAGTAAAATTTATTTAAAATGTACGATGTCGTATTTGTAAGATTAATATCTTTATCAACTATTACAAGTTTGAGTAAAACTTAACTTTTAACTATGGACAAAGACACGTATAACTGACCATGTCAATAGACTACTTATCTAAAAAACAAACCAACTTTGGATAATGGTTATATTTACTTGTGATTCAACCTGTGTATCAATAAGTATTTCTCTAAAATATATTAAGAAAATTAAAACATTACAAAGTTAAAGAAATATATATAAGATATTACCAAATGTAATTAGTCATCAAAAATTAATTATCAATTAGACATTAGATGTAATTATCAATTTGACATCAAATGCAGTTAGTTTATACGAAAATGGAAAAAGTTTGCCTTTTTTCAAGGTTCCTTCCCTCACAATTTTAATTTTGTGGGTCCCAATTTTTATGATGTGAGGTAAATTTCTCATAGTCCATTTTTAATGAATGGATTATATTTTTATTAGAAATAGGTCAAATCATATAAACTGGCTAAAGTAGAATATGGTGAAACAGGATGAATATAGCAACAATTTTATTAAATAATCAATATTTAATTTACCCATTAAACTGCTTTACTGTACAATTGATTTGATGTTAACTTAATCCATTCATTGAATCTTTGATGATAAAAAACAAACAAATGCATCTATTTTGGGACCCCTTCCTTGAAAACATAAAGAATGTTATGTATATTTTGTTTGTCTTTATACATTCTTCATGCCATTTTCCACACATTTTGTCAAATAGGAATAGCATCTTCAGGTTGGGCAATTAATTCAGGAGTTTCCATCAAATTCATCTCGTTGTTTGCAAATGCTACGACACCATGTCCACCGAAGGATGTCAGTCACAAAACAATAAAAGATAACTAATTTGCTATCAAGATGACATTAAAAATTTGGTTCGACTTGTTTGGGATACAAGTCAACCTAAATTGACCCAGAAGTAAAATTTATAATTATCTACATGATAAATGAGAAGAAACATATAACCTACAAGCATACTCCTGGTGTGCAATGCAACTTCTGCAAAGGATAAATGTATGAGACCCACATTTTTTTGAATGCTACTTTTCCCTTTTTACCCCTGGTTGGGGAATTTATTTATGGGTAAATCATGAAACTAGCCTTGACCACGCCGTTTTTTCAATTTTGGCCAACTGACCCGGCTCCACGAGGCGGCACCGTCAACTGAACCGGCTCGAACCTTGTGTTGTGCCGGCTCAAGGAGTTCCTTCAACGATGACCAATATGATGGAGACACGTGTCCGACAAACGGCTCGGATCAGCTGAAACGGCTCCTAGCATTCCTGAACTGGCTCGAATCTTGTGTTGTGCCGGCTCGTAGCATACCTGAACCGGCTCGAACCTTGTGTTGTGCCGGCTCGTAGCATACCTGTGCCGGCTCGTGGCATACCATCACTCCACCGCCACCGCCACCATCACCTCCACCGCCACCATCACTCCACCGCCACCATCAAAACCAGTACTCTCTCTCTCTTTCTCAAAACCAGTACTCTCTCTATCTCTTTCTCAAAAACACTGATCTTTAACGGGAGGTGGGCTTGGTGATGGTGGGTTTGTCGGCAGAGGAGGGAAGGAGGAAAAGGGGGTGGCGTTTTGGTTCGGCGGTTGTAGTGTTATGGTGGTTTGGTGGAGGTGGGTATGGGTTAAGGAGGCGGAGCAGTGGCGGTGGAGGTGATGGTGGCGGTGGAGGTGATGGTGGCGGTGGAGATGAATGTGTCTCTCTCACACACAAACACACACTGAAGTACCAACTTTTATCCTCCTGCAACGTGCTGCAACGTGACAGAGATATAGAGACTAGGGGACAAATGGACACGTGGCAAAAAACGGTTGGTTGCTTGAAAGGATTTTTTGAGCCGGGTGGGGATTCGTGAAACGGCATTTTATGGGGTGTCAACAGGCTATTTTTGAAATTTTGACCAAGTGTTAGCTATTTTGATGATTTCCCCTTTATTTATTGGCTCTTAGGCCATGGCACAATACTTATATCACATGGAAGTAAAGGAAAGATAACATATTTGCAAATTTTGCATATTAATGATCCATTGTTACATTGCTGCAAAAATTAGACATGCGGATATTAATCATGTCTTAAACTGAGCCTAATAAATCGATTCAACTATCTATAAAGCTTTTTTTAGAATATGTAGAAAATTATTGAAGAATGATAACAATTAGTATTAGTCATTTCTTTTATTGGCAATTAAAGACAATGTTTCAAAGCTTTTTTTATGATTTTCGTATTAATATGTAAAACAGTTCGAAAACATAGAATTGTTAAATTTATCAGACCTTATGATTGGAGAAATGACACGAGATCGAGGAAATTATTTATATTATAATTATTTATTAGTAATAATTAATGCATAGAGCAAACTTTTGAACTAAATTGGTTAGAAAAATAAAAAACAAATTATCAAAAAACAAACGGATAAAGAGACGGAAAGTGTGTCTAAATTCAAACCGCTGTTACTGAAAAAACCAGTACTGATACCCTATAGTACCGTTATTGAAAACCAAAAAAGTGAGTGTCGATTTTGTTCATCTGTACCGGCTCGATATGGTATCAGTTGAGACTGCGAATTGGTGAAAATGCTTATCCTTTAGCTACCAAGAGCAAAGAAGTAGTGATAAAATACTTGTAAACCATCATTTTCAAAATTACAGGTTCAACTTTTTTTAAGAAACGGGTCAACTTGTATTCATTATAACCGGTCAAACATATGAAATAAAATAATAACTCCAAAAATAAATTGAGACTAAAATAGCCTAACATCAACCTTTTAAAGTGACACAATTGTTATTTTTATAATGTAACTTTTGTAGCAATATCTAATCCATTATCCATGCATTGGCATGTAAAGCCCATAACCTGTTCCTTAACCCATGAGTCCCCCATCTCAGCCACATCAATATATAATCATATGAACATCAAAAGATACGGTTAAATCTAAAGAAACGAACACACACATACGATAAGGTTAAATCTAAAGAAATGAAGACACACATACAAAAAGTATGTTATAGTAGAACACCATGCTTTTAATTAATTAAAATGAAATTGAACTCTTGTAACATATATAACTTTGGTGATGGACAACTAATAAAAAAGATCACATCATCATATAAGGTTTTGTTAGAAACTCAACCATTTTTCATCTTAAAGTTTTAGATGAATTCAAAGAAACACCTGGATAAGTGTAGCTGCAAATTGCCCTTCTCCAGCAGCAGCACCAAAAAAGGCCAACATCACCCATGGCCATTATATTGCCACCACCTCCACGTCCCAACCACTACCACGATCAGCACCACTGCCGTCATTATTGCGCCGCCTCCACCACCAGAATAAAATTTGTTTGAACTGCGCAGTTTTGATACCGAACAGAAACAAAGGGTTTTAGTTAGATGCAAAACATGAACACACTATGCACAAATAAAGTTATCTATCAATATATTACATAGCATACAAAGTACCCCAAAAACAACAATAATATAATAAAATTGAGTAAAATAGTGCATATCTATCACCAACATGAAGATTAAAATTGGAAAAGAACATAGAAAATTAAAGTTAAAAGACCACACAGGGAACAAAGAACCGAACTGGGACAGTTTGGTTCTTGGTAGTTTAATGTTTATTAAATCCTGCTATAACATATCACAAATCATTTATTTTATGATAATATTAATACAACTAACTACCTGACTTGCACGAAGCTCAAGTGCTACCTCCTCTTTGCAGTTAGCTTTATCTGAAACAACAAAAACACAACAGTATCATAAGGTCTGATAAATACATATTAAAAGGATTGGCACATCAAATTCTGGCTCCAATTTTGGGACACTTTCATTCTTTTAGTAGACTGGCACAACTGAACGAACTATTAAAAAGATGAGTATTATTACAATATACAACATTACAAATAGACGTTTACAAACAGCACACAGCCGGTAGCCGACACTTATACAAAAGTATCTATTCTAACTTATTAGCCAACCCAACCTTTTCTCACCTACTCCCTATACAAAAGTCAAAACAGACCTTCAATCATTCATTGTAGAATTTAAGAATTCATATTTTGTGTGGAAATTTACATGTGAGTAGGGAGGAGCATGGTACCGGACTAGTACCAGTACTTTGTAAAGCGGGTATCAGTATCAGTATCTAAAAAAACATTGATCTAAATTGACCGGAATCAATTAGATCGGGGGTTTTGTCTCTGCATCAAAAGGGTTAATCTTCTTGTCAATTCAGTGGTTGGTTGGACTACTTCTCTGGTGATCACTGCAAAACAGAAAGCTGTTAGACTCGCCACGGGGAGAATGGGGGTTCTCTCCGTGACCACCCTCCGGCGTGAGAATAAGTATAGTGATCTCAAAGGAAGAAGATGAAGTAGTAAGAGTGAGAGTAAGTGAAAGTAACTTGTGAGATCATACCTGAAGCATCTTATTTATAACTAGATTTTGGCGGGAAAATGGTGTAACGGAGATAGTAATGGAAGATACTTTTTCGTTGGCGGTTATCTTTTCTTTCCGTCAATCGTTAACTTCACATCCATGCACACGGATCGTGGGTCTAATTGACGGTTGGGGAGATGCCACGTGGAAAGTGGTTTTGTATAGATCTTTCTTCAAGTTGGTGCCATCATCATGATTTAGATGAGCGTCTAAGATTGTGCCACGTCACATTCGGTTGTAACCGAATGACTATGCACGATGAGTATTTATGGCTTTCTAAAAGATCTACAGCTGTAAACCATTGTGCCTTTGCCACATGTCCATTCTGTTATAACAGAAAAGATTCCTTTGTTCAAGTCTTGATTTTAGGCGCGCGAAGATGTTTAGGAGTTTATCTTCAAGCCTAACTATACCCTTGCGCGGGCCCGCGGAAGGATGTTAGTTGAGTATTTGTCCTTCTTTTCTCCGGCGCATGGTTATCAAAGACTGTTCTTTCCCCAATCTTGTTTAGAACCGCTGTGCGGCCACGCAGGGTCTTATTTAAGATGTTTTTGGAATAAGACTAGGGTATGGCCCTATGCGCTTGCGCAGGGTTTTTAGGACCATACCCCTTCAAGTCCCCCCAGTCCAGTGTTGCTCCTATGCGCCAATGGCAAGTAGGTGGAGCACTGGACTATAAAGATGAAGTGTGCGCTTTTGCTGTTTGAAAAGTAGCAAGGTTGTTCGGCGCAAAGTATGAAGAATCTTCTTGCAGGAGATATTTCTTGTTTCTTCAAGCTGAGGTTTTCATGATTTCAAATTTTGAAAAAACTTAAATAATGGCAGGAAGTTGGTAAAAGGTACTGTGCTAATGTTGACATGTGACGGTTAGGTGATAGGCTGTCACTTTGTCAGACGTCAAACATTAATTGAGCGTCGTCAAACGTGGTTTGTACGCGTGTGTGGAGTTGTTTCCTGTTCCCCACTCGCCCTTATTGTCTTGGTAACCGCGTTTTCCTGAAAAAGGGGGGTTTTGCGGTTTTCGAGAGCATTAATAATGATGGGTATATAAACCCTTGAGTGGCTTCCCTTTTTTCATTAGTTATCTTGGAATCCTTTCGTCTTCTCCGATTTTCTTTAAAGAGAAACCTGCAACTCGTGCTTTGTACTCTTTATGTCTACCGGAGATCATCCCGACGATTCTGCAGAGGAGATGTCTTCTTCTTTACCACAACAGAAGTGGTCGAAGGAGATCTTTGACGGTTTTGTACAAAATTTCAAGTTTCCCAAGAGTTGGGGTGTGATGTACCCAGAAGAGGGACAGAAGACGGCACAAGCTCCGGCCGGTTACATCACCCTTTTTGGGATTATTTCACGGAGGGTAACTTCCAGTTACTAGTAACAAGATTTGTCCTTGACATTCTTGATTACTATAAATTTCATATTTCTCAGTTAAATCCCATGGGGATGGTTTGGATTCGACATTTCAAATTTCTTTGTCGATCGATGCATATCGAACCCACAGTCAATCGTTTTCGAGTGTTTTATTAACTTCATTGTTCACAAGGCTTTTATTCGTTTTCTCAACGTCCATCAGCCAAGAAGATTTTGTTGTCACCTCCCAAGTCCTTTCATGAATGGAAACCCAAGTTTTTCTACATCAAGGCTGGAGTGATTCCGATGAGGATGAATTTTTGAGGTGCGGAAGATATTGAGGTGGAGACCCTGAAGACTCCGGAGTCGGAGATTTGGTATCAGGATATGAAGGATGTGCCTTCTATTGAACTGCCTGAGAGGGCTTTAGTTGCTGCTGGGATGAGTCTGCACTGGAAGGCGGAACGTCATGACAAGTCAGATTATGTGGAGGATGACAAGAGTAAGTCACCAGATCTTTTATTCCATTTTGTGAAATCATTTTGTTGTTAATTTTCCTTTTGCAGTTGTTGCTTTGTACTTGTGGCGTACAAGAGAGAGCATGGAAAAATGACAACTGTCCAGAAGGGTGCTAATGAGGAGCCATGGTACCATCAAATATTGAAGAACTTTGCGCTTCCAAGGGATGCAGATTTGAGTGCGCAGCCTTCTACTGGTGCTGGTATGTCTCTTTTACATCCTTTAGGTAACATTGCAATATTACTCTTTGCTGATGTTGCACTTTGGGTAATATTGCAATATTTCTTCTTTTGAATAGGTGAGTTGACAAATCTAGGCATAGGCCCTGAATCCAAGAAGAAGAAACGTGCGCCGACTACTACTGCTGCGCCTAAGAAGTTTAACACACTGAAGGCGGACGCTCTCAAGGAAGAGAAGAAGAAAGGTACGCGCCTTGTTTCTGAACCCTAGTGTGATTACGTAGTGGTGTCTGACACGTTAGAGGGTCTTGCGCCTGTAGCTATGAGAAAACCAAAGGCGGAGCCTCGAGATACCGCGGATATTCCGGTACCAAATCCTGATGATCCTATTGACATGGACTCAAGTCTTGAGCCCCTGCTGAGGACTAAGGCAGTGAAGAGGAAACAACCGAAGAGTGAAGCTGCGGCGCAGCCCGCCAAGAAGATTACAAGGAAAAGGATTAGTAAGAAGGGTAACCTGGATGCTTTTGCTTCGAAGATTTCTCCAAGTGAGTATCTTCTTAACTTTTGTGTCACCATACTTTAAGTTAATATGAACTTTCATTTTGCAGAAAAGGCCTATTCCACCTGTTCACGTGGAATCATCATCTGTTTTTAATGATGATCTTCCGCCATCACCACCCCGCGCATCTATTAGAGAACAGTTGGAGGGCACCAAGACTGCAGAGGCGGAGGTAGATAAGGCTATGGAAGTGGAGAAGCCTGTTGGAGTTGAGTTGGAAGCGGAGAAGACTGTGGAAGCAGAAACGGCTGACGTTGGTGCTACCAAGCCCAAGTCTCCTAAGGTTATGGCGCATGGGCCAGGAAGAGGAAAACCCACTCTTGAAGAAGGGGTTCATGTGATAACCATTCCTTCTTTCGCTACCACTTCTGCTCCTCCCAGAGATGATGTTGAGGAAAACCCAGTTAATGTTGATTAGGGGTTTATTGCTCATGATGAAGAAGATTCTCCAATCCGCCCGGATGAAACTCTAGGGGATTATTATTGTTGAACTTATTCAGAGAAGAGAGCTTCCGAAATCTATGCGCCTGTGTGGAAACTTAAGCAAGGCGACACCTTTTCAGATTGGCAAGTATGCCGTGACTAGTTGCAGGGTATTTTCCAACCTGTTTAAGTTAAATTCCAAGAGGAACGTTCTCATGATCATACTTATCGTTCATACCTCGAAGAAACTGCCAGTTCAACTTCCACCACTCATAGAATCATGCGCGAATGGCGCAACATGCATAAGGAGTGGGATGCTTTCGAAGCGTCCAAAAAGGAAGTTACTGAAGAGAAGGCGAAGGTTGCCATTTTGAGAGCCAAGCTGGAGGCTGATCA
Source organism: Helianthus annuus (assembly GCF_002127325.2). Lineage (NCBI taxonomy): Eukaryota > Viridiplantae > Streptophyta > Magnoliopsida > Asterales > Asteraceae > Helianthus > Helianthus annuus. The sequence continues at coordinate 27,740,379 of NC_035434.2, read as the reverse complement.
AGCCAAGTTTGAAAGTGAGCAGAAGACAGAGGAGTGGTCTGCTGCAGGGTGGAAGAGGAAAGCGGAGGCTGAAGTCGCTCAACTTGCGGAGGCTCACAAGCGGAGATTGAAAAGTTGAAGAAGGAGAAGCCGCAGGTCGAGGCGGCTCATGATGAAGCTCGTTCTCACAGAGAAAGGAGCGATCAGAGAGAGGTACAAACATGCGCCACCCTTGCCCTTAGAAATAAGGAGATAGATGAACTCACTTCTTTATTATCTGATCAGGAACAAGCCAAGACGGAGCTTGAGTCTGCTAAAAAAGACATGCAACTCGAAAGAGTTGAAAAAGCTGAAGCCACGTGCCGTCCTGCCGAGACTGAAGATAAGTTAGAAAGTTCTGAGACTGCCTGGGTGACGGCGGAGAGCTTGGTTGATCCTCTGAAGAATGATATGTTGTGAATGAAGCATCATGGGATTATCAGTGTAAGTATGTCGACCCCTTGTGATATTTCTGATAAGTTTGTGCATTCCCTTATTGGAATTTCTGTCTGCGCAGGTTGCGAATTCAATCCTGAACTCCATTGACTTAGACCAGACTGTTGCCAACTTGATAGTGACTGCGCGCAATGACGGATATACTCAGGGGTATACAGAATGTACCCAACATGTCAATGATGCGCTAAGGGTTGATTGGGATAACAGCAGATCTGCCACACGTGGAGTTGATACTGGTGCTACCCATGCTTCTGCTAAAGCAGATTATAACAACTTGCGCCTTCCGATGATGGATTTTGTAACCGCTGCACTTCAGTCGGACGACTTTGTGGCGCAACTGAAGGAGATACTCCCAGATGAAACGGATGATGATGAAAACTTAGAATAGGTTGTCTTGTACTTGATAGTTGTTTGTTGGATAGGTTTGGGTTGTGGATCCCAGTTATGTAATGTTTGTTAATGCGTTGTTGCACAAGTAACTTTTGTCAATGCACTGCCGCACAAATAGTTTTGTTAATGCGATGCTGCGCAAGTAACTTTATGAATGCATGGTCTGTTTTAGTTACAATGTTTGCATGAGTACAATTACTTTGTTTAGGTAAGACAAATAAAGATGGTATAAAGCTCATGTGTGAACGTAGGGCTGGACCTTGCGCAGTACCTGTGACCGCGGACCGTTCATGAGGCTTGTATTAGATTACCATAGTGTTTTTGTGCTTACCAAAAGAAATTGCATGCATTTGTAATAAAACATAAAGGTGTAATGTAACAAACTTTGTATTGATTTAGATAAGGCGCAAAGGCCATGTAGTACAAAGCTGCTATTAGGATAAATAAGAAACTTAAGTTACTACGCATGTAAATAGCCCTTGTGTCATAAGTTGACAAGCTGAGGAACCTGCCAAATGTGAAGGAAACTATGATTACATGCGCTGAACTGCCCTGGACCCTTAGGTTTGCTTAGCTTTTTTTGTTACTTGGCCCTTCATCTCCACGGGTGATCTTCTTGATTTCTTTGCGCACGTTCTGAACTAGATGAGTAAGCTCTCCACTCTTGAGTGCTTTTTCGATTTCAGTGCGCAAACTGATACAGTTATCCATGGTGTGGCCATTGTCCTTGTGGTAGTCACAATAGAGGTTTGGATCTTGTCCTCTCCTGTTCTACATCTGAGGTGGTGTCTTGAACTAGTAATTTTCAGTGCTAAGTACCTCCGCTGGTGTCTTGGTAAGAGGCGTCCATTGCCTTTCGCGGTTTTCCTGCTTGATTTCCTTTTGAACTACGAACTTGTTAATTGTTGCGCGGGCATCCTCTAAAGAGTATGCGCTTGAAGTTGAGTCTTTCCAGCTTTTCTTGAACTTCCGATCACTACTTCCGCTCATATCTTGAGGACGGTTCTGGGGCAGTGGTGGTCTGTTGGAGCTTAGATTGCGCTCAGTCTGAGCATAGACCTTGGCTGCTGCCATCAACTTCTCCCAGCTTTTTTGCAAACCTTCAGTTCCCGATAACACCTTGATCATGTCGTCGCATCTCATCGCGTATTCGAACTGTGCGCAGATTAAGTGTTCGTGCACATCACCAATTTCCAAAACTTCCTTGTTATACCTTGTGATAAAATCCTCCAAACTTTATCGTCCCTCCGCCAGATGTTCATGACATCTGCGGAGTCTCGAATGGAGCGACGCTGCAGACTGAAATGAACCATAAATTTCTCCTTAAGATCAACCCAGGATGTTAACTTACCTACTGGTAGATTGTTAAACCAAAGGCGCGCGGCGCCTGTAAGGGTTTAGACGAACAAGTGGCACCACATAGGTAGTGTCCATCCGACGATTAGTCCCGCGCTGGTGAACACGCGCAGGTGATCGTCATGATCTGACAATCCATTGAACTTTCCTACATTTGAAGGTAATTTTGCCCGCTCGAGGGGAGCCAGTGCAATCTCTCTGACAAACTTTAAGTTTTCGGCAGCTTCCGCTGGTCGATAAATCAAAATGTAATTATACTTCGCTTCTGGGTTATAAACCACACGGATTTTTGGTTTGTAACTTGCATGATCTTTCTGTATCTGATTGAAAATGCTTGTGCTGTCATCTTCATTATACGTTCTGTCGTATTCATTGGTTTGGGTGTCCCGCTTTTGTGAGAAACGCGGGCCCAAACATGAATGAACCGATTGGCATTTTTAAGAGAATTGCTCTTCATGGGTCCCGTCGTCTAGATCCAGAATGAGTAGACTCATATCTGGTGCTAGACTGGGAGTAAACTTCGGTATCGTCGACCAACTTGTGTGACAGTGAATCATAATGCGACACTCGAGATGCAGATGGAGCTCGCACCTGGGCTGCAGAGCTACGCGTCTGTGGTGGTAGTTGAGCATTTTGTGCACAAAGCTGTGCATAAACGGCGTTCAACGCACCTTGGGACTTAACGTACCAAGAGATCGTAGTCTCACCAGGAGGTAAAATTGAGCTGATCTGGATCTCAGGCTATACTCCTGGTGTAACAGGATCATTCACATGATTAACGTTGTTCTGAACATCGTTATCATCAGATGCTTCTTCCACGATCCCCTCGACACGAGAAGCATGAGCAAAATTACCCCTGTTCTCTGGTCGAGGGACTGGTGGATGATTTGACGGAACTTCTGCCATTAAAAACAGAAGAGAAGAAATGAATCGATCGAGAAGATGAAAAAGAAATGTCACACCCCGCTATTTCCACGTATTACCGGTGGGCCCGGTGGGGAGTATCGTGACGTAGTTGATATCATCATAGTCAATAATCACAGTTCAATGCACAACGGAAGTCTAAAGTAGAAATATATTACAAACCGAATTGAAAGTATCAAGTATTACAAACGGAAGGTAAGGATCCACAGGCGGATCAAAAGTAAAAAGGAACATTGTTCAACAGATTCTTAAACATCTAAGCTTGCAAGACTCTTTATTGATGCTAGGAGAAGCCAGCCTATTTCGATTAGTACCTGCACTTAACCTTTTTGGGAAAATACGTCAGTTTTCACTGGTAAATACAATTAACCGACTCATTTTGAAAAGAGTTTAAGAAAATTTATTTGAATGCACAAGGCACAAAATATCTTTTATAACATGGGATAATTATTTAAAAATAAAGTTGTAAAAGAATTACATGTTTGTTATACGTTCAGTAGCCTGGGCTGAATACCGGGTTAAAGATTAATTGATACACCACATAATATAATCCCGCGGCGAGTTATTCTTGAACAGGTGGTTATATCTTTTTATATACGCGCCGACAGGTGTATGCCTACACCCCGTGCTTAGGTCGTGGCCATTTCAATGAATGATGCCAAGGATATCCGGGACATGGTCATTAACCCCCCAAAGGCTTTAAGCAAACAAAACAGTTTAAACGGGTTATCTCAATGATTTAACCTTCATATGATTAAATATTCAAATACCCGACCAAGCGGTATTTTATATACCGTACCCCAAGCCCGTATAAGGGAAAATAAGTTAAAAGTATTTACCTGAGCAAATTATACAAATTTATCCCAGCCGTACAAATCAGCAAGTGCAAGTATATTTTACTGGTCTCCTAAATTTGGAACGAAGGTTTTAATAACCTATTAGATTCATAACGGGTCTTAATTAAGTCTAAACTTAGACCGGTTAGTTTTAAAGGAAGATATACGGTTCAAAACGCAAGATTAAGCGAAGACCGGAATAGAATGTGATTTAGACCCGACAAGTTTGAAGACTTGTATAATATGGGTAAACTAAGCACATTCTGGATTTTGAGATAAAAATGATAAGGTTTGACCCGTTTCGGTTAATTTATGCAAACTAGTTACATAAACCGCACCGAACGCGAAAAATGCATAACGGGTAACCAAATGAGTCATGAACAGGTTTCCTAAGTTAATATGCCTTAAATATGTTGTGATATCAGTAGGATACCTTCCATTATGCCCAAAACGAATTTAAACTCAAATTAAGCCCCGTAGGGGTATTTTGGTCATTTTAAAGGTTATAAAAGAGATTAATTATTAATCTGAGGTTCAGGTCTGAAAAGATCACTAAAAATATTTAATTTAACAAGTTATATCAGTAGGGTATTGCATATATGTGAAATTTATCATTTATAACCAAACTATGCACTATAGGGGCATTTTGGTAATTTTACATAAGCTTTAAAGGTTAAATTTGGAAACCTGAGTTCAAAACTTTTTCTTACTGTTAAAGTATAAAAATGTACTTAAAACATCAGTAGGTATTAAGTCTTATATGTTAAAAATAGTTTTAACTCATACTATGCGATTAAAACGCGTAAAAGTCGGTTTTTAAGCGATTTTCGGGTTATAATAGGAAATCTGAGTTTTTGATCAGTTTATAAATTTCAAAATATTTCATTTATCATATAAAATCAGTAGCAAAAAGTTTGGTATCAAAATATTATGTAAAACTCATTTTATTAGCAAAAAGGGTATAACCGACAATTACCGAATTAAAGCAAGAAGCCTATGTTATGCTCAGTTTAAAAATAAATAAAAATATTCAAAAATCCTAAAATATTATATTACATCAGTGGGTAAAAATTTTGGTGTCGAAATTTGGGTTTAAATAGGCTTTATGCTAATTATGCCGTTTAATTAATAAAAAGCTTTCAATTTACGCTATTGAGCATAACTCTTAATCTAGACCTCAAACTGATGTCAAATTTTTTGGACATGTTTATAAATCAGGAACAAAGGTTTTTGTCCTCTCACATTTTCAAAAATCTTGTTTTAAGGTCAAAAGGGCATAATGGTCAACATTTAGGCATATAACGGAAACATGCAAATGAATCTGATAAATTAGGAACCAAGTTGCATAACCTCAGAGGGTTGTACTAACTTATAATCTAGTCCTAATGGAACTTTAAGGCATGTCTAAACTAAGCTAAATCGGGTCAGAACTGAAAGTCAAAGCAAATGTCTACTTTTGCGACTTTCGGTTCCGAACCGAGCCTAAACTCAAAATTGTCGGGTTGAACATGCTTAGACATGTTCTTACATTAATTACCAAGTTATATAAGTGTTAAAACAGGTTTCATAGCTTCTACATTGCTAATTATGATTTTATTTGCAAAATAACTTTCTGTTGACTTTTTATAATTAAGTTTGACTCGACAATTGACCTAGTTAGAGTGGGAATTAGAGGGTGCCCTTTTAAGGGTTTATTACCCACATAATTACCAACTCATAGCCACTTTCAGTTCGAAAAATTACTGGACCATTAGTGATTAATCACTAAGTCAAAGCTTAATTACGATAAGTTTGACTTTTTGGTTTTTAAGCTAATTAAAAGGACTAAGCAGGGATTAAAACTCTTACTTAAGGTCCTTGCTATCTTTTCTACACTTCTCAATCTTCTCCTAAGGCCAGCTACCTCCAGAGATGAGTGCTTGAGTTGTTGCAAGTGAATGAGCACTTGAACAATTGAACTTATGGCCTTTATATAGGATATCTAGAGCTCCAAGATCATTCCATATGTACCTAGGAGGTAATTTAGATGATCCCAAGTGTCCCTAGGCCAGTATAAACCATCAAACAAGCCCCTAGAATCGAAAACCAGGCTTTAAAGTCAGTGTAACCTGCTGAAACAGGCATCTGTGCATGTTTTCTGCATCTGCAGGTTTCAGGCGGCCCGCGTAAGAACTGGCTAAGGTCTTATGTGGCCGGTATGAGGCCCAGATCCGGTAACAAGTTTGATAAATTTGCACATTTGGTCCCTGGTCCTCCTAAACTCATTTTTAACTTGTTTTATTGCACTTTTAACCCTCAAACTTGACTTTTAAGGACTCCAAGTCATAAACAAACTTTGTTAAGTCCCCTGGTTGGTTAGACGGTTACCGAAAAGTCCTGAATTTCAACGTTGACGCTTTTAACCCCTCACTTACGAATGTTAGCGTATCCTTTTCATATGATATCAAAGCCTTGTGAAATTTTTATCAGTTCGGACGGACGGTTAGATTTTGTTTCCTCACGCTTCAAGCAGCTTTGCTCAGTATCTTCTGCCGATTGTCAGCCTGTTCAGCTGACTGTCCTTTCCAGTAGTATCGCTGCTGTTCATTCATGGGAGCATATTTAATTGTTACATAGCTTCGGGTTCGCTAAAAGGTCACTCAGAGGTATAATTTAAACATGTTGACACATTTAACCCTTGCGGTTTGTAAACTTTCATTTTCTTCCACAAACGGCTTCATATTATTCATAATTCACTCGTTTAAGGGTATAAACATCGTGTAGGGTTGTTGAAAGGTATAATTATCGAATGTTGACACTTTGAATCCTTTTACACACATACTTTCTTTGTTTGTCAACTTTAGTCCCTCATATTTAATCCATTACACGTTTAAAGCTCATGACACGTGTCTTCATTATATTGGACATGATTTTGCGAGGTGTTACATCCTCACCCCCTTAAAAGAAATCTCGACCTCAAGATTTACTGAAATAAATTAGGGTACTTCTGCTTCATTGTGGACTCAACCTCCCACGTGTACTCGGGACCGCTACGGGCATCCCATTTAACCTTCACAATTGGTACATGCTTCTTACGAAGCTTCTTAACCTGTCGATCCTCGATCGACAAAGGTTTTTCAACAAACTTCAAGCTCTCATCTATATGCACATCCATATGTGGTATGACTAGCGATTCATCAGCTAGACACTTCTTTAGGTTACAGATGTGGAACACATTATGGATACCACTGAGCTCTTCAGACAGGTTTAACTTGTAAGCCACTATTCTGACACATTCAATGATCTTGAATGGTCCTATGTATCTTGGGCTTAACTTGCCTTTCTTTCCAAATCGCATCACCCCTTTCCAGGGTGAAACCTTAAGTAGAACCTTGTCACCTACCTCGAACTTTAGAGGTTTACGCCTTTTATCTGCGTAGCTTTTCTGCCTATCTCTGGCAGCTTTGAGACGATCTCATATCTGCACAATCTTGTCTGTCGTCTCCAGGACTATATCAGGTCCTGTTAGTTGGACATCTCCAACTTCTGCCCAGCAAACGGGCGTCCTGTACTTTCTTCCATACAATGCTTCAAAAGGTGCAGCTTGTATACTGGAATGATAGCTATTATTGTATGAAAATTCTATCAATGGAAGATGATCATCTCAACTTCCTCCTAAGTCAATAACACAAGCTCGTAGCATATCTTCGAGTGTTTGAATAGTACGCTCGCTTTGACCATCCGTCTGAGGATGATATGCTGTGCTGAAGTTCAATCGAGTGCCTAGGGATTGCTGAAAACTTTTCCAGAAATGTGATGTATATCTTGTATCCCTATCAGAGATGATAGACACTGGCACTCCGTGGAAAGATACAATTTCGTCCACGTACAGCTGAGCTAACTTATCTGAGCTTTGTGTTTCCTTAATAGGTAAGAAGTGGGCTGACTTAGTCAGTCTATCCACTATAACCCATATAGCATCATTTCCTCGCTTTGTCTTTGGTAACTTGATGATAAAATCCATAGTTACCATTTCCCATTTCCAGGTGGGAAGTTCAGGCTGTTGTAGCAAACCTGACGGCTTCTGGTGTTCAGCTTTAACTTGCGCGCATGTCAAACATTTGGCCACATAAGTGGCTATAGATTTCTTCAAACCTATACACCAGTAATTTGCCTTTAGATCCTGATACATCTTGTCACTTCCGGGATGAACAGAATACTTGGAACTATGGGCTTCTTGGAGGATACCATCCCGAAGTCCTCCATACATTGGAACCCATATTCGTCCATTCAATCTTAGGATTCCATCCTTGCCATATGATAACTGTTCAGCAGTTACACCCAACTTTTCATTTGGGTAGTTATCTTCTAATATAGCTTCCTTCTGAGCGGCTAACAATCTTTTATTCAAGCTGTTTTTCAATTCAATGCTCTTGGCATTAATTCTAATGGGCTTAACTCTTTCTTTCTTGATCAGGGCATCGGTGACTACATTTGCCTTGCCTGGATGGTATTGGATCTCACAATCATAATCATTCAGTGTTTCCATCCATCGACGTTGTCTCATGTTCAAATCCTTCTGGTTGAACAGATGCTGGAGGCTCTTGTGATCAGAATAGATCACACACTTGGTACCATACAAATAATGCCTCCAAAGTTTTAGTGCAAACACAACGGCACCCAATTCCAAGTCACGGGTGGTGTAATTCTTCTCGTGCACTTTTAATTGTCGAGAAGCATAAGCAATAACCTTGCCTTTCTGCATGAGCACACATCCCATACCAGTGTGTGACGTGTCGCAATATACTACAAACTCCTCTATTCCATCAGGCAATGTCAACACAGGCGCGTTGCTCAACTTCTGCTTAAGAATGTCAAAGGATTCTTGCTGCTTGGGACCCCAGTCAAACTTTATATTCTTTCGAGTTAGTGAAGTTAGGGGTGCTGCAATCCTTGAGAAATTTTCAATAAAACGCCTGTAATATCCTGCTAGACCCAAAATCTACGAATCTCTGTGGGCGTCTTCGGTTCTTGCCAATTCATGATGGCTTCAATCTTAGCGGGACCACCTGGATACCACACTCACTAACCACATGTCCAAGGAATTGGACTTCACGAAGCCAAAATTCACATTTTGAAAACTTGGCATAGAGCTTCTCATGCTGGAGAAGTTTAAGAATACAACGAAGGTGCTTCTCATGGTCAGCTTGATTCTTTGAATAAATAAGAATGTCATCAATGAAAACGATGACAAACTTGTCCAAGTAGGGTTTGCAAACGCGATTCATGAGATCTATGAACGCTGCTGGTGCATTAGTGAGCCCAAAAGGCATCACTAGGAACTCATAGTGACCATAACGAGTTCTAAAGGCAGTCTTATGCACATCATCATCTCTAACCTTCAGCTGATGGTAGCCTGACCTTAAATCGACCTAGGAGAAGTAACTTGCCCCTTGTAATTGATCGAACAGATCGTTGATCCTGGGCAACGGATATCTATTCTTGATCGTAACCTTGTTAAGCTCGCGATAATCGATGTATAGACGCATCGATCCATCCTTCTTCTTCACAAACAGGATCGGTGCTCCCCAGGGAGATGAACTAGGTCGAATAAAACCTTTGGCCAACAAATCATCCAGTTGAGTCCTTAACTCTTTCATCTCAGTCGGTGCTAACCTGTATGGTGCTCTTGCAACTGGCGCTGCTCCAGGAATAATGTCAATTCTGAACTCTACTTGCCTATCTGTTGGTAAACCAAGTAGTTCTTCAGGGAATACTTCCGGATATTCAGAAATGACATGGATGTCTTCAATCTTGGGCTTTGGTTCATCAATAGTCCCCTGTGCCATGTAAATGACACAACCCTTCTTCAAACACCTTGACGCCTTAAGCATAGACACTTGCTTAGGCAACCCATACTGAGTGTCTCTCTGTATGGCAAGTGGCTCACCATATGGAGTCTTGATCACCACTTGTGTCTTGTCACAAACAATCTGGGCTTGGTTACGAGATAACCAATCCATGCCTATCACTATGTCGAAACCAACTAATTTCAAAGGAAGCAAAGATAACGGAAAGGAGTGGTTCCTAATGGATATAAAACATCCTTCTAACACGGTTGAAGCAGTTTCTATGGTACCATCGGCTTATTCTACTTCATACTTTATGCTTAGGGTTTTAACAGGCAGATTTAACAATTTACAAAACTTGTCATCAACGAATGACTTATCTGCACCCCGAATCAAATAATACCCTTGCATAAACATCATTAATAAGAAAGGTACCTGTTATCACGTTATCATCCTGAACTGCTTCTCGTGCATTCATCTGGAAAACCCTAGCATTGGTCTTTTTTCCTTCTTCGGGCTTCTTGGCATACTTTGGGCAGTTGGGCTTGATGTGCCCCTTCTCGTTACAGTTATAGCACGTCGCATCCTTTATCTTCTTACATTCCAATGTCTTATGCTCAGAAGACTTACAGATCCCACAAGCTCTTGGCTGTGATTGGGACTTGGATTCATATCTGCACCTTCCCAAATGGCGCTTCTTACAGATTTTACACTTGGGCTTCTCATCCAACTGTTGGTCATCTTTCTTGAACCCTGAACTGTAACACCTAAGTGTTTCGAAAGTCAAAGTCAAAGTCAAGATTGAAGTCAAAGGAAGAAAAGATCGCTAATTGCGATCTGTCTCACCTTACTCAACTCCTGTTTTGACTTCTTTGACTGTAGTTAGCCTATTTTATGTGTTACGTTAGTTATATTATGTGGAGTAATTAAGTATAATCGCAGAAATCAAAGTATATTTATCGCTACGAATCGCTTTACGACTGTGAATAATAGGAAGTAACAATGCAATAAAATCAACTAAACGCTAATCAATCAAAACTAATCGACATCGCGCTCACAACTCGAATTACGCATTCTGGTAATTAGTTTACATGTGTGTGTGCCTTATGTGTTACATGTGCATGTTTATTTACGTTATGTGTGGTAATAAATCGAATCGCAATCGAAACGCAATTGAACTCAATCACAATCGAATCGCAATCGTGAACCAAGTACGAATTAAGGATGATTGTATGTTAATATAGTATGATAATTGGTGGAGAAGAGACAGTGCGAGATATGAGTAGTTGGGATTAGAAGTAATTTGGATAGGAAACTCTATCGTATTCGCATCGCCGCAATCAAAATCGAAATATCAAAAATCGTCGTGCCGCGCACTCGAACCAGATGCCAGCCGGCCGGATTGAAAGAAAAGTCTGTTAAACCAAACAACCTCAGCTCATGAGCCAAACAAACTCTGCTGATGAACCAAAAGGTCTGTTAAGACAAAGATTGCTGAAGCAAAGATCTGCTAAAGAGAACCTCTGCTGATGAAGCAAAATGTATGATGAACCTAAGTTCTGCTGTGCACCAACAGATATTACACAATTCAACCATCCGACCGGGCTGCCATCCGGTCGGTGTGCCATCTGACCGACCTGTCATCCGGGTGTGGTGTCATCCGACCGACCCACCCTTTCCTCTTCTGGAATACTATAAATACCCATGTCAATTTCATACTTTCTACTTTTGGAAATCCTCTGACCGAAAGCCCGTGTTCTTCACCTTTTGCTCGATTTCTCTCAATCTCGGTAAGATCTCGTCCTAAATCTTGTACTTTCATGATCTACACGCACTCCTACACCTTTCTATCTTTTGATTTTTAACTTTTGACCGTGAAATCACCAAGATTCAAGGTGTTCTAGGATGATGTCATCATGAGTTCTTGAAGAACTTCATGATTTGGCCTCAATCCAACAAGAACAACTTAGATCTAACTAATTTCCACATCAATAAATAAAGATCTTTCGTAGATCTAAACATATTCACGGTGAAAAAGGATTGAAAGATGGTTTCTAACTTTCTTTCAACTCTTTTACACTAACCGCACTCAAAACCGATAGAATCGGATCTAGTTCTAACCCCTACTCGTTCTTAGCGATGTGTTGGCTTGAGATCTGGATCCTATCAACGAGGCCACCGATTCCGGGTTAATCAGGAACGACCGACTTGAACCGGTTAACTGATTGGACATTGGGTGATTCCAGTTCGGTCAGGTTACCAGGTTCGAGATGGGGTTCTGATTGGTTGACACGTTGTCAAGGTGTCTCGATAAAACTACAAACAATCATAATGACCAAGTGAAAGACGAATGAAACAACCAGCACGGAGTGCTATCCGACCGGACTACTGTCCGACCGGCCAGCCACCCGAACGGCTGGCCGTCCGAACGATTGACACTTTGGGTCCCACACTTAATCAACCTTATTTAAGGTTGAGTATCGAACGAATTGCTATCCGATCGGACTACCATCCGACCAGATTACTCTTCGGATCATGAGATACTTAACTTTAACCCTAATCGATTTTCAACATGTTCAATACGCCAGTGATGCCACCCGACCGGACTGTTGTCCGATCGAGTGACAACCTGCGGTGAGCTTGTCCTTACTGAAGTGCCAGCCGATCGGGTTGCTGGCCGATCGATCGTCCGTCCAATCGACCGACCTGAAAGGTAGAAACACTTCAATGTTTTCAGATGCTACAACAAAAACTTCAAAAGTCAAACTATCATACACCAACACATCCTTCCCATTGGAAGAAACAATCCACTCGAAAGGTCGTCTGACCGGACTACCGTCCGAGCGGATAACCATCTGAACAGATTATCATCCGCACGACTGTTGTCCGATCGGATTACCATCCGACCGGACTACCATTCGACCCATCAACACTTATTCTCGTTTTACGCGTCACTTATCGTTATGCTATCAAACTATTCAGGCTAACCTTACTCTCAAGCGCTCCCTTCAATCCATCAACCGCTGTGAGTATACTCGATCCCTTTTTTCTTTACGCACTTTTGGGTGTTACATACGTTACTTATTCTAAGTCACATCGAACACACTACGCAATACTTTAAACGCTAACCGATACCGCTTGTTATACGTGACTTAATGAATGCTTGTTTGTTATGTTTACACATGGAATGCTGTCTACCTGCCATAGCAACGATAGTACTATAGTTTGGACTCAGCACCCGTTCACATGGGGGTTGTTAAGGACAATTACTTGCATGGACTACAGTGGTGGTCATGTATTGCGAACTGCCTTGGGTAGTCAACCCGCAGTCATTGGTATCGATAGGTTCATGTCGATAATTAACATGCTTCGTTTTCCTCCATGTACGTGCTGGTTATGCGTAAACTATTTCGAACTCTATATGCTATTATCAAACTTGTATGTTCACCTTTACACTATGTGTATTGACTTTTATTTTAACATATGTGACAGGATCTTAGGATGCTTATCTGCTAGGAAAGCAAGGCCATAATAAGTTTCTAGAGGCTAACAAATAGTTGTCTGTACAAATGAAATCAAGAGTCTCTAGAAGCAGATAAACAATTGGGCTATTTGAAAATCTGAGTTGTCGGAATAGAACTATTTGTCTAGATTTTGTCTGTAATAATTTGTTTACCTTTTGAGACATGGTATGGGACATGTTACTTTAAATTGATTCGTAATGATAATTGTTATGGAAACTTCTGGACAATCTGTTTCGCTCAGTGCCGCGCCCCGATGATTCCGCCATCGGTTGGGGTGTGATAGATTGGTATCAGAGCCATAACTATAGGGAATTAGGCAAGACTCGACCTAGTCCGGGTCGATGTCTTAGAGACCTAGGCTATAGTTAGGACCCAATAGACCGACTTGTGCATGACCAGTAGGGATTATGTATGAGCTTACCTGCTATTCTTCGCTATTCTCGCCTACGCTACACTATCACTGCACTCGAAATTTCGATTTTTAGACAAGTGATTAAGTCGAGATTAGGTGTGAAAACCACAAACTCTCGATTGAATTGCTTGTTTGATCTGTATTTATCTATAAGACGTGAGAATTCGCACTGAACCAGGAGTGAAATCCATACTTTAGCACGAATTTTCGTCGCTATTTTATTAAAATCAGAAAAAGGTTGTCAAGCCAAGGGTGAGACCCTAACCTTGACGGCTTGATCATGGTTTTATAAACTCTCACCAAAGTCTCGACGGACTCCAATGACCTGAACTCACAAGATGACTAGAGGGATGTGTGTCGGATGCCCAAGAATCGAGGCAGAGACCCTGTCCTAAAAGTCAAAATGTGAACGACAAGTCCTTGAGAATAGTCGAATCGCTTTGGGTAGTCAATGTCTAATAGCCGCAGACAATCTATTCCTCGATTTTTATGTGTTACGATTCTGAGCCAGCAACTGCTGACTCTGATGATTCGTCGATCTTATGTGTTTATATGTATTTACCTATTTATGTGTTTAAATTTTGGTAGACTTATTCGATTTTGCTTTTATTCGATCGACACACACGACTCGCATTGCTTATCTATCCCAAAACGTTAACAAGTCGCTAATGCCATAAGGAAATGCCGTACACTATGATACTACACGCTAACGCTATACTAATCGTTGCGCTAAACGCAATCGCTATATTCGAACAATCGCGAGCTTTGAATGATATGTTTCTGTATTCTGACTGCATCTGGTAACTAAATGCGTATGTGCTTATGTGATTATATGCCTACATGACTCTATGAGAATTTGTGATTACATGATTGTACCTGTTTGAACGTGTTCCTAAGCTTTAGTAAGTATTAGACGTGTGAGGCGAGATTCGATTATGAAGTGTCTGAGACCTGCGACGATGTCTGTTGCAGACAATGTCGTCATCTGGACACCGACGCCCATCACTTACTCGCTAAGAAAAGAGAGACAAATGTCTTGCTGCTATCATCGCCAAACAAGTAGCAAAACTGTGAGCGACGTTTATGAGAACGTCAACAAATCTTCTGAGGAGTTGAGAACCAAAGCTCCTAAGGCTACCCCTAAACCTGCCTTCAGTTTCAAGAAGTTTAAAGCTTGTGGGCCAAAGGAATTCACTGGCGAGGAAGGCCCTACAACGGTCCAATTGTTTGATTCCATTGAGGTCACTCTACGACAGAGCGGTTGCCCTGACGATCTCCGCACTCTCAACGCTACTGGCGTCTTCCAGTCCCGCGTACTAGACTGGTGGACGGCCGAGAGAAACAAACGAGGGAACGATGCAGCCTACGGTCTGTCATGGGACGAACTCAAGGAGGTCATGCTGGAAGAATTCTGCCCTCCTCATGAACGCCAAAAGTTAGAAGATGAATTCTGGCACGTAAAGCAAAAGGATGGTGAAAACGCTGCTCTAACTGCTCGATTCAAGCAGCTCAGTATTATCTGCCCTGATCAAGTGAAAACTGCTGACATGGCAATCAAGAAGTATATCCGAGCCCTGCCTGACTGTGTTGCCGATTTCGTGCAAGCGGCTAAGACTAAGACGATCGAGGAGACGTACT
This sequence comes from Helianthus annuus, assembly GCF_002127325.2. Taxonomy (NCBI): domain Eukaryota; kingdom Viridiplantae; phylum Streptophyta; class Magnoliopsida; order Asterales; family Asteraceae; genus Helianthus; species Helianthus annuus. The sequence goes on along the minus strand of NC_035434.2, from coordinate 27,724,997 downwards.
TACTGGCCGCTGAAATCAACGACAAGCGGGTCAAGGCTGGTGTCTGGGATAAAACTCCGAAGCACCTGCATCAAGCTACCACGCCGCTCTGTCTGCCGAAACCGCCGCCGCTCAGTCATAAAAATCCTCACGCCGAAAGAAGAAGAACAACAACAGCAGCTCCAGCAACAAGAACTGTGCTGTCACTACCACTGCTGCTCCTCTCCAGGCCGTACTAGCCCAGCAGCAGCACCATCACCGTCCAGCACCAACTACTTATGCACCGCCTGCTAAGCATGCATACACAGGCCCCCACCCGGTTTGCCCAACATGCTCTTATCATCATCCGGTGGGTATTGCCTGTCGTTTCTGCTCTCACTGCAACATGTACGGCCACTTTACTGTCAACTGCCGTAGTGGTCCTCGTCAAGCCCCAGTTCAAGCCACTGCTCATCAAGTACTGCTCCCAGCCCCGGAAGGCCAACACGCGGCTCAGGCACCCGCGGTCAACGCCCGAGTCTGCTTCGCGTGTGGTGATCCCAGCCACTTTGCGAACATGTGTCCGAACAAGGTTGTGAAACAAGAGCCCCAACAGCAGCAACCTCATCAACAGCAGCATCAACAGTAACAACAGCAAGCAGCACGCGCCAGAACCTTCAATATCAACGCGCGCCAAGCCGAGAATGACAACAACGTGGTCAATGGTACGTTCCTTGTGAATGGTATTTATGCATCGTGTTTATTTGATACTAGAGCTGATAATTGCTTTGTGTTGTTTGAATTCGAGAAGCTCCTTAGTCGTAAGCGCTCCTATCTCCCCTCGACATTCGATGTAGAAGTTGCCACTGGAAGAACTGTCGCCATTAATTCTGTTCTTCGTGATTGTACTCTTGAGCTCAACAATCACATCTTCCTAATCGACCTTATTCCGATGGAACTCGGAAGTTTCCACGTCATAGTAGGCATGGACTTTCTTCGCGAAAACCATGCTGAAGTTGTGTGCTTCGACAAGATGATTCGATTCTCGCTCGCGAATGGTGATTTGTTATGTGTCTATGGCGAAACTGCTTCGAAGGGTCTCAAACTCATGTCATGCGTCCAAGCTAGCAAGTATCTCCGCAAGGAATACAGGGCTTTCTTGGCTAACATTGTAGTAGTAGAGAAGGAAAAGAAAAGGAAGATAGAAGTAAAAGACGTCCCTGTGGTCCGTGAATTTCCTCATGTGTTCCCTGATGATCTTCCTGCACTTCCGCCAAGTCGTGATATCAACTTCCGTATTGACCTCTTTCCTGGAGCCAACCCTGTAGCCAAAGCTCCCTACCGACTCGCGTCGTCTGAAATGTGTGAACTTTCGAACCAGCTTCAGGAATTACTTGAGAAAGGCTCCATTCGCCCGAGCACCTCTCCATGGGGCGCGCCAGTCCTTTTCTTTAAAAAGAAGGATGGGTCGTTCAGGATGTGCATCGACTATAGGGAGTTTAACAAGCTAACTATCAAGAACCGCTATCCCCTACCCCGCATCGACGATTTGTTTGATCAGCTGCAAGGTGCTACGTGTTTCTCGAAGATCGATTTATGCTCAGGATATCATCAGTTACGCATTCAAGGGGAGGATATACCCAAAACCGCCTTTCGCACTCGCTACGGCCATTATGAGTTCTTTGTTATGCCTTTTGGTTTAACCAACGCACCCGCGGTTTTCATGCATCTAATGAATCGCGTGTGTAAACCCTATCTCGACCACTTTGTCATCGTATTCATCGACGATATCTTGATCTATTCCAAGTCAAGAGCTGAACACGCGCAACATCTACGTTTAGTTCTCGAACTACTCCAGGGAAATCGACTCTATGCCAAGTTCTCCAAGTGTGAATTTTGGCTGGAGGAGGTTCAGTTTCTGGGTCACATTGTCAATAGTCAAGGTATTCACGTCGACCCCGCGAAGATTGAAGCAGTTAAGAGTTGGATTACGCCTAAGAACCCGTCTGAAGGCCATTCTTTTCTCAGACTAGCGGACTATTACCAACGATTTATTGAGGGATTCTCAAAGATCGCGTGCCGCTTACCGCTCTTACGCATAAAGACAAGCCTTTTGTTTGGGGAACCGAACAAGAGTTTGCTTTCCAAACCCTCAAGCACTTGCTCTGCAATGTTCCTGTTCTCACATTGCCCGATGGAAACGACGGTTTCCTTGTCTATTGTGATGCTTCCAACCTCGGTCTTGGTTGTGTTCTCATGCAACGGGACAAGGTTATAGCCTACGTATCCCGTCAGCTCAAAATCCACGAGAAGAACTATATAACCCATGATCTCGAGCTAGGCACGGTTGTTTTTGCGTTAAAGATTTGGCGACACTACCTATATGGTACCGAGTATTCGATCTCCACCGATCATAGGAGCCTACAACATATCTTTGATCAGAAAGAACTTAATATGCGTCAACGCCGATGGGTAGAACTTCTCAACGACTATGACTGTGAGATTCGTTATCACCCAGGTAAAGCTAATGTTGTTGCTGACACTCTCAGCAGACGGAGCTATTTGCTCAGCATTCGCGATACCCAAGCCCAATACGATCTCGAAACTCTCATTCGTGAAGCCCAGCATGCCTGTTTTAATGAACGCACACTGAAGAAGGAACGAATCTATCACGATGGAGCTCAACTGGTGAATAAATCGAATGGGATATTCTACTTCCTGGACCGAATTTGGATCCTTAAGCGGACCAATTTGCGACAGATTTTGATGGACGAAGCCCACAAATCCTGGTATTCTATTCATCCCGGTGCCGATAAAATGTACCAGGATCTTCGCTACAAGTACTGGTGGCCGGGTATGAAAAGGGATATTGCTCTCTATGTTGGGAAGTACCTGACCTGTGCAAGGGTCAAAGCTGAACACCAAAGGCCCTCTGGCTTACTTGAACAACCGCCCATCCCTGTGTGGAAATAGGTGAGTATAGCCATGGACTTCATAACAAAGCTTCCGCACACATCATCAGGCCACGACAGCATCTAGGTTGTTGTTGATCGTTTAACCTAACCAGCCCACTTTTTGCCAATACGAGAAGACTACAAGGTAGAACGATTAGCACGGATCTACACCGACGAGATCATTTGTAGTCATGGGACATCTCGTGACATCATCTCTGACCGTGATGCTCGGTTTACCTCGCGACTGTGGGAAACGTTTCAAGTGGCTCTCGGTACGACGCTTAACTTAAGTACCGCATTCCACCCTCAAACCGATGGACAGACTGAAAGAACGATCCGTATTCTTGAAGATATGCTCCGTTCGTGTGTCATAGATTTCGGTGGTAATTGGGATAAATACCCGCCGCTAGTCGAATTCTCGTACAATAACAGTTATCATTCCAGCATTCAGATGGCACCACTCGAGGCCAAATATGGAAGAAGATGTCGATCGCCTATTGTATGGCACGAGATCGGTCACTCGCAATTAACCGGTCCTAAGCTGTTACAAGAAACAACTGACAAAATCCTCCAAATACGAGACAACTTGTTGAAAGCTCGGAACCGACAGAAAAGTTACGCCGATAAACGACGCAAACCCCTTGAATTTGATGTTGGCGACCACGTACTCCTAAAAGTGTCACCTTGGAAGGGTGTGGTCAGATTCGGCAAGAAAGGGAAACTAGCGCCTCGATATGTTGGACCTTTTAAGATTCTGGAAAGGATCGGAAAAGTCGCCTACAGACTCGAACTACCAGAGGAACTTAGTAACGTCCACCCGACTTTCCACGTTTCAAACCTCCGAAAGTACCTGGCTGAGCATGATTTAATCGTACCTCTTGATGACCTCCAAATAAATGAAACACTACACTTTGTGGAGAAGCCTATCGAAATCATGGATCGCCAAACCAAGCAACTTAGACGCTCGTGCATTCCTATCGTGAAGGTCCGATGGGAAGGCAAACGAGGCGCAGAGTTCACTTGGGAACTCGAAAGCGACATGAAGACAAAGTATCCGCAGTTGTTTGTTACGGCTTCGACCTAATTTCGGGATGAAATTCCCTCAACTAGGGGAGACTGTAACACCCCAGTGTTTCGAAAGTCAAAGTCAAAGTCAAGATTGAAGTCAAAGGAAGAAAAGATCGCTAATTGCGATCTGTCTCACCTTACTCAACTCCTGTTTTGACTTCTTTGACTGTAGTTAGCTTATTTTATGTGTTACGTTAGTTATATTATGTGGAGTAATTAAGTATAATCGCAGAAATCAAAGTATATTTATCGCAACGAATCGCTTTACGAATGTGAATAATAGGAAGTAACAATGCGATAAAGTCAACTAAACGCTAATCAATCAAAACTAATCGACATCCGCTCACAACTCGAATTATGCATTCAGGTGATTAGTTTACGTGTGTGTGCCTTATGTGTTACCTGTGCATGTTTATTTACGTTATGTGTGGTAATAAATCGAATCGCAATCGAACTCAATCGCAATCGAATCGCAATCGCGAACCAAGTACGAATTAAGGATGATTGTATGTTAATATAGTATGATAATTGGTGGAGAAGAGACAGTGCGAGATATGAGTAGTTGGGATTAGAAGTAATTTGGATAGGAAACTCTATCGTATTCGCATCGTCGCAATCGAAATCGAAATATCAAAAATCGTCGTGCCGCGCACTCGAACCAGAAGCCAGCCGACCGGGCTGCCATCCGACCGGGCTGCCATCCGGTCGGTGTGCCATCCGACCGACCTATCATCCAGGTGTGGTGTCATCCGACCGACCCGCCCTTTCCCCTTCTGGAATACTATAAATACCCATGTCACTTTCATACTTTCTACTTTTGGAAATCCTCTGATCGAACAGCCCGTGTTCTTCACCTTTTGCTCGATTTCTCTCAATCCCGGTAAGATCTCGTCCTAAATCTTGTACTTTCATGATCTACACGCACTCCTACACCTTTCTATCTTTTGATTTTTAACTTTTGACCGTGAAATCACCAAGATTCAAGGTGTTCTAGGATGACGTCATCATGAGTTCTTGAAGAACTTCATGATTTGGCCTCAATCCACCAAGAACAACTTAGATCTAACCGATTTCCACATCATTAAATAAAGATCTTTCGTAGATCTAAACATATTCACGGTGAAAAGGAATTGAAAGATGGTTTCTAACTTTGTTTCAACTCTTTTACACTCAACGCACTCAAAACCGATAGAATCGGATCTAGTTCTAACCCCTACTCGTTCTTAGTGATGTGTTGGCTTAAGATCTGGATCCTATCCACGAGGCCACCGATTCCGGGTTAATCAGGAAGGACCGACTTGAACCGGTTAACTGACTGAAAATTAGGTGATTCCAGTTCGGTCAGGTTACCAGGTTCGAGATGGGGTTCTGATCGGTTGACACGTTGTCAAGGTGTCTTGATAAAACTACAAACAATCAGAATGACCAAGTGAAAGACGAACGGAACAACCAGCACGGAGTGCTATCCGACCGGACTACTGTCCGACCGGCCAGCCACCCGAACGACTGGTCGTCCGAACGACTGATACTTTAGGTCCCACACTTAATCAACCTTATTTAAGGTTGAGTATCGAACGAATTGCTATCCGATCGGACTACCATCCGACCGGATTACTCTTCGGATCATGAGATACTTGACTTTAACCCTTAATCGATTTTCAACATGTTCAATACGTCAGTGATGCCATCCGACCGGACTGTTGTCCGACCGAGTGACAACCTACGGTGAACTTGTCCTTACTGAAGTGCCAGCCGATCGGGTTGCCGGCCGATCGAACGTCTGTCCGATCGACCGACCTGAAAGGTAGAAACACTTCAATGTTTTCAGATGCTACAACAAAAACTTCAAAAGTCAAACCATCATACACCAACACATCCTTCCCATAGGAAGAAACAATCGACTCGAAAGGTCGTCCGACCGGACTACCGTCCGACCGGATAAGTAGCTGAACGGATTATCATCCGCACGACTGGCCGTCCGATCGGACTACCATCCGACCAGACTACCATTCGACGCATCAACACTTATTCTCGTTTTACGCGTCATTTATCGTTATGCTATCGAACTATTCAGGCTAATCTTACTCTCAAGCGCTCCCTTCAATCCATCAACCGCTGTGAGTATACTCGATCCCTTTTTGCTTTACGCACTTTTGGGTGTTACATACGTTACTTATTCTAAGTCACATTGAACACACTACGCAATACTTTAAACGCTAACCGATACCGCATGTTATACGTGACTTAATGAATGCTTGTTTGTTATGTTTACACATGGAATGCTGTCTACCTGCCTTAGCAACGATAGTACTATAGTTTGGACCAGCACCCGTTCACACGTGGGTTGTTAAGGACAATTACTTGCATGGACTACAGTGGTGGTCATGTATTGCGAACTGCCTTGGGCAGTCAACCCGTAGTCATTGGTAACGATAGGTTCATGTCGATAATTAAACTTGTATATGCTATTATCAAACTTGTATGCTCACCTTTACACTATGTGTATTGAATTTTATTTTAACGTATGTGACAGGATCTTAGGATGCTTATCTGCTTGGAAAGTGAGGCCATAATAAGTTTCTAGAGGCCAACAAATAGTTGTCTGTACAAATGAAATCAAGAGTCTCTAGAAGCAGATAAACAATTGGGCTATTTGAAAATCTGAGTTGTCGGAATAGAACTATTTGTCTAGATTTTGTCTATAATAATTTGTTTACCTTTTGAGACATGGTATGGGACGTGTTACTTTAAATTGATTGGTAATGATAATTGTTATGGAAACTTTGGATAATCTGTTTCGCTCAGTGCCGCGCCTCGATGATTCCGCCATCGGTTGGGGTGTGACATGAACTCTTCTTGTGGTTAGAGTTCCCTTTGTGCTTCTTGTCAAAACGGTGTGAGTTATCATCCTCACGTTTTCTCTTCTCAACATCTGAATTTCTAAGCGATCTCTGCCTGACCGCATCAAGGGTAAGAGATAGTGTCAGATCAGCTACAGACCTAAAGGTAGTAGGTCGGGATGCCTTCACACTGGCTTTGATCTCCGGGGCTAAACCCCCAATGAAACGAGCTATCCGTTTTGGTTCCGGTGTCACCAAATAGGGAACCAATCGAGACATGGTATTAAAACTTGTAAGGTATGCCTGACAGTCCAAATTCTTCATCACCAATGTCAGGAAGTCAAGCTCGATCTTCTCAACCTCATTTTGAGGACAATAATTCTCCTTGATAAGAGCAACAAATTGATCCCAAGACAGATTGTACAACGGGATCTTCCTAGTAGGTTGGATTAGAGACCTCCACCAAGCTAGAGCTTCACCTTTAAATGACTGAGACACATACTTCACAACATCCCTATCAGCACAACCACTAATGTCAACCACGGTATCCATTTCGTCTAGCCACGTCATGCAATCAATGGCTCCTTTTTCTGCACTGAAATCCCTGGGCTTGCAGGAGACAAAATATTTGTAGGTACAGGTCCTTGTACGTGGCTCTTGTTCAAAAACAATCTTCTTAGATGGAACACTATGCTGGTTTGAGGAGTGTCGGTCATCATCCTTCTTCGACTCATGTTGTTTAGAAGGTGGCTTACTATGAGCCTCAGAGTGAGTCTTAGGGTGTGATTTGGAATGGGGTGCTGATAGGGTCTTACTCCGAGTACCGCTTGATTCATTGTCTCGTCTGTCCAGAGCTCTACTAACGACATTGTCTATCAATGCCTGCAGTTTTGCACCAGCTATGTTGATTCTGGTGTTCTCATGATTTTCCAGAGGGTGACTATTGACTTCTTCAGACTCTGCCATGTAGCTTGATTGCTACATAAAATGATGACAATGATTTATTTAGAGGTTTATAACAGAATTGTCACCTCGATAATTTATTAACCATGGTATTAATAAACCATATTGGTTAATTTGTTAAGCATATATATATTCAGGATATTCATTATAATTATCCTTAGTTTAATTAAAATATAATTACGGCACAAGAAGGCCAAGTCACAAGGACAAATTAAATTATAAGCTAAGATTTTATAGGATCGAGGCATTAAGGCTTGGATCATAGTTCATTACATTTCCTTGACAGGGAGTTATAGACTACAACTGTCTTTAGTCTCAAAGGATATTAATTATGACCCGTAGGCACTTTCATCACTAATGGATGATTATATAAATTAGAGACAGGAATTGGAAGAATCCAATATAAGGATAACTTATGCGATTTTATCGAATCATATTTTCCAGGAGTGTTAACATGTTTACAGATGTTAACAAGGATTTGAATCTTTTAAATAGGTTTTACCATCTTGGCCATGTCTGAAATGACATATAGGCTAGGTTATACCTTTAAGATTCTTTTTAATATTTAACGCAGAGCAATCATAAATTGAGATGTTTTAGGACATATCATATATGTTAAAATCTATAAAAGGAACTTTCTCATAAAAGTCTTAAAATTACAACAATGCCCTAAACGGGTCTTTAAAGAAATAGCATTGTCCACGCATAGACTAAAAGATAAATATGTCCTTATAAGGACTATTAGAGAAAAGGAATACAACAAGAGAAGTTTCTTCTTCATCTTAGTCTTGAAAGTCTCCTCCTTGGTTCACTGTGTGCGGTATGGTTACTGAAGGTTTTGGCGGGTAGTCGAAATCCTCCACACTAGGAACCTTAGCAGGAGTGGAATCCAAGGATTTTATGGTTAGCAAATAATATGGATCACAGATAGGGTCAGGACAGGTATAATCCAAGTTTGGGATTCCAAGACTTGGAGGTAAGAAATATGGATTATTTGGGTCCATAGGTATCATCTTTGGAGTGGGAGCCTCAGGGACTGCTGGTATGGGCTCCTCTGATGTTGGCTTCTCAATTGAAGTTTCAAAAGTCTCAGGTAAGGAGTTTGGAACATGGTTAATGGTTTCAATTGGTTTGATTTTGGGAATGGGTCCAAAAAGATCCTTCCTCCATATTGGTCGTACGCTTATTCGAGCTATGGTACGAAGCTTACCATTCTTAAACTTCGGGTTTGGAGAACTTCCACCAATGGCAGCTTTACTCGACGACATGTTCCTGAAATGCATAAATATCGAAAGCAATGTATACTTTTTAAGGATGGGATTATTCCTAATCCAAGTCTAGACTCAGAAGTTGAGGAATGTGCAACTATGTCATTGAGATTAAACACGAAAGGCTAGTGTTTAACCCCCCAAAGGCTTTAAGCAAACAAAACAGTTTAAACGGGTTATCTCAATGATTTAACCTTCATACGATTAAATATTCAATACCCAACCAAGCGGTATTTTATATACCGTACCCCAAGCCCGTATAAGGGAAAATAAGTTAAAAGTATTTACCTGAGCAAATTATACAAATTTATCCCAGCCGTACAAATCAGCAAGTGCAAGTATCTTTTACTTGGCTCCTAAATCTGGAACGAAGGTTTTAATAACCTATTAGATTCCTAACGGGTCTTAATTAAGTCTAAACTTAGACCGGTTAGTTTTAAAGGAAGATATACGGTTCAAAACGCAAGATTAAGCGAAGACCGGAATAGAATGTGATTTAGACCCGACAAGTTTGAAGACTTGTATAATATGAGTAAACTAAACACATTCTGGATTTTGAGATAAAAATGATAAGGTTTGACCCGTTTCGGTTAATTTATGCAAACTAGTTACATAAACCCGCACCGAACGCGAAAAATGCATAACGGGTAACCAAATGAGTCATGAACAGGTTTCCTAAGTTAATATGCCTTAAATATGTTGTGATATCAGTAGGATACCTTCCATTATGCCCAAAACGAATTTAAACTCAAATTAAGCCCCGTAGGGGTATTTTGGTCATTTTAAAGGTTATAAAAGAGATTAATTATTAATCTGAGGTTCAGGTCTGAAAAGATCAGTAAAAATATTTAATTTAATAAGTTATATCAGTAGGGTATTGCATATATGTGAAATTTATCATTTATAACCAAACTATGCACCGTATGGGCATTTTGGTAATTTTACATAAGCTTTAAAGGTTAAATTTGGAAATCTGAGTTCAAAACTTTTGCTTACTGTTAAATTATAAAAATTTACTTAAAACATTAGTAGGTATTAAATCTTATATGTTAAAAATAGTTTTAACTCATACTATGCATTTAAAACGCGTAAAAGCCAGTTTTTAAGCGATTTTCGGGTTATAATGAGTTTTTGATCAGTTTATAAAGTTCAAAATATTTTATTTATCATATAAAATCAGTAGCAAAAAGTTTGGTATCAAAATATTATGTAAAACTCATTTTATTAGCAAAAAGGGTATAACCGACAATTACCGAATTAAAGCAAGAACCCTATGTTATGCTCAGTTTAAAAATAAATAAAAATCTTCAAAAATCCCAAAATATTATATTACATCATTGGGTAAAATTTTTGGTGTTGAATTTGGGTTTAAATAGGCTTTATGCTAATTATGCCGTTTAATTAATAAAAAGCTTTCAATTTACGCTATTGAGCATAACTCTTAATCTAGACCTCAAACTGATGTCAGATTTTTAGGACATGTTTATAAATCAGTAACAAAGGTTTTTGTCCTCTCACATTTTCAAAAATCTCGTTTTAAGGTCAAAAGGGCATAATGGTCAACATTTAGGCATATAACGGAAACATGCAAATGAATCGGATAAATTAGGAACCAAGTTGCATAACCTTAGAGGATTGTACTAACTTATAACCTGGTCCTAATGGAACTTTAAGGCATGTCTAAACTAAGCTAAATCGGGTCAGAACTGAAAGTCAAAGCAAAAGTCTACTTTTGCGACTTTCGGTTCCGAACCGGGCCTAAACTCAAAATTGTCGGGTTGAACATGCTTAGACATGTTCTTACATTAATTACCAAGTTATATAAGTGTTAAAACAGGTTTCATAGCTTGTACATTGCTAATTATGATTTTATTTGCAAAATAGCTTTCTGTTGATTTTTTATAATTAAGTTTGACCCGACAATTGACCTAGTTAGAGTGGGAATCAGAGGGTGCCCTTTTAAGGGTTTATTACCCACATAATTACCAACTCATAGCCACTTTCAATTCGAAAAATGACTGTACCATTAGTGATTAGTCACTTAGTCAAAGCTTAATTACGATAAGTTTGACTTTTTGTTTTTTAAGCTAATTAAAAGGACTAAGCAGGGATTAAAACTCTTACTTAAGGTCCTTGCTATCTTTTCTACACTTCTCAATCTTCTCCTAAGGCCAGCTACCTCTAGAGACGAGTGCTTGAGTTGTTGCAAGTGAATGAGCACTTGAACAATTGAACTTATGGCCTTTATATAGGATTTCTAGAGCTCCAAGATCATTCCATATGTACCTAGGATATAATTCAGATGATCCCAAGTGTCCCTAGGCCAGTATAAACCATCAGACAAGCCCCTAGAATCGAAAACCAGGCTTTAAAGTCGGTGTAACCTGCTGAAACAGGCATCTGTGCATGTTTTCTGCATTTGCAGGTTTCAGGCGGCCCGCGTAAGAATTGGCTAAGGTCTTATGCGGCCGGTATGAGGCCCAGATGGGGTCACAAGTTTGATAACTTTGCACATTTGGTCCCTGGTCCTCCTAAACTCATTTTAACTTGTTTTATTGCACTTTTAACCCTCAAACTTGACTTTTAAGGACTCCAAGTCATAAACAAACTTTGTTAAATCCCCTGGTTGGTTATACGGTTACCGAAAAGTCCTGAATTTCAACTTTGACGCTTTTAACCCCTCACTTACGAATGTCAGCGTATCTTTTTCATATGATATCAAAGCCTTGTGAAATTTTTATCACTCATTCATGGGAGCATATTTAATTGTTACAAAGCTTCGGGTTCGCTAAAAGGTCACTCAGAGGTATAATTTAAACAAGTTGATACATTTAACCCTTGCGGTTTGTAAACTTTCATTTTCTTCCACAAACGGCTTCATATTATTCATAATTCATTCGTTTAAGGGTATAAACATCGTGTAGGGTTGTTGAATGGTATAATTATCGAATGTTGACACTTTGAATCCTTTTACACACATACTTTCTTTGTTTGTCAACTTTAGTCCCACATATTTAATCCATTACACGTTTAAAGCTCATGACACGTGTCTTCATTATATTGGACATGATTTTGCGAGGTGTTACATGAAAGTAGGAGAATCGGTGGGCGCCAATGAAGAAACAGTGATCTAAATTGACCGAAATCAATTAGATCGGGGGTTTTGTCTCTGCATAAAAAGGGTTAATCTCCTTGTCGATTCGGTGGTTGGTTGGACTACTTCTCCGGTGATCACTTCAAAACAGAAAGCCGTTAGACTCGCCACAGGGAGAATGGGGGTTCTCTCCATAACCACCCTCCGGCGTGAGAATATGTATAGTGATCTTAAAGGAAGAAGATGAAGTAGTAAGTGTGAGAGTAAGTGAAAGTAACTTGTGAGATCATACCTAAAGCATCTTATTTTAACCATATTTTGGCGGGAAAATGGTGTAACGAAGATAGTAACGGAAGATACTTTTTCGTTGGCGGTTATATTTTCTTTGCGTCAATCATTAACTTCACATCCATGCACACGGATCGTGGGTCTGATCGACAGTTGGGGAGATGTCACGTGTAAAGTGGTTTTGTATAGATCTTTCTTCAAATTGGTGTCATCATCATGATTTAGATGAGCGTCTAAGATTGTGCCACGTCACATTCGGTTGTAACTGAATGACTATGCACGATGAGTATTTATGGCTTTCTAGAAGATCTACAGTTGTAAACCATTGTGCCTTTGGCACATGTCCATTCTGTTATAACAGAAAAGATTCCTTTGTTCAAGTCTTAATTTCAGGCGCGCGGAGATGTTTAGGAGTTTATCTTCAAGCCTAATTGTACCCTTGTGCGGGCCCGCGCAAGGGTGTTAGTTGAGTATTTGTCCTTCTTTTCTCCGGCGCCTGGTCATCAAAGACTGTTCTTTCCCCAATCTTGTTTAGAACCGCTGCGCAGCCGCGCAGGGTCTTATTTAAGATGTTTTTGGAATAAGATTATGGTATGGCCCTATGTGCTTACGTAGGGTTTTTAGGACCATACCCCTTCAGTATCGAGTAACTGGTCCCCAATACCAGATGCTCATCCCTACTTGTGAGTGCAGAAATGAGACTATCTGAATATGTACTTGAACAAAAAGGTTATTTGGCATATGCACATATATTTTACACCCAACTGCAACCCATGTTTGAGTTATTATATTCACAATTTCTATATAACAAAAGAAAATTAGCCAACTTAATATTGTTCACATTCACGTTTATTTTAATGGGTGAGATAATCGTAAGCACCTAAATGCCTTGTAATTAAATTATTAAAAATAATCACTTTAAATACACATATCCAAACACTCTTGAATTCTCGATTTAAGCTCGTTGCATACAATAAAGTGAAAAATGTCATATGATTCACACACTCTAGATTAAATCATGGCAAAAAGGATTCACATAAGTAAACGTAACAAACATGAGTTAATTATTTGATAATCGAACTAAGTACCTTATTTATGAACCCCAACATCAAAGATGAACAAACATTGATTGTATAGCCATCTCTCTCATAGAACGTGAAAGAGTATAATCCGTTGCCCTTTCTTATTCATTCTCATAGTATATATAATTTATAATGAATCTCCTATAGTGGTGGAGATATTTACATGCCAAATATTGCTGATATGCTTTCCTATTTTATATAATGTATGTATTGTCTATTACACCCCCGCAGTCGAAGCTAAAGGATGGAGAATGCTGAGACTGGACCGGAAGTCATCAAATAAAACTTTAGGCAGTCCTTTCGTAAATAAGTCAGCCACTTGAAGATGCGTAGGAAGGTGAAGAACACGAACAGTACCTCGTTGAACCAGATCACAAACAAAATGAATATCTAGCTCAATGTGTTTTGTACGTTGATGTTGAACTGGATTTCTGGACAAGTAAATTGCACTGATGTTGTCACAGTACACAAAACTGGCCGTGGTCACAGGTTTGTGTAGTTCCAGCAGGAGATTACAAAGCCAACAGATTTCAGCAACCACATCTACAATGCCCTTGTATTCAGCTTCAGCACTGGATCGAGAGATAACAGACTGGCGTTTAGATGACCATGATCTAATGTTCGGGCCTAAATAGACACAATAACCAGAAGTGGAACATCTGGACAACCAGCCCAGTCAGCGTTGGTATATGCACGTAAAGAGAAATTCTCGGAGGTACCTATAGTGAGGCCATGAGAGGATGTACCTTGAAGGTATCGTATGATGCGATTAAGAGCATTCCAGTGATCCACTTTTGGTGCGTGCATATACATATGCAAACTTGCTGAACCGCGTAACAAATATTGGGTCTCGTGAACATTAAATATTGAAGGGCTCCCACAAGGCTACGATATAGTGTGGGGTCGTCAAAATCAGTACCCGAGTTTGAACCAAGTTTCGGCTTGGTATCTATTGGCGTTGCCACATGTTTACACGAAGACATGCCAGCTCGATCGATAATATCTTTTGTGTAAACCTGTTGAGAAGGAAACATTTTGGCACCTTGCCGTTGAACTTGTATGCCCAGAAAATGACTAAATGGCCCGAGATCTTTCATTGCAAATTCATCTGCAAGCCGAGACATAAGGTTCACGCGTAGGGAGTCTGTCGACACCTTTATAATTATGTCATCAACATGAATAAGCAGATAGGCAGTAGTTCCGTTGTGACGGTAAGTGAAAAGAGATTATCACATTTACTCTGTTGAAACCCCAATGAGAGAACAAAATCTGTAAATCGTTGGTACCAAGCACGAGGAGCCAGTTTCAAACCATAGAGAGATTTTTTTAGTAAGCACACATGGTCTGGATATCATTGATGAGGAAACCCCATAGGTTGATACATATACACTGTCTCGTTGAGGTTACCATGAAGGAACGCGTTAGTAACATCTAGTTGATGAATTGGCCAAGATTGTGACAAGGCAAGAGATAACACAGTGCGTATGGTAGTGGGCTTCACAACAGGACTAAACGTTTCACCGCAGTCCACCCCAATTTGTTGATTGCTCCCATAACAAACAAGGCGAGCCTTATATCGTTCCAAAGTACCATTCAACCGAAATTTATGGTGAAAAAGCCACATACTACATAAGACATGCATATGAGGTTGCCTAGGGACTAATACCCAAGTCTTATTTTTAAAAAGAGCATTAAATTTTATGCTCATAGCGTTATGCCACTCCATGGTGGACAAGGCGTCCCTTGGGTTTTTAGGAATGGGGATGAATGTCGAGGAGTGAAGATTAAGAATGTGTTTTGCTTTACCTATGCCATCCACAAATCGAGTACGGATGGTTCGAGTTGGGGGTGGGTAGGGGGAGGTGGTGGTGGAGGAGAGGTAGGGGTAGGTTGAGATGAAGGAGTTAATTGTGGAGTTGAGGTTGGCTCGTGAGGTAAGGTAGGTAGTGAGCTGGTAGGAGACGAAGGTGGGACGTGAGGTGATGTGGGTAGTGGGTTGGAGGGAGTCGAGTGTGGGCTGTGATGTGATATGGGTAGTGGGCTGGAGGGAGTCGAGAGTATGGATG
This sequence comes from Helianthus annuus, assembly GCF_002127325.2. NCBI lineage: Eukaryota > Viridiplantae > Streptophyta > Magnoliopsida > Asterales > Asteraceae > Helianthus > Helianthus annuus. The sequence goes on along the minus strand of NC_035434.2, from coordinate 27,709,416 downwards.
AGGCAGGGCCGAAGGAGTGGGTTGGTTGAATTGGAGTAGAGATGTTGGGTTGGACAGGAGTTGTAGTTGGAGAAGTAGGAGAAATAGGAGGAAGGGTAATAGGGGATCATAAAGATCACAATGTCTTTGTCACAAATGGACAATATAATATGGACCGTAGGCGAAACATCACAAATGGATGTTTATAATAGGTTCATCATATTAGATGATATAAGTCATGATTGCATTAATCATATTGACTATTTGGTTTGAGCATAGCTCACCACCTTAGACAAGGAATCATAAAGATCACAATGTCAATGTCTCAAATGGAGAATATATAATAGCCCGTAGGCAAAACATCACTAAAGGATGTTAAATAGCATGATCATCGTATTAGATGATATTAGTCATGATCGCATTGATCATATAGACTATTATGTTTGGACATAGTCCAACATTTGTAGACAGGGGGTCATAGACCACAACTGTCATTGTCTTATTAGACAACAGGTATAGTGTTGGTGCACTTGTGTCTGTACTTTGTCTGTATTTTGTAATGTTATAAAACGATGTCTTTTGTTAGTCTTGTTTACGTCTTGTGTTGTTAATATGTGTTTTGATGTAAGTTTGACCAAGTCAACCATCCTCCTGGTTTGACTTGGCCAAACAGTTAACACATGATTTGTAAGTTGTTGTGTCGAAGGATGAGTCATCGAAGGATTGTTTATATCCTTCGATGAGCTCGAAAGATAACCTTCGATGGATGTAGATGGACCTCGAAGGATATATATGTGGATCCTTCGATAGGTGTCTGGTCGATAGATGATCTTTCGATCAGACAATTTGATCCTTCGACCAGATGGTCTGTTATGGATATATATAGTCATGTATGTGTTCACTTCACAGTTAGACAGTTTAGACAGAAAGATAGAAAGTGTGTGTGAGTGAACGAAGTCTTTTAGAGAGCATTTTCAGTTTGGTCAAGGGCTGTAACCGTGTCCACTGAAATACAAGAGAAAACTTTGATATCTCGTGTGTCTTCCTTTCTCTTTGTAGCTTGTGTTCTCATATAAACTACCGGTTTGCATTCTAGCTTGGATTCCGCACTTGCTAGTGTGTTAAGCATAACAAGGATAAGGTTTAACCTCGACCTCCGGGGGACCTACAAGTGGTATCAGAGCCGTGGCTCTTTTCCTTGTTAAAAACCGAGTTTATACAAGACTTTGGAGTGTTTGGACAAAACTCACATGGTTTAGCACCCGTTTTCAGTGTTTTTCCCGCATTTCTAGACGTGAAAACGTGTTCTAAACTAACCGGTTGGGTAACTTAAAATCTTGTTTTTAAGAAGTTTGGTAATTTCCGGCCAAAATTCCGGCTTACTCCGGTGACCGGTTTTCTGGATAAGAACCTTCTATTTTAGGCAATATTTTATTGGTCAAATCTGAGTTGGTAGAAAGCATGGTCTGAACATACCTTTCTGCCGAAAGTTGTCTACCAACCAATCACCTTTTCACCAACCTGTCACTATTTGTCTGTTGTGTCAGTTCAGATCGAAGGATATCCTTCGAAGTCGAAAGATCATCTTTCGATCAAAGGAGGTTCGACAGATATTCATCCTTCGAACATCCTTCGAAGTCTGTGACTTATCTTTCGATCCAAGGAATCTTTTCGAAGGATATATCTTTCAATCTACAGTTTCTTATTCGAAAGATAAGGATCCTTCGTTTGGAGAATCTTTCGAAAACATTGTTCGAAATTCAACAGTGATCTTTCGAACACTGTTGATCCTTCGAACAAGTAGTATCTTTCGATCCCAGTCTGTTTGAGTTTAACAAGTTTGTGTTTTTCAGGTCTTTCGATCAAGGATCTTTCGGCTGTCTGTTCTCATTCAAGATATTAACATAGTCTGTGAAAATTATTTTTTTTTTTAAAAAAAAAGGAAAACTTGTTTTTCAAATTTTAAATCAATTTTCACTTAATATATTAATTGTTATAAAATGGGAACAAATGGTCAGTGGGATCCATCCGCGTGGACTACAACAACTTTGACTCCACAATCATCAGCTACGCAATCATCAGCCACGCAATCTGCGTCAGATTTCAACAAAACTGCATGGATGCAGGCTATTGCCCCACCTCAAGCTGCAATGATAACTGCAAATCAATGGGCATTGGTCACAAATCAAAGCAGCAGCATTCAAGCAATGATGCAGAACGACAGTGAAACTGGTACAAGCACAAAACCGCCAAAGCTAAATCACATCAATGATTGGGGATGGTGGAAAGAAAGGCTGAGAACTTATGTTCAGGGGCAAGGTCAAGATCTATGGATGTGCTTTTTCACCGCATTTGACAATGAGTTGGAAGTTGCAGGATCTAATCCAGAAACTTACAGCACTATGTCTGATGATGATAAGAAGAAATTTGAGTTAGAAAAGAAAGCATTCATGATTCTCACACAAGCTCTTCACAGAGACATTTACCACCAGTTTGTTTACTGCACGACTACTAAAAGCTTGTGGGATATGCTCACGTTACGATGTGAAGGAAATGCTCAATCTAGAAAGATCAAGCAAGAATTACTGAAGAAAGAGTTTGAAGGATTCACGTGTATGGAGAATGAGACTTTGGCAGAGTTATCTACAAGGTTCCATCACTTGTTGAGCGAGATATTTGCTTTTAGAGTCACTGCCACTCCACAAGAAATGGTGAAGAGATTTGCTGATAGCTTACCATCAAAGTGGAGCAGTTTTCTTGAAATTCTCAAAGAAAATGGTGTTCTAGACACAATCACCGTTTATGAGTTAATTAAAAAATTGGAGAACAAGGATGTAGAAGAAAAGCTTAAGGCAAAAAGAACACTAACTCCTCAAAATCCAGAGATGTACTATGGGATTGCAGGAGGTATCAGTGGAGAAAAACCAGCCTCTCAACACGCGAAGCTTCAAACAGCTTTCATCTCAAACACCGGACCCTCCACAACAAATCAGTTTGATCCTTCAGCATACACGATGATGTATTCAAGACCAGATTCTTCTTCTCAACAACAGTATGTGCAACCGACAGCTCAGCAATTCACACCACCGCCTTTCTTAGACCCAAGCAGAGCTCAGCAGCAACAACCGCAACAGCAAGGGTTTTATGGAAGCTCTTCAAACTTTCAAGCCACTTCCAATCCGAACACAGTCAGATTAGACACTTCCAACTTTTCTAAAGTCACTGTTGAAATAGCCAAGGAGCATATGGAGATGTTGAATACCTTGGTTAGTGCTTATTGTGGATTGGTCGCAGGTCAGATTGGGAATATCAGTCTAACCAATGAAGATTATCAGCAAGTGGATAAAGAAGAGTTTAAAATGATGGATATCAAATGGGCTCTTGCTAGTGCAATTCGAAGAGCAAAAGAGTTTATGGAAAGGACGGGGAGAACCAACTTGGAAAGCAACAACAACACCAAGTATGGTTTTGATAAGAATGCTGTCACTTGTTTTAATTGTGGTGAAAAGGGTCACTTCAAGCGGGAGTGTCAGAAGCCACCTAAGCAAGGAAATCAGAATCCCTTCAGGAATCAAGGACAGCCACAACAGCAACAGAACAACAATTCTGTCAGATCAATAGTTCCTGTTGGAGGAAATGCATCTGGATCCACAAACACTAATCCCCACAGAGGATTGGTCGTTCAAGCTGATGAAATCTGCAACTGGAACCTTCAGCTTGGAGAAGGAGGAAATGGTGGAACAGCATGTTATGCTAAAGTAATTGAGAAGGTTATAGAACCCGTGTCTGCTGGTGAATCTTCAGAAGATGAAGATAGTTCGGGTTATAGTGGGAGCATGGATGGAGAATCACTTGATGCTGGTGATTTATCAAGTGATGCTTTAGATTTGGAAGTAGATGAGCTTTTGGCTGAAGCTGAAGCATTATGCAAGAGGAGATCTATTCTCTGCCAGAAATCTGCTGGAACTTCCGAGAAGCTTGCTCAGTTTTTCTCTGAAGATGGATCTTTTTCTTTTCATACAGCCTTTATGGCTCACGTAGAAGGTCAGACTTCTCAGGTATGTGATACTAATTCTGACTCTATTTCTGTTCCTATTGAATGTGCAAAGTGCTTAAAATATGCAGAAAAGGAAAGTCAATTTGAAATCACACACAAACACAATCAAGAATTGATTGTAGATCTTTCTAAAGCAACCGAAGCTAACTTGTTTTTAACCAGAAATGAAAAGGAATTTAAAGCAACAATTGCGTCATTAAGACATGATGTTTCAGAATTACAAAAGGCTGTTTTGAGAAAACAACATGCTAACAATAATCTTATTGACACAATTGAAAAGCAAATGGTAGAGTTAGCAACAGCTCGATGTGAATGTGAGACAATTAAGCAGAAATTGGAAAGCTATTCCAATTCCCGCTATGTATTGGATCACATCATTGATGTTCAAAAGAAAAAGGGGGATACAAAATGTATTGGATTCAAATCATGCCCTCCCCCAATGAATCACAATTACTCCAAATTGCCTGATGACGAGGATATGCCCCGTTTTGAACCTACTGTGCCACTCGGTCTAGATGACTTTGCAGCAGGCCTCGGGTTCACAACTGGTACATCATCCTCGGGTCAATCAGAATCTGAGAATGTGACAGATTCATCGTGTGTTAAGGAACAGAGTCCTCCCATTATTGAGGATGCTGATTCTTCGGACGATGAATCTGAAGAAATTGTGAAACAACAGTCTAACTCGGTTACAACAGATATTCCTATTGAGAATCACATTCTGTGTGATCCACCAGTGAAACCGAGTAAGACTGAAATGTCAAAAGCAATGGAGTCCCTTATAGTTAGCCCTGAAGGGAATAGCTTGTTGTATACGCTCAAAGGAGATAGCAAAATCTACTCTAACAAAGATTTTCCAATAAAAAATGTAAATCAAGATTTAATTGAGCAAATCTTTGAAGGATGTACTGATAAGTTTTTGGGGAACAAAAGTGGCAAAGTTACCGTCACTCAATGTGATCCAATTCCATGTGAACAAATTAGAAAACAATACGGAAACCAAAAACTACCAATTGAGCGAAAACAACAAGTCAACTCCGGAAAGGGTAAGGTACAGGGAAAGAAGGCTCAGAACAAGAATGTTCAAGCACCTAAAGTTCAGCAGCCTAAGACTGAACAACCAAAGGTTCAACAACCTAAAGTTGAACAGTCTAAGGCTACACAACCTAAAATTCAACAATCAAAGGTTGAGCAACCTAAGGTTCAACAACAAAAGGTGCAAAACAAAAGAGCTCCTGTTAAGAAACGAGAACAGAAAATGAACTTTGTTGGATCCAAGGGTTCAGACAAACTTGAAACATTTCAGGATAAATCTAACGTTGATTTTGTAAAACAAGTTAGAATTTTAAAAAGAAATGATCAGAATAATTACACCCAACACACCAACGGATGTGATTTAGGTCCAAGCACGTCTAGATCACAAAGTTCATTGTCTGGTTCTCCGTCTGGTCATCAACATGTTTCTCCGAGGTTTGTAGAGCGGAGAACATGCTTTGAATGTGGCACAATTGGGCATATTGTAAGATATTGCCCATACGTGCAAAAGCTGAAGTAAAAAACGAGTGCTCCCCAAGAAATCAATTACCAAAAACGACCAGTTTCCCCGAAACAGGACCCACGTGTCTTGAAAGAAAGGGAAAAGAAGCTAAAGCAAAAGAATCAAAAGGTAATTGAAAAAGCCTTAAAATCAGAGGTCAAAGAAGAAAAACTTGTACAAGCAAAACCTGAAACTGTAAAACCAGTAAATGCTAAAACAATAAATTCAAATACTGGTAAAAGACAAACAGCTTGGAAGCAAAAGCAGGTAATTCAATCAGGGGGAGCACCACAGGTTCTTTTTCCTAATCATCAAATGATTGAAATCACCTTCCTTGATGATCAACGACGACCCAAGTCCACAAAGGCTTGGGTCCCCCTCTCAAACTGATAAGTTAGTTGCATGTGCAGGCGGCTCCAGGAGGAACTATTAATAGTCATTGGATTGTTGATAGTGGGGCTTCCAGGCACATGACGGGCGACTATCGTCTTCTTTTCGATGTGCGAAGTATAAGAGGAGGTTATGTCGCGTTTGCTGGAGACAAAGGAGGGTATATCACCGGCGAGGGAATGATCTCAAATGGAGTTGTGAGTTTCGACAAAATCAATTATGTGCAACAGTTGGATCACAATCTCCTGAGTGTTTCTCAGATCTGCGACAAGAAGTTCACCGTGCATTTTGATGATGCCGGTTGTTATGTGCTGAAGCCAGGATTCAAGATTCCCGAAGAATGGATTCTCTTATCAGCTCCAAGAATTAATGATTTGTATGTCCTCGATATGAGCCAAGCAATAACTAAGTCCAAACAAGTTACTTGCTTTATTTCAAAAGCCACTGAAAAGGAGACGATCTCTTGGCACAGACGGATGGGTCATATTCACCTCAGAAAAATGAATCACGTTGTCAAAAACAATCTGGTGAGAGGTGTCAATGTGAAGAATTTTCAACTTCAAGATGTCTGTGTGCCGTGTCAGAAAGGGAAGCAAATCAAGAAATCACATCCATTGAAGAAGGTTAACACGGTAAACATGCCACTCGAACGTCTGCATATGGACCTTTTCGGCCCAGTCAAACACAAGAGTGTGCACGGGGAGGTTTTCTGCTTGGTAGTCACTGATGACTATTCAAGATTTTCATGGGTTGACTTCATGGTCCACAAGAGCGAGACTCCAGAAATTCTAAAGAATTTGATCACCTTGTTGGAAAATCTTTATAATCTAAAGGTGAGGCGAATTCGAAGCGACAACGGAACCGAGTTCAAAAACAGGGTTATGGATGAATTTTGCACTGCAAAAGGAATCCTTCATGAATACAGCTCTCGGTACACGCCACAACAAAACGGAGTCGCTGAAAGAAAGAACAGAACCTTAATTGAGACTGCAAGAACCATGTTGGTTGAGTCTCAGCTTCCAGTTTGATTCTGGACTGAAGCTGTTGCCTCGGCTTGCTACACGTTAAACAGGGTTCTCACAGTGAAAAGACATGGCAAAACGTGCTTCGAACTCCTACACAAGAAGACTCCTGACTTGGAATATCTAGAACCTTTTGGTGCACCATGTACCATGATTGAGCCTGACGGGAAGTTTGGTGCCAAAGCTATCGAAGATTACTTCCTTGGGTATGCTACTCCTAATCTGCGAGTATGGAACCTGACTACCAAGAAGATTGAAGAATGGGGTGAAGTAAGAGTTCAAAGATATTCTAATCCACCGAAGCCTTCTGGAGATCCATGGATGTTCGATTATGATGGTCTTTTCGACTCATTTAATCTGCCGACATTTGATGATGACAATGCAATTGCTCAAATGTTGTCTGAAAGCGAGAATGCGACTGGCTCTCAATTAGCTCGCCCAATCATTGTTGACTCACAAGCATCTTCTTCTGTCAACAATCTCGTTTCAAATGAGGTGTTTAATGATGCTGTTGACTACAATTTGTCATCGGAAGATGAGGAGTATGTTGATGCAAATGATGGTGAAGCACCGCGTCCGGTTCAAGGTACTTCAGAAGCAACGGATCCAGTGTCTGTGCCAATTGTCCAAGAAGAAAATGCATCATCTTCTACAACTCAACAGCTTCAGAATGATATCGGGAATTTAAATATCAATAACTTGAGGTCAAATGTTGAAATTCCTCCAGTTTCTGAAACCCGAATTCATAACATACATCCTCAGCAGAATATTATAGGTGATGTTCTCAGTGGTGTAAGGACAAGGAATCAAATCAAAAATAACGAAAATGCTGGCTTGTATGCTGAGATACGAGAATCGGGAAAACAAAATGATTGGTCTTTCGCCTGCTATGTTAGCCAAGAAGAGCCTAGATCTTGGAAGGAGGCATTGAAAGATGATTCCTGGGTGGAAGCCATGCAAGAAGAACTTCAGCAGTTCGAGAAGTTGGGCGTATGGAAATTGGTTGATAGGCCCGACAACTACAAGAAGATCGGAACTCGTTGGGTGTTTAAGTGCAAGAAGGACGACCGTGGGATTGTTGTCCGAAACAAAGCAAGGTTAGTTGTTCAAGGCTTCAGTAAGATCGAAGGTATTGACTACAATGAAGTGTATGCACCTGTTGCACGTCTGGAGGCTATTAGAATCTTTCTAGCCTACGCATCCTTCAAGAAATTCAAGGTGTACCAGATGGATGTTAAAAGTGCTTTTCTTCACGGAGTAGTCGAAGAGGAAGTATATGTCGAGCAACCACCGGGGTTTGAAGATCCATTACATCCTGACAGAGTTTTACTGCTTAACAAGGCGTTATATGGTCTTCATCAAGCGCCTCGAGCCTGGTATGAGACACTGTCTACCTACCTGCTGAATAACGGGTTTAGACGGGGTTTGATCGATTATACCCTCTTCATCAAAGAAAAATGTGAAGATCTTCTGTTGGTACAAGTGTATGTCGATGACATTATCTTTGGTTCTACAGATGATAAGTTATGTAAGGAATTTGAGAAGGTGATGCAAGATCGATTCGAGATGAGTGCGATGGGTGAAATGACGTTCTTCTTGGGTTTGCAAGTTAATCAGTCCGAATCTGGAATTTTTATCCATCAAACCAAGTACGTCGGAGACATCTTGAGCCGGTTCCAGATGTCCGATTCGAAGCCAATTTCTACTCCTCTTCCGCAGAATCACGGGATTACTCCGGATGAAAAAGGGGAAGCTGTGGACTCTTCACTTTATCGTGCTATGATTGGATCTTTAATGTATCTCACCGCATCAAGACCTGACATTATGTATCCAACGTGCCTTCTCGCCAGATACCAAGCAAATCCGAAGGTCTCTCACTATGCTGCTGTTAAAAGGATTTTTCGTTATCTGAAGGGTTGCCCTGACACCGGGTTATGGTACCCTAAGGATGATAACTTCGATCTCAAGGCTTACAGTGATTCTGATTTCGGCGGCTGCAAGAAAGATGGCAAATCAACTACAACAGGATGTCAGTTTTTAGGCAATCGCCTAGTCACTTGGCAGTGCAAGAAGCAGACATGTGTGGCTACGTCTACATGTGAAGCGGAATACATTGCTGCGTCTAGTTGCTGCTCCCAGGTTCTATGGATCCAACAACAGATGCGGGACTACGGTTTTGAATTCCTAACTACTCCTATTTATGTTGATAATGAAGCTGCTTTACAGATCACTAGAAATCCTGTACAGCACTAAAAAACGAAGCACATCGATATTAAATATCACTTCATACGTGATTGCTTTGAAAAGAGACTTATCGATGTGGTTCACATTCATACCGATCACCAACGTGCCGACCTTTTTACCAAAGCATTTGATAAATCAAGATTCGATTATTTACTTTTGGTAAACGGCATAAAGGTGAAGCAAGAGTAACCGACATCGGGAAATCGTTTTTGTAAATATTTTTCTAAAACCAAAAATCCAAAAATATGTTTTTACTTTATTTTATTTTTGAATTTTAGGGGGAGAAAGTTTCAAGAAAAATACAAAAACATTGAAAAACCACAAAAATACAAAAATATGTCTTTAATTTATTTACTTTCTGCATTTAAGGGGGAGAAAATTCAGAAAAACATAAAAACAATAGAAAAACAAAAATGAGTTTCTTGGTAATATAAGGGAAAATGATATTACATCAGAGGTCGGTCGAAACATGTTTCTAGAAATCAAAAGAAAAGAAAATGATAAGTAGCTCTACTAATGATGTACCGGTAGACTCACGATCATTTTAAAGTATGCAGGAGATATAAACATAACGAACTGAAAACCGCGTGGGAACCGCTCATTGGCATATGGTCTTGGTACCGAAATTTCGTTTGATAGATTGCCGAGGTTCTGAGATATTCGGGGTTTATGCTGTTTATCATCTGGGTATCATGGTTGTTTCTATAAAAGACAAAGTCTAGTTCTTCCATGATACCATACATACGTGTACATATCTCATACTGCATTCGACCTCAATAAGTGCTAAACAATCACATGTCCAATCAAAATAAGTGATAATATATCACATCTTTCCGGGAGTCAAGTTCGTCTCTCTGCTGTACGAAAGTACTGACCTGTTCACGGACTTGCTCCTGTGCCCTCATGCATATGAAAATCAAGTTCCTCATCAATAAGTGATTTCATCACATAGGGCTTGGTTTTCAAACTCAAATAAGTGACTTGTTCACATTTTATATACGTTAAAAACGGATGATAAATGGTATACTCCCCAGTAAGATGAACTCTCGTGCATACCTTGATACGGGAATGTGTCGTGAGTGGATGAACACCGGTCGGTAAGTATAAATCATACCTTAAATGTATCTCAATGTATTATGATTACACTTGATCGCTGAGTTTAAGTGGATAACAATATCGGTAATTGTGGTAGAATACTTATCCGCTTCTGTAAAAGAATCTTAAAAGGAAATGTGTTTTGACAAAAGACCGCGAACTGATATGATTCTCTTCGCCAGAAACTCGCAAAAATATTGTTGTGTTTGTACATTTTTATTTACTGCTTAACTTTTATTGTCTCATTTTAAACAGTTTTGTCGTTTGGTGCATATCAGCACGACATTAGCGGTGATGTCGTTTGATAACATTCAAAGGATATTAAAATTGTTGTCTTTTATTTTATCAAAATCCAAAAAGATTTTCAATTTAATCTTATTTTTGATTAACTGATGTTGGTGCTCGATCCGATACCTGGCAAGCTGAAATACTTCATAAAACTGACCTTTGCAGAACTTCATAACGGGCAATTTTTCAAAACGGTCGTTTCAGAAAACTTTTAAAAATTTGAAGGGTTTGAGTTGCAAATTTCCAAAATCCAAAGTATTGGTGAAAATCTGATCCTTCGAGGAAGCAATGGCCCTCGAAAGATCAGCTGGTCAATGAAAGTCAATGAAAGTCAATGAAAGTCAATCTGATGCTCGAAAGATGAATTGGTCAACGAAGGATTTGACCAATTGGATACTTCGAGCTGATCAGACTTTTCGAAAGATAGATCAGGTCGAAAGATGTCCTTCGAGGGTCCCCACAAATATCTGGTATCTTTCGATCCAGATCCACAAATATCTGGTATCTTTCGATCCAGATCTGGATTCTTCGACCCAAAGTTTCATCTTTCAAACACCTTTTCATCTTTCGAAAGGTCATTGATCCTTCGAGACGGTTCGAGTTTCGAGGTCAGAGTATAAAAGTGATCATCTTCTTCATTTCAACATAACAGTTCAAAATTTCATCATACAAAACCTTTGACCATACCAAAACTCTGCCAAAATCGACACAAAGTTAAGATATCAGGATTTCGATAACATTCACGGTAGGATAATCCTAGTACTCTTAACAAACAACAACACGCACACTTCATGTGATCATGTGATATTATCCTTCTTGTTCTTGTTTTCATTCTTATGACAATGATGGATGAAATGTGATATATATGTAATGTGATAATGTTGTAAATCTGTTAATGGTAGGTTTTTGATGATCATAAGGTTTTTAACATGGGATGGTAATTTCTGATGTCAAGGGTTTTAGGTTTGGGTTAACCATTGTTTTGTTTTGGGAACTTGGTCTAAATCGGACACAGAAGTAATATTTTTGACACTAAGATGTTGATTTTTAATGGCTTTGATGTTGTTGTTTTTAACTGGTCTGAAACATGCTTGAAACAAACTTAAAATAATCACCGGAAAATCATCCGATGAACAGTGCCGCCGGAAAACAACACGAAGGATGATGATTCTTAACCTCGAAAGATGGGTTGCAAAATATCCTTCGATTTGCGACTCGAAGGATACTAAGCTTTTCGAAGGATTCATCCTTCGATTGATTAGATCTTTCGATTGACCAAGATATCCTTCAAAATTAATGATCTTTCGAAAGTTGATCCTTCGACAAGGCCTTTCATCTTTCGAGAAAATGACATCTTTCGATCAAATTGTCATCCTTCGAGCCAAGTGTCAATCCTTCGATGTCTAAATGGAGTCCTTCGAGGAATCCAACACTTAGAAATTTTTCAAGAAATTGAAATTTTTCTAAGTGTGAAATCCTTGATGACTGTTTGACAATTTTTCTCATTACGTGTCTTTGTTTTTTCATGAACAGAAATGGCACCGAAAGGGAAGAAGGAACGGGCAAAACCAACTAAGAGAGAAAAGTCCGAAGTTGAATCTATGTCCGAGCCAAGACATAACATGGCCGCATATCTGCAACCGGAAGGCAAAGTTAGTCCGGAATTCAATGGAATAATGGAGTATCTTCACCGGGCGCGAATCAACTATGCCATTACTACTCAACACACCGCTTACCAGTCTCAGATCAAGGAATTCTGGAATTCTGCTGTGGTTGAAACAGTGGATAATCAAGAAGTGATAAGAGGATTCGTTACTGAGAAACCCATGGTGATCACCGAGAACACCATCAGAGCGCGTTTGCAATTGGGAGATCAACCAGAAGATTCGACTTCTGTTGATTTACAGTGTCAGCGTGGTTTATTGATGAGGCTATGTTACTCCTATAATGTGCTAGCAAATCAGATAAACAAAGGGTCCATGCCGTTACGATACAAGTTCTTATTGCATATTCTTATTCACTGCCTGAGCAACAAACGGTCTGGATACGATCTGTCGCCTATTGAATTGACGGGATTGTTTACGGCTTTAATTCTGAACAAGCCGTTCAACATATCACGTTACATCTTTGACAATCTGAAAGAGAATGCCCGCAGGCCACTTCCATCAGCAAATCAACGGACGTCAACCAAGTTTTGGTTATATCCAAGATTCTTGCAAATGATGATAGATGATCAGATTCCGGATCTTCCCAAGGTTGAAGCAGATGTTCTTCCAGTTAATCCGATGAACGAGCGTACATTGCTGATCTTCAAGTCTATGTCTAAGTACAAGGAATCCGATCCAGTCAGAAAGCTTATTGGTCACCTCGATGTTCCGACCTACGAGGCCCCACAGAACAACAAGTGGCGTCGAGATGCAAGTGATTCTGATGACGAAGAGCCCAGGTTAATTGCGTTAGCTAACACACAACTCGGGGCTAAGCACGGAATTAAAGCATCGAGCAGGAAGTCTGCTGGAAGTTCCAGTGCGGCAACACATGTTGAAGTTGATGTGAATGTTGCTGCGGAAGAAGTCCAAGGAGTGTTCATCGAATCTGATGTCCGTAGTGATATTGGTGGTACTGTAGTTGGAGATACAGGTGGTAGTGCAGGTGGAGATGGTGGTACTGCAAGTCGGTCATGCGATGATACGGCCGACAAAGGTAAAGGTAAGGTGGACGAGCCGAGGAAGTTGGTGAATGAAAGCAGTTCGTCTTCTGATGATGAAGGAGGTTCTGGTGATGATGATTCGTCTTCTGAGGATGATAATCCTCCTCCTCCAGGGATGCGAAAGGCTTATGATCAGCGTGGGAATTTTCGTGGTTTTGAACGTATAGAGAAACCGGTTAGAACCGCAGAATCTGACAAAGATGAGGATTATATTCCTGCTGCTCCTGGTTTGATTAGAAAGAGGAAAGCAAGAAGACAGGGTACTCGTACTTCAAAGAAATCAAAGGACGGATCAGGGTCAATGGGTGAAACTGCTGGTGATGCCCCTATACCTGATTCGATCCAGCATTCAACGCCTCCAGAGCATCAGCTACCTCCTGTCAGTGATCAATTAACTACATCAGAGATGCTAGCACTGGTCTCTTCTCCTCAGACGTCTTCTGGGACACGCACGGCGACTGTTGATCAACAGCCGCCTGCAACTCCCGTCTCAGGTACACAAACGTACGTCCTCCTCTTGTTATTTCTGGACCAACAGGTACTTCCGGTCCATCTGTTCAGTCTGGCTCCTCAGGACCTGAGCCTTCACGGCCGACTCTAGCAGAAACATTGTCTAGTTTGTCTGAAGCTGAGAAAATTCACTTCCTGATCGAACAAATCAGTGAATTGGGTAACTTAGTCGTTCGGAATACTAGAAAGATCGAAGAGTATCGTGTACAGCGAACACAGGATGTGGTGGCACACAACAAGCTAGTCTCTATGTTGATGCTCAAAATCTTAAGATAAAAGAACAAGCTCTAGAGATTGAAAGGCTGAAAGAAGCAAACAGGGCTCGTGATAGGGAAGTTGAGATAATGAAAGGGCATAGCACTGTGTTAGAGCATGAGGCAAAAGTGTTAAAGCAGAAGCATGAAGAGCTGTCGGAGCGCTATAAAAATCATGATGATCGCTTAATAGAAGCCTTCAAGCCTGTTCATGCTAACTTCAAGAAAATTAATCACAAAGTAGGTACGCTTTGGAATGAAAGGTGCAACGCTTTAGGCATCGTTCCCTCAAAGCGTGACGATGACAAAGACGATGATGCAGCAAATCCTGATCAACCAGCTGCCTCAGGTTCCGGTGCAACTGCATCCGGTGCTGCAGGTGGGCCTGGTACGTCTCAAGATGCTCCTACTGCTCCTCCAACAGCTACTACTGGTCCGTCTGAGCAGACTGAATCGTTGGAAGCTTCGGCAGGATTTGAAAATGTTAGTCTTGAACCGGAAGCATTTGCCGATCTCCCTGAATCCTCAATTGTTCAACAGTATCATCCAGTCACGGGTGAACTATTAGAAGAGGGAGAACATGTTACAGAGATGTCTGATGAACGTGTACTAGCTCTGAAGGAATTGGATGAAGTTGATTTGAAGATGATTGATGCTACTCCGTTAGTTCCGGACGAAACCGATTTCTCTACGATTGAAGAAATCTTCATCGGTTCGGATCCGGAACGTCAGTCCATATAGGGGTTTTAATGAACTATCATGTCCTCAAAGGGACTATTTCGAAATACCGTATCCCCAAAGGGATTTTAATGAAATAACATGTCCATAAAAGGACTATATTGGTATAACGTGCGCACAAAAGGGCTTTGCTGTACAGATGTCCTCACAGGGACTTTAAGCAACTCTAGTCCACGCATGGACTAGAAGGAAATATAAATCCGTAAAGGGACTATAAGATATGTCCACATTGGGATTATTATGAAATAACATGTCCATGAAGGGGCGTTAACAAACAATTGTCCTCGTAGGGACTTTATGTCGAAAAAATACGTCCTTATTGGGACTTATTAATGAAACAATATGTCCTTAAAGGGACTTATAATAAAATATCATGTCCACAAGGGATCTTAATATAATAATTTGTCCATAAAAGGGACTTTGATGAATCAACATGTCCATGAAGGGACTATGATGAAATAATATGTCCTCAAAAGGACTATAATGAATTATTATATCCGCCAGGGGACTTTGACAAAATAATATGTCTACGAAAAGACTTTTAATGAAATAATATGCCCATGAAAGGACTATGATGAAATATAATGTCCATGAGAGGACTATATTGAAATATAATGTCCATGAAAGGACTAAATAGCAAATGCCCTTATAGGGTCTTAAGTCGAAAGGTATGTCCACACAGGGACTAATTAGAAGAGATAAGTCCTTATAAGGACTTAAAAGACAAAGAATATTATGAAAGAAGGGTTCTCTAACGTCTTCCTTGCTCCATTTCGATTGTTTCTCTTCTTTGTTTACCATATACGGTAGGGACACTGAAGACCTCAGTGAATAAGGTAAGTATTCCAATCAGGATCCGTTATAGAAGTAGAATTCAAGGATTTAATGGTTAAGGAACGATATGGATCACGGATTGAGTTTTGACTGATATAATCCAAGTCTGGGATTCCAAAACTTGGAGGTAAGAAATAAGGATCATCAGCATTTACTAGCATTATTTTCAAAGCGGGAGTCTCAGGGACCACATGGTATGGACTCCACTAGCGCAGACTTTAAAATTTGAGTCTCAGGGACCTCCGGTATGGACTCTGAAGTCTGATTGCGATTCAATAGATTTGGTTTTAGGAATGAGCTCATGAAGGTCTCTCCTCCAAACCGGTCGCACGCTTATTCTAGCCGTTTTACGAAGCTTGGCATTCCTTGGATTCGAAATAAGGAGAATCTCCAGCCATCGATCTAAACCACGATCCGTGTGCACTCACGACAGATCAAGAAACTTGACGGAAGGAAATGTAACCACTTACGGGGTTGGCATCTTCCTTCAACCTTTCACTAACGGGTTTTCCCGCCCAAAAGACTCCCGGCTATAAATATGAGAACCATTTAGGTATGAAATTCAAGTTACACACACTTCTACAATACATCTTCTTCTTCATAATCCATACTTATTCTCACACCGGAGTCGGGTCAAGGAGAGAACCCCTTTCTCCCCTTGGCGAGGCTAACAGTGCTTCTTTTTTGCAGAGTTCATCGGAGAAGAAGGTCTGTTGTACCGAATCAAACGAGAGAAACAACCCTTTTTTTATGCAGATCCAAACCCTCTAGATTATTCGATTCCGGTCGTTAATCTAGTGTTTCTTCATTGGCGCCCACCGATTTCTCTGTTTTTTCAGTTTTATCTCGTTTCGATTCATTTTCCTTCATTCTCTGTTCTCACATGGCAGAGAATTCATCACCTCACCCATCAGGTCCTCGGTCTGAATTCAAGGGTGCTACAACCCCAAATACTCGGATTGACGGAATCATGGGAATCAACGGAAATGACAATCGCTCAGTCAAAAAGGACTCCTCAGATCAACTCATAGAGAGAGCTCCAGAATATTGGTTTGACAGATTTCAAATGGCTGTAAACCATATTTTCATACAAATCAACAGATCCGAGTTCCTAAAAAACAGATCTGATACCTTGCAAAGAAACAATGGTACGATTGGTACTGTAGTATTGGACCCACAGATACCTTATCAGTGGGACATCCAATCTAACAGCCATGCCAAAGCAATCCCAAGATCAGAAGTTACCAGTAGCCAGTTAGCCGAATCAAAAGAAATATACATGGTGCAAGGAGGCCCTTCACGAAGGCCAAACAAACGACATCATGATCAACATTGGAGGGAACAACAAGTGGTGTTTCCTATTGTTCCTGGAGGCCCTCAGGAAGAGCGACCAGTAATCATTACTGGCATCTTCGGCCATTACAGAACGGACTATATGTTTATAGATCCAGGAAGTTTAATGGACATCATATACGAGAAGTGCTTCAAACAGTTAGATCCAGAAGATAAACACGTCTGGAGCCGGTAGATTTCCCTCTCATCGGCTTTTGCAATGAAGATGTGTTCCCGTTAGGACAAATAGCATTCCCTGTGACTCTATCTGATTGCGAGCATTCGCGCACAGTCACAGTGAATTTCATGGTCATGCCAGCAACATCACGCCATGATGTATTGCTCGGCAGAAGGTCACAAAGAGAGTTCAGCATGATCACTTCGATCCCACATGCTGCATGCGGTTTTCCAACAGAAACTGGAGTCGCAATTCTATACTCCAGCAAGGAGGTCATGTACGTGGACGATGAGCCACCAGCAAAAGTAGCCAAGCCCTCAACGTCAAATGAACCGGAGAAATGGGTTCTGAACGATGAATACCCAGAACAAACCATTCAGCTAGGGCACGCCATTTCCTCGGCAACACGAGCACAATTAAAAGAGTTATTGTCCAATAAAAAAGACATATTTGCTTGGTGCCCAGCAGACATGACTGGTGTACCGCGCGACATAGCGCAACATTGTCTGAACATCCGACCCTCAGCAGAACCTGTTGCTCAGGGACGGCGCAGCTTCAGCGATGAGAAAGCAAAAGCCATGGACGAGCAAGTAACAGAGCTACTCAATGCTGGAATCTTGCGCGAAGTCCAGTACCATACATGGGTCACCAACCCGGTAATGGTCCAAAAGCATAGCGGTGGATGGAGAATGTGCGTTGACTTCAAAGACCTAAATAAAGCATGCCCAAAAGACTGTTACGCGCTTCCCGAGATAGACAAAAAAGTCGGCTCTCTAGCATCATTCAGATGGAAGTGCTTTCTCGACTGCTACAAAGGATATCATCAGGTCCAGATGAAGCAAGAAGACGAGGACAAGACCGCATTCCGCACATATAAGGGCATCTTCTGTTATACAAAAATGCCCTTCGGATTGCGCAACGCAGGCGCAACTTACCAACGCTTAATGGACACAGTCTTCAGAGGCGACATCGGCAAGACAGTTGAAGTATACATGGATGACCTTGTCATCATGAGCCACGAGGAAGAAACAATGCTCGCAAACATCCAGCGCATGTTTGATTCTTTGCGCAGCGTGAACTTGAAACTCAACCCAACGAAACGGTCCTTCGGCATGGAGGAAGGGAGATTTTTGGGCTTCGTAGTCACAAGAGACGGTTTCAAAGTGAACCCGGAGAAAGTGCAGGCAATCCAGCTAATGCCATCACCTATAACAATAAAAGAAATGCAAAGACTCGCCGGACGTCTAGCAGCCTTGAACAGATTCTTGGCAAACCATGCGGCAAAGTCTTATCCATTCATCAGCACGCTGCGAAACTGCGCGAAGAAAACTCACTTCCAGTGGACACCCGAAGCGAAAGCAGCCTTCAAACAAATGAAGGAATGTTTAATTCAGCTGCCAACGCTAATCGCACCAAGAGAAAAAGAACCGCTGATTTTATATCTATCTGCTGCGGAAGTAGCGGTAGGTGCGGTATTGATGGTGGAGCGAGAAAATGTTCAGACTCCAATTTATTACATAAGTAAGATGCTCACTGGCCTAGAGACGCGTTATTCAATGATCGAAAAACTAGTCCTAGCGCTAGTACATTGTTACGTGCGTGACTACACATATTTTTACAATGAAATTACACACGAATTGGTTTTAAATTTATAAAAATGATTATTACTTTTACATCAAAACACACACGAAAGAGGCAAGTGTACCCCGTCATATATGTAGTAAAGTATCGGTAAGAACCAAGTATCGATCCACGGAAATGGGCGGAGAAATAATACTAGACCTTTGTCACTAAATTACCGGTAAAAACATAAATTGTCTTGGTTTTAATTAATCTAAATTAAGCATAAATAAATACTTATAAAACATAGTAAAATATATATAAATAGCCTTGCTTAATACACAACCACAGCATGTCAACTAAGTCAGTTTTGGCACTAGAAGCATTCGGTCAATTTTCCATTTTGAGACAATTAGTATCCCTTTCGGGAATCCTAACATGACAATCATTCGGAAAGTTAAAACGATAAACACACTTTAACCACCTAAAATTGTTCTTTAACGTGCGATTGATTAATGTCTACAAAAATCTCCTAAAAATGAGTTAGTCATCCGTTAGGAGTTTTCTAACCTCACTTAATCAAGGAAAGCAACACCGATAAACACAATGCAACCACCGAGACAAGCATAAACTAGATTAAATCACAACCGAGTTCATTTTACAAATCTTGCACATAAATTCACCAAGATAGCAATTTTGGCCGAAACTACTAACTAAGCTAACAAATCATGGCAAGAATTCGTAACAACACCATCTAACCCGTTAGAGTCCTTCCGTGAGGGCAAGCTCTCTTGATTAATAATAATTACATTTTATTAAACCACTAACCCGTTAGAGTATCATGGTGCCTACATTTTAACCAAGTTAAACTAGTTAACCAAATTAAAAGTTGACTAATACATGATTAAATAAGCTTCATTTTGCAACTATCTTACCTAACCAAGCACCAATCATCCAACACAATTACTTATAATCAAGAAATCAATATCAATAACAAGGTTGCAAACTAATCATCAAAGATAATCATAGAAAACACTTCCAACTTTCATTACAAACATAGATCAACATACTAATGGTTATAATCAAGCAAGCGATTGTTGTGTTTTTGCCCAAAGGCTTAAATTAATACATAATAATCAGTCTAAATGCTTGAAACATAACAAGATTATGGAAAGATTTGAGAAACCAAACCATAAACAAGCATAAGAATGAGAATCTGCATAGTTAATGTGACAACTCGTAATTCGAACCTTTTTTTGTGTAACGATACATGCTTATGTGAACTATTATAATTATTGATTGTTATGATTTTGTGTTGTGTGTAATGGAATGTTATTTTGTATGTATTGTGTTATGATTATGTGATTATGTTACTTGACCCGAAACCGCACAACATGAACCAATCGCACAACACTACACACAACTACACAAGCCGATTGGGCTTTGCACTAGTAATCGGACAAGGGGCAGCCCAAGTGAGGGCCGGCCCACTTCTCTTGTACGTACAAACACCCACCTCTAGGGTTGTTCTCCCATTTTTGTTACAACACTCATTCACACAAAACCCTAGTGCTTATTCTCTCTCTCTCAACACCCGACGGCAACAACTCTTGGCAAGCGAAGATCTTGTTCACCAATCGGATCACTCTCTTTCCTTGTTTGATTCTAACCGGTTAGTGTTTTGTTTATGATTACTTGACTAAATGATGATTATGATTTCATGCCTAAGCTAAACCGATTAGAATTGCATGCTAATAAGTTAGTACCGATGTGATATTGCTATGTTGCTATGCTTTGTTTTCGAGTTGATTGCTGTGATGTATGAGAATCGGTTTGATATGGATGTTAATTTGATGTTATAACCTATGATTCGGGTTGTTAGATTATCGATGTGCTATTGAATCGGGTTACGTCGTTGTTCGGTTTTCATGTGCAACCGGTTGAATGCTCATGGAATCGGAACATGTTGATATGCATTGGTGTTAGGATCATTGTTCATGTTGTTGATACATGTTGTAATGGATTAGGGTTCACGAGAATTAGGATGATAAAAACCTTCATTGGATCGAATATGGGATGATTGGAATTAGATTAACTATTAATTGATTTTAAACATGGAAACCTTGAAATGATTGTAACCGAATTACTTGATTATTGGGATGTTTTGAACGGATCGCACAAGACCTCTTGACCGTACAAGAGGTCCATTCGCACAAGGAGTCTAATCACACAAGACTCCGGATCGCACAAGCACAGCCGAGTCGCACAAGGTCAATGGGAATGATATTTGGGCTGTTGCTAGTATGTTGGGCCGAGCAAGCCCAAATCATCATCGCACAATCCATCCGGATCGCACAACCCAATCCGGATCGCACAAATGTTAGGATTGTAACTGTTGGGCCGGACGGGTAATTGGGCTGGACTCGCCCAATCGCACAATCCAATCTCGGATCGCACAAGGCTCTCGCATGGGCCGAGACCTTATGTTGGACTTTTTAATTGTTGGGCCGGGTTTGGTTGGATCGCACAACATGTTGTGGATCGCACAACATGTTGGGCCGGTGCCTTTGGGATTATTCAAATCGCACAAATTGAATGCACTACTTGACTGCTAAGTGTTGCCATGATCTACGTGCTTGTAACGTGTTAACCTGTGTGAAACATACGTGCATTACTTGAACCAAACCTGACTTGTATGGTAACCCTGTTAGGACGTGATTGACCATTCTTAATTCAAGTAACTTTGGTATAACCTGCCGAGCAATCCCAGGTGAGTTCACTGCATTTCTCAAGCATGCGTCCCGGTGGTTTGGGACAACTGGTAAACATTTGGAAGGGAAACATTGGGTAAACAACTTAATCGGTTTTGGTTATTGCCTGGAGGGCAATGGGGTAATTAGTTGATAGCGCTATTAGGTGGGAAACCTCACACCGGGCCGTAAGGACGGGCGTGAACTAATTATCTGGGTATGGCTATGGTTGTTAGAGGCACACTCCTCGGATACATATGGGCACACTCCCTAGGGTATCTAACGAAGGCAACATAGCAATCGGTCGTTAAGGGGTACCCACTCCCCGGATACACATGGGCACACTCCCTAGGGTATCTAACATGAGCAACATCGTAACGCAACATTGAATCGCATTAACATACATCTGGTAACTCAACACGTTAACAAAACCTTGAACTCACCAGCGTAGTCTGACACACTTGTTTGCATGCTTGTAGGTCGTTAACCTTGGTACATGGACTTGCTATCTGGGAGTGCTGGAGTGGTCATGGATCGAAGCTATTGGATTACTTATAATTGATACATTGGTTTTGAGTTTTATTATGAAACAACTGCTAAAAGACTTATCATATGCTTCCGCTATATAACTCTTTGTGAAATGATATTATGTTTGACATTTAATCTTGGCAATTAATGACATGTTTTATTTAAATATTTTTCGTTGGTTCAATGTGATTGGTGGCTCAGACTCTGATGTGTAACACGCCTCGCGGGGTTTCCGCAGGTGGTATTTTGGGGGTGTTACAGTTTGGTATCAGAGCCACTGGTTATAGTGAACTAGGTTTTAAAACGTTTTGTAAAACCAGACTATAACCGAACACCTTCGAAAATCGATCATGACACTCAGCTCCAGATTGCAAGGTTCGTCCCTCTCACTTTATACATTACTTGCTTAGCAGTCACACACTCACAACATATATATGAATTGAGACATTAAACATCATAGTGACTTGATAGTGTGACACTACTCTTCGACTCATGTGAACCATAGACCTGTGATACCATCTGTTGTGTTGTTTGAACGGGGGAAACTTTGAGCGCAAGCTAAGAGGCACTGAGATAAGCATGCAAATTGCCTTATTATTATGGGTGCACACTTAATAATAATGCGGGGTGCATGCAAGTCCCAGTGAGGCTTATCGAGCGTGAGAAGGATTCTGCCTTACTATGTGTAAACTTGGTAGTACATAGATATCAGTATGATACTTGACTTCCATCTCGTTTCGAATTTCTAAATCGGTTCATCTCCACATATAGAATCATGAGTGGACGAGGACACGGACGTGGCAACATCAACATGACTCAGGCTGAGTTGACTGACTTAATCAATACCCGTGTGGCTGAGGCCTTAGCAGCCTATCAAGCTGGTACGGAATGTACCAAGTACTCTTTACTTCTATACCACGTACACGTCTTTTCACTTCTATAATGTGTTTCCTTCCGTCATTTAGGTCAGCAAGCGCAACCCCACAACAACCAGCCTGCGTGTACATTCAAAATGTTTATGGACTGTAAGCCACAGACCTTCACCGGGACTGAAGGGGCTGTGGGACTTCTGAGATGGTTCGAGAAAGCCGAGTCTGTGTTTGCTATCTGTAACCGCCCCGCTGGGGACAGGGTGAAATATGCTGCGGGTACCTTGGCAGATGGTGCCCTAACATGGTGGAACGCCCAAGTACAGTTGTTGGGCATCGAGGCAGCGAATGCCACAACTTGGGAAGACTTTAAAGAACTGATCAGGGAGGAGTACTGTCCTCAGGATGAAGTCCAGAAGTTAGAAAACGAGTACTACGACCTGAAGATGGTTGGATCTGAGGTCGAAGCGTATGTGAAGCGATCGTATGAATTGGCCGACATGTGCCCGAACTTGTCCCGGCCTATGTCTCTGAGGATTGAGTTATTCATCAAAGGGTTACCTCCGCGTGTGAAGAGTTTGGTCACTGCAGCCCATCTCAATGATTTAACACAGATTGTTCGACTGACTCATAAGATTGTGGACCAAGAGGTCGAGAGCAATTCGTTACCCCCGCGCATTTCAGCCACTGCTGCTGCGGCACCCACTGCTACTACATCTGCTAATGATAACAAACGGAAGTGGAGCGACTACGACAAAGCATCCAGTGCTGGTCATACTCAGAAAAGGCCAGACAACAACAACAACCGCAGCATCAGCCAGTCGTCTTCTGTCAATCAAGGCCAGGGAAGTGGCCACAGCCAGGGTTCGTATGCAGGGAAGAAGCCACGATGTAACAAGTGTGGCTATCATCATTTCGGGGCGTGTAGTCGGATGTGTAACAGGTGTGGTAAGGCAGGCCATGAGGCCAGGGATTGTAGGGCCCCACAGTCCAAACACCAGCAGCAACAAAACCAGCAGAATCAGAGACAACAGGGACAACCACCCCAGCAGAACCAGGGTTTTAGGAAGGGGTGCTATCAGTGTGGTGACGAGGGTCACTTTAAGCGGGATTGCCCTCAGTTAAACCAGAACGCTAACGACAACAACCGCCCGAATAACAACAATGCTGGAAACAACAACAACAACAACGGTAACAATGGGGGAAATGGTGCTCGAGGCAGAGTGTTCCAGCTTGGGGCAGGGGATGCCAGGAATGACGGCAACGTTGTAACTGGTACGTTTCCTGTTAACAATCGTATTGCTTCTGTATTATTTGATTCGGGTGCCGATTGGAGTTATGTGTCCCTAGAGTTTAGTCAACGATTAGGGATAACCCCAACACCTTTAGAAGTTAAACAAGTAGTAGAATTAGCAGATGGTAAGACGATAGAAGCCTCGAATGTCCTTTTCGGGTGCAAACTAGATCTCGTGGGTCAGGTGTTTGATATTGACCTCCTTCCCGTTACGCTCGGTAGTTTTGATATAGTAGTAGGCATGGATTGGCTGTCTAAGCACCAAGCAGAAATTTTGTGTAAAGAGAAAATCGTGCGTATCCCTCTCCCTGATGGGGAGACATTACTAGTTCAAGGGCATCGTAGTGGGACGATGGTTGGTATTATCTCGGCCATGCGTGCACAGCAATATCTGAAAAAGGGGTATCCTGCAATGTTAGCGTTAGTTACCAACGCTCAGTCTGAAGAAAGTAAGATCGAGGATCTACCAGTGGTGCGAGAATTCGCTGATGTGTTCCCAGAGGAGCTGCCAGGGTTACCTCCTCACCGTCAAGTAGAATTTCAGATTGATCTTGCGCCGGGAGCGGCTCCAATTGCTCGAGCTCCTTACCGGCTAGCACCTGGAGAGTTACAGGAGTTGTCCAATCAACTACAGGAGTTGTTGGATAGGGGTTTCATTCGACCCAGTTCGTCGCCTTGGGGAGCCCCAGTTCTGTTCGTAAAGAAGAAAGACGGGCCATTTCGTATGTGTATCGACTATCGAGAGCTCAACAAGGTGACCATTAAGAACCGCTATCTGTTACCACGCATCGACGACTTGTTTGACCAGCTGCAAGGGTCAAGTTTCTATTCCAAGATCGACTTAAGATCGGGGTATCACCAGGTAAGGGTTAGGGAAGAGGATGTTCCCAAGACGGCTTTTCGAACACGCTACGGACACTATGAGTTTTTGGTCATGCCGTTTGGATTGACTAATGCACCAGCGGTTTTCATGGATCTCATGAACCGCGTATGTAAGCCATATCTTGACGAGTTTGTTATAGTGTTTATTGACGACATCTTAGTCTATTCCAAGAACAAGGAAGATCACGAGCGCCACCTACGTCTCATCTTGGAACTTTTGAGAAGAGAACAGCTGTATGCGAAATTTTCAAAGTGCGACTTTTGGATTCGAGAAGTGCATTTCCTTGGGCACGTTGTTAACGAGAAAGGGATACATGTGGATCCTGCGAAGGTGGATGCAGTTAAGAATTGGGCGGCACCAAAGACTCCATCTGAGGTGCGACAATTTCTTGGTCTCGCAGGATATTATCGGAGGTTTATTAGAGATTTCTCGAAAATCGCACAGCCTCTCACCTTGCTGACACAGAAGAACACGGCGTACTCTTGGGGGACGAAGCAGGAAGAGGCCTTCCAGTTGTTAAAGCAGAAACTTTGCAGTGCACCGATCTTGTCGTTACCAGAGGGTACCGAAGATTTTGTGGTTTATTGTGATGCTTCGATTCAAGGTCTCGGTTGCGTGTTGATGCAACGCGAGAAGGTGATAGCTTATGCTTCTCGTCAGCTGAAGGTGCACGAGAAGAACTACACGACACACGACTTGGAGTTAGGAGCGGTGGTATTTGCGTTGAAGATTTGGAGGCACTATCTGTACGGTACCAAATGCACCATCTACACCGACCATAGGAGTCTCCAGCACATCTTCGACCAGAAAGAGTTGAATATGCGACAACGACGATGGGTGGAATTATTGAACGATTATGAATGTGCCATCAAGTATCATCCGGGCAAGGCAAACGTCGTAGCCGACGCCCTCAGCAGGAAGGATAATGCACCTAGGCGTGTGCGAGCATTGCAACTCACAATCCAGTCCAACCTTCCTTCCCAGATACGAGACGCTCAGTTAGAAGCGTTGAAACCAGAGAACGTTCGAGCTGAAGCTCTACGTGGCTCGAGGCAACGACTAGAACGAAAGGGAGACGGTGCTTACTACGTAACTGGACGCATTTGGGTCCCATTCTTTGGCAACTTACAGGAACTTGTAATGGAAGAGGCACATAAGTCACGTTACTCCGTACATCCTGGATCAGATAAGATGTACCATGACTTAAAAACTACGTACTGGTGGCCCAGCATGAAGGCTCATATAGCAACCTACGTCAGCAAATGTTTGACTTGTGCTAAAGTCAAAGCCGAACATCAAAAGCCCTCAGGTCTACTGCAGCAACCAGAGATACCCACTTGGAAGTGGGAACAGATCGCCATGGATTTCGTAACAGGACTACCAAGAACTCAGGCTGGGAATGACACTATTTGGGTGATTGTTGATCGCCTCACGAAGTCAGCACATTTCCTGGCAATCAAGGAAACAGACAAATTTTCTCAGCTGGCAGCAGTGTATCTTAAGGAGGTGGTTTCTAGGCATGGGGTGCCTACTTCTATCATTTCAGACCGAGATCCGCGTTTCACTTCAGAGTTATGACAGTCAATGCATAAGTCGTTCGGTTCCCAACTCGACATGAGTACCGCTTATCACCCGCAGACAGATGGTCAAAGCGAGCGCACCATCCAGACACTTGAAGATATGCTTCGGGCATGCGTACTCGACTTTGGGAAAGGATGGGAGAAGCACCTACCGTTGATAGAATTCTCCTACAACAACAGCTACCATTCAAGTATTAAGGCAGCCCCGTTCGAAGCACTATACGGACGAAAATGCCGTTCACCTCTCTGTTGGCATGAGGTGGGTGATAGTCAGATCACAGGGCCCGAGTTTGTGCTTGAGGCATCAGAAAGCATTATGCAGATCCGAAACCGTATGGCCGCAGCTCGCGACCGCCAGAAAAGCTACGCTGACAAGCGTAGTAAACCGTTGGAATTCGAAGTTAATGATCGCGTTATGTTAAAAGTCTCACCCTGGAAGGGTGTGGTGCGTTTTGGGAAACGCGGCAAACTAAACCCTCGCTATGTAGGGCCATTCAAAATTCTGGAACGGATTGGAAAGGTGGCTTACAGGTTGGAATTACCCGCTGAGTTGGGTAATGTCCATGATGTGTTTCACGTATCACAATTAAAGAAGTGTTTGGCTGATGAAACACTTATTGTACCATTTCAAGAGCTGAAGATAGATGACAAATTACAGTTTGTCGAAGAACCAATTGAGATTATGGATCGGGAAGTTAAAGTTCGGAAACACAGCCGTATACCGATTGTGAGAGTTCGTTGGAACTCAAGACGTGGTCCAGAGTTCACGTGGGAACGCGAGGACCAGATGAAACTTAAGTATCCACATTTGTTCCCCGAAGACCAGTCAAAACCTAGCAAACCCAGTGTTGATGCAACTAGTGAATTTCGGGACGAAATTCCCATTCAAGTGGGGGATGATGTGACACCTCGGGAAAACCAGTAAACGAACGATATAACTTACCTAGCTTCCTCAGTGAGTGCGTACCAAATTTCGGGACGAAATTTCCTTTTAGTTGGGGATACTGTGACAACTCGTAATTCGAACCTTTTTTTGTGTAACGATACATGCTTATGTGAACTATTATAATTATTGATTGTTATGATTTTGTGTTGTGTGTAATGGAATGTTATTTTGTATGTATTGTGTTATGATTATGTGATTATGTTACTTGACCCGAAACCGCACAACATGAACCAATCGCACAACCCTACACACAACTACACAAGCCGATTTGGGCTTTGCACTAGTAATCGGACAAGGGGCAGCCCAAGTGAGGGCTGGCCCACTTCTCTTGTACGTACAAATACCCACCTCTAGGGTTGTTCTCCCATTTTTGTTACAACACTCATTCACACAAAACCCTAGTGCTTATTCTCTCTCTCTCAACACCCGACGGCAACAACTCTTGGCAAGCGAAGATCTTGTTCACCAATCGGATCACTCTCTTTCCTTGTTTGATTCTAACCGGTTAGTGTTTTGTTTATGATTACTTGACTAAATGATGATTATGATTTCATGCCTAAGCTAAACCGATTAGAATTGCATGCTAATAAGTTAGTACCGATGTGATATTGCTATGTTGCTATGCTTTGTTTTCGAGTTGATTGCTGTGATGTATGAGAATCGGTTTGATATGGATGTTAATTTGATGTTATAACCTATGATTCGGGTTGTTAGATTATCGATGTGCTATTGAATCGGGTTACGTCGTTGTTCGGTTTTCATGTGCAACCGGTTGAATGCTCATGGAATCGGAACATGTTGATATGCATTGGTGTTAGGATCATTGTTCATGTTGTTGATACATGTTGTAATGGATTAGGGTTCACGAGAATTAGGATGATAAAAACCTTCATTGGATCGAATATGGGCATGATTGGAATTAGATTAACTGTTAATTGATTTTAAACATGGAAACCTTGAAATGATTGTAACCGAATTACTTGATTATTGGGATGTTTTGAACGGATCGCACAAGACCTCTTGACCGTACAAGAGGTCCATTCGCACAAGGAGTCTAATCACACAAGACTCCGGATCGCACAAGCACAGCCGAGTCGCACAAGGTCAATGGGAATGATATTTGGGCTGTTGCTAGTATGTTGGGCCGAGCAAGCCCAAATCATCATCGCACAATCCATCCGGATCGCACAACCCAATCCGGATCGCACAAATGTTAGGATTGTAACTGTTGGGCCGGACGGGTAATTGGGCTGGACTCGCCCAATCGCACAATCCAATCTCGGATCGCACAAGGCTCTCGCATGGGCCGAGACCTTATGTTGGACTTTTTAATTGTTGGGCCGGGTTTGGTTGGATCGCACAACATGTTGTGGATCGCACAACATGTTGGGCCGGTGCCTTTGGGATTATTCAAATCGCACAAATTGAATGCACTACTTGACTGCTAAGTGTTGCCATGATCTACGTGCTTGTAACGTGTTAACCTGTGTGAAACATACGTGCATTACTTGAACCAAACCTGACTTGTATGGTAACCCTGTTAGGACGTGATTGACCATTCTTAATTCAAGTAACTTTGGTATAACCTGCCGAGCAATCCCAGGTGAGTTCACTGCATTTCTCAAGCATGCGTCCCGGTGGTTTGGGACAACTGGTAAACATTTGGAAGGGAAACATTGGGTAAACAACTTAATCGGTTTTGGTTATTGCCTGGAGGGCAATGGGGTAATTAGTTGATAGCGCTATTAGGTGGGAAACCTCACACCGGGCCGTAAGGACGGGCGTGAACTAATTATCTGGGTATGGCTATGGTTGTTAGAGGCACACTCCTCGGATACATATGGGCACACTCCCTAGGGTATCTAACGAAGGCAACATAGCAATCGGTCGTTAAGGGGTACCCACTCCCCGGATACACATGGGCACACTCCCTAGGGTATCTAACATGAGCAACATCGTAACGCAACATTGAATCGCATTAACATACATCTGGTAACTCAACACGTTAACAAAACCTTGAACTCACCAGCGTAGTCTGACACACTTGTTTGCATGCTTGTAGGTCGTTAACCTTGGTACATGGACTTGCTATCTGGGAGTGCTGGAGTGGTCATGGATCGAAGCTATTGGATTACTTATAATTGATACATTGGTTTTGAGTTTTATTATGAAACAACTGCTAAACGACTTATCATATGCTTCCGCTATATAACTCTTTGTGAAATGATATTATGTTTGACATTTAATCTTGGCAATTAATGACATGTTTTATTTAAATATTTATCGTTGGTTCAATGTGATTGGTGGCTCAGACTCTGATGTGTAACACGCCTCGCGGGGTTTCCGCAGGTGGTATTTTGGGGGTGTTACAGTAAATGAGCAAAACCGGGCAATGTGGCTTGAATCCGAGTGAAAGCAGAAGCCTTCGGAGCCTCAAAATCGCCTGCAGAGCTCCCAAAATGTCCAGAGTTACCAATAAAATGGTTCTGTTCTGTTTTTATGCTTTTTCGGTGTCGCACGGCCGTTCTCCCGATCGCACGACCGTGCACTTTAAGCATTATTGGTGGTGGGCCACCATACCGCATGACGTCACAGATCGTTGACTGGTCTTCGCATATGCACGGGCGTTCTTGATCTGGCACGGCCGTTCCATACCGGCATTTTGTTGCACGCCTTGTCTTGTGGCCGTTCAGTTCCGAGGTTTTCCTGGAACGTCGGAGCCGCGCGACCGTTCCGCACTTGGCATGACCGTGCCTTTTCGGGTTGGCCTGTAATGCCTTGCACGCAGTGTTGCACGCCTCGTTCACTGTCGGCATTCATGATTTGTCGGATATGCACGGTCGTGCATGAGGTCGCATGACCGTGCAACACGCACAGGTCAGTTTTTCCAACAGAATCTTCGCAGCTTCGTCGTTTTGTCCGGAAAGTCCTCGTTTTCGCTATCATCTTGTCTGGTATGCTGTTTTAGGCCTGTAAACAAAAATGTAGATAATTAAGTATCCGAATGACGGTTTACGGCCGAAAACGCATAAAATAGGGGTAAAACGGGGGACTAAAATATGTGTAAATTAGCAAATATCAAATCTCCCCACACTTGAACCTTGCTTGTCCTCAAGCAAGCTGAACTAAAAAGCAATAAAAGACGGAAACAAACAAGAACGATAATTTACACACTATGTTAATGAAACTACTATAAACGGTTAGCCGGTTTGTCGAAAGACAACATCAAAAGACTCAAACCCAACAAGCATATGCAATTATAAAGCGACAACCAAAAAGCCGTGACTACACATTTAATCGACTCAACATGTTAATCTTCACGCGACTCACAATGTTCACACACACTCGGGTTTATTTATGAAACATACATATAATGTGTATGTGCAAACACTCAATGCCTCGTCAATGAAACATGCAATATCATAAGCTTGTCATAAGATCTCGTCTCCACCAACTAACATGCAAATAAGTGTAAATCAAGAGGTCTTTACGGGTTGTAACGTTAGGCTTGGGCGAAGGGTATGGAAGTAGACATTTAAAGTGGCGAAAATGGTTAAAACTCGGTAGTAGCGTTTAACTAGCAAGAAAATAATACAACTATATATACAAACGCCTTAAAAAGGCGACTAAAGCGCAATCGAGCTTATCAACGAAATTTTAACATTTAAGCATTCAAAATTGCTCGATTTCTATCAACTTCACCCTATTTTAGGGTGTTTTATTTTCTGGTTTTTTTTTTTTTTTTTTTTTTTTTTTTTTTTTTTTTTATAAATAACTATACAATAAACTGAAACAAATGCTAGTTAAACGATTATTTTGTCCGAGTTTCAACACTAAAGAGGGTTTAAAACATACAAAGGCTAAATTTGGCTAAGTGGGCGATAATGTGGGTAAACAAAGGTAAACGGGAAGGCTCAACATTGTTAATCCTAAAGGGTAATATAAGGTGAACGGGAAGCACAACACAAAGAACAAGGTTTACAACAAAGGGGTAATCTAAGTGCCTCTATCACTTTTACACAAATTCACAAGTTCATGGTTTTAAAAAGCATACTAGTGACAAGTTCTATATTACACATAACATCCGGCTCACTCCTATATCCGACATGAACAAATATATAACAATAGGCTCAAATATGCTCACGTAACGGATGGAATGGGTAAAAGTGTGAAAACTATCATGTAAGTCTTTCTTTGTTTGTCACGCTTTCCGGTTTCCTTTTTCAAAAATATTTTGCTTGTCGAGTTTTTATCAAGTCCGATGCTTTCTAAAACACAATCAACCGGTTTATTTACTAAAATATATACAAAATACAGGTATTTTTGAATGATTTTTCTGATTTTCTGATTTTTTTTATATAAACATATGAGGACAAACAAAGTTAACAAAGTTAACCCCCTCCCCACACTTGAACTTCGCATTGTCCCCAATGCGAAACCCGAAATATAGAGAAAAAGGATAATAGTACTCCCCTCAAGATGATATCTGATGAATCGAGACTTCCAAAGCTGCGTCTGTCATATGCTCTGGTCAAAGACTTGATAGCCAAAATCTGCAAGTATGTCATATGGCACAGCAAAACAGAACAGTAATAGAATAAACACAAATAAACCATAATGTACATAAATACTACTAGTCCAAACAAAGACACAACATAAAGTAAAGTGTTTTAAAATACAATACAATCCGAGGGTGTTCGACATACTAAGCAAAAAGAACACCCGAAATGACAAGTACTAAAACAATAATAATAAAAAAAACCAACGAACATCACCACCAACGCCTACTCATCATTACCGTCATCGTCTCTCGTGAAAGATGGGCCCGCACCGCCATAACCAGGTGGGTTCCACGGTGGGAACTGTGGAGGGTGCTGAAAGTAGTCGGGATATGCATGGTGCATCTCCCCGAATAGGTATGAGAATCCGGCACTCACCCCCTGGTATAAGCTCTCCTGGCTCTGTCTCAGCTGATCCTGCGTGGCCCTGAGCTGATCCTGACTAGCCCGGATCTGGTCCTGGCTGGTCCTAATCTGATCGATGTACGTACCATGCTGTTCCTGCTGATAAAATTCAGGCCAATCCTGATGCTGGTAGTACTCATGGTGTTGCGGCTGGTGTGGCGGTGTGTGCGGTTCGTGCTGCTGCTCCTGCATCTCTACATCCTCTTCCTCTTCCTCTTCTGGGAGCGGGGGTAACGGGTCCCAGACCTCGTTATTCAGCCCCCTCAACCTATCCCCTCTATCTAACTCAACAATCACCCCCATCGCCTTCAGTGACCTGATGTCAACATGAACCTCCTCAGTTATCAGAGTGAGACTCTGAAGCACCTCCTCAGTCATTAAGTGTTCGTTATACGCAATTTCGGTCACATACTGACCGCCATGTATCTGACTGCTAGGAGTCCTCCCTGAGCACTTCACAAAGTATTCAGCCATTTGCGCCGCTAAGTTGATGGGCGCCTTTTCCACCAATGCGTAAAGAAAAATCAAATCTGGTGTTGGACAGTTACCAAGACTGTCCATGCGACCGCATATAGTGTTGCTAAACACATGGTGCATCACTCGCACCAGAGGGTCTTTAAGTCGTGAGGCCTTTGACATCCTTGGGTTGTATGGGTCCCCAACGGCATTTGCAGCCCAAAACTCATCCCGTGCTGCATCAGACGGGAAGGTGAACTGATCTGTGAAGAGTTCGGGATCATCCATGTCTTCCCTAGTGTAAATCCCGAGTCTCCTTCCCAAACGACCAACCGACCACTTGTAAGTGGCCGACTCATCATGTTTTCCAGTCGGTCATACTGATTTAGTTCTTGCATTACTTCCCAATCCAGCCATCTAGGGACTCCGAATTGCCCCCTCCGGGCCCATAATGCGTCTCTTTTTGGAATGCATAAAGCTTCACGCTCATTGTTGGGGTCGAACTGTAGGAAGGGATGATCCATCTGTAATGGGGAACAGTGTTAGAAAGACAGAAACAAGAGAAAATTGAATTGAAAACAGCCGAGCAGCAAATTATGAAGCTGCTGTAAATCTGATCTGGGCCTCCGGCACGGTCGTGCGGCGATACGCACGGTCGTGCATCACCGACGATGTGCACCATCTGCCCAGGAAACTCGGAATCGCACGTCGTGCGGTCAATCGGCACCACCGTGCAACACCGGACACAAGCTGACATCGTGGAATCACCCGGATTGACACGACCGTTCCATACAAGGAACGACCGTGCGTCAACTGACTTGCAGATTTCAAACCCCTGAACTTTGAATAGCCTGATTTTCCCAAAATCAACAACTTTTTTGTACAAACAGGGGTCGGAAACTCAACCGGGTGTTCACGATAAGCATGATTCAAACAAGGGTTAGGGTTTCGATTTGTTTATGAAGAGAACCCTAAAAATTTCCTTGAAGAATCGGAAGAAATCTAACCTAGAAAGTAAGAAAACAAGAAATCTAACACTAGAGACGTACCGTGCGAAGTTGGGTGCGAGATCGTGCGAAAAATCGTGCGATTTGGTGTAAAAACCGCTCTGGAACGGCTGCAGTTGCTAGGGTTCGCGAATGAGGGATTTTGCAGCAGATGAGGGTATATATAATGTGCAAAATTACAAAAATGCCCTCAGCCTGACGCACGGTCGTTCGCCGTTTGGCACGGTCGTGCGTCTCCGACGACTTCCATTTTTCTCGGTGATGCACCGAGGGTGCGATCCACCGTGCCAGCATCTCGGAAACGCACGGTCGTGCGGATCCTGGCATGGTCATGCATCAGCTGCAGATCAGAATTTTCTGCAGAAGGCATTTCCAGCAACTGTTTTGGCCGTTTTTTGTCGTTTTTTCGACACACCAACTGTTCTAACAATATTGCAATACAGAACCTTCGCTCGGCACGAATAGAAACTGTACAAACTAACGGAAACTACCTAACTAACCTAAATTACGCTAAAACTATAAAAACATAAAAACGGACAATTTTGCCCCTATAGCGCCAAAGACGCTCTTGCTACATTTTTGTCGGCGAGTCAGTAACGTAGACTCATGCTAAATTTTTGTCGACGAGTCGATAGCAAGACTCCAAGCTAAAACTAGAAAATAAATCCTAAATGACTAAACTACCCCTAATGCGCAAAATACGCTCTTGCTGCATTTTTGATCCACGAGTCAGCAGCGTAGACTCTCTCCTCCCCACACTTATGATGTGTGCGGGGTTTGGAGCTCAATGACCTCCATCACCGACTCTGTCGGCCCGGCAACGTACAACTTCAAGCGATGCCCATTTACTTTGAAAATAACGCCATCCGCGTTCTCTATTGCAACAGTCCCATACGGAAATACCTCTTTAATCGTGTATGGGTCTGTCCAACGTGAATGAAGCTTTCCGGGAAATAAGCACAACCGCGAGTTGTAAAGAAGAACAAGATCGCCCGCTTGGAATTCTTTGTGGTCCTTCAAGCGCTTATCGTGCAATCTCTTCGTGCGCTCCTTGTACAACATGGAGCTCTCATAAGCGCGTTGTCGCAACTCTTCCAACTCATGAATCTGGAGAAACCGGGCTTCACCTCCGGCTTTTAGGTCCAGATTTGCAGTTTTTAGCGCCCACATCGCTTTATGCTCCAACTCAACCGGTAAATGGCATGCTTTTCCGTACACAAGCCTAAATGGAGTAGTCCCGATAGGCGTCTTGTAAGCCATACGGAAAGCCCATAACGCTTCATCAAGCTTATCCGACCAATCCTTGCGGTTTGCACCTACCGACCGCTCAAGGATTCTTTTCAGCCCCCGGTTCGTGACTTCCACCTGCCCGCTTGTCTGTGGATGATAGGGCGTGGATAGACGGTGATGCACACCGTAACGGGACAAAGCTCTCTCGAGCTGAGTATTGCAAAAATGCGTCCCTCTGTCACTGATAAGCGCTTTCGGAGCGCCGAACCGGGCAAATAAGCTTTTCAAAAATCTCACGACCACCCTGGCATCATTGGTGGGTAAGGCCTGTGCCTCCGCCCACTTCGATACATAGTCAACCGCGACCAGGATGTACTTATTACCTCGTGAGGGGGGAAATGGTCCCATGAAGTCTATCCCCCAGATATCAAAGACTTCACAAACCTGAATCCAGGTCTGAGGCATTTCATCACGTGCCGATATATTTGTCGCTCTCTGGCAAGCATCGCACGCTCTAACCCAACTCTGCGCATCACGAAATATAGTCGGCCAATAAAACCCGGAATCCAACACTTTCTTGGCGGTAAAGTTGGCCCCATGGTGGCCTCCGGTAGGTCCCTCGTGACAGTGGCGCAGAATATCGGTCGCCTCCTTCCCTGAAACACATCTCCTGATCACCTGATCAGCACCAACCCGAAACAAGTAAGGGTCATCCCAAATGTAGTGCTTGACGTCCGAAAAGAATTTCCTCTTTTGCTGGTGAGTCAACCCTTTAATCAGAATCCCGCAAGCAAGGTAGTTCGCAAGGTCAGCGAACCACGGCGACTCATCGCATATCTCAACACTCATCAAAGACTCGTGTGGGAAGTTGTCATTTATGGAATCCCAACGCGCGTCCACGATGTCTCCATGCTCTAACCGAGATAGATGGTCAGCCGCTACATTCAACGCACCCTTTTTATCTTGAATTTCGATATCGAACTCTTGCAGCAACAAGATCCACCGGATCAGACGTGGTTTAGCGTCCTGTTTGCTGAAGAGATATCGGATGGCAGCGTGATCAGTATATACAACGGTTTTCGAAAGCACCTAGTACGATCTAAATTTGTCAAATGCGAAAACGACCGCCAAGAGCTCTTTTTCAGTCGTGGTATAATGCTCTTGACCGTCGTGAAGAGTTTTGCTCGCATAATAGATCGGGTGAAAGTGCTTTTCTCTCTTTTGACCAAGAAAATAGGGGCCTCAATCAACTTTTGCTTGAGAAGGTCAAAGGCTCTCAAGCAATCATCTCCGAATATGAACGGAGCGTCTTTCTCCAACAAACGGGTCATGGGTCTGGCGATTTTTGAAAAATCTTTAATGAATCGCCGATAGAACCCGGCATGACCGAGAAAGCTCCGTATCGCTCTAACAGAGGTGGGGGGCGGAAGTCCTGAAATGATATCCACTTTGGCTGGATCGACCTCCATACCAGCATGCGAAATCTTATGTCCCAGAACTATGCCCTCCTTCACCATGAAGTGGCATTTCTCCCAGTTCAGGACCAGATTCGTCTCCTCACACCTCTTCAACATTTTTCTCAAATTTTCCAAGCAGTGATCGAAGGAATCCCCAAATACCGAAAAATCATCCATGAAAACCTCCATGGAATCCTCGATCATGTCATGGAAAATTGCAACCATGCATCTTTGGAAGGTCGCTGGTGCATTACATAACCCAAAAGGCATCCGCCGGTAGGCGAATGTGCCGAAGGGGCATGTAAAGGTAGTCTTCTCCTGATCCTCAGGAGCGATAGGAATCTGAAAGTACCCAGAGAATCCGTCAAGGAAACAGTAATACAACTTCCCCGACAGACGTTCCAACATCTGGTCGATGAATGGAAGCGGGAAGTGATCCTTGCGAGTAGCATCATTGAGCTTGCGGTAGTCAACGCAAACTCGCCACCCAGTGACGGTACGGGTAGGAATTAGCTCATTCCTATCATTTGAAACTACAGTCATACCACCTTTCTTAGGTACAACCTGCACCGGACTCACCCACACAGAGTCCGAAATAGGATAAATCATGCCGGCATCCAACAACTTAATCACCTCCTTCTTCACCACGTCCTGCATATTTGGATTTAAACGTCTCTGATGCTGTGCACATGGTTTGTACTCGTCTTCCATCAGAATCTTGTGAGTACAAAAAGAAGGATTGATGCCCTTGATATCCATGATTTTCCATGCGATGGCTCTCTTATGAAGTCTCAGAACCTCGAGAAGCTGATTTTTCTCATCCTTTTCCAATGATGCCGAAATTATGACCGGTAGGCAACGCTCCTCGTCCAGAAATACATACTCGAGATGTGGTGGGAGTTCTTTCAACTCCAAAGGCATCGGATCTTCAACCGAAGGCTCTGCTTCCTCCTTTTTCACATGGTCAATTTCAAGAAATCTCTCCGGACTCTGGGAACCATCGTCACCAATCTGATAGACTGGCTGCTCGAAATCGTGGCCCTCCTGCGTAATGCCAATCAGGTCCCCACACGACAGACGTGTGTCCGAATCAATCTCGTCAATAGTACCTTGAAAATGAGAGCACACACATGCATCGTCAATGTCGACATAGTAAAGCATGTCATCGTGACTTTGCGGATGCTGCATCGATCTTTTGATATCGAATGTCACGTGCTCATCATTCACTCGGAGCGTGATTTGGCCAGCTGCCACATCAACAATCGTCCTTGCTGTATTGAGGAAAGGACGTCCAAGTATCAAAGGTACCCTTG
The DNA here is from genome assembly GCF_002127325.2 of Helianthus annuus. Taxonomy (NCBI): domain Eukaryota; kingdom Viridiplantae; phylum Streptophyta; class Magnoliopsida; order Asterales; family Asteraceae; genus Helianthus; species Helianthus annuus. The sequence goes on along the minus strand of NC_035434.2, from coordinate 27,671,411 downwards.
AATCTTCGTCCATGTCAAGAATAACAAAGTCCACGGGGAAAACAAATTTATCGATTTTTACAAGCATGTTTTCCACAAATCCGCGCGGATACTTTATTGAGCGATCTGCCAACCGAATGCTCATCCTAGTGGGTGACGGCTCACCCAGATCCAGTTTAGTAAAAACCTTATACGGCATAAGGTTAATACTCGCTCCCAAGTCAGCCAATGCATGGCTAACAGACATGTTTCCAATCAAACACGGGAGCGTGAAACTACCAGGATCTCCCATTTTCGTGGGCAGACGGTTTTGCAGAACGGCGGAACAAGTTTCATTCATCACCACACATGATATATCCTCGAGCTTTTGTTTATTCGAGAGGATATCCTTAAGGAATTTCGCATACTTTGGCATCTGGGCCATGGCTTCAACAAACGGTATATTGATGTGTAGTTGCTTAAACAGCTCAAGGAACTTACCGTATTGTTCTTCATTCTTCTGCTTCTTCAGCCTGCCTGGATAAGGTACTGGAGGAGTGTAATCTTTGACCGGCTCCTGGACTTGTGCTGTACTTGCTGGGCGTAGCCTGGCTTGCACCTTGTCCGGTGTGTCAGTCGGGACCGCTTCAGTGATCGGTGCTGAGTCCGATATGACGGGTCCGGTAGTTTTTCCACTCCTGGTCATGACAGCATTCACATCCCTGTGTTCGCCCGGGTTTGGTTCTGTATTACCCGGAAGACCGCCAGGGGGTCTTTTGGACATCATCTGTGCCAGCTGACCAACCTGATTCTCGATATTCGGAATCGAGGCCTTCTGACTCCTCATTTCTCCCTCGTTAGCTAGAAAACGATCTTCGCTTTGTTGGTATCGTTTTTCAGAGCTAGAGAGAAGCTGAGCCATCATATCCTCCAGCTTGGAACTAGACTGAGGGGCCTGCTGCTGGGAGCTACTCCCAGTGCCCTGATTCTGGTACGAATATGGACGCTGCTGGTAGGGTTGGTTGTACTGCTGGTACTGCTGACCCTGCTGAGGCGCTGGAGCACGCTGAGTGAACCCCAATGGGTTCTGATTTCCTGCGTTCGCTCGCCACCCAAAATCTGGGTGATTTCTCCAACCGGGATTATAGGTGTTGCTGTACGGGTTGTTCTGCGGCCTTACCTGATTACTCACGAAATCTACTTCTTCGTGGCCCTCATATACGACTCCCTGAAAACATGCCCCAGGCTCGTGTGACACTCCGCACTGGTCACATCCCGAGCCAGCATGCGCAATCATCTGGGACCTGTCGAATCTCGATGCAAGAGCCGAGATTTGTGCAGTAATGGCCGTGTAATCGTCTACAGCATGAACTCCTGAACGAGATGATGATGATGATGCCCGACCTCTATCTCCGTCCCGACGCGAGCTGGATTTCAACGCAGCTTTTTCGATAATATCATACGCTTCAGTCGGCGTCTTAGTTCCAAGATCGCCGCCCGCGTTCACGTCTAATCGCTCCTGCGTATTATAGCTGAGCCCCTGATAGAACGTCAAAACCAGCTGTCGCTTGGAGAAGCCGTGATGTGGCACATCAATCAACAAATCCTTGAATCTCTCCCAAGCCGCATGCAACGACTCGCCCTCGTCCTGGCGAAAGGAAACAATCCGGTTCCGTAGTTTGTTCGTTTTCTCAGGTGGAAAATATTTCTGCATAAACTGCTCCGCCAACTGATTCCAGGTCCTGATGGACCCGGCAGGAAGTGACATAAGCCAAGCTCTAGCTTTGTCACGTAACGAAAACGGAAACAACGTCCACCGAATCGCATCCTCCGAAACACCTGTAATCCTAAATGTCGAACAGACAGCGAGAAAAGCAGCGATATGTCTCCCAGGATCCTCATGCTCACGTCCGTCAAACTGTACAGAATTTTATACCATATTAATAATACTAGGTCTAATTTCAAAAGTAGGAGTATCTATAGTAGGCTGAAGGATACTCGGCTCCAGGCCTGCCCTTCCGGGCTGATTTGTTTCATTCAGCGGTCGGTCGTCGTCCGCCATGACGACTCTCTCCTCGTCCTCTGAGCTTTCGTCTTCAGAGATAATCACCGGTTCGTCGATTGCATTTGCTATGCGTTGTGCAACGAAAAGCGACCTTTCGCGCAGCCTCTTACTTCTTCTAAGATTATGCGCTGGTTCGTCAGTAGGCTCAGCAATAGCGGGCGCGGGAGTTGAGGACATCAACCTGCAAACGAAAAACTGACAAAATGAATAGTTTATTAATATAATAATGTTTTCTTTTTTTTTTAGCTGAATATAAGCAGAATATGTATAAATATGGGCTGTAAAATTTATAAAAATCCGAAAATGGGCCGAAATTCCCGTTAGGACAAATAGCATTCCCTGTGACTCTATCTGATTGCGAGCATTCGCGCACAGTCACAGTGAATTTCATGGTCATGCCAGCAACATCACGCCATGTTGTATTGCTCGGCAGAAGGTCACAAAGAGAGTTCAGCATGATCACTTCGATCCCGCATGCTGCATGCGGTTTTCCAACAGAAACTGGAGTCGCAATTCTATACTCCAGCAAGGAGGTCATGTACGTGGACGATGAGCCACCAGCAAAAGTAGCCAAGCCCTCAACGTCAAATGAACCGGAGAAATGGGTTCTGAACGATGAATACCCAGAACAAACCATTCAGCTAGGGCACGCCATTTCCTCGGCAACACGAGCACAATTAAAAGAGTTATTGTCCAATAAAAAGACATATTTGCTTGGTGCCCAGCAGACATGACTGGTGTACCGCGCGACATAGCGCAACATTTTCTGAACATCCGACCCTCAGCAGAACCTGTTGCTCAGGGACGGCGCAGCTTCAGCGATGAGAAAGCAAAAGCCATGGACGAGCAAGTAACAGAGCTACTCAATGCTGGAATCTTGCGCGAAGTCCAGTACCATACATGGGTCGCCAACCCGGTAATGGTCCAAAAGCATAGCGGTGGATGGAGAATGTGCGTTGACTTCAAAGACCTAAATAAAGCATGCCCAAAAGACTGCTACGCGCTTCCCGCACATATAAGGGCATCTTCTGTTATACAAAAATGCCCTTCGGATTGCGCAACGCAGGCGCAACTTACCAACGCTTAATGGATACAGTCTTCAGAGGCGACATCGGCAAGACAATTGAAGTATACATGGATGACCTTGTCATCATGAGCCACGAGGAAGAAACAATGCTCGCAAACATCCAGCGCACGTTCGATTCTTTGCGCAGCGTGAACTTGAAACTCAACCCAACGAAACGCTCCTTCGGCATGGAGGAAGGGAGATTTTTGGGCTTCGTAGTCACAAGAGACGGTTTCAAAGTGAACCCGGAGAAAGTGCAGGCAATCCAGCTAATGCCATCACCTACAACAATAAAAGAAATGCAAAGACTCGCCGGACGTCTAGCAGCCTTGAACAGATTCTTGGCAAACCATGCGGCAAAGTCTTATCCATTCATCAGCATGCTGCGAAACTGCGCGAAGAAAACTCACTTCCAGTGGACACCCGAAGCGAAAGCAGCCTTCAAACAAATGAAGGAATGTTTAATTCAGCTGCCAACGCTAACCGCACCAAGAGAAAAAGAACCGCTGATTTTATATCTATCTGCTGCGGAAGTAGCGGTAGGTGCGGTATTGATGGTGGAGCGAGAAAATGTTCAGACTCCAATTTATTACATAAGTAAGATGCTCACTGGCCTAGAGACGCGTTATTCAATGATCGAAAAACTAGTCCTAGCGCTAGTACATTGTTACGTGCGTGACTACACATATTTTTACAATGAAATTACACACGAATTGGTTTTAAATTTATAAAAATGATTATTACTTTTGCATCAAAACACACACAAAAGAGGCAAGTGTACCCCGTCATATATGTAGTAAAGTATCAGTAAGAACCAAGTATCGATCCACAGAAATGGGCGGAGAAATAATACTAGACCTTTGTCACTAAATTACCGGTAAAAACATAAATTGTCTTGGTTTTAATTAATCTAAATTAAGCATAAATAAATACTTATAAAACATAGTAAAATATATATAAATAGCCTTGCTTAATACACAACCACAGCATGTCAACTAAGTCAGTTTTGGCACTAGAAGCATTCGGTCAATTTTCCATTTTGAGACAATTAGTATCCCTTTCGGGAATCCTAACATGACAATCATTCGGAAAGTTAAAACGATAAACACACTTTAACCACCTAAAATTGTTCTTTAACGTGCGATTGATTAATGTCTACAAAAATCTCCTAAAAATGAGTTAGTCATCCGTTAGGAGTTTTCTAACCTCACTTAATCAAGGAAAGCAACACCGATAAACACAATGCAACCACCGAGACAAGCATAAACTAGATTAAATCACAACCGAGTTCATTTTACAAATCTTGCACATAAATTCACCAAGATAGCAATTTTGGCCGAAACTACTAACTAAGCTAACAAATCATGGCAAGAATTCGTAACAACACCATCTAACCCGTTAGAGTCCTTCCGTGAGGGCAAGCTCTCTTGATTAATAATAATTACATTTTATTAAACCACTAACCCGTTAGAGTATCATGGTGCCTACATTTTAACCAAGTTAAACTAGTTAACCAAATTAAAAGTTGACTAATACATGATTAAATAAGCTTCATTTTGCAACTATCTTACCTAACCAAGCACCAATCATCCAACACAATTACTTATAATCAAGAAATCAATATCAATAACAAGGTTGCAAACTAATCATCAAAGATAATCATAGAAAACACTTCCAACTTTCATTACAAACATAGATCAACATACTAATGGTTATAATCAAGCAAGGGATTGTTGTGTTTTTGCCCAAAGGCTTAAATTAATACATAATAATCAGTCTAAATGCTTGAAACATAACAAGATTATGGAAAGATTTGAGAAACCAAACCATAAACAAGCATAAGAATGAGAATCTGGATAGTAAATGAGCAAAACCGGGCAATGTGGTTTGAATCTGAGTGAAAGCAGAAGCCTTCGGAGCCTCAAAATCGCCTGCAGAGCTCCCAAAATGTCTAGAGTTACCAATAAAATGGTTCTGTCCTGTTTTTATGCTTTTTCGGTGTCGCACGGCCGTTCTCCCGATCGAACGACCGTGCACTTTAAGCATTATTGGTGGTGGGCCACCATACCGCATGACGTCACAGATCGTTGACTGGTCTTCGCATATGCACGGGCGTTCTTGATCTGGCACGGCCGTTCCATACCGGCATTTTGTTGCACGCCTTGTCTTGTGGTCGTTCAGTTCCGAGGTTTTCCTGGAACGTCGGAGCCGCGCGACCGTTCCGCACTTGGCATGACCGTGCCTTTTCGGGTTGGCCTGCAATGCCTTGCACGCAGTGTTGCACGCCTCGTTCACTGCCGGCATTCATGATTTGTCGGATATGCACGGTCGTGCATGAGGTCGCATGACCGTGCAACACGCACAGGTCAGTTTTTCCAACAGAATCTTCGCAGCTTCGTCGTTTTGTCCGGAAAGTCCTCGTTTTCGCTATCATCTTGTCTGGTATGCTGTTTTAGGCCTGTAAACAAAAATGTAGATAATTAAGTATCCGAATGACGGTTTTACGGCCGAAAACGCATAAAATAGGGGTAAAACGAGGGACTAAAATATGTGTAAATTAGCGAATATCATACATGCATCAAGACACTTACGTCGATATTTTTCCGGTCATGTCATCACAGTTCTTACCAACTACCACTTGGGTCAAATCTTATCCAAACCTGACGTTGCGGGAAGATTGGCCAAATGGGCTATTGAGCTCGGAGGATACAATATCATGTACAGACCACGACCGTCAATAAAAGGGCAAGTTCTAGCAGACTTCGCCACAGAAGTTCCAATTGACAAAGTCCAAGAGTGTAAGGCAATCCAAAACCCTGTTCCTGTTTTCGACGATAGGGTATGGACCCTACACACGGACGACGCTTCTAATGATGATGGAGCAGGGGCAGGTCTCCGACTACTCAGCTCGGACGACCATGAGTTTACATACGCCATACGCCTAGACTTCCGAAGCACTAACAACGAAGCGGAATACGAGGCGTTCTTAGCAGGCCTTCGCCTAACGCTTAAAATGGGAGCAAGAAACCTTGAAGCTAACGTTGATTCAAAACTAGTGGCTGAACAAGTCAATGGGCATTACGACACAAGAGGAGAGGCTATGGCATTATATCTAGAACAAGCGCGGATGTTGATCAATCAATTCCAAACATTTAAGGTCAATCATATAAACAGAAGCGAAAACAAACATGCAGACGCACTAAGCAAATTGGCCGCTACCAGCTTCAAGCACTTAGCAAAAGAGGTGCGTATAGAGGTATGGTCCAACCCCTCTGTTCCTCTCAAACAAGTTAACATTATAGAGATCGGCAATCCGTCCTGGATGTCTCCGATCATCTTATACTTACAACACGGAAAACTCCCAGAAGAAAAGGCGGAAGCCAGGAAAATCCAGAATAAAGCAATAAACTACGAAATGGCGGACGACATTCTATACAGAAAGTCATTCATGGGACCATTACTATGATGCGTCGACAAGACAGATGCACAATACCTGGTCAGAGAAATCCATGAAGGCTTGTGCGGGATACACGCCGGACCGCGCATGGTAGTAGCAAAAATAATGAGCGCATGATATTATTGGCCCAGAATGCACGTAGACGCGGTAGAAATACTACGGAAATGCACAGCATGCCAACGTCACGCGCCAAAGACGCTCCGGCCAAAGAATCCACTAGTACCAGTTACGTCTGCCTGGCCATTCCAACAATGGGGCATCGATCTTGTTGGCCCATTTCCTGACGCGCCAGGCGCAGTCAAATTCATCATTGTAGCAGTCGACTACTTCACGAAGTGGGTTGAAGCTAAAGCCTTGGCCTCAACCACAGCAATGGTAATCCGCAAATTTATATGGGAACATATTATTTGCAGATTTGGATTGCCATTGCGCATCATTTCCGAAAACGGCACTAACTTTGCCTCAGAAGATCTACAAAAATGGTTCAAGGAAATGAAGATTGAGCACAACTTTTCCTCTGTGGCACACCCACAAGCAAACGGCCAAGTCGAAAGCATCAACAAACAAATAGTCGACGGCATTAAGGCGCGACTGGGCACAGCGCGCAGAGGATGGGTCGATGAACTCCCTAGCATCCTATGGGCACATCGAACAATGCCAAAGACTAGCACAGGAGAAACTCCATTCAGCTTGGTCTACGGGTCTGAAGCCGTAATCCCAGCCGAAATTGGCCTACTGTCACCGTGCATGATAGCCATGGAAAAACAAAACAATAAGCATGAATGAAGAATGGATTTAGACCTTCTTGAAGAAAGGCGCGAGAACGCCGCCATCACAGAAGAAAGGTACAAATCCAAACTCGAAAAATATTACAACGCGCGTGTACGCGTGTGTACCTTTGTTCCTGGTGATTTCGTCTTGCGCGACAATGAAGCGTCAAACGCAGAAAAACCAGGAAAATTAGCGCCAAAATGGGAAGGACCATACATCATCAATGAGGTCCTAGGCAAAGGGGCATACACCCTAAAAAGAATTGATGGGACTCTAGTTCCCAGCACCTGGAACGCGCAGCAGCTGCGCAGGTGTTACATATAGGACAACTCATTCACAGGCAATGTATTTCCTATTACACTTGTATTGCAAGCCTCGCACCTTATTAATACAATCATCATCTTCATACTTGTTACTGTTTGTTACAAATTGCATGTAATTCTTTTTGTCTACGCGAAAACAACATGGTAAACATTTTACACCTCATGAACAGTCTGGAAAAAGCGCAACATAAGCGCATATTCTGGACAAACGTTCACACATGAGCACAATACAATCTCTCATTCGCTCTACCTGATCAAAGCAATTAAAACACATGCAACATATTGTAATCCAAACACACAAAACAAACAAAATCTACAGGTACAGCAGTATACCAAACAAAAAAGAATATACATTATCAAGTGTAGCATAACACTTCATAACAAGATCATGGCAATGATCTTCAAAACCTTTCCAGTACCAAAACCAGCAAATTTATACAAACAACAAAAAAGGGAATACATTATTTCCCAAACCTAACCTAGTTAGTAGCATGACCGTCAACAACAACTGGCACATAATCGACACGACGATTTTTCCGACGGGAATACACCAAATCACATCCCCCGTGCTAAATCGTTGGAAAACGGGTCATCAAAGCATCAACGGACAAGACACCGGCTTCCTCATCGGCAACACCCTCTTGCCGGAAAACTTTACCATCATAACCAGCAACCATTAGAGAGCCAACGACGAAAGAATTTTCTTTTCCGATAGCCATTAATGGCGGAGAGTTAGCAAGAAGTAAGAGGGCCTCAGCAGCTTCACGAATCCTTAGGATATCTGAAAGTCGCCGGGAATGAACGATACTTTTCCCCTTCATTCTTTTCAAACTAAGGAAGCAAACGAGCATCCCAATACATATATATATATATAAATATATATATATATATATATATATATATATATATATATATATATAGAGGAACAATACTCCGGGAAAAGAAAAAACTTGATCACCATGATTAACTGTCAGAAAAACGTTCCCTCTGAACGGCGCTACAGGGACTAGGGTCTTATCTCCATTAATGAAGCCTGACAAGCGCCATTACGTATCCCAATGTAAGAAGGAAAATATTGCGAAATGTCAATTTTTTATTACAAACAGACGTCACCACACGTCAGGTCATGATTATAAGAAGGCAGAAAGTCATAATTTCCCCTAAAAAAAGTTTTTTAAAAACAAAATTAAATCTTCTCATAAAAGATTTCTCATTTTCGCGCCAAGAAGCACTTTCTCTCTCATAAGTCTAGTGCTCCACTTACTTGCATAAGAGCAACACTAGACTGGGGGGACTTGAAGGGGTAAGGTCCCGAAAACCATATGACAAGTACTTGGGACCATACCACAACTTGGTCAAATAGCCCTTCTGACCTTGCGCGGCCGCGCACTGGTCCTACAAAGAAGGCTTAAAAGGCAGATAGCAAACGACACTCGTGCGCCAAAAGGAAATCATAAATCCTTGCACCTACCCCACAAACAAAGGATGAAAATCCTAAGTTAAAATACTTCCGCATAATAATATCCAGGCTTGGATATTATTTACCCAGACTTGGGATTTATTTATTCAGCTGATTCCACACGATAAGGAGTCACACCAGATTACAACAGTAATCTTCTAGAAGGAATTCAATCGTGCACCACTAAGACAGTTATAACCGTCTGGACACGTGTCGCCACCTCAGGCATCCCTGAAATCACAATGAGAGCATGCAATTGGAGAGTAATCTCCATTTGATCACTTTATACGTGGCAAAACCCCAGCCATCGATCTAAACCACGATCCGTGGGCACTCACGACGGATCAAGAAACTTGACAGAAGGAAATGTAACCACTTACGGGGTTGGCATCTTCCGTCAACCTTTCACTAACGGGTTTTCCCGCCCAAAAGACTCCTGGCTATAAATATGAGAACCATTCAGATATGAAATTCAAGTTACACACACTTCTACAATACATCTTCTTCTTCATAATCCATACTTATTCTCACACCGGAGTCGGGTCAAGGAGAGAACCCCTTTCTCCCCTTGGCGAGGCTAACGGTGCTTCTTTTTTGCAGAGTTCATCGGAGAAGAACGTCTGTTGTACCGAATCAAAGGAGAGAAACAACCCCCCTTTTAAGCAGATCCAAACCCTCTAGATTATTTGATTCCGGTCGTTAATCTAGTGTTTCTTCACTAGTCTAGAGTGATGGTAATATATAACCAATTCAGAATGCTAAAGGTCTTATTTAAGTCGTAGACTTAGACCGGCTAACCTAAGGTATCTAAAACGGTACGATACGCTAGATTAAGCGATGACCGGAATAGAATGTTATTTAGACCGAACAAGTACGAACACTTGTATAACATGGGTAAACTAAACACTTTCTGGATTTTGAGATAAAAATGACAAGGTTAAACCCGTTTCGGCAACTTACGTAAACTAGTTACATAAACTGATCCGAACGCATAAATGCGTAACGGGCAACCAAATGAACCATATACAAGCCCCAAATGTTATTATGCTTAGAATATGTTAATACACCAGTAGGATGTTAACATATATGCCCAAAAAGTATTTAAAACCAAATTAAGTCCCGTAGGGGCATTTTGGTCATTTTACCCTTTATAAAAGAGATTTTAAAGCAATCTGAGGTTCTGATCTTTGGTAATCAGTAAAAATATTTATTTTATCCCATTACATCAGTAAGATATTATATCTATGTGAGGTTTACCAATTATGACCAACTATGCCCCGAAAAGGGCATTTTGGTCATTTCACATATGCTTTCACGGATATTTTCGGAAGTTTGAGTTCATGACTTATACCTACTGTAATGACATTAAAATTTGTTTAAAAAAATTCAGTAGGTAACAAGTCTTAGGTGTTAATTATGGTTTAAAACCATACTATGCACCTAAATAGCGTAAAAATCGCTAATTGACGATAATTAAGGTGTTTTATGGAAATCTGGGATTTTGATCAGTTTTGAATGCTCAAAATAATTTATTTAATGTATGAGATCAATAGGAAAAGGTTTGGCATTCAAATCATTTGTTAATCCTATTTTATGCATGAAAAGGGTATTATCGTCATTTACCGTATTACACAAGAACTCCATGATACGATCAGATTATATTCTGAGCAAAAATTCCAAAAATCTCTAAAAATAATATCTTAACAGTAGGTAATGAGTTTTGGGTCAAAATCCAAGTTTAAACATACCTTATGCAAGATATCGCAATTAAATAAATAAAAAGCTTCTTTTTACGATATCGAGCATAACTCCTATTTGAGACCAAGAACTGATGTGAAATTTTCAGGACACACTTATCTATCAGTAACAAATGTTTTTCTCAACTCACATTTCAAAAAATCTCATTTGTATGTCAAAAGGGCAATTACGACATTTATAAGCATAATAACGGACATGTGCATATAATTCAAACTACTAAGGACCAAGCAATATAACTTCAGTGGGTTATACTACTATATAATACGGTCCTAATGGAAGTTTAAAGCATGGAAGAATCAAGCTTAATTGGGTCAGAACTGAAAGTCAAAGCAAAAGTCAAGCTTTTGCGACTTTCGGTTGCGAACCGACCCTAAACCCAGAATTGTCAGGTTGAACATGCTTAGACATGTTCTAATAATGATTACCAAGTTATTAGAGTGTTCAAATATAATTTATAACCTCTGTATCATTGGTTTTAATTATTATTTATAAATCTGCCAAGTTTGACTTTTTACCTAAATGGGTTGACCGGACAATTAACTAGGCAAACGAACGAATTAGGAGGTGCCCTTTTAAGGGTTAATCACCTACCTAACTATGGTCATATAACCACATTCATCTCGAACCGTGGCTGGACCATTTGAGTTTAAACCGAAAGTCAAAGTTAATTTACGATAACTTGACTTTTCGGTTTTTAAAACATAAAACTGAACTATTGAGAGGGCTAAGACACTTACAAAGGGTCCTAGCTATCTTTTCTACTAAGAAAAAGTTCCAATCAGATCAGAGAGCTCCAGATTTGAGACATAGGATGATAGACTGAAAAATGAGCCCAAGAAATGAATGAAAGCTTCAACTATATATAGGTTTTGGGGTGATGTTTGGATCAAGACAAGTGTTTGGGAGGGACTATCAGATGTTTACAAGTGTAAAACCATGTTACAAAACCATCCAATAGTCCCTAGGATCAAATAAGATGGTTTGGATTGATGAACAAGCAAGAAATAAAAAAATAATAAAAATAAACTGCAGATATGGGGCTCTCGCGGCCCGCATCCGCCCATGGCCCAATCTTAGGAGGCCCGCGTGCTAACCATAATCGAGCAAAAGTTTGGCAGTTCAGCTGTTTTGGTCCCTGCACTTATAATACTTCTTAAACAGCCTACTTTATGTTGCTGTTTGTTTAAATGCCCCACGAAAAGGCAGTCCATTGGGCTCATGGCCCGTGATTAGGCCCTAAACCAGCCCAAACATGTTTCAGACTTTTACAACAACAGTCCCTGAATCTTTTTAGTTACTTATGAACTTTCAGAATTGTCACTTTAGGCACATAACTTTCAATTTCGCGCGTTTCTTCATTATAAGGTGTGAAAGTGTTTGTGGCCAATCTTCGGCACACCCAGGAGTTTGACGAAGCATTGCGAAGCTCTCGATTCATTCAAAAGGCCTCTTAAAGGCGTAGTTTCACATATTGACACATTTAGTCCTTTTAACGCATAAAGTTGCGTGTAATATCATTTATCGATATTAAAGCCTTCCATGGCCCATATGAGGAATCCTGGGTGTATGCTCAAATATTACGATGCTCCAGTTCGCTTAAAAGATCACTCAAAGGTGTAGTTTTTGACGTTGGCGCTTTTGATCACTGTAACGCGAAAACTTGCGCGTATTATCATTTAATAGCGTCAAAGCCCTATGTAGCACATATTAGGAATTCTCGAGAGTATGATTGCATATCATAATGCTTCGGGTTCGTCAAAAGGTCATTCAGAGGTATAATTAAACATGTTGACGCTTTTAACCCCACTAACTTACAAACTTGCGCGCAACTTCACTTATTGGCATAAAAGCCTTGCATAGCCAATATTAGGCATTCCCGAGAATATGATGAAACATAATGAAGCTCTCGGTTTGTTAAAAGGTCACTTAGAGGTAAGAATTAACATGTTGACACTTTTAACCCTTCGACGCGCAAACTTTCACATAATTACGCAAACGGCTCCTCTCGTCCAACAAGTGGCTAATTTGAGAATACGGACTCCGAATAAGGTCACTCAGAGGCCTACTTTAGGCATGTTGACACTTTCTGTCCTTCTATATTCATAGTTTTCGTTTTTTGGCGAAATTAGTCCCTTACAGTCCACGTTTGACTTTATTAGGGTTCATTACACGTGTCAACACATCATTGGACACGATTTTTCTAGGTGTTACATCCTCACCCCCTTAAATGAAATCTCAACCCTGAGATTTGCTTAAAAAGATGGAAGTACTTTCTGTCCTATAATGGACTTAATTTCCACAGTATATTGGGGACCTCTGCGGGTATCCTAATTGACCTATTCAATAGGTACATGCTTCTCTTCGGAGCTTCTTAACCTATCGATCCTTGATCGATATAGGTCTTTCATAAACCTCAGGATTTCATCAATCTATATGTCTTTATGAGACATTGCTAGCGATTTATCAGCTAGGCATTTTCTTTAAATTAAAGATGTGGAACACATTGTGAATTTCACTAAGCTCCTTAGGCAAATTTAGCTTATAAGCTATACTGCCGACACATTCGATGATCTCGAATGATTTTATATATCCAGGGCTTAACTTGCCCTTTATACCGAAACGTATCGTACTCCTTTATATTGATATTTTCAATAGAGTCTTGTTCCCTACTTGGAACTTTAAGAGACCTGCGCCTTTCTTTTGCATTGCTCTATTACCGATTACTGGCAGTTTTCAGACGATTACTGATTCATAATATCCTTCCCATCGTCTTTTAGGACAGTCTCAGATTCTGATAATTGGGATTTTCCAAACTCTTGCCCAACAAACGGGCGTTGACACTTTCTCCCAAACAAGGTCTCCAAATGAGCAGCCTTGATGCTCATATAATGCTATTGGTTATAGAAGAACTTAATTAGGGTAAGATAGTTATTCCAACTATTACCCGAATCAATCTTAAGGAATTAACTACCCTTATGGTTGGTCGAACAAGTCGACGATCCTGGGCAGCTAATAACGATTCTTAATCGTCTCCTGGTTAGGTTGCAGTAATCAATGCATAAGCGTATTGCATCGTGCTTTCCTTTATTAACAATATTCAGAGCTCACAAGACGATAAGCTAGGCTGTACAAACCTTTCTCCAAAAACTCATCTGGTTAATTCTCAGTTCTTCCATTTCCGTTGATGCTAACCGATATAGAGCCTCTGTAATAGATACAACTCTTAATAGGATGTCAATCCAAATTCCATTTTGCCTTTCAAGAGGTAAAACAAGGTAGTTCTACTGAGAAGAAATCAAGTTATCCACATATGATAGAGATAGCTTCAATCTTCGACCTTGGTCTACTTACCGTCGGTTGTGCCATACGAATGACACATCTGCTTTACGAGTGCACGGATGCCTTAAGTAGAGTCGCCTACTTAGGCATTTCTATTATGGATATCTTCTTTGAATACCACTAGCTGACTTTAGTACAATATGACCATTGGTATATCTTAGTGGTTCCATGCATTAAACGTCCATACTGATCAGGCATGGAAGCAATCTATGGGACACACTAGGTTACACCAATCCTCATATGGCGCTTTTATCATACATATTTGGCACTCGCAGTTGATAAAATCAATGAGGAAAATAATTAAAATAATATATATTGTCGTACTCTATTCAAAGAAAGAGTACTCTTAGATTTTTCAGAAAGATTCATCGCCGATAATAGAAGAATCGGTTACTATGGTCTCCTTGGTAAGTTATACCTTGAGTAATATAAAAGTTTGCTAAGCTTATGGTCTATGAAGACCTATTATTGCCTGTATTAAAAACAGGACACTTAGCAGAAATTATCATTGGTAAATGATAAGGAATGTACTTTATGACATCATGTATTGCCTCTTGGCCTTCATCAAGTAAGTTCAGGCAATTCCCTTCTTAGCCTTTCCAGGCTTAGCTGCACCTTCTTTGGCAGCTTTATGACATCTAGTTCTGATGTGGCCTTTCTCACCACAGCCGTAACAGACTGCATTCTTTATGTCCCTACATTCATGGGACTGATGACCAGTTCCTTTGTAGATGCCACAGTGCTTTCGTCTTTGATCTATTCGACACTATCCCTAGTGTCTTTTATAGCAGTTCTTACATACAGGCTTCTTATTGAACTTTTTTTGGTTCTTAATAAGCCCATATTTGCGCTTTTTCTTAGATTTCTGGGAGTTTCCCCCCTCCTTTGGTTCATCCTTAATTTCGAAATGTGAATAAAGCTCTTTTCATGAGCAATTGAATGTGGTTTTAAATGAATTTAGAGCGAGAAGCATTCGGCTCTTTGAACTGTTTCATGACCTTTTCCATGGCCTTTCCTTACAGCTGTGTCAAACACATCTTGGAGATTAACTCCATTAATATTGAGGATTACATTTGTAGCATTATTAGCTTTTGTCGCATTAGTAGTATCGCGACTGTTGCCTACCTCATCCGAGGTTGCCATACTCGAAGCTTGGTACTAACTGCCACATTAAACAATTGTTAGTCATCATCCTGATGACCTGACATAGATCAGCCATGGCATCCATAAACTGTATAAGCTATTATGTTCCAACATTCCTAATGAATGTTATTCGATTGTATATCCATTACATTTAGCCTAGGTCACAAAAGGACCATCAATGGCATTTAAGGTTTGGAGCGAGTCCATTACCTGTTTGACAGGGGATCAAAATGTCACAACTGTCTTTGTCACAAGGACGATTATGAATAGCTCGAAGGCTAGCCTTACATGACTTTTATTATATATACACACACACACACACACACACACACACACACACACACACACACACACATATGGCATAGAAGCCCACCGCGAGGGACGTAGAAAGGTAAGGCATAATGCCCTGTCATGAAGGACATAAGCAATCATATGGCGCGAAGGCCTTGTCGCAAATGACATTTAGATATGGCACAAATGGCCTTGTCTCCAGGACGTTATAGGATATGGCACCAAGGCCTGTCTCAAGGGATGTTAACATTTAGTATGTCAACTTGTCATGAACGACAAATTATAGCACGGAGGCTTGTCATGGATGACTTGAAATATAACTTGATGAGTTGTCACCAAGGACATTTATTTATAAGCCGCAATCTTATTGGATTAGGGGCTTCCATGTTTGAACAGAATTCTTCACCTTTGGACTGGGAGTCATAGACTACAACTGTCATCGTCTTGAAAGACGATTCATTTGGCACAAAGGTAAACCAATTAACATCACTAATGGATGTTTATATATAATCATCATATCTGATGATATTAGTCATGATCACATCGACCATATTGAATTGTAGGGTTGGGTATAACCCACCACTTTGTACAGGGGATCATAAAGACCACCACTATCTTTATCTTATCGACAATAGAATAAAATATAGCCCGTAGGCATTTCATCACGAGGGATGTTAATATTATGATCATCATACTGATGATACTAGTCAGGATTGCAATGATTATATAGACTATGGGATTTGAGCATAGCCCACCCCCTTGGGCAAAGAATCTAAAAAGATTACAATTGCCTTGTCTTAATTGGACAATAATATAGCCCTTAGGCAAAACATCATTAAGGATGCTAAATTTTAATAATCATACTGACATTTTTAGTCATGATCGCATTGATCATATAGACTATTAGGCTTGAGCACAGCTCACTACCTTAAACAGGGGATCGTAAAGATCACAATGTCTTTGTCACAAATGGACAATATAATATGGCCCGTAGGCGAAACATCACTAATGGATGTTTATAATAGGTTCATCATATTAGATTATATAAGTCATGATTGCATTAATCATATTGACTATTTGGTTTGAGCATAGCTCACCACTTTAGACAAGGAATCATAAAGATCACAATGTCAATGTCTCAAATGGACAATATATTATAGCCCGTAGGCAAAACATCACTAAAGGATGTTAAATAGCATGATCATCGTATTAGTTGATATTAGTCATGATCGCATTGATCATATAGACTATTATGTTTAGACATAGTCCAACATTTGTAGACAGGGGGTCATAGACCACAACTGCCATTGTCTTATTAGACAACAAGTATAGCCCGTAGGCACTTCACCACTAATGGATGTTTATGGTATGATCATCACATTGATGATACTTGCCATGATCTACTCTGATCATATAGGTTTTAAGGCTTGGACGTAATCCAATACCTTGACAGCTGGTGTGGTTTCTCACGCCACACTGCCAGGAGTGTTAACATGTTCTCAGATGTTAACAAAGATTAATTATCTTAAGAGGGTTTTACCATCATAGCCATGTTCATAGACATATAGGCTAGGTTATACCATTAAGAGGATCTTTTTGAAAATTTTAGGCTGATCGACAAAGCTCGAGTAAAATTCTGAACTATCGTTGGATAAAGAACGAAATGAATACCTATACAAAATTTTCGAAACTTCCCTAAGTTATTAAGAATTTACAATGGTGCCTTAATCAGGACTTTTAGTAATATATTTATCCACAGAGGACTAAGAGGAAAAATGTAAGTCCGTATAAGGACTATAAATATTATAAGTCCATAGAGGAGTTTTAATGAAATATCATGTCCTCAAAAGGACTATTTTGAAATAGCGTATCCCTAAAGGGATTTTAATGAAATAACATGTCCATAAAAAGGACTATATTGGTACAGCGTGCGCACAAAAGGGCTTTGCTGTACAGATGTCCTCACAGGGACTTTAAGCAACTCTGGTCCACGCAGGGACTAGAAGGAAATATAAATCCATAAAGGGACTATAAGATATGTCCACATTGGGATTATTATGATATAACATGTCCATGAAGGGGCGTTAACAAACAATTGTCCTCGTAGGGACTCTATGTCGAAAAAATACGTCCTTATTGGGACTTATTAATGAAACAATATGTCCTTAAAGGGACTTGTAATAAAATATCATGTCCACAAGGGATCTTAATATAATAATTTGTCCATAAAAGGGATTTTGATGAATCAGCATGTCCATGAAGGGACTATGATGAATAATATGTCCTTAAAGGACTATAATGAATTATTATGTCCGCCAGGGGACTTTGATAAAATAATATGTCTACGAAAAGACTTTTAATGAAATACTATGCCCATGAAAGGACTATGATGAAATATAATGTCCATGAGAGGACTATATTGAAATATAATGTCCATGAAAGGTCTAAATAGCAAATGCCCATATAGGGTCTTAAATCGGAAGGTATGTCCACACAGGGACTAATTAGAAGAGATAGGTCCTTATAAGGACTTAAAAGACAAAGAATATTATGAAAGAAGGGTTCTCTAACGTCTTCCTTGCTCCATTTCGATTGTTTCTCCTCTTTGTTTACCATATACGGTAGGGACACTGGAGACCTCAGTGAATAAGGTAAGTATTCCAATCAGGATCCGTTATAGAAGTAGAATTCAAGGATTTAATGGTTAAGGATCGATATGGATCATGGATTGGGTTTTGACTGATATAATCCAAGTCCGGGATTCCAAAACTTGGAGGTAAGAAATAAGGATCATCAGCATTTACTAGCATTATTTTCAAAACGGGAGTCTCAGGGACCACATGGTATGGACTCCACTGGCGCAGACTTCAAAATTTGAGTCTCAAGGACCTCCGGTATGGACTCTGAAGTCTGATTGCTATTCAACAGATTTGGTTTTAGGAATGAGCTCTTAAAGGTCTCTCATCCAAACCGGTCGCACGCTTATTCTAGCCGTTTTACGAAGCTTGGCATTCCTTGGCTTCGAAATAAGAAGAATCTCCATCAACGGCTTCCTTGCTTGGTGACTTATTCAAAATACATAAAATCGAAAACAATGTTTACTTAATAGGGATGAGAGCATTCCTACGTTAAGTCTAGACTCAGAAGGTCTAAGGAATATACTATTGTGTCATTGAGATTAAACACAAAAGACTAGTGTTTAATTCACTCAATGTTGGCTCTGATACCAACCTGTCACACCCCGATATTTCCACGTATCACCGGTGGGCCTGGTGGGGAGTATCGTGTCGTAGTTGATATCATCATCGTCAAACATACACAGAATAGCACAGCGGAAGTCTTGGAATATAAAATATTATTACAAACTCAATTATATGAAAATATCAAAGTATTTATTATAGACGAGCCTGTAATATTAAATCCACAGGTGGATCATTACAGAATGTATAAAATGAAGTTTAGTAGACTTTATAGCATCTTTAAGGATTTGCAAGATCCTCTTTTTCGACACCGAGCAACTCCCAGCCTATTACGAGTAGTACCTGCGACTTAGTCTTTGAAAATACGTCAGTTTTCACTGGTAAATACAATTAACTGAGTCTTTTGAAAAGAGTTTATGAAAATTGATTTAAGTGCACAAGGCACAAACCATTTATACTTGGGACAATTCTTATTAAAATCTTGTATACCGATTTACATGTTTGTCATATAATTGGGGCCGGTTTGGAAGCCGGTCATGATTAACCGACTCACCACTTATAAAACCCACGAAGGAGTTATTCCCAACATGTGGGTTATTTATTATTTAGCATTTGCATCTGTCAGGTGTATGCCTACACCCTGTGCATAGGTCGTGGCCATTTTTAGCTTTAATGAGCCGAGGATATCCAGGACACGGTCGTTAACCCCCAATGTTTATGTTATCAAACAAAACAGATTAAAACGGGTTATGCAGATTTATTAAATCACAATCCGACTAAATGATCTCATACCCGACCAAGCGGTATTATTATAATACCGTATCCCAAGCCCGTATAAGGGAAAATAAGTTAAAAGTATTTACCTGAGCTAATACTTGATTCACAGCATAATAAATCAGTCGTATCCAATCTATCTAAATGTAGGTAGCTTTTACCGGGTGGCTCTAGTCTGGAGTGATGGTAATATATAACCAATTCAGAATGCTAACGGTCTAATTTAAGTCGTAGATTTAGACCGGCTAGCCCAAGGTATCTAAAAGGGTACGATACGCTAGATTAAGCGATGACCGGAATAGAATGTTATTTAGACCCAACAAGTACGAAGACTTGTATAATATGGGTAAACTAAACACATTCTGGATTTTGAGATAAAAACGATAAGGTTAAACCCGTTTCGGCAAACTTATGTAAACTAGTTACATAAACCGATCCGAACGCGTAAATGCATAACGGGCAACCAAATGAACCATATAAAAGTCCCATATGTTATTATGCTTAGAATATGTTAATACATCAGTAGGATGTTAACATATATGCGCAAAAAGTATTTAAAACCAAATTAAGTCCCGTAGGGGCATTTTGGTCATTTTACCCTTTATAAAAGAGATTTTAAAGCAATCTGAGGTTCTGGTCTTTGGTAATCAGTAAAAATGTTTATTTTATCCCATTACATCAGTAAGATATTATATCTATGTGAGGTTTACCAATTATGGCCAACTATGCCCCGAAAAGGGCATTTTGTTCATTTCACATATGCTTTTACGGACATTTTCAGAAGTTTGAGTTCATGAATTATACCTACTGTAATGACATTAAAGTTTGTTTAAAAAAGTTCAGTAGGTAACAAGTCTTAGGTGTTAATTATGGTTTAAAACCATACTATGCACCTAAATAGCGTAAAAATCGCCAATTGACGATAATTAAGGTGTTTTATGAAAATCTAAGATTTTGATCAGTTTTGAATGCTCAAAATAGTTTGTTTAATGTATGAGATCAGTAGAAAAAGGTTTGGCATTCAAATCATTTGTTAATCCTATTTTATGCATGAAAAGGGTATTATCGTCATTTACCAAATTACACAAGAACTCCATGATACGATCAGATTATAATCTGATCAAAAATTCCAAAAATCCCTAAAAATAATATCTTAACAGTAGGTATTGAGTTTTGGGTCAAAATCCAAGTTTAAACATACCTTATGCTAGATATCGCAATTAAATAAATAAAAAGCTTCTTTTTACGATATCGAGCATAACTCCTGTTTGAGACCAAGAACTAATGTGAAATTTTCGAGCCACACTAATATATCAGTAACAAAGGTTTTGTCCACTTACATTTCTAAAAATCTCATTTGTATGTCAAAAGGGCAATTACGGCATTTATAAGCATAATAACGGACATGTGCATATAATTCAAACTACTAAGGACCAAGCAATATAACTTCAGGGGGTTATACTACTATATAATACGGTCCTAATGGAAGCTTAAAACATGGAAGAATCAAGCTTAATCGGGTCAGAACTGAAAGTCAAAGCAAAAGTCAAGATTTTGCGACTTTCGGTTGCGAACCGACCCTAAACTCAGAATTGTCGGGTTGAACATGCTTAGACATTTTCTAATAATAATTACCATGTTATTAGAGTGTTAAAATATAATTTATAACCTCTGTATCATTGGTTTTAATTATTATTTATAAATCTGCCAAGTTTGACTTTTTACCTAAATGGTTTGACCCGACAATTAACTAGGCAAACGAACGAATTAGGAGGTGACCTTATGGTCATATAACCACATTCATCTCAAACCGTGGCTGGACCATTTGAGTTTAAACCGAAAGTCAAAGTTAATTTATGATAACTTGACTTTTCGGTTTTTAAAACATAAAACTGAACTATAGAGAGGGCTAAGACACTTACAAAGGGTCCTAGCTATCTTTTCTACTAAGAAAAAGTTCCAATCAGATCAGAGAGCTCCAGATTTGAGACATAGGATGATAGAGTGAAAAATGAGCCCAAGAAATGAATGAAAGCTTCAACTATATATAGGTTTTGGGGTGATGTTTGGATCAAGACAAGTGTTTGGGAGGGACTATCAGATGTTTACAAGTGTAAAACCATGTTACAAAACCATCCAATAGTCCCTAGGATCGAATAAGATGGTTTGGATTGATGAACAAGCAAGAAATTGAAAAAAAAAATAAAAATAAACTGCAGATATGAGGCTCTCGCGGCCCGCATCCGCCCATGGCCCAATCTTACGTGGCCCGCGTGCTAACCAGAATCAAGCAAAAGTTTGGCAGTTCAGCTGTTTTGGTCCCTACACTTATAATACTTCTTAAACAGCCTACTTTATGTTGCTGTTTGTTTAAATGCCCCACGAAAAGGCAGTCCATTGGGCTCATGGCCCGTGATTAGGCCCTAAACCAGCCCAAACATGTTTCAGACTTTTACAACAACAGTCCCTGAATCTTTTTAGTTACTTATGAACTTTCAGAATTGTCACTTTAGGCACATAACTTTCAATTTCGCGCGTTTCTTCATTATAAGGTGTGAAAGTGTTCGTGGCCAATCTTCGGCACACCCGGGAGTTTGACTAAGCATTGCGAAGCTCTCGTTTCATTCAAAAGGCCTCTTAAAGGCGTAGTTTCACATATTGATGCGTTTAGTCCTTTTAACGCATAAAGTTGCGCGTAATATCATTTATCGATATTAAAGCCTTCCATGGCCCATACGAGGCATCCCGAGTATATGCTCAAATATTAAGATGCTCCAGTTCGCTTAAAAGATCACTCAAAGGTGTAGTTTTTGACGTTGGCGCTTTTGATCCCTTTAACGCGAAAACTTGCGCGTATTATCATTTAATAGCGTCAAAGCCCTATGTAGCACATATTAGGCATTCTCGAGAGTATGATTGCATATCATAATGCTTCGGGTTCGTTAAAAGGTCATTCAGAGGTATAATTAAACATGTTGATGCTTTTAACCCCTCTAACTTACAAACTTGCGCGCAACTTCATTATTGGCATAAAAGCCTTGCATAGCCAATATTAGGCATTCCCGAGAATATAATGAAACATAATGAAGTTCTCGGTTTGTTAAAAGGTCACTTAGAGGTAAGAATTAACATGTTGACACTTTTAACCCTTCGACGTGCAAACTTTCACATAATTACGCAAACGACTCCTCTCGTCCAACAAGTGGCTCATTTGAGAATACGGACACCGTATAAGGTCACTCAGAGGCCACCTTTAGGCATGTTGACACTTTCAGTCCTTCTATATTCATAGTGTTCGTTTTTTGGTGAAATTAGTCCCTTACAGTCCATGATTGACTTTATTAGGGTTCATTACACGTGTCAACACATCATTGGACACGGTTTTTCGAGGTGTTACATGTTTGGTAAGGATGAGTGAGCTAAAAGAGTTCTAATAATGTTATTAATGGACCTTATTTTTCTCTCTACTTTTCCGTTTGGGGATGAGGTATATGGGCAGGAGAAACGTAAATGCATGCCATTTTGTTTACAAAATTGTTGGAACATTTGATTTTTGTATTCCTTACCATTATCACATTGAAATTGTTTGATTTTATGTTCAAATTGAGTATGAATCATGTTGTAGAAGGTGGTAAAGGTAGAGAAAACTTGAGGTTTGTTTGCGAGAGAGTATGTCCATAGAAAATTAGAGAAATCATCAAGAAAAAGGATGTAATAACGGTGACCCTCCGTACATAGAATCGGGGAAGCCCAAATATCACTGTGGATAATATCAAACGTCATTTCGTAATATTATTAGAATTAAGAAAGGAAAGTCCAAAGATCACTCAACAAGACAGGTTAAAACAAGGAAATAAAGTAATACACGGAATAAATTCACTATCAGAGCAGACCTTCATCTAAGTTTATAATGTTTCGGGTGTTTAAATTTTATATTTAGTTCATTCAATTTTCTAATCCCTTTTAGTTATTCTAATTCATTTTTCTTTATTTCTTGCATGTTGGGTTGACTTCTTATGGATCCCTTTTAGTTCTTCTAATTTCTTTTTTTATTTCTTGCATGTTGGGTTGACTTCTAGGGCTATTCGGCCTGTAGGGGTGCGGGGTGGGCGACGACATAAGGCCCAAACCCTCCGAGAGCCCAAATCTTTTTAATTTTTTATAGAATTTACGTTGTACAAGATATAATATATATGTACTGTGTGACAACCCTCACAAATCCAGGTATCCGTACAAATTAATTAATATTTAATTGGTGCTTAATTACTGTGCTTGATTACAATTATGAATAAACTGCTTTCTGTTTTCTGATACATACATACTCATGCCTCGTACTTTATTACTGTCACTTCATTTATTACACACAAACATAGTGACAAACTTGATGCACAAAGCACAGTTAGCACAGTGAGCGGATAATCCAGTAAACATGCTGACATTGCCAGCACTAGACAGATATTGTTTCTGAGGCCAGTATGAGCCGGGAATAGATTACTACACTAGTAGGGAGTGTAGGGAGGTAGGACCATAGGACTGTGTCACTAGGTGATAGTTATAGTGACCGGAAGTGCCTAAGACATACTTTAATTACAAAATTCGGCACTACACACAAAAATTCAGCATTTAACCACATTAGTAAAGTGTAAAACTTGGCAAAATAATACTATACACCTTCCAAAGTGTCGGGAATTTAATGTGTCACTAAAAACAATATAAATGACACTTTATAGCTTTACTTAGCACTTTAACGGATCAATATCCAACCGAACAAGCGGACTTTACCTGGAACATAAAAATTTTGCCAAATACATTGTTTTTACTTATCCGAGCTAGTTAGGGTCCCCGAACACCCCTTATATTACACTATACACTTAACATACTAACTAAACCATTAGATTTCAACTAATTAGTAACTTAACCATTACACCACCCAACCCTTACCCCCCCCCCTCAAAATAACGGTCACAAGGGGTGACCCACCCCTTGTCCTCCTTTGATTATTTTAATTCTAGATGTTGGAGTATTAGTGACATAATGTATGTTGGACAATATGAAGGAATGGATTATAAATATACACCTTAGACTACCATTCTCTCTCATTAAACACAACAACATCCAACTCATTTCTTCTCCTCCATAACCACCTACGGCCGCCACCCTACCACCATCAAACACCCACTTTCAACCATTGTTCACTCATTTCTCATACATCCAAAGGTGCAAGGAGCTCTACAAACAAGCCGGGTGCTCTCGCAAGTGCAAGAACCGCTCTAGATTTCTTTTATCCACCACATTTACACCTTGTTTCTTCCCTAGCCTTGAGCTAGTAGTAAGTGTTTCTAATCATCATCTTGATCTTGTTTATGGTGGTTAATAGGTGATTTAATGGTTAAAAATTTACAAACACTAATGAACATAACTTAAAGTCTTGAACATAAGATGAACAAGGCGGATAAAGAAAAGATATGTGTGTAAATCTTGTAAATCTTGTATGGTTGTGATTATTGATGTTGTTTGTTACTAAAGGTGGGATGGATCATCATCTAGACATACTAGATCATGTTCAAGAACATGAACTAGTAGTATGTTAGTGTTAGAAATGTGAAAGATGATGAAACCATCCACCATGAACTTGAAACTTGAATAAACATAATTTTTCTTGTAAAATGAAGTTGTAAACTTGTGGATCTAAAGATCTACAAGTGGTTTTTCGGAAGAACCAACCGCAAAATACTAGTTTTGTTAAAACCCAGATATTTTATGAACTAGAAGCAAACTTGGTAAATAAACAAGTGTATGAACACTTGTGTAACAAGAAATTGAACAAAGAAGCGTTTTTGTAAACCTTGACTAGAAGTTGTTAAACTTCAAATTCTTTAAAAATGAAGTTTACAAGAAACTAAACTTATTTTTAGAAATAACAAAACCTACTAAATGTGTTGGTGATTTACTACATATTTTTACAAAACCTTTAAATTCATGAGTTTATGATTTATTCATATTTTGTCTAGTTTGATGAATAAATATTGTATATTGTTGATTGGTAAATTGTTTGGATGATTTTTACAAAAAGAAAATGATACGCTAAAAGCATGGACACCTCCAGTTACAGAGGAAACTCTGGCGAAAATTTTCCAGAAATATCGCACTTAGAAATATTTTTCTAACAAATATTTACAAATATAATTTTTAACTTGTTTTCAAAATATAAACTTTGCCATGATTTTTATTTACAAAAATAACCAAGTACTGGAGGTGGATTTTCGTAAATAAAACTTGTTAAATATATATTTAGAATATATATTTTATAATAAGACGCTTGTGTGACTATGTGATTATTTTGTGAACTAGATATATATATATATATATATATATATATATATATATATTATATTTAGGGTAAAAATAATATAACTTGAAATATCATGAAATTACGACCTCCAAAATAATATCAACACTCTCACAAAATAAATATTTAAGTTATATAAGTATCGTAATAAAACGTGAACTTTAAAAATATAACTTATGTATTTTTCAGAAAAATACTCTTATTCGAATATTTTTGTTGAAATATTGTTTTGGAAAAACTTGTGGAATAAGATATAATATTTTTTAGGAAAAATATATGTATTTTTGGAAAACTAAAACATTTTAGACCAAGTGATTAAATATATTTTCAAGTGAGACTTAAAAATATATTTTCGAAACTATAAAAACACACATGTATTAATACCCCCATCCTTGGGAAGGAATATATTTATAAAATAATTAAGAAGTGTAAATACGAAATAGTTGTCTAACTATTTCCCAAAAACGTTAAACCTTAAGCCAAGGCACTGCCGTCCGTCTAATAGGATTTAGTACGTGTAGGTCGTCACGCAACAGGTTGATTTGGGACCGACTATTTCGGGACGCACTTCTGTGAGTTCATGTCCCCCTTTTCTCTTTACTGTTTTCAGTTTTATACTTTGGGGGTGAAATACATGCGACAACTATTACAACTTTTATTACATGGTATGGTTAGCGTAGGGAGGGTTTATACTACTACTAGATCATGTGAGGGGTGGGTACAACACTCGAGGCCATTAATCCTCTTTGTTAGGACCGAGGGACACAAGAGTGATAGATCTATTTGGGTGTAGCGAGCCCACACCCGTGAGGCCGGGGAGGCCCATAGAGGTGACTGTGTCTTACAGCCGGAAGCCCGGTACAAATTTGCTAGGTTTGAGTTTCCCTGCACTTTCTCACACATACCAGTGGCTTTGCAACCCATTGGTGATCTCTTTTTCCTTATTGCTACATACCAGGGATTTTATACATACTTTAAAGGTTTACTCATACTCACTTTTACATGAACTTGCTCAACTTTTTGTTGATTTTTCAAATTACATGTATTTAAGGAAATTAGGGATCTGGCAAGGTATGCTATGTCGTCAAGCTGCGTAGGAGAAATGATGTCATCCGAGTTTAGGGATTGTGACTTTTGCCTGGACGAGTCACAAGTCTTAAACTGTGTTTATTTCATGTCTTTTGGTTGTGTTGTATGAACAAGATTTTTATTATGTCATCTTGTAATTTCGTTGCATGTGTCGACTTTTGGAAAACAATGTTGTCGTATTTTATTTTTAAAACTTGAATTAATGGATGATCGCCGTGGTTTTATGTAACATCCCGAAAACGGGTTTGGTAATCAAACTCCGTTAATACTAAAAGATGGGTAAAGTACCGTTAGTAGTAAAAATAACCCGGTAAATATTTGGATTTCATAAGAAATCCTAATATTAAATACAAGTGAATCAAAGTTTTAAGGAATTGAGTTTATAAGAGCCCGAGTTAACGGGACTTAAAATAGAACCCATTATAATTTCCCGAACTCTTTAAGTTAACTAGGAATAATTAACCTAGTTAGTAATATGTGACTATATAATAAATAGCAAGTTATAGCTTCTTTTGAGTGAGATAAAACACAAGGGACTAATGTTGCCTAGTGGGCAAACTAGTTGTTAATAATAATAAAAAAACACAACACACACACTTAGTGTGTGTGTGTGTGTGCGTATGGCGACCAGGAGCAAGGAGAAAGGGATTTCAAACCCTAGCTCAACAATAACCTCAAATTGGAGGATCAATCGAAGGCCAAACTCAGATTTGAACATATATTAACGATCACCTAATCATGGGAATCATAAGGTATGTAAAAATTCCCACTTTGGTTCCATCTCAATTTTGGATGAACACATGAGATTTGAGATTTGAGCTTTGCATGATCGTTATTTGAGTGAAATAGTAATGAAATCATGTCTAGGAGTAAAACCTAGTCATTAGTTTGTTGAATTAATGTTTAAACTATGAAATTCATGATCATCCACCATGAGTGTGTAGTGGGTTTTGTAGAAACAAGGTGAACACTAGAACCATGATGAGTAAATTAGTGTTATTTGAATCCTATGAGGTTAATTTTGATATTGAACTATAAATTAGATGATTGCCTTGTAAAAGATGTTAAAATCTTGGTAAAAATAACAAGTTATGAACTTGATTATAAATATGTAAAAGTATGCACATTAGGTGTTTGTTAAAATGCCTAAATAAGAACCAAAGTGTTGAAATTTAAAGTGAAACGCGCAATTGAATGATATAACAAATTATGCGTAATATGAAGCAATAGGGGTTCTAAACATCATGTTGATTTAGACTAACTATGTAAAATTATGTGATTTAAAAGTAGTTAGCTTTTGATAAGTTGAACAAATAAATGATGAAGTCGAATAGTAGACTCAACATAGAATTCGTAAGATGGAATAGTCGTGTGTGATAATGACTTGTCTAACCATCTTACTAATTATAATTATAGTTTGATGCTTGACAAGCTAGGTGAAGGCTTGGGAAGGAAGCGGGTCAAACGAATCAAGTGTAAAGGAAAAACGAGTTTTGGATGCAAGGTAAGTAAGACTTACACCCACTTGTAGTATACGTGTTTATTTTATAGGCGATAAATACGACAAAGGATTAGGTTCGAATTATGGGTTCCGACACGAAACGAATTGGGTCGGAACAAATAAAAACGTTTCAAACCATGATTCATGGCGAAAGAGGCAAATAAAATGGAAATTTAGTCAAGTATCGACTAAAGTAAATTAAAGTTCAAAGGATACCCAGAGCGTAAGCCGAATCGGTTAAAAATATAAGAAGTGACTTTAGGAAAAAAAAAAGGATCTAGTGAGAAAATCCGAAATGGGTCGGATGTGTGATTGGTAATTAAAAACCATGTTTCGTTACATATGAAAATGTTGGGTTTTATAGGCCGAACGGGTCAAATGGTGGGGATAA
The DNA here is from genome assembly GCF_002127325.2 of Helianthus annuus. NCBI lineage: Eukaryota > Viridiplantae > Streptophyta > Magnoliopsida > Asterales > Asteraceae > Helianthus > Helianthus annuus. Next base: position 27,642,477 of record NC_035434.2, on the reverse strand, counting down.
CACCATTTGACGAAATCAACTAATGTGGTGGTCAAGTCATGTGTTACAGGAGCGAATAGTAATTTGGATAATTGCGTCGCCATAGAATATCGGTAATAAAAGCAAGGTGTCTAAACGGGTCACTAGGTTGACTCGAGCCAGGTACGTATAAATACTATTGTGGTTAAACATACATTTTTGGGTCAAATTATTAGCAAATGCCCTTCGTCGTAAATGGGGGGCTAAAGTTGACTAAAATGCCCTTGATGGGAAAATTGGGTAAACAACCTTTAAAGGTTGTTAGAAATAAGTGTTTTGATAGATTAAATCCTTAGGATAAGTATAAAAAGGGATGATATGGAACCTTAGTGTCCAACGAGTTGAAACGAGTATTTTCCGTAAAATGACATATCTGAGGGATAGAACTAGGAATAAATAGTCTATCACATTAAACCCACCACAATCATAGTTGTGGTGGAAAACCAATTAATATGGATGGGTGGAATTACGATGCATACAAGGAACGGACGTGAATTAAGTTTAAAAAGTGCATAAATGCCCTAAACGGGTCAAAATAGAAGTATTAGCGAAACGGGTTAAGAATGTGTAATAACCCGTGATTTGAACCTTGTACAATAGGAAATAATCATAATAATATGTTTACAAAAGAAACAAGGACCACAAACAAGTTTGTTAGATGAAACCACGAACGGGTTAAAAAGTGTCGTAATTGAACTTCAAGCCGAGAGCTTGAAGTCTAAAATTTTGTGAAGTTAGATGTTGTATTTTAACTCCAAATGATGGAGAATTAAATTACGGACACGTAGGAAAAAAGAATCGCATAAAACGGATCAATAACGAAGAAGTTATGGCCATTTCCGTGAAATCGGGTCATGCTGAGAATATGCAGCAACAGAACAAACACATTCTGCCAAAAAGGGGGCTAGGTGGGGCGTCTAGCCCCTAGGCGTGACGCCTAGCCCCCCTGAACATGAAAAACGTTTAATTTTGTTTGTTTGATCCATATAACTTGTTTAAACTTGTTATTTAACTATCAAAACTAACTTTTAAGTTGGTTTTGATCATAGGTGATTGCCAAGAGTGTCCGGATGAAGATCAAGCTCGAAGAAGAACTGGACACGATAAAGTTAAAAGCTTCAGCGCGGCGTTTCGTCGTATCTTTTAAACGACGAATTCAATTACATTAAGTTGTTCATACTTTTAAATTGTAAAAGTTTTAGTAAACTCGTATTGTCAAACGTATGTGTAATCGTATAAACATGTGTTTATACGAAACTTATATAAAATATTGTATTATAACAAGCTAGGGTCTTACAAGTTGGTAATCAAAGCTCATGGTTAAAAAGTAAAGTGTGTTCGGTTCGAGGCTTGATCGCAAATCCGGTAAGTACATGTATATTAATGATTTAGCATGTTAAAGTGTTGTAAACAACACATATGGTTATCGTGTAATACACGTTACGCCAATAAAAACGATATAGAGCAGATATAGTCAACGAAATTACACGCGTTGATGCGTATAGTAGAAAAGCCTTGTATTATAATGCGGGCATCCATTAATGTCGAGATTGCTAACTTTTGTGAATGTTTTAATTGAAGGACACTCGCATCTGAAGATGACGAGAGTTGAACGAATTGTGGATATGACGGTGTAACGGTCCGAGGTATGACGAGAAGAGCATACTCATCAAGGACCTAAATCGCGTAGTGATCGCAAACAAGGATAAAGGCATGGAAAGCCCGTTAGGGCAAACATTACCAGGTGCACACTTTTAAATGTAAACGCACAAATAGCAATATGCAACAAACATGTAGGGAATGATTGTTGCATATGTAAATTAGAAACTTGGAAAACCGAATAGAAAATGTATTCGGGATATTGTTTCCAAGAGAAACAAATAGAGGCATTACTTACATAGGGCGTGAAGTGAAAACTATAAAAAGGTCATGTGTGTCATGTGTTAATCGCTTACTCTAGCCAAATAAGTAGTGGCATATGATACCATGAACTTCTTATAGCGGACACATTTACATCCGATGTAGTAAGGGCGGGGTGAATGAGACGAACTTAAAAGGTACCCAAATAAACCAAATAAGCAAGACGTTTGATTAGAAACGTAAACCCAAGTTGGATTGACAGAAACATATTACGTTAGAGTAAAGAGCCCGAGAGAAGGGACAAGGATCAAAGTAAGAGGAAATACAGACAAACTAATGAGAATGCTAAGGCATAAAGATAAAATTTGACAGCATAAGTGATGAAAATTCACACAGACAATTCAAAGGGGTAGAATAAAAGAATAAAAGACTTGACTAAATAAAAGCAATGGATTTCGCTAAGATGATCAAATAAATTAAGATGATGTCTAAAACCATATAAGAATGGTTACTTGATGATGACTTTGGTAAAGATACCCGATAGATGGGTAGGAGTTTGAAAGCATGCGTAAACCAAGAGACGGGTACGCGAAATAGAAAGTCAAAGGACTCGGATTAAGAGTCATGACTAAAATACGATGAGAATTTGCAAACAGAAATTTTGATAACTTTGTTCAACTATTCTAAAGTTGAACGGGTCGAATAAAGAATGAAATGAGACGTTCGTGAGTAATGAAATCTCACACGAATAAATCAAACAAGATAAATAAAATATAATAATAAAAAAAAGCTCGGTAGTGCAAGTAAGCGCAAATCGAATAATGGAAGCACGGAATAATAAAGAACCCGGGTAACGGGTCGTAGAGAAGTATAATTATGAACCGGGGAAACGGTGAACGTAGAACAAACCGACGTGTAAATGACGTAAAGAGTCATAAAGTCGGAAGATTAGTCCAAGAGTAAACGAACGAAGCTTTAGACTACGGTCAAGGCCAACTAAAGTTCAAAAAACGAAAATAAACAATTCCAAACATAATAAAAGATGCTATGAAGCTACATATGTATATATACATTTCAATATAGACATGGATAAAAGACGATCTACGGAATCATCCTAACCTACGGGATCTTAAATAGTGTTAAAGTCTGTGGGACCAAAAAGACCTTCGGGTCGCAATTAGAAAGAAACGAATTGTAAAGGTCTCACCTTAGAAAGGAAAAAAAGGTGAAAATCTAAATAAATAGCCTACGAGGCTAAGGGAAAGGACCTACGGGTCATAGGGGTTAAGCTTGGGAAATTGTTATAATTCCCCGCATTAAACAATAACGGAAAGGACTAGAATTCTCGGAAGTAACATTCCTAGAAACGGGAGAAAGATGTATGACAAAGAGGAAACGTAAACTAAGAATTTAGTTTTTAGTCAAAAGTAACGTTTTAACAAAACCTAAGTGGTACGGGGTGATTTAGAAAATCTTAAACACACATAAGGCCGGAGATGGCAAAATAGTATACCCGTGTGACGGGGTATGAAGTGACGGTAGCTAATAAGTCTAGCCGGCAAAACTATTCAAAGTTAAGAAAAAGTCATGACAAATACAAAACGCTTGTTAATATAAGACAAGCGCGTGATAAACCTGTTAACAGACTAATGAGACTAAGCGGACACGTGACAACTCGGTCAATAGAGATAAAGGATATAAGCTGAAAGTAACGGCCCGCGAGACCTTACACATGAAAGATGTACGTGTAAATCGAGAACGGAAAACAATAAATTATGGGTTGTCAATTTCCTTGATATGAGTAATTGACATAGTTAAAGAGAAAAACGTTAAACTAAAATTCAGTTTTAGTAAGAAATAACGTTTTACAAATATAAATTCTGATAGGAATTTAAATAGTAAGCATGAAGGATACAAGTCTTGACGCTAATAGGCGCAAGACGATATATTCGAAAAAGTGATGTTTTCGAAAATAAAAGGTTGATATGAATTAAACATGATGTGACACGATCACGGTCAAGAAATGCAATGTCAGGTAGAATCACATTATAACCAAGCGAGCGGTAAAAAGTAACTGGACTAATAAGTCTAGTTAGTGAGACCGGTTAAGGTCAGCAATTCAAATCAAGAAATTTGGCTTGCTTGTAAGCAGTAGATTCGGTATAACTGAACCGAATAAATAAATTTGAAAACAAAAGAATTTGATGCTAAAAGTGAAAGATTTCACTAAAGACCATTAAACAAGTCAAAGTAACGGATCCATAAAGAATTCGATAGTATATGAAAACGATGGATATTGCTAAGTTAACTAAACTAGTGGAAATAACGAGATTACGTTATTTCAAGTTGCACTATGTCGTATGAGATACGTAGACAATTAGTGACCAAAAAGATGTTACCATACTTATCTGGTAATACTAACAATTGGTTAAAAGTATAAGTAATGTTTAAAAGATTTCTCGGATCAAATACATTGAGTTTAAACTCAATGAATTATGTAAGAAAAGGTTTCGAGGACGAAACCTCTTTAAGGGGGTAGACTTGTAACATCCCGAAAACGGGTTTGGTAATCAAACTCCGTTAATACTAAAAGATGGGTAAAGTACCGTTAGTAGTAAAAATAACCCGGTAAATATTTGGATTTAATAAGAAATCCTAATATTAAATACAAGTAAATCAAAGTTTTAAGGAATTGAGTTTATAAGAGCCCGAGTTAACGGGACTTAAAATAGAACCGGTTATAATTTCCCGAACTCTTTAAGTTAACTACGAATAATTAACCTAGTTAGTAATATGTGACTATATAATAAATAGCAAGTTATAGCTTCTTTTGAGTGAGATAAAACACAAGGGACTAATGTTGCCTAGTGGGCAAACTAGTTGTTAATAATAAAAAAAACACAACACACACACTTAGTGTGTGTGTGTGTGCGTATGGCGACCAGGAGCAAGGAGAAAGGGATTTCAAACCCTAGCTCAACAATAACCTCAAATTGGAGGATCAATCGAAGGTCAAACTCAGATTTGAACATATATTAACGATCACCTAATCATGGGAATCATAAGGTATGTAAAAATTCCCACTTTGGTTCCATCTCAATTTTGGATGAACACATGAGATTTGAGATTTGAGCTTTGCATGATCGTTATTTGGGTGAAATAGTAATGAAATCATGTCTAGGAGTAAAACCTAGTCATTAGTTTGTTGAATTAATGTTTAAACTATGAAATTCATGATCATCCACCATGAGTGTGTAGTGGGTTTTGTAGAAACAAGGTGAACACTAGAACCGTGATGAGTAAATTAGTGTTATTTGAATCCTATGAGGTTAATTTTGATATTGAACTATAAATTAGATGATTGCCTTGTAAAAGATGTTAAAATCTTGGTAAAAATAACAAGTTATGAACTTGATTATAAATATGTAAAAGTATGCACATTAGGTGTTTGTTAAAATGCCTAAATAAGAACCAAAGTGTTGAAATTTAAAGTGAAACGCGCAATTGAATGATATAACAAATTATGCGTAATATGAAGCAATAGGGGTTCTAAACATCATGTTGATTTAGACTAACTATGTAAAATCATGTGATTTAAAAGTAGTTAGCTTTTGATAAGTTGAACAAATAAATGATGAAGTCGAATAGTAGACTCAACATAGAATTCGTAAGATGGAATAGTCGTGTGTGATAATGACTAGTCTAACCATCTTACTAATTATAATTATAGTTTGATGCTTGACAAGCTAAGTGAAGGCCTGGGAAGGAAGCGGGTCAAACGAATCAAGTGTAAAGGAAAAACGAGGAGGCTCCTGTTCATTCACCTGTCCCAGACTCATTTGAGTCTGTGGCGTCTGCATCTTTGCACACTTAGGGAGTGCAGCATCACTCTCACGACGCCGACCCTGACATGGCGTCATCAGCTGCACCTGCTCCCGCACACGATCTTGAGTTTGATCACGAGGTCGACGACGATTTTGATCCTGTCTTTCCCCCTGGTTTTGATCCTGACCAGGATATCGAGTTCATTCACTTAGACCAGCCCCTAGAGGAGCCTGTAGCCCCTATCGATCCTTTGTTTGATGATCCAGCTGATTTTGATATGGAGTTTGTTGACCCGGAGCCTGCTGTGGCCCCAGAGCCTTTAGTTGCTCTTGACCCTGCATTAGAGCATAACCCTGTTCATGACGATGCACCTGCTGTTGCTACTTTTGTTGATGATATACCCGTTGCTGATCATCCTGTTGTTGCCCCACCATTGGTGGATAATCATGTTGTTGACGCTCCTGTTGACGCTCCACTCTTGATAGAGGATCCTGTTGTTGCCCCATTCCCTGATCCTCTGCCGGTGCTGTTCGACCGTGCACCTTTTGCTACCCATATAGATCCACGTTACGCTAACACCCGTAACGGGTGGATTGATGACGATGATGATTACCCACCATTCGTGTTACCTGTTACACCACCAGTAGCCCCCATTTCAGCACCCACTGATATCCCCCTGTTACCCTCACACATCACAGATGCTCACCGCACAGATCTTCCTATTACGTTTCTTCAGGACATACCGCCACCGCGTCCTGGAGAGGGGTCATCTAGGCAGCCACCTATCCCTGTTCCATCCATGAGGTCATCACCTTTTCCATTCGCATCACAGTTTCCCACTGTTACACCTCCTACTGCACCATCCTTCACTCCGTCGAGCGAGCCATTTCTATGGACTACGCCCCCTATCATGCCACTGTCTGATCCGTATGTCACACCCCGATTTCCACGTGTCTCACCGGTGGGCCCAGTGGGGGATTACCGTGACGTAGTTGGCAACAATATAGTCAAACCACACAATTATATGAATGCACAGCGGAAGCATAAAGATGAATATAATTCAACCATTGATTGTAATATCGAATGTATCACAATAGTCGAATGGTATCCACAGGGGGATCAAAATAATAAAAAGTATTGTTCAACAGACAAGGCATCAAAAGCTTGCGAGACTCTTTAAGATGCTAAGGAGCTATAGCCAGCCGATTACGTTTAGTACCTGCAGTTAATCTTTTTGGGAAAATACGTCAGTTTACACTGGTAAATACATTCAACCGACACTTTTGTAAAATGTTTATTAAAATTGATTTGAATGCACAAGGCACAAACTCTTTTATAACTTGGGATAATTTATAATTAAATCTTGTAAAGAATTACATGTTTGCTATGCGTTCAGTCGCCCGGGTCGTGCCGGGTTAAAGTTTAATAGACACACCACATAGCGTAAAACCGAGGTGGGTAAACCACGGCTACACCTTTAATTAATATAGACATAATGCCGGGTGTACGCCTACACCCGGATGTCGAGGTCGTGGCCATTTCGTAAAATGATGCCAAGGATATCCGGGACATGGTCATTAAGCCCCCAAAGGCGTTAAGCCAACAAAACAAGTTTTAAACGGGTCACATTGATAATACCCAACTACAAATGAGTTGGGGTCAATTGCCCGACCAAGCGGTATTTTAGATACCGTAACTCAAGCCCGTATAACGGAAAATAAGTTAAAAGTATTTACCTTTGCAAGTATAGTCCTTAATTGATTAAATCACAGATATCTTTTACTGGGCTCCTATTCTGGAACGAAGGTTTTAAAATAACCTATTAGAATCCTAACGGGTCTTTATATTAGCCGTAGCCTAGACCGGTCAGTTTCAAAGGATAGATACGGTTTAATCGCGTGAAAGGCGAAAACCGGGAATGGAATGTGATTCTGACCCAACAAGTTTGAAGGCTTGTTTTATATGGGTTTAATATTCACACTCTGGATTTTGGGGTCAAAACGATATGGTTTGACCCGTATCGGCTAATTTATGTAAACTAGTTACATAAGCCGAATCGTGCGCGCAAAAGGCGCAACGGGTAACCGTAAGAGTCCTACACTTGTTTCCTAAGTCAAAATGCTTTAAAGGGGTTGCGGTATCAGTAGGATACCTTCCGTAATGCCCGTAACGAGTTTAAGTTGATATTATGCCCCGAAGGGGTATTTCGGTCTTTTTAAGGATTAAAAAGATGTTTTTAGAGTTCTACAGGAAATCTGAGTTTCCCGAACAGTTTATAAAGTCTAAAATACTTTATTTATTATTTAAAATTAGTAGCAACTGGAATCGGGTCAAAAGACCTTATAGAACTCAAGTTTTGGCCGAAAAGGGCATATTCGGTATTTACCGAATCGTAGCCATAACCGCAGGTTATGAGCAGGTTAAAAATAATTAAAATCTTTAAAAATCCCAAAATATTATTTTACAACAGTGAGTAAAAGATTTGGTGTCGAAATTCGGGTTTAGATAGGCGTTATGCTAATTGCGCCGTTTATTACAAAAGTTTCCTTTAATTGCGCTATTTAGCATAACTCCTATTCTAGACCTTGGATTGACGTGAAACTTTAGGGACATGCTTAGAATTTAGTAGGCAAGGTAATGGTCCCTTCATGTGTCCGAAATACTCGTTTTATTTTGATAAGGGCGTTACGGTCAACTTTTAAGCAATTAACGGAAATGCGTAAAAGACTCGGACAAACAACGAACCGGTCACAGAGGCTTATACCATCATGCAACCTGGTCCTAAGAGAGTCCTAGGGCATATCTACATTACACTAAAACGGGTCAGAACTGAAGTCAAAGCAAAAGTCAAACTTTTGCGACATTCGGCTCCGAACCGGGTCAATATAGCAAATGGCCGGATCAAACAAGCTTAGACGTGTTAATATACTTACTATCATGTTTTATGAGTGTTGAAATAAGTTGCATACCATCTACATTACAGATTATATGTAAAATCGCAAAATAGCTTTCTGTTGACTTTTTCTAAGCATGTTTGACTCGCCATTTGAACTAGTTTGAGTGGTGATCAGGGGGAACCCTTTTAAGGGTTTATTACCCACATACATACCAACTTATAACTACTTTCAATCCGAGATATGACTGAGCCATTGTAGACTAATCTCGAAGTCAAACCGTAATTACGACGGTTTGATTTTTAGCTATATAGCTAAGCAAAACTAAACCACAAAGGATTGAATGACTTACAGAGGTCTTATGCTTGCTTAGAGAACACTTGAGAGGAATGTTGAGCTCCAGATGTGATCAATGAAGGCAGAACAAGGTGTGAGGCACTTGCTTGCACAAAGTGGCCTTTTATAGGCAATGTTGGTGCATAGAATCATCACAACAAGGTCTACAAGGGCCCCTTGATGATCAACATCTGTCCTAAAGTGTTAGGGAGTGATTAGGGGTCGCCCATATCTCTGGGAGATCTTCACATTAATGAATTACCGCTTTAAACAGCCAACAACCAACTTTCTGTTGCTGGGCATCGCTTACGGACCGTTTGGCATGGGCCTTGCGGTCCGTAAGCCTGTAGCGGGAAATGTTTTACCCTTTCACCCCCTTACGGTCCGTAAGGCAAGACCCTTACGGTCCGTAAACGATCATCAGTGGCAAAAAAATAACCTTTCAAGGTTTGAATAGTCAACTTGACATTAATAATTTTTGATGGGTTGCCTTTAGCCCATACCTGACCAGATGTTTGCCTATTATGCAATATGGGTATGTAACAAAGGTGGGCTCTTGGTTAGATGATTGTCTTGTATTATTTTCTTGAGACCCAACTATTATCTTAGATCCTTTTAATTATTACTAATGACCAGATTTAGATTAAGTGCTTATAATTTGTTTGGGGTCTCGGGATTTATAATAACGAAGTCGCTCAGAGGTATAATAATTAACATGTCGATGCATTCGAAATCCTACCGCATATCTTAGTTAAATTCCGGGTTTATATTATTTTGTCGTATTTGACACGTGTCATTTATTTATTGAACACAAAATTTCGAGGTGTTACATCCTCACCCCCTTAAAATAAATCTCGGCCCGAGATTTACTCAAACAAATAAGGGTATTTTTCTTTCATCGTGGATTCAACTTCCCACGTGAATTCGGGACCTCTCCGGGCATCCCACTTGACCTTTACTATCGGTACATGCTTTCTTCGAAGCTTTTTCACCTGTCGGTTTTCAATCGACAAAGGCTTCTCCACAAACTTCAAGCTCTCGTCTATATGCACATCTGTATGAGGTATCACCAATGATTCATCAGCGAAGCACTTCTTAAGATTGCAGATGTGGAACACCTTGTGAATTCCATTGAGCTCTTCTGGTAAGTTCAACTTATAGGCAACTGACCCGACATGTTCGATAACCTCGAAAGGTCCTATGTATCTCGGGCTCAGCTTGCCCTTCTTACCGAAACGCATCACCCCCTTCCAGGGCGATACTTTAAGTAATACCTTTTCACCTACTTCGAAGTGAAAATCCTTACGCTTTGGATCGGCGTAACTTTTCTGCCTATCACGGGCAGCTTTGAGACGCTCTCGAATCTGGACAATCTTGTCCGTTGTTTCGAAGACTATCTCAGGTCTTGATAATTGGACCTCTCCAACTTCCGCCCAACAAACAGGCGATCTACACTTCCTACCGTATAATGCCTCGAAAGGCGCAACCTTTATGCTGGTATGGTAGCTATTGTTGTAGGAGAATTCGATTAGTGGTAGGTTCTTATCCCAACTACCACCCAAATCGATAGCACATGCCCGCAGCATGTCTTCCAACATTTGAATAGTACGCTCACTCTGACCGTCTGTCTGAGGATGGTAAGCCGTACTAAAATTCAAACGTGTGCCCAAAGATTGCTGGAAGCTTTTCCAGAAATGAGACGTGTATCTAGTCTCTCGATCAGAGATAATAGACACAAGTATGCCATGCAGGGCTATAATCTTATCAACGTATATCTGGGCTAATGTGTCGGAGCTATAAGTCTCCTTGATGGGTAAGAAATGAGCTGATTTAGTCAGCCTATCAACGATAACCCATATTGTGTCATTTCCTTTCCTCGTCTTGGGTAACTTGGTAATAAAATCCATAGTTACACATTCCCACTTCCATTCAGGAAGTTCAGGCTGTTGTAGCAAGCCAGATGGCTTTTGATGCTCAGCCTTGACTTGCGCACAAGTTAAGCATTTTGCTACATAAGCGGCTACATACTTTTTCAAGCCTATCCACCAATAATTCGCCTTTAGATCCTGATACATTTTATCTGCTCCAGGATGGACAGAATATTTGGAGCTATGGGCTTCTTGGAGGATAACATCTCGTAGTTCTCCATAAATTGGAACCCATATTCACCCATTCAATCGCAAAATTCCATCCTTGCTAAGAGTTAACTACTCCTCAGTTACTCCTAACTTTTCCTTAGGATAATTAGCTTCCAACACAGCCTCTCGCTGTGCAGCTAATATCCTTTCAATCAAATTATTCTTTACTTTAATGCTCTTGGCATTGATTCGAATGGGTTTCACCCTTTCTTTTCTACTCAGGGCATCAGCGACTACATTCGCCTTGCCGGGATGATATCTGATTTCACAATCATAATCATTTAAGGTTTCCATCCAACGGCGTTGCCTCATGTTTAATTCCTTCTGATTAAACAGGTGTTGAAGGCTCTTGTGATCTGAATAGATCACAAACTTGATTCCGTACAGATAATGCCTCCACAGTTTTAGTGCGAACACAACGGCACCCAACTCCAAGTCATGGGTGGTGTAATTCTTCTCGTGCACCTTTAACTGTCTTGAAGCATAGGCAATAACCTTGCCTTTTTGCATGAGCACACACCCCATGCCAGTGTGTGACGCGTCGCAGTAAACTACGAACTCCTCGGTACCTTCCGGTAGTGTCAACACAGGGGCGTTGCTTAGCTTTTGCTTTAAAATATCAAAGGACTCTTGCTGCTTAGGGCCCCAAACAAATTTTTCCTTCTTCTTGGTCAAGGAGGTTAAGGGCGCAGCAATCCTTGAAAAATTTTCAATGAATCTCCTGTAGTATCCTGCTAACCCTAGGAAACTACGAATCTCAGTAGGCATCTTTGGCTCTTGCCAATTCATGACAGCCTCTACTTTAGCGCGGTCCACCTGGATACCACTCTCGCTGACAACGTGTCCTAGAAATTTGACTGCTCGTAGCCAGAATTCGCACTTAGAGAATTTGGCATAGAGTTTCTCTTGATGTAGCAGCTTGAGAATACAACGAAGGTGTTTCTCATGGTCAGCTTTGTTCTTCGAGTATATAAGAATGTCGTCGATGAAAACGATGACGAATTTGTCCAAGTACGGCTTGCAGCCGCGATTCATGAGGTCCATGAACGCAGCCGGTGCATTTGTGAGTCCAAAAGGCATCACTAGGAACTCATAGTGACCGTAGCGAGTCCTAAATGCTGTTTTATGTACGTCTTCATCTCTGACTTTCAGTTGATGGTAGCCTGACCTCAAGTCGATCTTTGAGAAATAACTTGCCCCTTGTAACTGATCGAACAAATCATCGATCCTTGGCAAGGGATATCTATTCTTTATCGTGACCTTATTAAGTTCGCGATAATCGATGCACAGACGCATCGATCCGTCCTTCTTCTTAACAAACAGGACAGGTGCTCCCCAAGGAGATGAACTAGGTTTGATGAAACCTTTAGCTAGTAGTTCATCCAGCTGGGTCCTTAACTCCTTCATTTCGGTCGGTGCTAACCTGTAAGGCGCTCTAGCAATAGGTGCTGCTCCAGGGATGATATCAATCCTGAATTCCACTTGCCTATCTGGTGGCAAACCAGGTAGGTCTTCGGGGAAAACTTCTGGATATTCCGAAATGACGGGAATGTCTTCTATCTTTGGTTTGGGCTCTTCAATAATCACCTGTGCCATGTAGATGACACAGCCTCTTTTCAAACATCTTGAAGCCTTGAGCATAGTTACGTTCTCGGGCAATCCATACTGCGTATCTCCTCGAATGGTAAGCGATTCACTAGTCGGAGTCTTTAGCACTATATGCTTTCTGTTGCAGACGATCTGGGCCTGGTTGTGAGATAACCAGTCCATACCCAGAACTATGTCAAAACCAGCCAGTTTAAAGGGAAGTAGAGATAGAGGAAAAGAGTGGTTCTTAATGGATATCACACATCCATCTAGTATAGTGGAGACGGTTTCTACTGTGCCATCTGCTAGCTCTACCTCATAATTCACTTTTAAGGTTTTGACAGGCATATTCAGCAATTTGCAAAATTTTTGGTCTACGAAGGACTTATCAGTGCCTGAATCAAAAAGTACTCTTGCAAAGATATTATTTACGAGAAAAGTACCTGTGATTACGTTATCGTCTTGCAAAGCTTCCTTCACATCCATCTTGAAGACTCTGGCATTGTTCTTCTTGGCCTCTTCAGGCTTCTTGGCTTACTTAGGGAAGTTGCTTTTAATGTGCCCCTTTTCATTGCAGTTATAGCAGGTCGCATCTTTTATCTTCTTGCAGTCCACAGTCTTGTGGTCCTTGGACTTGCAAAGTCCACAAGCATACGACTTCGACTGGGACTGTGAGTTTGACCCGAGCCTACACTTCCAAAAGTGATGCCTCTGGCAGTTTTTGCACTTGGGCTTCTCTCCAGATTGCTGCCCATCTTTCCTCGACTCTGACCCTCTCTTGCCATCACCGTTCCCACGGTGTTTCTTGCCCGACCTTCGTGAGGTATCGTCCTCACGCTTCCTCTTCTCGGCCTCTTTGTTCCTCAGCGACCGTTGCCGGACCGCATCCTGAGTGAGGGACAAAGATAAGTCGATCACAGATCTGAAGGTCGTTGGCCGAGAGGCCTTCACGCTTGCCTTAATCTCGGGGGCTAGCCCACCGATGAAACGAGCGATTCTCCTTGGCTCCGGGGTTACCAGATATGGAACCAACCGAGACATCGTGTTGAAGCTCGTTAGGTAAGCTTGGCAGTCAAGGTTTGTTATCACCAACGATACAAAGTCGGATTCTATCTTTTCCACCTCATGTTGAGGGCAGTAATTTTCTTTGATGAGAGAAATGAATTCCTCCCACGTCATGCTGTATATCACAGTCTTTCCCGAGGCCTGAACCAACGCCCTCCACCAAGCCAGGGCCTCGCCCTTAAACGATTGCGACACAAACTTTACCACATCCCTTTCCGCACAGCCACTGATGTCCACCACGGTGTCCATCTCATCCAGCCACGTCATACAATCGACGGCACCTTTCTCCTCCGTGAAGTCTCGGGGTTTACAAGACACAAAGTACTTGTAGGTGCAGCCCCTGGCACGGGATGCATCAGTATACTCCCTTTCACGACGAACACTGTTTTCATTGGACGAGTGATTATCGTCGTCCTTTTTGGGCTTGGACAGTGGTTTGCTGTGGGATTTTGAGTGTGTTTTCGGCTTGGCGAGTGGTTTGGATACGGTTCTGCTCCGAGATTCGGTATATTGTCGATCTAGAGCTGCCTGAACAGCGTTGTCGACAAGAGCTTTTAATTGAGCGCCCGTTAAATGTACTTGGGCGTTATCATATTCGTCTTCACTCGTATGACTATTTTCTCCATTAGGATCCGCCATGGTAACTTGAATCTGTTACAGAAGATAACGAAAATTTTATTTAGGAGCTTATTATTGAATTGTCTTTTATGGCAATTCATTAACCATGGTATCAGAGACCATATCTGGTTAATTTGTTACTCACTTTTATTTAGGATTTGAACATACTTATCCTAATCACATTTAATATTGCTAGTGGCATAAAAGTCTAGTCACGAGGACGTTATATAATATTAGCCGAGATTACAAAGAATCAAGGTATGAAGGTTTGAACCGTAGTCCTTTTACCCTTTCTGACAGGGAGTCATAGACCACCACTGTCTTTTGTCTTATTATGACAATGATTATGGCCCATAGGCACTACATCACTAATGGATGTTTGATAATTCGGCCCGTAGGCACTACATCGCTAATGGATGTTTAACAAGTGATCATCTTTATTAATGATTTAACCCATGATTTATTATATCATTAATTTGGGCCTTGGAATCCTTAGAAGGGATTCTTATTCAAGAATGACGCGTGTGATTTTAACGAATCACATCTGCCATGAACGTTAACATGATTACAGAGGTCAACTGGAATTCTGAATCTTTTAATCAGGTCTTACCATCTCGGCCGGGTCTAAAAGACACCTGGCTAGGTTTCACTCTTAAGATTCTTTATTTAGGCAGATTTAATTTAAAAGGAATGATTTTGATTTATTTCATATACAGTAATAACAAAAATGAAATTATAACATAACATTCCATAACTTCAAATACGATTACACGCTGCCCTAAACGGGACTTTTAAACAAGTACATTCCTACATAGAGGTTAATAAAGAGACAAGTCCACGCAGGGACTAATACAAGATAGATGTCCGCGAGGGACTAAAAGATAAGTCCACGTAGGGACTGAAATACGATAAATGTCCATGTAGGGACTTATTTAAAGTAGGCATTACATTAGAACATATATAAACTAATGGTCACGTTTCTTCTTCTTGCCTTTCAACAGGTTCGCTAGACCCTTAAGGAATCCTCTGTTGTTCTTTCGTTCTTCCTCGAAATCCCGTTCCACACGAGTTAAACGGTGGAGGATTTCTTCTTGTTCGGGCGGAGAAAAACGTGGTTGTGGCGCCGGTTGCGGAACTGGAGGTCTAGGAGGTGCTGGATACCCATGAGCTGAGTAGTCCGGTATCCCCATGTTTCCAAAAGCTCCGTCGGGATAGCGGGCATTATACCTAGCCGCTACCACATATGGGTCGCGCTCATAGTTGTAATTGTAATGTGCGTGCGACGATGGTTCGAACGGGTTGTATGCCGCTGGACCCGTGTATGCAGGTATTGGGTGGTCATATCCAAATGGTGGCGAAGATGGTGCAATTGGTGCGGAGTTCGCCTCCTGTACTAGACTTGAAGGTCCTTCTTCAGGTACTGACGGATAGTGGCTAGCACTCGAGTGGCGAGGGGTGCTGAAATGAAATTCCCCTCCTCGGGTGGACATACGAGCACCCGATCTCCTACGCCTCGGCGGATCAGGCATTACTGGTTGAACCGGTGGCGGAGGTGGTGGCGTAACTGCCACGAAGCGCGGATCCTCGGAGGGATCTTGTTGTTGTTGCTGCTCGTGTTGCGATCTCTGATGGGAAGGTGTGAAGTACCACTCGTGCTGGTTGAACAGCGCTTGAAAACTATCTGGCCCTTGATAAGGTGTGCCATGAAAAGAAGATCCATCAGAGATCTCGATAGGATGTGTGGGCGTACCACGAGCAGGTTCTATGGGATCTGTGTCCTCATCCATATGGTCTTCCGAGAAGTGATCCTGTGGTCCTAACGGGACAAAGCCTGCAGGTTCCTGAATGTAATCTGCTGGTTTAAACTGACCCCTGAAGTAAGGAGTGGGATCGTCAAAAGCACGGTGCTACACCGAACGTTGTAGAGGCATGTAGGAGGGTTGTGGGTTATTGGGATCATTTTCGGAATCTGGCCCGAACGAGTGACGGTACGATGGCGTCGAGCTATGAGAGGTAGAATGTCGAGCAGGTTCAAAAAGGTTTCTCCGTCTTTGGGGTTCTTCACTCCTTGTGGTCGAAGGAGCTCGCGTATTCGAAGGTCCAGCTTCGTGATCATGGTGAGTAATGATCGTTCCTCTGCCTCTTCTTCCCCTTCCTCTTCCTCGGAAAATTACAGGTGCCATACTTCCTGCTTTTAAAACTTTAAATAACAATAACCAATAAAAGACAAACTTGGAATAAAATTTGAATTTGTCCTATGTTCTTGTCTAGACTCAAGTATGTGCAATTGTGTAACTGAGATTAAACACAAAGGCTAGTGTTTAATTCACTCAGTGTTGGCTCTAATACCAACCTGTCACACCCCGATTTCCACGTGTCTCACCGGTGGGCCCGGTGGGGGATTACCGTGACGTAGTTGGCAACAATATAGTCAAACCACACAATTATATGAATGCACAGCGGAAGCATAAAGATGAATATAATTCAACCATTGATTGTAATATCGAATGTATCACAATAGTCGAATGGTATCCATAGGGGGATCAAAATAATAAAAAGTATTGTTCAATAGACAAGGCATCAAAAGCTTGCGAGACTCTTTAAGATGCTAAGGAGCTATAGCCAGCCGATTACGTTTAGTACCTGCAGTTAATCTTTTTGGGAAAATACGTCAGTTTACACTGGTAAATACATTCAACCGACACTTTTGTAAAATGTTTATTAAAATTGATTTGAATGCACAAGGCACAAACTCTTTTATAACTTGGGATAATTTATAATTAAATCTTGTAAAGAATTACATGTTTGCTATGCGTTCGGTGGCCCGGGTCGTGCCGGGTTAAAGTTTAATAGACACACCACATAGCGTAAAACCGAGGTGGGTAAACCACGGCTACACCTTTAATTAATATAGACATAATGCCGGGTGTACGCCTACACCCGGATGTCGAGGTCGTGGCCATTTCGTAAAATGATGCCAAGGATATCCGGGACATGGTAATTAAACCCCCAAAGGCGTTAAGCCAACAAAACAAGTTTTAAACGGGTCACATTGATAATACCCAACTACAAATGAGTTGGGGTCAATTGCCCTACCAAGCGGTATTTAGATACCGTAACCCAAGCCCGTATAACGGAAAATAAGTTAAAAGTATTTACCTTTGCAAGTATAGTCCTTAATTGATTAAATCACAGATATCTTTTACTGGGCTCTTATTCTGGAACGAAGGTTTTAAAATAACCTATTAGAATCCTAACGGGTCTTTATATTAGCCGTAGCCTAGACCGGTCAGTTTCAAAGGATAGATACGGTTTAATCGCGTGAAAGGCGAAAACCGGGAATGGAATGTGATTCTGACCCAACAAGTTTGAAGGCTTGTTTTATATGGGTTTAATATTCACACTCTGGATTTTGGGGTCAAAACGATATGGTTTGACCCGTATCGGCTAATTTATGTAAACTAGTTACATAAGCCGAACCGTGCGCGCAAAGGCGCAACGGGTAACCGTAAGAGTCCTACACTTGTTTCCTAAGTCAAAATGCTTTAAAGGGGTTGCGGTATCAGTAGGATACCTTCCGTAATGCCCGTAACGAGTTTAAGTTGATATTATGCCCCGAAGGGGTTTTTCGGTCTTTTTAAGGATTAAAAAGAGGTTTTTTAGAGTTCTACAGGAAATCTGAGTTTCCCGAACAGTTTATAAAGTCTGAAATACTTTATTTATTATTTAAAATCAGTAGCAACTGGAATCGGGTCAAAAGACCTTGTAGAACTCAAGTTTTGGCCGAAAAGGGCATATTCGGTATTTACCGAATCGTAGCCATAACCGCAGGTTATGAGCAGGTTAAAAATAATTAAAAATCTTTAAAAATCCCAAAATATTATTTTACAACAGTGAGTAAAAGATTTGGTGTCGAAATTCGGGTTTAGATAGGCGTTATGCTAATTGCGCCGTTTATTACAAAAGTTTCCTTTAATTGCGCTATTTAGCATAACTCCTATTGTAGACCTCGGATTGACGTGAAACTTTAGGGACATGCTTAGAATTTAGTAAGCAAGGTTATGGTCCCTTCACGTGTCCGAAATACTTGTTTTATTTTGATAAGGGCGTTACGGTCAACTTTTAAGCAATTAACGGAAATGCGTAAAAGACTCGGACAAACAACGAACCGGTCACAGAGGCTTATACCATCATGCAACCTGGTCCTAAGAGAGTCCTAGGGCATATCTACATCACACTAAAACAGGTCAGAACTGAAGTCAAAGCAAAAGTCAAACTTTTGCGACATTCGGCTCCGAACCGGGTCAATATAGCAAATGGCCGGATCAAACAAGCTTAGACGTGTTAATATACTTAGTATCATGTTTTATGAGTGTTCAAATAAGTTGCATACCATCTACATTACAGATTATATGTAAAATCGCAAAATAGCTTTCTGTTGACTTTTTCTAAGCATGTTTGACTCGCCATTTGAACTAGTTTGAGTGGTGATCAGGGGGAACCCTTTTAAGGGTTTATTACCCACATACATACCAACTTATAGCTACTTTCAATCCGAGATATGACTGAGCCATTGTAGACTAATCTCGAAGTCAAACCGTAATTACGACAGTTTGATTTTTAGCTATATAGCTAAGCAAAACTAAACCACAAAGGATTGAATGACTTACAGAGGTCTTATGCTTGCTTAGAGAACACTTGAGAGGAATGTTGAGCTCTAGATGTGATCAATGAAGGCAGAACAAGGTGTGGGGAACTTGCTTGCACAAAGTGGCCTTTTATAGGCAATGTTGGTGCATAGAATCATCACAACAAGGTCTACAAGGGCCCCTTGATGATCAACATCTGTCCTAAAGTGTTAGGGAGTGATTAGGGGTCGTCCATATCTCTGGGAGATCTTCACATTAATGAATTACCGCTTTAAACAGCCAACAGCCAACTCTCTGTCGCTGGGCATCGCTTACGGACCTTATGGCATGGGCCTTGCGGTCCGTAAGCCTGTAGCGGGAAATGTTTTACCCTTTCACCCCTTTACGGTCCGTAAGGCAAGACCCTTACGGTCCGTAAACGATCATCAGTGGCAAAAAAAAAATAACCTTTCAAGGTTTGAATAGTCAACTTGACATTAATAATTTTTGATGGGTTGCCTTTAGCCCATACCTGACCAGATGTTTGCCTATTATGCAATATGGGTTTGTAAGAAAGGTGGGCTCTTGGTTAGATGATTGGCTTGTATTATTTTCTTAAGATCCAACTATTATCTTAGATCCTTTTAATTATTACTAATGACCCGATTTAGATTAAGTGCTTATAATTTGTTTGGGGTCTCGGGATTTATAATAACGAAGTCGCTCAGAGGTATAATAATTAACATGTCGATGCATTCGAAATCCTACCGCATATCTTAATTAAATTCCGGGTTTATATTATTTTGTCGTATTTGACACGTGTCATTTATTTATTGAAC
Organism: Helianthus annuus; assembly: GCF_002127325.2. Lineage (NCBI taxonomy): Eukaryota > Viridiplantae > Streptophyta > Magnoliopsida > Asterales > Asteraceae > Helianthus > Helianthus annuus. The sequence goes on along the minus strand of NC_035434.2, from coordinate 27,622,669 downwards.
ATAAAATTTCGAGGTGTTACACGTATCACCCATACCATGTTGGGTACTCCACGGAGGACATCCTTACTTCTCTGATGATACAGCAGGAGGCACTGACCCGACGCATACAGGAGTTGGAGAGAGCTCAGCGACCACCTTGCCGTTGTCAGACCCCATGTTCAGCACCGCACACACCACGTCCACTTTCACCCGACTCAGATCGCTTCATGACTTCTGAGCAGCAGATAGCATATTTGCTGTGCGTCTATCGCGCTTTAGAGCAGGATTGGTTACATATGTGTCGCTTGTATTACTCTCATTTTCCCCCTCCTCCTCCGCCATCAGCATAGGCATTTTGATTCGACGCAGGTAGACCTTTGGTGAGAGGACCGCGATTATGCCTACTATACAGCTTTTTGAAGACCGCATTTTGATGACATTACTTTTGGTGTTTAGTTCTTGATTGTTGTTGTAGTTGATTAGACAGATCAGACAAGGGCGATGTGGCCCTTAGTCACTTTTGATGTATGATACAGTCACAAAACTTGTAAACACTGTACTGTGGTCTTGATTTATGATAGCGCAATTGCAGTATTCTCATTATATGTGATGTTGGATTGATTGTTTATATTCTATAACATGTGATGTTATGTACTTGATTTATTTGTAACATGTGATGTTATGTGCTTGATAATGTTGTTACATGCGTATACCATTTACTTACTATGACCTGACCAACGTGGAACATCTTTTAGAAGATGCCACCAAGACGTGATCCGCGCATGCCCACTAATGAGGCAGAACTTCAAAGAATCATTACCGCTGCCATTGCGCAATACGCTGCTTCACATGCAGAAACTAGTGGAAATATCTCTCAGAACCACGGCAATAACAGTCCACCTAATGGTAAAGTTAAGTCGTTTGAGATATATTATGATACATTTAGATATTTTTAGCACGTTCGCTTATACCATTTGTAAATCCTAACGTATGTGCAGGGTGCACTTACAAGCAATTCCTCGATTGCAAGCCCGTGAATTTCAATGGCACGGGAGGTGCTGTTGATTTTGTAAGATGGGCTGAGAAGACTGAGTCTGTTCTTAGAATGAGCAAGTGCACTCCCGAACAACAAGTGACCTACATCTCAGGGCTATTTCTGGATGGAGCCCTATCTTGGTGGAATTTGCAAGTACAAACTCTTGGTGAAGCTGCTGCTTATACGATGTCATGGAATGAGCTGAAGGAGCTCATGAGAAGGAAGTACTGCTCACGTGCTGAAATACAGAAGCTAGAGACTGAGTTCTGGCATTTAAAAATGGAAGGTCCCAAGATTGCGGAGTATGTTCAGAGATTCCATGAATTATCCCACGTAGTGCCATACATGGTCACACCGGAGTTCAAACGAATTGAGCGCTTTATCTGGGGATTGGCACCTCAGATCATGAGTATGCTTACTACTTCCAAGCCTGCAACGATCAAGAAGCCATTGATCTCAGTGTGGCTCTTACTGAGGAAGCTATTCGCTTGAACAAGTTCTCGAATACTGAGCAGAAGAAGAAAGAGACTCATGTGGAGTCGTCTGGGGATAACAAAAGGAAATTCTCGAACTTCAAGCAGGGTACAAGCAACGCAAATAAGAAAGGTGAATCAAGCACACCGGCGAAGGCTGCAACCGGTGTTGAAAATAAAGGGAAGGGTTATATGGGTACTATGCCCAAGTGCAATACGTGCCAGCGCCATCATCATGGCCAATGTAGATTGAGGAAGTGTGAATCATGTGGAAGGAACGGCCACACAAAGGATATGTGTTGGGTCGGAACTGGTGCAGGGCGTACTGGAAATTGAGGGTTTAGGAATGGTAATGGAAACCGCCAGCAGGGAGGAAACGGCGTAAATGGAAACCGGGGAAACGTTGCGAATCAAGCTGGTAACGGGAATCGCAACCAAAACAACGCTCAAGCTGGGAACAGAGGTGGTAATGGTCACGGACCGGGCTGTTTTAATTGTGGAGAAGTTGGGAATTTCAAGAGGGAATGCCCTAAGCTGAATCAAGCCCGTGGAAGAGTGTTTAACATCGGAGCGAGGGAAGCGCGCCAGGATCCCAACGTTGTCACTGGTACGTTCCCTATAAATCAACGCTTTGCATCTGTTCTGTTTGATACTGGTGCCGACTATAGTTTCGTATCGTTAGAATTTAAGAGTATGCTTGGGTTAGCTGCTAGTAAATTAGATATTCCATACTCAATTGAACTGGCTAATGGAAAGCTAGTTGAAGCAAATGAAGTCGTCAGAGGTTGTGTAATCGAGCTGGGAGAGTGTGAGTTTACTTTGGATCTACTACCAGTCAAGTTGGGAAGCTTCGATGTGGTAGTAGGGATGGATTGGTTGTCGAGCAACAAGGCCGAGATTGTTTGTCACGAAAAGATCATTCGCATCCCAACGAAAGATGGAGAGACGATCGTGGTTCACGGAGAGAAGCACGATACGCCACTGAGAATCATCAGCTGTCTGAAAGCCCGAAAGTGTTTACAGAAGGGATGTGTTGCCTTCTTGGCACAAATCGTGGATAAGGAAGCTGCTGAGCCGAAGATCGAAGACATCCCTGTAGTAAAAGAATATCCTGAAGTCTTTCCAGAAGACTTGCCAGGATTGCCACCCCAAAGGCAAGTGGAGTTCCACATTGACTTAGTTCCAGGCGCCACGCCTGTGGCTAAGGCACCCTATCGACTTGCACCTTCAGAGATGCAGGAGGTGTCGACACAGCTCCAGGAGCTGTTAGACAAGGGATTCATCAGACCAAGCTTCTCACCTTGGGGAGCTCCAGTTCTATTTGTCAAGAAGAAAGACGGTAGTTTTCGTATGTGCATTGACTACCGAGAGTTGAACAAGTTGACGATCAAGAATAGATATCCTCTGCCAAGGATTGATGACCTATTCGATCAGCTGCAAGGTTCAAGCTACTACTCGAAGATCGATTTGCGATCAGGTTACCATCAGCTAAGAATACAAGAGGAAAGTATTCCCAAAACTGCTTTTAGAACCCGATATGGACATTACGAGTTCTTGGTGATGCCGTTTGGTTTGACAAACGCGCCAGCCATTTTCATGGATTTGATGAATAGAGTTTGTAAGCCGTACCTTGACAAATTTGTGATTGTGTTCATAGACGATATCTTGATCTATTCGAAGACGAAGACTGAGCACGAACAGCATTTGAGAGCTATCTTGGAGCTACTGAAAAAGGAAAAGTTGTATGCCAAATTCTCGAAGTGCGAGTTTTGGTTACGCGAAGTCCAATTCTTTAGACATGTGGTGAATGGAGATGGAATCCATGTGGATCCCACAAAGATCGAAGCAATCAAGAATTGGGAGACTCCAAAGACGCCAACCGAGATTCGACAATTCTTAGGTTTGGCTGGTTACTATCGAAGATTCATTGAGGATTTTTCAAAGATCGCTCAACTATTGACCTTCCTCACGCAGAAGGATAAGAAGTTTGATTGGGGAATCAAACAAGAAGAAGCATTTCAGTTATTGAAGGACAAGCTCTGCAATGCGCCGATTTTATCGCTACCAGAAGGAACAGATGATTTCATGGTATATTGTGACGCCTTGCGTCAAGGATTAGGTTGCGTGTTGATGCAGCGCCAGAAAGTCATAGCTTACGCGTCACGCCAGTTGAAGGTTCATGAGAAAAATTATACCACGCACGACTTGGAGCTAGGCGCAGTAGGATTCGCGTTAAAAATTTGGAGACATTATTTATATGGTACGAAGTGTACAATCTTCACGGATCATAAGAGTCTACAACACATATTCGACCAGAAGGAGCTAAACATGAGACAAAGACGCTGGGTCGAGTTATTGAACGACTACGACTGTGAGATCAAGTATTATCCAGGGAAGGCGAATGTGGTCGCCGATGCCCTAAGTCGAAAGGAAAGGATCAAGCCCATAAGGGTTAGGGCTTTGGAGATGATTATCCAGACAGATCTTTCACTGCGCATTCGCGCCGCGCAGAAAGAAGCTCTTAAAGAAAGGAACATTGAAGAGGAATATCTCTGTGGAATGGAGAAGCAATTGGTACCAAACAAGGAAGGAACGTTATGTTTCATGAAACGGATTTGGGTTCCTCTATTTGGTGGTTTGAGAAAGGTTATTTTCGATGAAGCTCACAAGTCACGGTCCTCTATCCACCCAGGAGCGGATAAGATGTACCAAGATCTTAAGGATTATTATTGGTGGCCTAGGATGAAAGGCGATGTTGCAGTTTATGTTGGCAAATGTTTAACGTGCGCCAAAGTGAAAGCCGAATACCAGAAGCCATCAGGACTTCTACAACAACCCGAGATATCCAAATGGAAATGGGAACAGATTTCAATGGATTTCATAACAAAGTTGCCAAGAACACCAAAAGGTCATGATACTATTTGGGTAATAGTGGATCGGTTAACAAAATCTGCACATTTCTTACCCATTAGAGAGAAAGACAACACGAGCAAGTTAACAGGGATATATATGAGGGAGATCGTTGCACGTCATGGAGTGCCTCTCTCGATCATCTCTGATAGAGACGGAAGGTTTGTGTCAAGGATTTGGCAGTCCTTCCAGGAAGCGTTCGGATCCCAGTTGAATCTGAGTATCGCCTTTCACCCACAAACCGATGGACAGAGCGAGCGAATAATCCAGACATTAGAAGATATGTTGCGAGCTTGCGTTATGGATTTAGGTGGAAGTTGGGATACTCACCTACCATTGGTCGGATTTTCATACAATAACAGCTATCACGCAAGTATTCAAGCCGCACCGTTCGAAGCTCTTTACGTACGCAAATGTCGATCACCAATTTGTTGGTCAGACGCAGGTGATAGACAGTTAGTTGGTCCAGAAGTGGTCCAGGAAACCACAGATAAGATTGCACAGATCCGAGAACGCATTAGGGCGGCTCGCGATCGACAAAAGTGTTATGTGGACAGAAGAAGGAAACCTCAGGAGTTTGAGGTAGGAGACATGGTATTGTTGAAGGTATCACCCTGGAAGGGTGTGGCACGCTTCAGAAAGCGTGGAAAGTTGAATCCGCGCTATATTGGCCCATTCAAGATTCTGGAGAGAATTGGTTTAGTAGCATACAAGTTGGACTTACCTGCCAAACTTAATGGTGTTCATGATACATTCCATGTATCAAACTTGAAAAAGAGTCCAACACAAGAAAGTGTTGTCATTCCTGCAGACGAGATTCATATTGACGACACGCCCCACTTCGTTGAAGAACCCGTTGAGGTTACGGATTGGAAGATAAACAAGACGCACATGAGTAGTGTCAAGCTCGTCAAAGTTCGTTGGAATGCAAGACATGGTCCAGAATACACCTGGGAACGTGAGGATCGAATGAAAGAGAAATACCCCCATTTATTTCCCAAGACCCCTGCAAATAGAAGCAGAGCCTAAAATTTCGGGACGAAATTTTCTTAACGGGGGGAGAATGTGACAACCCTCACAAATCCAGGTATCCGTACAAATTAATTAATATTTAATTGGTGCTTAATTACTGTACTTGATTACAATTATGAATAAACTGCTTTTGTTTTCTGATACATACATACTCATGCATCGTACTTTATTACTGTCACTTCACTTATTACACACAAACATAGTGACAAACTTGATGCACAAAGCACAGTTAGCATAGTGAGCGGATAACCCAGTAAACATGCTGACATTGCCAGCACTAGACAGATATTGTTTCTGAGGCCAGTATGAGCCGGGAATAGATTACTACACTAGTAGGGAGTGTAGGGAGGTGAGGACCATAGGACTGTGTCACTAGGTGATAGTTATAGTGACCGGAAGTGCCTAAAACATACTTTAATTACAAAATTCGGCACTACACACAAAAATTCAGCATTTAACCACATTAGTAAAGTGTAAAACTTGGCAAAATAATACTAGACACCTTCCAAAGTGTCGGGAATTTAATGTGTCACTAAAAACAATATAAATGACACTTTATAGGTTTACTTAGCATTTTAACGGATCAATATCCAACCGAACAACCGGACTTTAACCGGAACATAAAAATATTGCCAAATACATTGTTTTTACTTATCCGAGCTAGTTAGGGTCCCCAAACACCCTAACACCCCTTATATTACACTACACACTTAACATACTAACTAAACCATTAGATTTCAACTAATTAGTAACTTAACCATTACACCACCCAACCCTTACCCCCCCCCCTCAAAATGACCCACCCCTTGTCCTCCTTTGATTATTTTAATTCTAGATGTTGGAGTATTAGTGACATAATGTATGTTGGACAATATGAAGGAATGGATTACAAATATACACCTTAGACTACCATTCTCTCTCATTCAACACAACAATATCCAACTCATTTCCTCTCCTCCATAACCACCTACGGCCGCCACCCTACCACCATCAAACACCCACTTTCAACCATTGTTCACTCATTTCTCATACATCCAAAGGTGCAAGGAGCTCTACAAACAAGCCGAGTGCTCTCGAAAGTGCAAGAACCGCTCTAGATTTCTTTTATCCACCACATTTACACCTTGTTTCTTCCCTAGCCTTGAGCTAGTAGTAAGTGTTTCTAATCATCATCTTGATCTTGTTTATGGTGGTTAATAGGTGATTTAATGGTTAAAAATTTACTAACACTAATGAACATAACTTAAAGTCTTGAACATAAGATGAAAAAGGTCGCTCGGGCCGTTGTACCTTTTGATTATGGTATGGTATTGTCAGTAAAGAAAAGATATGTGTGTAAATCTTGTAAATCTTGTATGGTTGTGATTATTGATGTTGTTTGTTACTAAAAGTGGGATGGATCATCATCTAGACATACTAGATCATGTTCAAGAACATGAACTAGTAGTATGTTAGTGTTAGAAATGATGAAACCATCCACCATGAACTTGAAACTTGAATAAACATAATTTTTCTTGTAAAATGAAGTTGTAAACGTGTGGATCTAAAGATCTACAAGTGGTTTTTTGGAAGAACCAAGCGGAAAATACTAGTTTTGTTAAAACCCGGATATTTTATGAACTAGAAGCAAACTTGGTAAATAAACAAGTGTATGAACACTTGTGTAACAAGAAATTTAACAAAGAAGCGTTTTTGTAAACCTTGACTAGAAGTTGTTAAACTTCAAATTCTTTAAAAATGAAGTTTACAAGAAACTAAACTTATTTTTAGAAATAACAAAACCTACTAAATGTGTTGGTGATTTACTACATATTTTTACAAAACCTTCAAGTTCGTGAGTTTATGATTTATTCATATTTTGTCTAGTTTGATGAATAAATATTGTATATTGTTGATTGGTAAATTGTTTGGTTGATTTTTACAAAAAAAAAAATGATATGCTAAAAGCATGGACACCTCCAGTTACAGAGGAAAGTTACAGAGGAAACTCTGGCGAAAATTTTCTAGAAATATCGCACTTAGAAATATTTTTCTAACAAATATTTACAAATATAATTTTTAACTTGTTTTCAAAATATAAACTTCGATATGATTTTTATTCACAAAAATAACCAAGTACCGGAGGTGGATTTTCGTAAATAAAACTTGTTAAATATATATTTAGAATATATATTTTACAATAAGACGCTTGTGTGACTATGTGATTATTTTGTGAACTAGATATATATTATTTTTAGGGTAAAAATAATATAACTTGAAATATCATGAAATTACGACCTCCAAAATAATATCAACCCTCACAAAATAAATATTTAAGTTATATAAGTATCGTAATAAAACGCGAACTTTAAAAATGTAACTTATGTATTTTTCGGAAAAATACTCTTATTAGAATATTTTTGTTGAAATATTATTTTGGAAAAACTTGTGGAATAAAATATAATATTTTTTAGGAAAAATATATATATATTTGGAAAACTAAAACATTTTAGACCAAGTGATTAAATATAGTTTCAAGTGAGGCATAAAAATATATTTTCGGAATTATAAAAACACACATGTATTAATACCCTCATCCTTGGGAAGGAATATATTTATAAAATAATTAAGAAGTGTAAATACGAAATAGTTGTCTAACTATTTCCCAAAAACGTTAAACCTTAAGCCAAGGCACGGCCATCCATCTAATAGGATTTAGTACGTGTAGGTCGTCACGCAGCAGGTTGATTTGGGACCGACTATTTTGAGACGCACTTCTGTGAGTTCATGTCCCCCTTTTCTCTTTACTGTTTTCAGTTTTATACTTCGGGGGTGAAATACATGCGACAACTATTACAACTTTTATTACATGGTATGGTTAGCGTAGGGAGGGTTTATACTACTACTAGATCATGTGAGGGGTGGGTACAACACTCGAGGCCATTAATCCTCTTTGTTAGGACCGAGGGACACAAGAGTGATAGATCTATTTGGGTGTAGCGAGCCCACACCTGTGAGGCCGGGGAGGCCCATAGAGGTGACTGTGTCTTACAGCCGGAAGCCCGGTACAAATTTGCTAGGTTTGAGTTTCCCTGCACTTTCTCACACATACCAGTGGCTTTGCAACCCATTGGTGATCTCTTTTTCCTTATTGCTACATACCAGGGATTTTATACATACTTTAAAGGTTTACTCATACTCACTTTTACATGAACTCGCTCAACTTTTTGTTGATTTTTCAAATTACATGTATTTCAGGAAATTAGGGATCTGGCAAGGTATGCTATATCGTCAAGCTGCGTAGGAGAAATGATGTCATCCGAGTTTAGGGATTGTGAGTTTTGCCTGGATGAGTCACAAGTCTTAAACTGTGTTTATTTCATGTCTTTTGGTTGTGTCGTATGAACAAGATTTTTATTATGTCATGTTGTAATTTCGTTGCATGTGTCAACTTTTGGAAAACAATGTTGTCGTATTTTATTTTTAAAACTTGAATTAATGGATGATCATCATGGTTTTATTTTCATATAGCTTTGTTATGCTTAAGCTATGGTATTAAGAAGTCACACCAAATAAACCCATGCTTCCGCAAAGCCAGGGTGTGACATACTGAATCATGAGATAACATAAATGACCCGTTGTACTACTGGTTACTGCTTTGCTTAAATAACAACGAGACCCGGGTTCTAATCCTTGCATCTCCAAATTCTTTATTTTAGCTTATTTTTTTTTGTTTTTTTTTTTTTGTTACTGACATTTAATGCTTAATTTTGTCAACTAGATCTTTACCTTTAATTAATAAATTACTTTTTAAAGTCAGCTAAAAATATTTATTTAAATTACATACACATAATTTTAGTGATTGATCAGTTTATATTAAATAGGGATTTTTGAATAGGACCCAAATTTTTTATGTTGCATAGGGCAAAATTTTTGTTTAGAGTAAACCTCAATTTTCGTCCCTGTCGTTTGCTGATTTTAACACTTTCAGTCCAATAGTTTATAAACCAGGAAACTAATGGACTGAAACTGTTAAAATCAGGAAACTAATGGATGATAAATGCAATGTTTAAACTATTGGACTGAAAGTGTTAAAATTAGCTGTTGGTTCATATGTCTGTCGACTTCGTCTTGTAATAGTGTAGAAAGATCAGGGCACGTAGATCAAGAAAATGTGAAAATGTGTGTTGTGTTGATTTCGCACGAAATAAGAAATGCTCATTTCGCACGAAATAGCATTGGCTATTTCGTACGAAATAGCAGGTCCATTTCGTGTGAGCATGTTCGTGCAAAATAGGCACTGCCTATAAATAGTGCCTTGACTGATTTCGTTTGGAACTTCTGATTCCGGTAACGAAGCTCTGCCGAAGTGTCTCCAGCATTGTAAAATGTCTTGATATCAATACAGAGACAGTTAAAAGTGATTCTATTGTGTTTACAGCTGAAATAAGTCTAATACATCTGTTTCCGCCTTTTGTATTGGATAAGTTCTCTTCTGAACGACTCGTTTGGTCATGAAATCGATCCTACAAGTGGTATCAGAGCTCAGGAGGAAGAGTTCTTACCATTTCAGCTGCAAATTCTGATTTCTACACCTTCTTTTTCAAAATTAACAAGTTTCATGGTTAAAATGGATTGATTTTCAAATATATTGTGCGAAAGAGTGTTTTAACAAACCCTACAAAGAATCAGGCTTAAAATCAGCTTAAAACTTGGTCAATTTTGGCAAAAACTGTCCGAAAGTGTCATTTCGCACGAAACTGATATCATTTCGTTTGAATTTGCTGCATTTCGCACGAAATCAGCAGTTTATTTCGCACGAAATCACTATTTCGTGTGAATTTGCATATTGAATTTTCATTTCGTACGAAATCAGTCTTTGATTTCACACAAAACAGGTATTTCGCTTAAAAACAGTTGTCATTTCGTACAGAATCACCTATTCCGTTTGAAAGTTGTTTCATTTCATACGAAATCAGTCATTTCATTTCAAAGTTCATTCCGTGTGAACTTTATTTCGCGTGAAGGGGTATTTCATGTGAAAGCTTATATCGTTTGGAGGATCATTTCGTTTGAAAATCTGTGTTTGTGAAACTTTGGAAATTAAAACATAGAAAACGAGTTTTGTAATGCCTTTGCTAGTCCGATGACTATTACTCAGAGCACGTTGTTAGTGTTAGTGCATTACGTCTATTGACTTCGTCTTGTATCATGTAATATGATAGAATAGGATTATCAGTGCCCGAGGTTCAAGAAACAAGTTTTAGTGGATATACTTGTGATTCCGCTTGAAATGAACCAAGACCATTTCAAGCGAAATCAGAAGTAATTGATTCCGCTTGAAACTGCTTTGGTCCATCTCAAGCGAAATCAGCATCACTATATATAGGGTACTTGTTGATTCATTTGGCACACGGCTTCTGGATTTGTAACGAAGTGCTGTTAAAATCTGTCCAGGTTGTAATTGATGTTATAATCAATATAAGTGACAGATTTAATAGTATCAAGCTGTTTCCAAGTCTGTTTCACTGATTCCGCCTTTGAATCGGATATAAAGCACTTCTGAACGACTCAGTTGAGTCCTACAACAATCCTACAAGTGGTATCAGAGCTCAAGAAGAAGAGTTTAGCTTGATAAAATCTATTTTCTGACTTCTACACCTTCTTTTTTAATCTGGACAAGATTTCACGGTCAAAATGGAATGAAATTTTCACCGAACGTGCATAACAGTACATTAACAAAGCCTTGAAAGTTTGAGACTGAAATACGGACTAAAAGTGACAAATTTGGACAGAAAACCTGATTTCGCTTGAACGAACAAGCAAATTTTGCTTGAAAAATCAACATGATTTCGCTTGAAATGTTGATTCCGCTTGGAATTTACATCTGATTTCGCTCGAAATCAACATGATGGGTCATCGAAATCAGTTTGGGAAGCTTTACGTGTTAAAGCTGAGGGGGGTAAACAGATCAAAAAGAACAAAATTGCGTTGCTTAAAAAAGAATTCGATCTATTTGATAGTTTAAAAGGAGAGACAGTGAGGCAAATGATTGAGAGATTTGTCATTTGAAAATTGAACTTGAGAGATTTGAAATTGTGAAAACAAGAGAGGAACTTATAGACAAAGTGATTGAAGCGTTACCACGAGCTGATCAGTGGCAAACGTTTGTTTTTATTTTGAAAAAATGATGCTTTGTATGAAACAATCTCTCTTGATAAATTGTTTGAAAAGATTGAAACTCATGAGCTTGAATTGCAGAAACAGAACAAGATGAGTAGTTCTTCACATCAATAGAATGTTGGCTTGTACTACAAAGGAAGTTTACCTTCAGATAAAGTTGTCAGTTCACCAAAGACAGCATTTAGTGGTGAGAGAACAAAAGAACCCAAGAAAAGTTCATCAAGTTATGATCCGGGTTATCATTCATCGGCTTCAAAAGCTAGTTCAGAAGAAGCAGAGGAGATTCTTTGCAACATTGCACTTAAGTTGAAAAATTCTCCTGCAATGAGCATCAATGCAGCTAAGCAGCAAATGAGTTTTCTTGCATCTGTTCTGGAATCATATGAAGGTCTAGTAGCTGGCAAAATTGGAAACTCAGAGTTAACCAAAGAAGACTACGACCAGATTGATCCGGAAGAGATGGAACTCATTGACATCCGCTGGTGTTTAGCTAGTTGCATTCGCAGAGCTCAGAGATATATGGAGATTACTAGGAAACAATCATTGGGTGGTCCGTCAACTAAACTTGGATTCGACAAATCCAAGGTGACCTGCTTCAAATGTAAGCAAAAAGGTCATTTCAAGAGAGAATGTACTAATTCTGCAGCTGGAGGAAATGAACATCCGTTCAATGATTATTACTACCGAAAGGCGATCTACCACCGAAGCAAAGAAAAGCCAAAGATGATTGAAGACAAACCCAGAGAAAAATCAAGAGCTTGTTTTGTAATTCATGATGATGAAGGTTTTGATTGGAGCGAGATTTGTCCAGAAGAAGATCGTCTAGAGAATATTCGAAAAACAGCTCATGGCAGAGCTATGACAGAGGAAAGAAAGTTTGTTTTTGTTGCTGAAATTAAAGAGGAAAACAAAGACAAAGACACAGCTGAAAACAAAGAAGAAAATGTTGTTGCTGAGGTCAAAGAGAAAACTCGAGAAGAGATTTTGAGTGAGAAAACTTATCGAGTAAGAAATGTTGTTTTAAACAGAATGGATGACATGCAGGAAGAGTATGAGAGTGCTGTCAGCAACAGGAGATGGGATAAGAAGAGAGAGTGCTACTACAACAGAGAAGGTGAACCAGTTGTTCCAAAGAAAGACATAATCTTTGAAGATGTTCTTCTCATAATCCCTTCAAGAGCCGAATACTATAGAAATGTGATGAAAGATGACAGATATGCAAAAAGGCATGAAAAGGAAATTAGATATGCCATGTTATCGTGTTTGAGAAAAAGGGATGAAGAAAGAATGAAGAAGAATGTTGAAGAAATGGTGAACAATCTGAAGAAAGTTGCTGAAGAGGTTAAAGCTGAAAATGCTGAAGTTGAGGCTGTGAAAGAAATCAAATTTGTGAATGTTGAAAAAGTGAGAAAAAAAAAGTTGAGGTGAATGTAGAAGTTGAGAAAGTTGTTACTGAAAAACAGCAAGTTGGAGAAGATGAGAAGAAAAATGAAAGTTTGGCAGAAGAAAAGATTGAGAATTTGAAAGCTGGTGATGTTGGTGATGAAGTTAGTGTTGAAGAAAAGCAGATTGATGCTGATCAGAAGCAGACAGAGACTGCAAGAAACACCATAGTGCCAATCACTGAGGTAAATTCTGATTCTGAAATCTTAAAACCGACTGAACAATGCAAGAAATGCATGGAACCGTGCAGAGCTTGTACTGAAAGAGATGAGCAATTCAGAACAAGAGATCTTGAGTTCACAAAAATTGAAAACATTTTCAAAGAAAAATGCAAAGAAATGCTAGAAAAAGAAAAAGTTTTAAAAGAAAATGATGAAAAACTTTCAGAAAAATGTAAAAAGTTAGAATCAGAAAATGAAGTTTTGAAAGAAAAAGTTTCTAAAATGACAGAACGGTGTTCTCAAAAAGAAATTGCTTGTCAAGAAATGAAGAAAGAATATGACTCAATGAAACTGACATATCACATTACAAAAGAGTCATATGAAAAAGTGAAAGACGAAATGAAATATGCTCAATCTAGAATGAATTATCTTTCTGAAACAACTAAAGAGCTTAAACGAATGTATTCTATAAAACAAGATGTTGTTAATTCTTATATTGAGGATGTTCCTAAGCTAAAGCGACAGATTGCTGATTTAGAACAGGATAACAACAAGTTAAAAAGTTATCACGTGTCGTCATATGTGCTTGAACGAATTTTTAATATAAAACCGGGTGATGGTGAGTCTGAGCAGAACAAGAAAGGCATTGGCTCAGAGTTTCATCAAGTTCCACCACCGGAAAAGTTTGCATTTTATGATGAGGAAAAGGTCAAAAAAGCTTTCAACATGGTAGAACAATTGCCAGACAACATTGACATAACCTATTCCAAATCTGATGATTCTCATGATTCAGAGGTGGTAGGTAAAGTCGTTGAAAGTGTCTTGAAAGAAGAGTCGGTGGATACAGGTAAATCTGAATCACAGGATGAAAATGAAGGTAATTTTCATGATGGATATCTGAAAAACACAAAATTCGAGAAAAATTTGAATGAAGATTCAAAAGGATTGGTTTATACTATGATTGGATCGGACAAATTATTCTTAGATGTTGTATTCCCGATTCAGAATGTGATTTCAAAAAAGATTGACAAAGTTTTCAAAATGGTTGAGATTGAAAAATCTGAGATTACGAAATTTGCTGAAAAAGGTCACAAAACTTTTTATAACAAACCGGGTTTCAAAAAGAAAAACATGAAGGCTGGGTAGGTTATAAAAAGAAACAAAATTGGAAGAAACATGAAGTGCCAAATTATCAGGCAAAGATGAATTTTGTTCATGGAACAACATCAGAAGAAGAGAAAGAACTAAAATTTAGACGACAGTCTATTGATGAGTTCTTAGCTCAAAAGAAAAAGCAACAACCACAGGTTAAAGATTAGTCCAAAAGAACATGTTTCAAATGTGATCAAATTGGATATCTTGCACGAAAGTGTCCAAATTTGAAACCTGTGGATGTTGATTTAAAAGCAAAGTCTGAAAATGTGGAAAACCAAAAATCTGCGAATGTGAAACAAAGGTCAACCAGATTTGATTCAAAACAAACTTGGAGGTACAACACAAACAAGTTTGCTCTGAATCAAAATTGGAAATCAAACCTACACAAGTTTGATTCAAGAAAGACCTGGAATTCTCACACACCCAGATTAAGAACAACACAAAGTTGGAAAATGTCAGTTGATATGACAAAACCCCAACAGTTTTGGAAACCAAAAGTTGTTGTTCAAAATCAAAGTGATCAAAAAGAGAAACATTTTTACAAAAGAGGTACACCAAAAGGTAAAAAATGGTCTGTTAAGAAACAAGTGACTTCGGTAGAAGATGAGAAAGTTGAAGTCGAAGTTGAAAAAGTCATTGTAAATGATGACAAAGAGTTTCCAGCATTGAATGCATATTGTGTTGAAATGCCTAAGGTTAAACAGACGTGGGCTAAATTGTTCAAGTAATTGATTTAGTTGAATGTGCAGGTGCTCAAGATAAATGAAGAATGTGAGAATGAAAACTGGAGTAGCCTGGCACACCGAGAGTTGGAGAAGGCTGCCGGACCCTGTGTTGGTTGAAACAGGAAGTTTATTTTCTTTTTGTAAATAAATAAACAATATTTTCAAAACCCTAAAATTGAAAAAAAAATAAAAACCAAAAATATGTTTGTTTTTAATCTTTGTCAAAAATAGAAAAAGAAAAAAAACTTGTGTTGAATGAATATGCCGAAACCCTCACGGCGGAACAAACATGATTATTTTCACAAGATTGAAAAATGGTTTTCAAATTGTAATAGATCAATGTGTTGTAAATCATGGGGGTATTTACTGCTTTTTGTGCAATATGATTCATAGTTAGCAGAAAATGGATGGCGAGACAAAGCTATCTACATCAGTTTGTCAAATTTTTTTAAATGATTTTGCATTTTAGGGGGAGAAAAATTTGTCAGAAAATACAAAAACATTAGAAAATTTGAAAAAGCCAAAAACATGATAAAATTCAAAAAAAAATTGAGTTTTGTGTAAAAAAGAGGAAATGATAGTACATCAGTAGACAGTTACTGTATGCTAAAGAAATGTAATGATTAAATAGCGTTAGACAGTCTCACTGATGATATGCCGATAGGTTTTTATACATTTAGTAAACTTTTTCGGGATATAAACCTAAATTCAAACTTACTTATTTCATGGGGAACACTACTTGGATATATAGGTAACCCCTGAAATCTCATTTGAAAGGTCCCTCTTTCTGAAATACTAGGTCTTTATACTCAGTGATATCTGGGGTATATTCCGGGACTTCTGCTGAATGGAAGTTCTGACCTAGTCTCCGAATAATACTTTCTGCATTGCTTGAAAAATAGCATCGCCCTCAACATAAAAATGATGAAACATTGAAAAATGCTAATCATGTGCTGTTGTAAAAAAAAGATCCTCTAAAGGGGACACACCTAAAGTCGAACCGTCATCTCTCTACTGAACGGAAGTTCTGACATGAGCTCTCACGGTTTCGCATCTAACCCCTTACAGATATCATCTAGGTATACTCACCTGTAAGACTGAATATTAGGATCTGGATACGGGAGTATATTCAAGAGGTGGGACACATGAATGAGGTTAAGTTCTTAAAACACCTAATTCGTATCCTGAATCAGTTGAAATTTGTGTGAAAATTTAAGTGGATCAGTATATCGACAATCTAAGTGAATTGTTTAATTCTTAATGTGTAATTAAGCTCAACGGTACTTGTGACTTGTCAAAAACTGATATGATCCTCTGACGCATACTCAAACAAAAATATTGTCTGTAAATATGTTTGTACATATTTCTTTACTGCTTTATATTTTCAGAAAAATACAAAAAGAAATTTGATTTCTGCTTTATTTTTGACAATTGATGTCTGAAATGCCGAGTTTCAAAATCTAAGAAAGCTGATTGTGTTTCTGAAAATAAAAAAAGTTCATTAATTTGAAACTTGAATTAAAAATCAAAAATCAAAAACAGTTTGTGATGTCTCCAAGGTCATTAGTTTGGACTTGGATGATTAACTGTGAGGGAGTTGGATCTGGATGCTTATATTATTTTAGAGCCAGTTTAAGATCCTGTTTGATGAATTTGCCAAATCAATGAAGTTTGTTGATAGGGGGAGTGGTTTAGAGAGTTGGTTGATGATTTGAAAACATTATATTTATAGATGTTTGAGTGATTGCAGATAGTCCAGACTACGATCCCGAGAGCAGAGTCTAAGGGGGAGTCTGAAGACAAGCTTGAAGCAAGGGGGAGCTTGTAGATGAAAAGCTAGGTGTCGATCCCAAAGCACGGAAGCTTGACGAAAGGGGGAGCCTGAAGCTGATAGAACAAGTTAAAGATTGATGGATGTTTATAGTGTTACAATTTGGATGAGAAGGCAGATTGATCAAGACTGAAGATGTGTCATGATAAAGATTAGTCACTGAAGACTTCGTCAATATCCGAGGGGGAGTCTGTTAGTGCATTACGTCTATTGACTTCGTCTTATATCATGTAATAGGATAGAATAGGATTATCAGTGCCCGAGGTTCAAGAAACAAGTTTTAGTGGATATATTTGTGATTCCGCTTGAAATGAACCAAGACCATTTCAAGCGAAATCAGAAGTAACTGATTCCGCTTGAAACTGCTTTGGTCCATCTCAAGCGAAATCAGCATCACTATATATAGGGTACTTGTTGATTCATTTGGCACACGGCTTCTGGATTTGTAACGAAGTGCTGCCAAAATCTGTTCAGGTTGTAATTGATGTTTTAATCAATATAAGTGACAGATTTAATAGTATCAAGTTGTTTCCAAGTCCGTTTCACTGATTCCGCCTTTGAATCGGATATAAAGCTCTTCTGAACGACTCAGTTGGGTCCTACAACGATCCTACAGTTAGAAAATGAAACAGGGACAACACAAAAACCGCCTAAGCTCATGAGTATTGAGGAATACAATGGATGGGTCGAACGTTTTGCAAACTGGGTTCAAGCATATCACTTAGATGCTTGGGAACATACTGAATTTCAATATAGTAGACCAGTTGGAGACAATGGAGTGAAAATTGAAATTAGAAATTTGAGTGTTGAGGAGAAAAAGAAATACAAAGATGAAAAAATGATGGTGAGTCTCTTGCAGCAAGCCATTAAAGAAGTGTAGGATCGTTTGCTGACCCGATGAGTCGATCAGAAGAGCACTTAGACTAGTTCAGAGGCGGAATTCATTGAATTAGTCTTCGTAAAGCTTGATTTCACTATTTAACTGTCTCTTTTATTGATCCGCTAACAAGTTACAAGAATGTGGAGACAAACGGACAGAGCTTCGCCTTTTCACACACACATCCGTACTCTACAACTACATGGATCGCTCATTAGGACCACTTATATAGAAGTTATGGGCCGCTCATATGGACATGTCCATATGAGCGATCCACATGATGATCATATAAGCGATTCACTATGATGCACTAAAAGCGGTCCATACCATTTATCCCTCGAGCGGTCCTAATCTAATTGACACACAAGCAACCCTAATCTCTAATTGGACTTATGAGCGGTCCAATTACTTTAATTCTATACAAACTTTCTTACTCTTCTATTTCTATACAATTAGCTCTGCTGTAAGACTCGAACTAAGATGTAGTCGACAGACAACTGCACCAACAGACTCCCCCTTGAATGTTGACGGAATCTTCAGTGAGAGTCTTCAATCATTTTCAGCTCTTCACTCTTGTTCGGTCTTCTTCAGGAACTCTGCCTGGAATTAACTCTTTTCTTCAGGAATTTCCTCCTGGAATCATATGCCTGGATCATTCTCTGGCTCTAACTCTCATCAGACTCCCCCTATCATCATGCTGGGATCTCTGTCTGGAAATCGTTATCACCATTGAAATCAACTCCTGGCTTTCTCTGTTTAAGCTCTTCTCTGGTTCTGATTTATCTCCTGGCTATCCGAAGCAACAGGATCAGAAACCTGCAACACTTAACCACACTATCACAAACTAATACAATTTGCAATTCAACTTAATGAATCAGCAAATCATATAAGAAAAATTATGAAGATCAAACTGTTGATTAACATTAACTATAGTCATCAAGTTAATGAACCACTTTTGTATTTTAAATCTTCACAATCTAACACTTTCTCAAACCAATCTGTCTGTTCATCAAGTTTAGCCTTTGAGATTTTGAAAATCAGCTCTTCTCCATCAGTTATCGAAAATCTTTTTGGATTTTTCAAAATATGAAATGTAAACTCAAAAACAGAAATTTAAATGCAAAAAAACATATTTTTGTGAGATTGTGCAAGAGGATCATATCAGATTTTGAGACATAACACAAACACCGTTAAGCTTTTAATCGTTTTAAGTTCTAAACGATTCACGTTGATTGACGATATTGTTGTCCACTTAAACTCAATCTAAAAACTTTCGAAATGCTTACCGATACGTTAAGGTATATTAATTATGCACTAAGTTCTTATGGACCCCACGATCTCAGCATATCCCCTCATCATGCAATACACTAACTCAAGTAATGCCTTTAAACTTTCATCAACTGTGATTTGTGCGAAAACAAAGCAGAATGTTTAAACATTAACAATCAGGTCGATACTTCCGTATACGCAGAGAAAGTCCAATGTTTAAACAAAATAAGAAAATAAAACAAGTTGAAGTTGTTTAGGCTTTAACCACCAGGTCGATACTTCCGTATACGCAGAGGAGGTCCAAAGCTTAAACGAAACACCAAAGAAAATAAAGCAGAACGTTTAGGCAACAACATCCAGGTCGATACTTCCGTATACGCAGAGGATGTCCGATGCTTAAACAAAATAAAGAAATCAAACAAGTTTAAATCTTTGCAAAATGAAATGCACAATCACAGTGATTTTTCAGCAAAGTTGTGAAAGTTCACAAACTCAACCAGTTTTATGCTTTTTGGCATTCAGCGATTACCGAGTAGGCACACAGTCAAGAAGGACAAAACTAAGTACTATGCTTTCAACCATGTTTCCCACTAGAACTAGGCTTTTACATTTTAAGTTTGTATCGTTATCGCAAATCTACTAGTCTAGCTGAGCCTATCATCACATCTTTAGTGAGATCGTTTATCACCTTTTGCATTACATTTCTTTAGCGTGCTGTGATAGTCCAACTGATTTACTATCATTTCCTCTTGTTTTGCAACAAAACTCATTTTTACAATTTTTCAATGTTTTTGACATTTTCAAATTTTCTAATTTTTTTAAAATTTTACTCCCCCTAAAATCAAAATATGTTTCAATTTTGATTTTCTGGGAAAATTTGAAACAAACTGTACAAAAATGACAACATGATGAGAATCACATCAATTCTCCATCCACCTGGCATAAACAATCAGAACTCCCCCTCACAACAAACTATTTTCCCATAATGATTTCAAAACACTTAAGTTTGTTTTAATCAGAATGGTTTTTCCGGAAAATTAGTTTGTGTAACAATCATTTGTAGATTCGGGGTTATCTCTTCATCTCGTTTTTCTTTTGCCCATATATAGTGAATCAAGTACAACTTAATGTCCCTGATTTACCATTTGCAATCAAGCCATAAAACTAATCACTTGTAGGAATGTTACATCTACATCACCGTTTTACCAATCAGGATGCCGATTCCTGCTTCGCACTTACCAACTTGGAAGCTCCGGCGTTGACCTTCAACCTGTAAAATTTTTACAATTTTAAACACTTTCAAATCATCCTAATCAACATGAAAGATGCCGATTCCTGATCCACGATACAAACTTGGGATCTCCGGCAAGTCAGGTTTTTCATTTAAACAGTTTCACCCAAGTCTGACTGTTCTTGGATGATTTTGAATTCTTGTTCAACAATGGTTGAAAATTTGCATCATCCATTGCTAAACCTGAATTCTCCTTTTTTACCTCAACCAACAGCTCCTCTGGTTTTACCATACCAGAATCATTGCCTGAATGTGGCTTGTCTGACTTTGACCTGTCAGATTCATCGCCGACATTTGGCTCCTTTGTTTCCGAAGAAACAGATTCATCGCCAGGAAGTAAAAACTTCACTTTCTTCTTTTTCTTCTCCTCTTTTGTCCCCAGATTTGTATCTGATGAATTCTTTTTGCTTGTCTTTGCAACTGAGGAAGTAGATTCATCAGAACTGTTATTCTGTTTATCCCGTGAACCCGAGGACAAAATCTTCTCGAGATACTCTCTCGCCTTCTTCCTTTTCTTCCTCAGTCTGTCTTTCTGCCCCTGTGAAAGCTTGACTTTCTTTTCTTGCTTTGACTTATCTTGAACTTTAGGTTTCAGAACCTTCTGTTCCTGGGGCTTGACTTTGACTGGAATTTTTGCCAATTTCTGAGACTTAGCCCTCAATCTTTCACTTGATCTCCTCGGGCAATCTCTGGCAATGTGACCTTTGATATTGCAATTAAAGCACCTTCTGGTCTCATACCTCCAATACTGGCAGTTAACAGCAATATGCCCCTGATAGCCGCAGCTGTAGCATACCCTGTTATCGTACCTATCACCATCGTTGTACCAAACATTTAAGTCGTAACATTGTTTGGCCTGGTGATATTCTCTCCTCCAATTTGCTGGATTTGGCTTTGACGCACTGTGGTCCGACCTGCACCACTTATTACCAACAATTTTAGAATTTTCATTTTTTACTTTTTCTAATTTTTTTCTTTTGATTGGACGATCGACCCGATGAACTTTTATTATCTTTTTGTTTCTGTTCCACTTTCTTCTTCAAAGGTTTCTGTTTAGAACATTCACCTTTTTCATTCGATTGTAGAACAGTTTTCTGAAATTTTTCTTTTAAATTTAAAAACAATTTTTGTTTTTCTTTTTTAATATTTTCATCATCAGGTGTCTCATCACAATCTTCAACTTTGACAGAGTCAAAGTTTGTGACATTGTCACTTATTGGAACTGAGTTGATTGGTTTTGGACAAGGAATATTCAGCTTGTCAGATGAATTCACAAAACCGATCAACTTCTTTTCAAGTTCATCAATCTTGATCCTCGAATTCTTAGCTTCTTCCTCAAGCTTAGATATTCTCTCAAGATGAGACTTGATTGAATTTTCATTTTCATTTTTCAAAATTTCAAGAACAGATTTTTCATTCGTCAGAACTTTTATCTGTTCCTGAAGCTTTGATTCATTTGTTTTCAGATTTTTGTTTTCCAATTTTATCCAGAAATCTTCATTTTCCGATGATTTCTGTTTGTTTTCAAAACCATTTATATTTTCTATCAAAACTTTGTTTTCTGAAGTCAAACGGCTCAAACCATCCAACAGTTTGTCATTATCAGCTTTCAACTTCGCACTATTTTCCTTCAGAATACGAATCTGTCTATCATCAGTCTGTTTCTCATTTCTCAACTTCTCGATCTCCAGTGCCAAACTTTCCGCATCTTTGACAAGTTTGTCATTGTTGGTCTTCAAGTTGTCACATTTGAAACACACTGAGGCAGAACTTGAAAAGTCATTCTTCAAAGATTCTTTTTCTGTTTTCTGTCCTTCAGCTTTCTTTAACTCAGCAAATCTTTTGTCTTTCTCATCACATTCTTTGCAAGATTCGGAGCATTTCTCGCAAGGCTTGACAACTTCAATTACTTTTTCAACTATTTTTTCAACTTCAACTAATTTCTCGACTTCAACAATTTTCTCCACTACTTTTTCTACAACTTCAGTTTTCACCTTTTCATCAGCCAGTAACTTTGCTGCATCAAGCTCTCTCTGCAACCGAGCAATCTTCTTTTGATTCAGCATCTCAACTTTGTCTGCATAGAAAAAATTAAAACTGTCAGGATCAGTGCTTTTTCTGCATTTGTTGAGATACTCTTCCTCATCATCCGTATTAACATCACTTCCGAGATCTGGAAATATCGGAATTCTTTTCATGTTTTCAAAAATACTGTTCGGATAAACGGATGTCCAATAAGCAATCAAACAATCTGATCAACAAGCAAACTGAATGAGCAGACTGAAACTCAATCTACCGAAAGAACGATCCAGATTACTCAATCAAATAAGCGGTCCAGACAAGTTTGTCGAATAAGCGGTCCAAACAAACTGTCCAATAAGCGGTTCAAATCACTAATCCAAATAAGCGAATTCAACCGTTTGTATAAGCGGTCCAAGCTGTTCGTTCGAGCGATCTGAGCTTGTTCGTTCGAGCGGTTTGAGTTTGTTCGTTCAAGCGGTTCCTGATGTACAGATTGACAATCCAAATATATCCGAATGGGCGGTCCAAGAATACTTCGACCGAATAAGCGGTTCTAAATCCGTCCGGATAAGCGGTTCAATCAATGTATGAATGAGCGATTCAGAACTGTCCGAATTAGCGGTCCAAGGTCATTCGAACGAACGGTCCACAATCAATTCCAATTTTAACCCACTTAAACTTCGAGTTTTGATTTGAAACTTTCCAGGGTTTGTCACAGTACTATTGCGCACAATCCCTGAGATTTTGAACAAATTTCGACCGTGAAATCTTATCGAACCAGAAAAGAAAATGTAGAAGTGAGAATTTCAAGCGAAAATCGAGCTAAACGGCAAGAACTCTTCCTCCTGAGCTCTGATACCACATGTAGGATCGTTTGCTGACCCGATGAGTCGATCAGAAGAGCACTTAGACTAGTTCAGAGGCGGAATTCATTGAATTAGTCTTCGTAAAGCTTGATTTCACTATTTAACTGTCTCTTTTATTGATCCGCTAACAAGTTACAAGAATGTGGAGACAAACGGACAGAGCTTCGCCTTTTCACACACACATCCGTACTCTACAACTACATGGATCGCTCATTAGGACCACTTATATAGAAGTTATGGGCCGCTCATATGGACATGTCCATATGAGCGATCCACATGATGATCATATAAGCGATTCACTATGATGCACTAAAAGCGGTCCATACCATTTGTCCCTCGAGCGGTCCTAATCTAATTGACACACAAGCAACCCTAATCTCTAATTGGACTTATGAGCGGTCCAATTACTTTAATTCTATACAAACTTTCTTACTCTTCTATTTCTATACAATTAGCTCTGCCGTAAGACTCGAACTAAGATGTAGTCGACAGACAACTGCACCAACAAGAAGACATCTTGATTTTACTTCAACACAATGGAAGTGCATTTTCGATATGGGAAGAATTAGAATCAAAGTTTCTTGGAAGTGATGAGATAATCAAGAACAAAAAGTCGCTTATGAAGAAAGAGTTTGATTTATTCCGAGGATTAAGAAATGAAAACCCCAAGCAGATTATTGAAAGATATTGCAATTTATTGAAGAATATGAAAAGGTTGAACATCAATAAAGATAAAGATGAATTGATTGAAAAGTTGGTTGATGCGTTGCCACATGATGAATGGGGCACGTATGTTATGATGTTGAAAAATAAACAAGGTTTTAATGATTTAACGCTGAGTGAGTTTATTAAACAGCTTGAAGCTCAAGAGATGGAACAACGGAAGATAGCGAGAATGAAGAATTATGATGGAGAACAAGACATTGGTTTGTATTACAAAGGTGGTGTCAGTGATAAAACCAATATTTCACCAAAGATTGAAACTGCTTTCAATGCAAAGAGTTCTTCTGAAATTTCATCTCAAGGATCAAGTAGCAAAAAAGGATTTTCTTCATATCCGTCATTTGATCCGAATTTTTCAGCAACCAAGAGTGGGAAAGTTCTTCAATGCAACATTGCATTAAATCTTGAAAATGATCAAAACTACTCGGAAGAAGTTGCAAAAAGTCATATGTCTCTGTTGGTGACTGTGCTAGAGTCATATGGAAGTTTGGTTGCAGGAAGGATCGAAAATCCGATGTTGACAAAAGAGGATTACGATCAGGTTGATGCTGAGGAAATGGAGTTGATGGATATAAAGTGGTGTTTGGCGAGCGTTTTGAGAAGAGTTGAAAAGTTTAAACAAATTACAGGAAGAGATGATTTTCGTGATGCAAATGTTTCTACTTTAGGATTTGATAAATCTAAAGTTACTTGTTTTCGTTGTAGGGAAAAAGGGCATTTCAAGAGAGAGTGTACAAACCGTGAAGCAAGTGGAGCTCAAAATCCTTTCGGAAACAATGACTACTATCCGAAAGCAATTTATCATCAAGTTGGTCAACAGCCGTATCAACAACAACAGCCACAAACCGCTCATGCTCAGAAAGTGATTGAAGATTCAAAGAAAGCTTATCTTGTTAATCAAGATGATGGCAGTTCATCAAAAGGAGACAGCTGGGATAAATATGTTTCAGCAGAGAGTAAAGCATGTTTGATGAACAAAATGGTAGATCAAGATGATGAAAGGCTTCCAGAGGGTTTCAGTTGGAAAGATTTCAGTTGGGATGATTATGATCCTAACAAAACATCAAATCACAAAGCTTTTGTTGCTCAAATTGTTAAAGATAATGATGAAAGTTATACTACTGATGATTATTGGGCAGAAAGAATTAGAAAGTGTTTAAACAAGAAAGATGAGAAAGTTGAAGAAGAGGTTCGTGTAATAAAGAAGCAAGATAAAGAAATACCCGAGTTTGAGATTAAAAAGGAAGCTGTTGCAGAAAAAGTGTCAGAGAATTATGAGAACTGTGAGACGATGAAGATGCAAAACAGTGAATTGATTCACAACATGAATAGGTTGAAAGAATCATATGATGTTTTAAACAAAGCAATGAATCAATACAATCAGTCAGCCAGTGAACAAGCTACAGCCCTGAAGACACTCAATGGAGCATACATGGTTAAGCAAGAAATGATCAATTATTACATTGGTTTGATTGCTGAGCTTGAACAAAAGTTGGAAACTCAGAAAATTGAAACTGAGAGAGTAAACAAATTGTTGAAAAGTTATTCTTGTTCTTCATATGTAATTGATAAGATTTATCCTATCGTGGCAGGTATGAAGACATTTGAAGAAGAAACATCTGAAGAAAAGATTTCTGAAACAAAAGAGGATACAAAAGAAAAGAATTCTGGTAAGAAACCAAGTGTCAGTTACAACAAGTGTCCACCCCCGCTTGAAAATGGATATTCTACATGAAATCCAAATTCAGAAAGAGTGAAAAAGGCAACAAATTTACAGTGGGAATTTGACTCTTTGAATAATTTGCCAGAAAGTATTGATGTCACTTTTACTTCATCTGACACTGATCATGAGTCAGAGTTAATAAAGAAAGTGGTCGATCAGGTGTTGGATAAAGATTAAACAGAGGAGTCAAAGTTGGAGTCAAAATCAGAGTCAAAGTCTAAGTCCGACATGTCAAGTCCATCCATCAAACAGGGCAAACGGGTTTATAATAAAGATTTTCTGATGTCAAAGAATAATTTGAATCACGAAACATTCAAAGTAGCATATACTTTGATTGATTCAGACAAATTATATTCTGATAATGAATTTCCAATAAGAGATGTTATAATAGAAATGATCAAAAAGGTTTTCAAATTAACAGAAATTAATATTTCTGAAATAAAAGATCTAAAGTTTTCTGAAAAACCTAATCCTTACACCTCAAGAGTTCAACAAAAGTTAAATAAGAAAAGGGTTACAGTTCTGGTTTAGGTTATCGAAAGAAACCAAACCATAACGGTAATTTCAAAAAGAAAGGACTTTGTTTTATTTCACTAGAAAATTATAAACATGAGAAAACTTATAAACCAAACACTGTATGTGTTTCAGGTAATTTTGCTGAGAAAGAAGAAAAAAGTTCATTCTGGAAGCAGACGAACAAAGAATTCCTTGTAAAGAAGCAAGAAGAAATGAAGAAGATGGTTGATCTAAAGAAGAAGGAGACTCGAACCTGTTTTAACTGTGGAAGAATTGGACACATTGTAGTGAATTGTTCACAGGCAAACCAAACAAAATAGGGAGTTTCTAAACTGAAAGAAACAGTTGTTGAGAAAACTAAACTACCAACCGAAAAATTCAAGATTTTTGATAATTCAAAATATGAAGTTGGCGAATGTTCAAAGAGAATTTATAAAAGAAAAACAAAACTTGACAATAGCAAGTGGGTTGTCAAGAAATCAGATATGAAAACTAGCGATGACTCTGATTCAGTAAAAACAGAGGAGCTGTTTTCTGGTGATGAATCTGATTCCACAAAATCAGAGGAGCCACAAACTGTTGTAAAAAGTGAGAAGTCAGTGCCGTCAATGGATGATGCAAATTTTCCACCATTACGGGCTGAAAATTTTAAGCAAAAAATTGGAAAAGTAGAAATTTCAAATCAATTCTTTCCCGAAAAGAAAGAATTTGATGTTGAAAAAGCTTTTAACCCCACTATTCAAAACATTTTTGGAAAAATGATTGATGGGAAGGTAAAGGGGGTTAAAGAATTTATGAGAAGAAGATGGAAGGTAAGCAACCGAGTGTTGGTAATAAGGAATCTCCCAAGGACCGTCAGGCTTGGGAGAATCTCTCTAACTAAAAATCTTGACTTGCCGGAGCTCCCAGCTTGGTAAGCGTGGAGCAGGAATCGGCATCATTCTTGGTAAAATGTGTTTGTGAAGTACTTACAGGTGGTACAAATGATAAACCTACAAGTGGTTAATCAAGGTCATTAAGTTGAACTTGCCTTAACTTTTATTCAAATGATTGGAAAACAAAGTGATGATCACATCCCCATTTGTACAAGTGGTAAAATCAACAAAACTTATTTTCCGGAAAAACCATTTTGATTAAAACAAATTTAAGTGTTTTGAAATCATAATGGGAAAATAGTTTGTTGTTAGGGGGAGTTCTGATTGTTTATGCCAAAAGGATGGAGAATTTAAGCAATTCAAATCAGTTTGTCAAGTTTGTACAGTTTGTTTTCAAATTTTCCCAGAAAATCAAAATTAAACATATTTTGATTTTAGGGGGGAGTAAAAATTTTTAGAAAATTTCGAAATTTGGAAAAATCCAAAAACATGATAAAACCTGAAAAAGCCAAAAACATTGAAAAATTCAAAAATGAGTTTGGTTGTGAAAAGAGGAAATGATAGTACATCAGTGGACTATCACAGCACGCTAAAGAATTGGAGAGTCAAATGTGATAAATGGTCTCACTGAGGATGTGCCAGTAAGTTTTTGCACATTCAGTAGATTGTTTTCGAGATATAAACCTAATTTCAATACTTACTTATATCGTGGGGAACATCTCTCTGATATATGGGTAACCCCCGAAATCTTGTTTGAAAGATTTTCTATTTCTGACATACTAGTTCTTTGTGCGTGGTGATATCTGGGGTATTATACCAGGACTTCTGATTTTGCGGGAGCAATAGCCTAGTCCTCGTATAATACTTTGCAAAAGCTTTAATCTTAAAGGCAGCCCTTAGTACAAAAATGATGAAACATAGCAAAATGCGATTCATGTGTTGTTGAAGAAAAGATCCCCAAATGGGACACACTTAAAGTCGAGCCGTTATCTCTTTGTCTGAACGGAAGTTCTAACCTAAGCTCTCACGGTTTCGCATTTACCTGTTTACAGATATCACTAGTGTACACTCACCTGTAAGACTGAATATAGAAATCTGGATACGGGAGTATATTCTGAGGTGGGACACGCGAATAAGTCAAGTGCCTAAAACACTAAATCCGTATCTCAAAACAGTTGAACTTTGTGTAAAAATTTAAGTGGATCAGTATACTGACAATCTAGGTGAATCGTTTAGAACTTAAAATGTCTAAAGCTTAACGGTGTTGGTAATTTGTCTCAAAAACTGATATGATCCTCTTACACAAACGCACAAAAATATTGTCTGTAAATATTTCGTTACAGCATTTCATTAAATCAAAAATTCAAAAAGATTTTAAGTGTGTTTTAGCAAAAACTTTTGAAAAATCCAAAAAGATTTTCAACAAACTGATGAAGAAAAGCTGATTTTCAAATTTCAAAGTGCTAAACATGATGAACATGTTTGGGAGAGTGTGATTGAGAGTCATGTTATTCTTACAAGTGGTCATCTAAGACTAAATCATTTTTGTTTGATATGTGCATGTGATTTCTAAATTTGTAGATTTATAAATTTGAGAAATTTATTGTGAGGTAGAGATTGTGCAGGTTAGAGTCAGGTTTCGATAAAACCTGTGAGAGTGTTATTCCAGACTGCAATCCCAGCTGACTGAAATGGGGAGTCTAAAGATAGAAGAGCCAGCATCAGATTCAAGCTGCTGATGCTGATGAACTTAAGGAGTCAAGAGACCTGTTCAAGAGAAAATAAAGCCAGGTTGCGATTCTGAAAGAGAAGTGATAGAAGATAGAGATTGATTGAGGATGCTTACAATGGAGAATCTTTGGAAAGAGCGAGAAGACTGATAAAGACTGAAGATGCCGAAGACTCGACACTGAAGACTTCGTCAACATCCAAGGGGGAGTCTGTTGGTGCATATGTCTGTTGATGTGTGTAGTGTAATATATTTTAGATATATATTTTAAGCCCTTTTTACACTTTTTAGCCAAGTTTTAAATTTATAAAACATGATATTTACTAACACTAAACACATATATGGGCAAGTGCACCCATCATGGACGTAGTATAGTGTTGGTAAGATACCGAGGTCGTCCAAGGACACAAGAGCTTTTAGTACCGGTTTATCCTCAACGTCTAATCAAATCAAAATGTTAGAAAAGATCTTTAAACTAAGAAAATAAAACTAACTAAATGCTGAAAAATAAAATAAAAATAAAACAGATAGACAAGATGAATCACTTGGATCCGACTCGTGTATTAGTATAACCTTTGATTATTTTTGCACTTTTGCACTTGTTTAAGAGATTATCTTAGTTATTATAGTAGGCCCCTCTTTTGAAGGTGACGTTACCCTCAACCCAGTAGTTTGAGTCAGCAAGGATACAATCCTAAAGGGTCGGATTATTGAAAGATAATGAATTAAGTTATTAATGCAAATTATGGTAGGCCCCTCTTTTGGAGGTGACGTTACCCTCAACTAAGTAGTCTGAGTCAGCAGGGATACAGTCCTAAATAGCCGGGTTATTGTATTAATAGTAGTTAACTTATGAGGGGGTCAAAGAGTTTGGATCCCCGCCATCCAATACCTTTGGGTATTGAAGGAGATCCTACTAAATTTGACCCAGGTCCCTTGCAGGACCTCTAAACGCTGAACAAGGGCAAGACCCTTACCAAACCGTTCTCTTAACCCCCGACCAGGTAGCCAACATACCTCCATATAGACCGTGGAGATATGAATGGTGAAAATATTTTATTTTATATAGACAGTAAAATAATGCCAAGACACCACGGACAAACGATAAGGAAAAGTCACCTTCAACATAAGCAACTAGTTATTAAAGTCATTAATACAAAACCAAATAAAAAGTGCAAAAGATTAAAAATAAAAAGTATTATACTAAACACTTGTCTTCACCAAGTGATGTAAGAGACTTAGGCAAACATGGCCTTGATTGTTAAGAACTCTTACGATCAATCTTGGATCCCGAGACGACTCACACACTCTATGATGGACAATGGATGATGGTGGTGGATGATGGTGTTATGGTGGTGGTGGGTGGTGGATGAAGTGTGAGAGAGGTGGTGTGCCAAGGGATGAGTTGCAATGAAGCCAAGCACTCCTATTTATAGGCTAAACACAGGCCTGGGCACGGCCCCGTGTTCGGTGGGCACGACCCTGTGCCTGTCTGACACTATCTCTCCTCATTAATTGTAATTCGCAATTACAATTAATGCGCCTGCAGTACTTTGGACACACCCCCGTGTTCACTGGGCACGGCCCCGTGGTGAGCAATAAAAGCTTCTACATGTTTGTCTTTTCTGCTGCTTCTTGGGCACGGCCCCATGCTCGCTGAGCACGGGGCGTGTTCAGTCTTCTGCCTTCTCTGTTTTGCTTGGGAGGATGCTGTCAAGGGGTCGGGCAATCCACTTTTGTTCCTTTTCTTGTATTTATGCTAGATTTAGCTGTCTTTTTGCTTCTTTTGTTATTTGAGCTCATTTAATCCTGAAAATACAAAAGGAAGACAAAAACATACTTTTTCCAACGTTAGTACTTAAAAAGGGTTAGTTTTATGCCTCATTTGATGTAATTTATATGTTGCATTTTACACACATCACTGTCGACTTCGTCTTGTATCGAGTCTTGTAATAGTGTAGAAAGATCAGGGCATGTAGATCAAGAAAATGTGAAAATGTGTGTTGTGTTGATTTCGCACGAAATAAGAAATGCTAATTTCGCAGGAAACAACATTGGCTATTTCGTACGAAATAGCAGGTTCATTCGTGTGAGCATGTTCGTGCGAAATAGGCACTGCCTATAAATAGTGCCTTGATTGATTTCGTTTGGAACTTCTGATTCCGGTAGCGAAGCTCTGCCGAAGTGTCTCCAGCATTGTAAAACATCTTGATATCAATACATAGATAGTTAAAAGTGATTCTATTGTGTTTACAGCTGAAATAAGTTAAATACATATGTTTCCGCCTTTTGTATTGGATAAGTTCTCTTCTGAACGACTCATTTGGTCGTGAAATCGATCCTTCATTAGCAAACCACAAGGACGAAAATTGAAGTTTACTTGTCACACCCCGGCGGCGTATAACATGCAACCGCGGCGGAAACGTCGGGGAGTGTTGGGACAAAATTAATTGTTTCATAACCATGGAAACCAAAGTTACATTTTATTTATTTAACAAGCGTAATACATTGTCTTAAACAGGAAAACAAAGAGTTCGTGACATAATTAAACTGGTCTATCTTCATTTTTAGTCTCTAAGGCACAGGTCCGCCCTAGTGTCATGATCATCATCCTATGGAACAGCTCCTGAAAACACATGTGAAAGTAGGTACGTCGGCATAAAAATGCCTGTGAGATACATAGGTTTTGTGAAAATGGGATTCATGACTTGATTTTAAAGAAATGTTTAATAACAGTCAGTCATGAACCTTGTAATTTGTCTTGCTTTGTAAACCATTTGAAAAACGATAATATCAGATGATATGTAAAATAAATGTAAGGTTAAAAGAATAACCTAGTAAAATGAGTATGTATAAGATAAGTTGTTTGTAAAACAATGTCTTGTGAAGAATATGTTATTTGTATAAAATGTAATATGTTTATACTGAAATGATTTAGATAACGCTACGATATGTAATATAATGCAAGCATTTATATATAGGAAGTACCAGCGGCGTATCCACCATGTTTGTATCATATTACATACGCCACGTTACTCCAACCATTTACCCAAACCAACCACCATGTAAATTGTTCATGTATAAATCAACTGTCAAGTGTTATTGTGTAAACCATATCGAAATGTCTATGTTCAATGTAAACCACCAAGTATGTAAATCAATGTCAAAATGTTTATGTTTAATGTAGATCATGTAATGTGTACCCAAAATATATCTTGTATGGTAAGTGAGATGTATCAACTAAACCATATGTAAAATGCACAAAACAAGGTGTTGAAGTAAAAGATGGTTTAAATCAACGTTATGTTTTGTGGAACAATGCATGCTCTACTAATATTAACATTTATGCGGTATTGTGAAATATGCATACATCCAAGCCTTGAGACTGTGGCGATAAACCCTTAAACAAATTAATGGTTTATCTAAGTTATGTATATCGAATTCGGTCATTCCTTCCAATCCAAACAAACCCAGGATTTCAGGAACGGGAGTTGTCAATTCCTATGGTACCACTACCTACTAACGAATGGCGTGATCAATGTTAATGAATGTATTGTTCCATGTTAAACAAACCAAATGTCATACCAAAATGAAGGCATGTGATGTAAACAATTGTACTAAGTATGCACACAATGGGCATAAATAACATGAAATGTAATGTGAAACAATGTACTAAGTACGCACACAATGGGCATACATAGCATGAAATATAATGTGAAACAATGTACTAAGTACGCACACAATGGGCTTACATAGCATGAAATGTAATGTAAAGCAATGTACTAAGTACGCACACAATGGGCATACATAGCATAAAATGTAATGAAATCATGTACTATAATGTACTAATGAACATAGCAGGTATATGATGTGAAAACATGGAAAGTATGAAAGTAACAAGTAGGCACATGTGTTTCACCCCAAAACAGTTTGGAAAACAGTAAATGTGGGGTTCAATGTACTCACCTGAGATTGCTTTGAAGTTCTTGTATAATAACCAGATAATGCTAGAGATCACGGAATATCAAACGGCACCTAATAGGTAGCTATATTAATATACCGGACCAAAATCGGAAGGATCGGATAGTATGCGGGTTCGTAAACCAAACGAGTATGGAGACTCGTGTAATTTGGTTTAACAAAGCCTACATACTAAAATGAAACCTAACCTAAGTGCTTACGGCCCATTACGACCCGCTTAGGTAGCTTATGCTACCTTAACGCGTCGTTCGCGTAGAACGCGTTTGGAACGCCTAACATCGTGACCACAAGGTATAACCTCGGAAGGTTATAGCTATGGTCACCTAATGTGTTTGGTCGGATCCTAATGATCGACCAAATGGGTCGGGTGCGAAAGTATAAGCGATGGTTTAGATCGCTTACCTTACGACCCTATATAAGCACTATGCTAAAAATGACGAGCTAAGCATGTTAGAACATGCTTAACTAAGTTTAGAAAACAGGTTTGGCATCAAAACAAACGGCTTTGATGCCCACGAGTAGTTTGGTTACAAAATACACAAGAAGGCGTATTTTGGCCAAAACTACGACTCGTCACTGAACCTAGATAACGTGGTAATCAGTAGGTATAGTCACTACGGACTATATCCATCGTGATCACGCTCACGTTATGAAGTTCCAATGAACTTCGTGTTGACCATAGGCTGGTCAACGCAGAAAGTCAAACAAAACGCTGACTTTCGGACTCGAAAAGCGAATAAAAGAACGAAAGAACACTTACGAAGGGTCCCCGAATGCTAATCTAGATCAAAATGGCTCAGGTATGAAACAAAGGTTCCAACTTAGAGCTTTAGATCAGATTTTGTGAGGTTTTAACCAAAAGGGGGGTATTTATAGGAAAAGTAAAGCCGTTAGGATCGTTTCTTGAATATCGTGCCACGATCTTATGCGTACACTTGTCAAGTTGTAGTGGTAGCTCAAAATGACCCTATCTCTACAGATTGTGAAAGGGCATTGCCCTTTGGAATGTTTGAAAGGCCAATTTTTGCAAGAAAACAAAGTTTCTGCAACTGAAGGGGCCATGCGGCCCGCATCAGGATCAGACAAAACTCAGGCGGGCCACCTGGGTATGTCTGATCTGCACATACTTTCAGAAATGGCAGTTTTGGTCCCTGTTGCATGTTTAAGCCATTTCCGACACGTCTAAGGCCCGTAAAGCCAACTTTAAGGCCCTAAAATGATGCCTAAACATTGTGGATATGAAACATGCTCAAAAATTTGTCGGATGTTGGTTCGTTTGGCCGTACGATCGCGATGTTCGGTTAATTACGACGGAATGCGCATAAGCGCGAAAAACGATCCAAATGACGCGACGAACGGATTTTTCTCATGCCAAACACTAAGGCATAATATAAGGATGCTTACATAAATTTTTGGATGTCCGGATATATTCAGAACGTAAGTTATGCGCGAAAGTGCAAACTTGTGCACTTTTTGACACTTTTAGCCCCTGAATGATCCAAAAGTTTGTTTTAGCATACCAAACCCCTCAAAGCCTATTTCTAAGCTATGTAAAGGATATTTATGGTATGTTTAACTTATGGACATGTTCTGGAATGTTTCTTATAGTTCAAATTGGCATACTTTCGCAGTTTGTCAAGTTTAGTCCCTGTAAGCGAATTAACTTGTTTTTGCCATACCAAAGCCTTCAAAACTTATTTCTAAGTTATGTAAAGGTTATTTAAGGTATGTTGAGTATATGTTGATGTTCCGGAGTATTTGTCGCATTAAACTGAGTACGTTTACGCACCAGTTTGCGTATAATTCTCCAGAAAGCGATGTAGAGTTTGAAATTGAACAAAAGTCAAAACATGAAAAATGTAAAACATAACCAAACAAACGTTGGGATAAAATAACATTGTTTTATTGATAACTGAACTGTTCACAATGATTACAAGCACAAATGTTACAGTCTCCCCTACTTGTGGAAATTTCGTCCTGAAATTTATTTAGAGGAAACTCGTGGAAAAAGACGCGGATATTTTGCCTTCATTTGATCTTCGCGTTCCCAAGTAAACTCAGGTCCACGTTTAGATTCCCATCGAACCTTGACCAAAGGAATACGCTTGCGTTTAAGCCACTTGACTTCACGTTCCATGATTTCTACCGGTTTCTCAACAAATTTCAGTGTTTTATCAACACGAATTTCGTCAAGCGGTATGTGGAGGTTCTCATCAGCTAAACACCTCTTGAGATTGGACACGTGAAAGGTTGGATGAACATTTCCAAGTTCAGGAGGTAACTCAAGTTTGTAGGCTACCTTACCGATTCTTTCGACGATCTTGAATGGTCCAACGTATCTAGGTGCAAGTTTTCCTTTCTTTCCAAATCTGATCACACCTCTCCAAGGCGAGACCTTAAGTAATACACGATCACCGACTTGAAAATCC